>NC_073702.1:10000-610000 GCF_023634085.1 Falco cherrug | reverse complement strand
GGGGCCCGCGCCGGGGCGGCCCCTCACCCCGTCGCGTCCCGCCGGGAGCCCGGGGCAGCCCGCGGCGCGCTCTTATTTTGGTTGGGAGCGGGCAGCGCTGCCGGCTGGAGCCGGGAGAGCGGAGGGAAGCGAACTGTGCTCCTCTGTCTGGTTTGGGGTTGGGTGTTTTTTTCTTTCCCTTTCCCTCCAATCTCTCTCCCCTTCCCTCCTCACTATAGCAACCAACGCCAGCCTGACAAAAATGCACCCTCTGTGGACAATGGCCCAGCCTTCCTACTCGCCTCGCTCCTCTTCTTCCTCGCCGAGCGAAAGAAAGTTTCCAGCCCCCTCCCCTTCTCGCCTCTCCCCCCCGGGGCAGGCTCCGGCGCAAACCCCGGCGCGGGGCGGCCGCGCCACGCTCAGCCCCGCCGGGACCGGGCCGACCCCCACGTGGGACGCGGGGGGGCACACACGCGAGTCGCCCCCCAGCCGGGGGCCCCGCTCCCCCCAGCCACCCTTGCCAGCGGGATGAGCGAATTCCCTCCTGCCGGGGGGGTCTGCCCCCCGTTGCACTGGGCTGCAGGGGTTTGGGGCTGGGGAGGGGTCTAGCAGGACCCCGCACCCCGGCCGCCCCCAGCCCCGTGTCACTGCGCGGCTGGGGCCGGAGCGGTGCCTCCCGCAGCCCCGGCGGTGCTCAGCCCCGGCCGGCTCCCGGCTCCCGAGGTCGCCTCTTTGGTGGCGAAAAACAGCGTCCCCAGCCCGGAGCAGCCTCTTCTTCGCACCGCGAGTGGCGGAGCGGGGCAGTGATGGCCAAGAGCCCTCTGAGAAGGCGTTTCGGGAGAAGAGCCGGAGTTGTGCCCAAAAGTGCCCCGAAAGCTGAAAGGGGGGAGGGAGGATCGTGTCCCCCGGCGAAGCAGGGACACAATTTATCTGAGCTCTTCCCGGGGTGTCTGCTCGTCTCCATCAGACGTGATCACTGAACGAAACAAACAAAAAAGCAACTGTTAGATTTGTCAGAGAAAGCTGGGCACTTTTCTCTCGCTCTTCCTTCCCAGCCCTCCCCCCCCCCCCCCTTTTTTTTTTTTTTATTTTTTTTTTTAATCTGTTGCTGTGTTTCGTCCTGCACAGTTCTCCGGACAGCGCAGGCTTTGGAAAGTCCCGGCTGAAACCGCTCTCCAGTGCCGGAGAGGCTGGATCGCCTCCCCTCTCCTGCCAATTCACCTGCTTTTCACGCCAGAAGAAACGCCCTTCCAGCTAGATCGCGGGCGGTCGGTTCCCAGCCAGGCTTTTGAACACTAAATTGCGAACTCCGCAGCACCAATCGCATCTGGGTCTGTCTCCGAGAATTCAATAAACAAGCTGTATTAACTCCAACCAGAATTTATCTCGTAGACTGATGGAATTTGTCTTTTTTTTTTCTGCTTCTTCTGCTTCTTTTCCCCCCAAGGCCTCATATTCACCACTCAAAATTTAGCAGCCTGCCTTTGATAAATTACTCAAAGTAATCCCTGCAACAGCTAAGTCTGACTGGTTGACGTTGTGTTAGAAGTCTTCATAGCGGTATCTGTCTATAAAATATTCACTTGTGGACTACAAAGGGTGGATCATTTTTAATGACAAGATTCAGAACTGCAGGATGAAGGGAAAAGATTAATATCCGTGAATTCAAATAATGTAATTCAAATACTGAACTTAGAACATTATATCCGACTAGTTTAAACAGTGATGCAGATAAAATAGCAGAGTCTCTGATGAATGAAGTGGCCGGAAGAATAGAGTTGTGGGGAAGGTTGGAAATGAACATTAATACAAACTTTACAGGAACTTTTTTTTTTTTTTCCCTCCTTCTTTTAATTCCACACCTCTCTATCTTCTGGGATAATCAGTATTCTAGCAAGGCAAAATGTATATGATATTAAATATATGTGCAAGTATATCTATATATGCAGGTAGAGAGATTTCTTTCCTCTAGAGATAGGTGAAGAAATCTATTTAGATGGCGGATTTTAATTTCAATGGGTAATGTGAGCTTGTGCAATCAAAGTTATCAATTTCTGTCCTTTTTGTTTAGATTTCTTAGTTAAATGTGTTTGTTATATCTACCCCGAGGAGAAGCAACTTGAAAGTGTAGCTTTTGAGTCATCTTATAAATACATCCCTGAGGCTGCGGTTCTTGCAGCTTTAAGCAGTTTTCATTAAAGCAGCCAGCTGCCTCTTTGTGTAGATTGGTTTTTTTTAAAGCAATCACTTGTGAAGCCCCGGCCTCAGTTTTGTCTCTCTGCAGGCCCTTAAAGTTGAAGTTTCATTCATGTCTTGGGTCTCTCCACCGAATCAAGACTCCTTGGAGCAACACTGGAAAGAGCCACACGAAAGCGGAGGCTTGAATACCTCATAGAGAAAGGTTAAAAAGGAAGCAGAGATCAAAACAACCCTATCTCACAAAAGGTGCATTAAATGCGCCCCAGCAATAAGCACAAATCTTCCAAGTTGGCCTTTAAAGGGAGCACCAGGAGCCTCGCGTTTATTGCACCCAGCAATTCTCTGAGCAACTCGCCGCGTCTTTGCACTCCTGGCGCATTTCCTCCTAAAACAACATCTAATGGGAAGATAATAGAGAGGCAGAAAGGAAGCGCGGGGATTCCCCCCCCCCCTTTCCTTTTAGCTGCGTGAATCTAACTCAAGGCTTTGAGACCAGAGTTTACAATAAGCTCTTCACTTCTACTTCGAACAGGCATATGCGATACATACTACCCCCCCCTACAAGCCCACGCACTCAAGCGCAGGCAAGAGCGTGTGTTCGCAGAGCGCTGCCCCAGCCCCAGAGCCGGGGAGGCTGATGAGCAGCGCCTGGGAGCCGAGGCTCGCTAGGAACGAGCCGTGCTCGTGTGTTGCTGCTGGAAATGCAGCTTTCCCTCCGGCACGTGAGGAGCTGAAACGCCAGGGAGCCCAGCACCTCGCAAGCCGGAGCCCGCCGCCGCAGCCCGAGGCGGGTGGCGGGCAGGGGACCCCCGGGCGGCGGGGTGGCCGGGCGTGGGGCGGCCGGAGGGCTCCCGGAGCCCGCTAGCGTCCCTCTGCATGCACCTGATGTGTATGCAGCACCTCGCCTCCCAGCCAGGAGAGAGCTGGAGTTAAGTGGCGCTCTATGTATTTTATAGCGAATATTCTCGAGTAGCTGCACTGCAATGAAGGAGATATCAAGGAGGCCTGTCAGTTCAAAGCTTTTGGGGTTGTTTGAAAATCTTCTTCACGTCAAAGTAAGCAGCCCTAGTATTTGAACAGCTGCTTTGAACAGTGAAAAGGGCTGAGCTGAATCAAAACACTGCAGTGTCTGCCCAAGACACCGCATCACCTTCAACCTGCTTTTATACGAGCAGAAAAAAAGGAAAGAAAGGCTGGTGAGACCTCTAATCCCGCGGGGTCAGCTCCGCCAGAAAGGGGCCCCATGACTGTCTCTTTCACATCCCGAGCGCCTCGGACCCGAGCGGCGGCCGGAGTCGGAGCCCAGGGAGGGCAGCGGCGCGGCGGTCGGGCGCTCGCTGCCCGGCGCTCCCCTCCGCGGGGGGAGACGGGAGCGAAGGATGCTTAAGGAGTGGTATTAATGACAGGGCTAACAATGATGGGGAGGACGAGGAGGTGGAGTCTGCGGCGCCTCTGAATGCACCGGTCGCGCTCCTCGCTGCTCCCAGCTGCGACTCCATAGGCGTGCGCTCAGCCGGGGAGGGGGCAGGAGGGACGGCGAGGGGCTTTGCTGCGGGGCTCGGGTTTTGTCCGCCTACTAATGCCGTGTTGCTACTTCGGTAATTGTGTGATTACCGTTAGCCTTTGAGATCTGCCGCTGGGGCGGCAGGCGTCAGAGGCACGCAGGACGGTGACGGCAGGCATCACCTGCCAGGCAGCCGTGCAGGACGGAGGGTCGGAGGTGGGGGGGAAGAGATGCACGACCGGGGCAGTGCCGGAGGGGGTTTCCCCCCAAAAAAAGTGATGGCTGGAGCTCGCTGACCCCCGTATCCCGCCTCCTCGTCGTGGCGAGCCGCGGGGAGCGCGGCGCTGCCAGCACCCCACGGGGACCAGCTGTCCGTGGGGTGCGCACACGCCGTGGGTGCCGGAGCACCGGCGACTTCCCTCGGACGGTCACCGGGGTAGGTCCGTGCTGGCCGAGCCCCGCATGCCGGAGGCACCCGCGTGACAAGCTAGCCCTGAGAATGACGAGTGGCGTGGCCCCTCGTGTGGCGTCCACGCACAAACTTTTGGCAGCGGCCCTGGAGGCGGCGGGCGGGAAGGGCGCCCCGACAGCGCCCCAGCGGCCCCGTGAGCGGGGCGGGAGGGCTGGCCCGGACGCGGGGAGCAGGGCGACTCTCCCAGGACGGTCCCCGCGATGCTCTGGTGCAAGCCTGCTGCGGACTTCCCGCGTTGTTGTGTTTCAACTCACTGGTCTACACCTAACTGGGAGGAGAGAGACAAGAAAATGAGCATCAAATTATGAAATTCCTGGATGCTCAGTTGCTTCCACACTGGAAACAAAAGGCAGAGCTTCACTACAGAGGCACTGACTTCCCTCCCCGCGACACTCGCGGAACAGGCAGTATTGTTCTTCCCTGAGCCTGCACCTCGAAGAAAGAGGGGCAAAAAAACCCCCAAAACAAACAACCCTTAAGAAGAATCTCCACTCTTTCATGGACAAAGTTTGTTGTTGTGTCCCCCAGTCCCGTCCCCCCCTTCTCCCTCCTTCCCTCCCTCCCTCCTCACCCCCCGGCAGAAGGAGCTCTTGATACGCCGCTAAACTAACGAAACGAGGTAACTCCTGCTGCGCCCCTTGTCTCAGGGCACTGGATATCCTGTTTATGCTGCTTCTGTGTATATGTTTATGTGCAGGAGCCCATCCCCCCGCTCCTCCACACCCCCACGCAGAGGAATATTTCCAGGCAAGGAGCCTTTCCAGCGCTCATGTTAAATACGATGATTTATAAACAACTCGCAGAAGAAAGCTGTTTCTTGTTAGTAGTAATAAATTCCCCGGTCCGCCCTATTGTATTATTCCGATGAAGAAAGCGGGAGCCCGCGAGGCGCACCTACCCCCGTGAGCAGTTTATTTTCGAGACAAAGCTATGGCTTCCAGCTCAAAAATGGGCAGTGAACTCTTTTCGCCGCGGCCAGCCGGGCTCTGCTCATTCCTAGGCAATCCGGATCCAGTTCCAGGGTCTCCTTCCTTCCTGTCCGGGCCGCAACTTCTCCCCCGCCCCCCACCCACACCCCCCCGCCGCTATCCCTCTCTGTTTTTCTAATTTTTTTTTTCTTTCTCCATCACCCCCGCTCCCTCCCCCCAGATCTTCCGTACCGATGCAGAGCCGCTAGCGCCGCTGAGGCGGACCCGCGGGCACCCCGTCCCCCCAGGACGGGACAAGCAGAACAATGCCGCCGCTGCGGTGCCGAGGTGCGAAGCCCCGACACCCCCGGCGGAGCGGTGCGCTCCGGGCAGCGCCGGCAGGCCGGGGCCGGCAGGCAGGGAGGGGGACGCCCGCTCCCCGCCCCCGGGGGCGCGGCACTCCCCGGCCCCGCCATGGGGCCGGCTGCGGGGCGGCGCTGCGGGCGCTCGGCCGGGCTGAGAAAGTTGGGGTGCACCCCGGGCGGCACGGTCGGGCTCCGCGCAGGGACCCGCGTCGGGGTGCGAGCAACAGGAGCCGGCGGGCGGGCCGGCAGCGGCAGGCGGCTCCCGCCAGCGGCGCGGTGCGGTGCGGTGCGGGCCGGAGCGGTGCGGGCCGCAGCGGAGGCGGCCCGGCGGGGCGGGGCGGGGCCGGCGGCGGAGCGCGCCCCCTCCCCTCCCCTGCCGTCCCCGCCCCTCCCGCCCCGCGCCGCCGCCGCCGCCCCCCGCCCCGCGGCCGCCGCTCCCCCGCGCCCCGTTCCCCCTCGGAGTTGGGTTCCAGAGGGCGGTCGGGGGCGGGGCAGGGGGCGGGGCGCCGCCGCCGGGTCGCGCCAATGGTGGGTGGCGGCGGCGGCGGTCGCCAGGGGCGCCCGCGTCCGTCAGGGCGCGGCCAGCCAATGGTGTGCGGCGGCGGGGCGGGGCGGCCGCGCGTGCCTTCGCTGTGGGCCCCGCCGCGCGGGCCGGGGGGGCGCGGGCGCCGCGCGGCGCCCGAGGCGAAAAAGTAGCTGTCAAATGCGCGGCGCCTTTAACCGGTGCGATCAGTGCGGCTCGGCGAGTCATGGCGACCGCAGCCTCCAACCACTACAGCCTGCTCGCCTCCGGCTCCCCCATGGTGCACGCCGAGCCGCCCGGCGGCATGCAGCCCGGCGGCGGCTACCGCGACGCTGGCGCCCTGGTGCAGGCGGACTACGCGCTGCAGAGCAACGGGCACCCGCTGAGCCACGCTCACCAGTGGATCGCGGCGCTGTCCCACGGCGGCCCCGGCGGCGGCGGCGGCGGCGGCGGCGGGGGAGGCGGCGGCGGCGGCGGCGGCGAGGCGCCCTGGTCGGCGGGCGCGCTGGGCCAGCCCGACATAAAGCCGGCGGTGGTGCAGGCGGGCGGGCGCGGCGACGAGCTGCCACCGCCGCAGCATCCGCCGCCGGGGCGGGCGCCGCACCTGGTGCACCACGGCGGCGGCGGCGGGCACCACGCGGCGGCGGCGGCGGCGGCGGCGGCGGCGTGGCGGGCGGGCGGCGCGGCGCACCTGCCGCCCGGCATGGCCGCGGCCAACGGCGCGCAGGCGGGGCTGCTCTACTCCCAGCCGCCCGGCTTCACCGTCAACGGCATGCTGGGCGCCGCGCAGCCGGCGCTACACCACCACGGCCTGCGCGACGCCCACGAGGAGCCGCCGCCGGGGCCGCCCGGGCCACCGCACCACGGCCCCGAGCACCCGCCGCCGCCCCACGGCCCCCACCCCGGGGCGGCCGGGCCGGCGCCCGCCGCCGCCACCGCGCCCCCCGGGCCGCCGCCGCACCACGACCCGCACTCGGACGAGGACACGCCGACCTCGGACGACCTGGAGCAGTTCGCCAAGCAGTTCAAGCAGCGGCGCATCAAACTGGGATTTACCCAAGCGGACGTGGGGCTGGCGCTGGGCACCCTCTACGGCAACGTCTTCTCGCAGACCACCATCTGCCGCTTCGAGGCCCTGCAGCTCAGCTTCAAGAACATGTGCAAGCTGAAGCCTTTGTTGAACAAGTGGTTGGAGGAGGCGGACTCCTCCTCGGGCAGCCCCACCAGCATAGACAAGATCGCGGCGCAGGGCCGCAAGCGGAAAAAGCGCACCTCCATCGAGGTGAGCGTCAAGGGCGCGCTGGAGAGCCATTTCCTCAAGTGCCCCAAGCCCTCCGCCCAGGAGATCACCTCGCTCGCGGACAGCCTACAGCTGGAGAAGGAGGTGGTGAGAGTGTGGTTTTGTAACAGGAGACAGAAAGAGAAGCGCATGACTCCCCCGGGAGGGACGCTGCCGGGCGCCGAGGACGTGTACGGGGCCAGCAGGGACACGCCGCCGCACCACGGGGTGCAGACCCCCGTGCAGTGAACTCGCGGCGGGGGCGCCCGGCCCCTCCTCCTCCTTCTCCTCCTCCTTCTCGTCCTCCTCCTTCCCCCAACTTTTGATTGTCCTCCTTTTTCTCTTTTTTGTTTTACTTTTTTTTAATTTTCTCCTATCTTTAAAAAAAAAGACAAAAAAACTAAAAACAAAAAAACGCTCAAAAAAAAAAAAGAAAACAAAACAAAAAGCGAGCGAGCGAGAGGGCGAGCGAGCGCGAATCACAGCAGACAGACAGACAAAGCACCTGCACCGGACTGTCCCTTAGACGGTAGCAGGTGCGATGCTGTATTTCGACCTTTCCAGGCGAGTGCCCGTGCACCGGAGTGGAGTGAGTACCGCGCACAGGCAGGCAGGCACCGGCAGGGCAGGCGCAGGGCGAAAGCGGTTCGCACAAAACTCCCTTGCTCGCTGGCGAAAAAATACGGCGCTGCCCGGCCGGGGAGGGGGCGGGAGGAGGGAGGGGGGGGGGGGGGAGCGCAGCCGCCTCGGGTCCCCTCCGCAGCCCCCTCCCGCCACACAAAGGCAGATTGCATTGTGGAATGTCGCTCGGTATTGGCACATGCTGCTGTGTTTATTTTCTGTGGATCCCCTGTAGGAATATACGAAAAAAAAAAAAAAAAAAAAAAAACCAAAACCAAGAGAAAGGAAAAGCTATCCCTTTTGATGTAGACAGTATTTAACCGTACCAATTTGCACTGCAAGAAAATCGAAGTTTACATAAACAAATTGTTTTTTTCTTCTTTTTTTTCCCCCTTCCTTTCCGACCTTAATTTTGCAAATGACTTGCATTTTCCACGGTGAGCGTTAGTCAACCAGTGACCGGTCTACAATATGTTACTGTGTTTCAGCCTTTGCTTTATGTGTATATGTGAACTTTTGTTATAAACAAGTCTTCTTAAATATGTGTAACGCTTATTTTCTCCTTTTACCGTAGCAAAAAAGAATGCATATATCTGTATGTATGTATACATATGCATGCGTGCATAGACGTACATATATACACATATATATAATATCTATATACACATATATATGCACCACCAGCTTCCATTCTCCAGAGACGTGACTCTCGTAATTGCTTAATGTATGCCTTCACGGCAAGAGTCGAGTTCGGAGAACGGAGAATAATGCAAATCGACAAAGTAAACTTCATTTTCGGGCAGTGTGTCCAGGGGCCGAGGCACAGCCAGAGGGGGAGGAAAAAAATATATGCAGCCCTTCCAGACTGTGCCAGTGTGGGCGAGCAAGGCCCAATGTGGGAAAGGTGGAGACGAAACAACACGTTTCCAGAGTTTTCCCGGAGAAAGTGGCACTCCCTTGAGAGGGAGAGGGGATTATTTAGCTTCACCCCCACCCCAGCCCCCTGCCTTTCCCCTCCTCCCCCCGAGGCTCCCCGTGCGTGCCTTTGGCATCCCCGGTCCCACTGCCCGGGCAGCCCGGGAAGATGTCAGCCTCCAAACTTTTTCATTGAGCAGTTTCGCATCAAGGCAAGAGCCAGGGAGAGCCCGAGGAGCTGCTGGGCCCGAGGGGGGGTGGCCGGGTGCTTACACCTGCGTGTAAACACGCTGCCTCCTACTCTCCGCAGAGACCCTGTGCGTTCCTTCTTTGCTTTTACTTTTCGTATATTTTTTTTCCTGTTTGTATCTAGCCCACACACACACGCGTACGTTTTAACTTGGATAGCCTTGTGTCTTTCACTGGGGAATGAAATGAAATGGGGCGAAAAAATATGCCATTTTTCAATGCAGTTTTCCCCCCCTTCGTTAGTAGTTTTAAAGTGCATTTTGTGACATTATCTTGATGGGAAACGGTTAACTTCCCAAAAAAAAAAAAAAAGAGAAAAACCCACGGGGAAAAAAAAAAGCAAAAAATAAGGAAAACAAAAAGCTCTAAAGGGAAGCAGAGGAGCGGGACCTTGGAGCAGCGCATGTATGTGCGTGTGTCTGCGTGCGTGTTTGTGTACTTATGCACACACACAGCTATGCATATACATTAGAAGAACTTTAAACTATGATAGTTATAAATTCATAAAAGGATCGTTTAGTCAGCACAAACGGGTGCTATAGAGACAAAGCATTTTTATAATCTAAAAGTTTACTTAGTTGAGTGTTGGACAATTATGGAGAAAAAACAGTGAAGCATTCTCTCGCAGAACTCTCCTATAAATATTGCATTCAGTAGCTAAGGCTTTAGAGTATGTTTCTCATTGTCTTTTAAAGCGCCTGTGACATTGAGTTTTCTTTCCTTTTTTCTTTCTCTCTCCCTTTCTTTCTTTCTTTCTTTCTCCTTGGTAAGACAGATGATGATTTCTAAACGGCACATGCATTAGCCTTTTTCCTAGTTTTCCAACAATTGTCACAAAGATACGGGCACCAGGCTTTTCTCTTTTTTTTTTTTTTTTTTTTTTTTTTTTTTTTTTTTTTTCCCCATGTATTGAGCTGCTTGTTATTTAAAGTGTTGAGGACTAGCGCCTAGTGAAGTGAATCATATCAGGGCAGATCCAGTGGTAAAGGGAGGAAATGAACTTTCAGACACTTATTAATACGTGCGTAAGGTCAGAAAAGGGAGTCGAGAGAATGTTTGAGAAAAGTCTCAAACTCCAAATAGGTTTACTAAAAAAAAAAAAAGTTACCACGCAAACCTTACCACTATGTATATATGTTTAATATTTGTCCTTTGAAATGCAGAAATAGTTTCAATGTTTTCTTTGTCTATTTTTCTTTTTTTTTTTTTTTTAAATGCTACCCAGGGAAATATTTTCATATCATTTTTAAGTGGCCTGCCTCAATGTATATTTATTTCTTTTAAAGCAAACAGGTTCTGGAAACTGTTTTTCTGTAGCTTTAAATGAGTAGGTGAACAAAATCTATATGGGATGTAATTTTTTTTTTTTGGTTCAGTCTCTTTAAAAATACTTTGTTTTGGTACATTTGGATGTGCTTGTGGGGAAAAATAAAAGCGCAGAGATCCTTATATATTTATGTTAAAGTAATATTTTATTATCTACATAAAACAGAAATGCACAATACCTTCATAGTTTGTTCTAATTATTGAAAAATCTTTATTTTATTTTTAAAGATAGGACAGATTTGCAAAGTTCTTAAGATTTGGAGGGAGAACACCGCAGTACTTATACTGAGTTGAGTTCTGTGTAACAGCACCGCCATTCCTTTATATTTCATGGAATTTTTGGAATAAATTTGATGCCTATACAGAGAGGTTCCACGCTCATAACTTCCAGGGTCTTGCAGGAATTGAGGAGCGGTGTTGGCTGTGTCTCCCCGCGGAGGAGCCCAGCCGTGTGTTCTGGAGCCTTGGTGTGTGTGCGGGTAGGGGTGTCACAGCTCCTCCAGTGAGTTGCGTGTTCTGGCGGGAGGCGCGGGGAGAGGCTCGGCTCTCCTTCTTCCCTTTGAGAATTTAAGGTCTGACTTCTTACAAAAAGAAAAACAAAAAGGCGGGGCTTAGTTATGGGGAGCACTGTTCGAAAGAGGGAGGCAGGACCCGGGGGCCCAGCGGGGCCGCGCACCCCGGGCCGGCCGGGCGCTCCCCGGGCCGGGCCGGGCCCCGCGGCGGCGGCACCCAGCCGGCAGGGCCGGGCCTCCGCGTCAGGCGTCTGCGGCTCCGTGCTCGTAACGACCGGTCGGTTCTACTGGAGGGGTCCCGGCTGGGGACCCGCGCGGCTGGCGCGGCGGCGAGCGGCATCAAACTGAGCAGCGTTCGCACATGCGGCGGTGCGTTCGGGTCCTTTCTGGCTGGCTCGGTTTGCCGAGTGCAATACCCCGCTCTTCTCCCACCCCCACCCCCTTCACGATAGTTTCTGGGCTTATTAGATTTAATCATCTTTTCTAACTCCTAGTCAATATTACACTCATCCTGAACAGATTCAGCTAAATGATCTTATCAATAGTTTCGAAGGGAAGTGACAGAAAGAAGAAGTGTTTTGTGACCGCAGACGTGCTGACGGGTAAAATGTTGAAGCTGGGTATGGATTTGAAAGTCCTTGGTCAATAGCCCGCGGGACTGGCGGCGGAAAGCGAGCAGCCTCTGCCCTCTGCAGGACACTCGGGTGGGCGCCGAGGGAATATTTCGGCTTTGACGACTGGGCCGTGCTACCGGCGAGCGCTCCCGCGCCGGGTGGGCAGGAGGTGACGGGGACGGACGGTGCCGTGCTCGGCGGGGCAGGCCCGACGCGGCGGGGATGACCGCCGGGAGCCGGTGGCGGGGCGGCCCCGCCGCTGCTCGGGGTCGGGCCCCCGCTGTGGGCGCCCGGGGGCTGCTCCTGCGGGGCTGTCCGGCCGGCGAGCAGCTGAGCGGGCGGAGGCGACTTCTCTCGTCCTTCCCGGCTTGTTGCAGGGAGGCCGGCCGGCCGGGGGGTCGTTTCCCCCGTTTCCTTCTATCTTTGTTTTAAGAGAAAGAAGAGGGAGGGGGAAATGGAACCGCCGTCGGATACACCTGCCGGTGGATGTCAGGGTGCGCGGCAGCTCCCAGGGCTCCCCCACCCGCACTGCCAGCAGGGACTCCCGGTCGTAGATCAGATGTCCACAACAAAATCCCCCCTGTTTCCTCGGCTCGCTCCCTCTGATGGAGGCCGAAATTGGCAGGCGGGAGGAGACTGTGTCCCGAAGCCCTCGAGTCATGATTGCCTCCCGCCCGGTACCCAGCTCCGCGGGGAAGAGAGGCGGCGGTCGGCGCCGCTCGCCCCAGGAAGCTCTCGCCGCCGCCCAGCCCCCGGCGGCGGGCGAGGGAGGTCGCGGCTTGGAAAGAGAGAAGCGGGGGAAGGGGAAATAATCCGGCAAAGCCCCAGGTTGCGGAGCAGGCCGGGGTGGTACCTCGCCAGCTGATGCTGTCGGGCTGGGCAACCTGCGAGAGCCCCGACGGGGGCAGAGTCGCCCCCCGGCGCCGCCCCGTCGTCTCTCTCACCCCCTCGGGTTTTGTTGGCGGGAGCTGGGGGTCGTCATCCCCGTCCCCTGCCCCCGTGACCCCCTCCCTCTCCGGTGCCCCGTCTCCCGGGCGCTCTTCTGGCCGGCGCCTCTCTGCGAAGGTCCGGCCGGACGGGCCCGGCTGCCTGAGCCTCCCCAGCCTCCTGTTCCCGGCCTCGACCCTGGCCCCCAGCCTGAGGCCGCCCCCCGGCTCCGGCTGCTCCGCCGGGGAAAACCCGCTCCCCGGCTGCCTGCCCCTGCCCGCCGGGGAGGCCCCAGGTCTCGAAGTTGTCCCAAAGCCCCGTTGTTGGGGGTTTGATGGCTCTTTGTTTCGGTGCCGTCGGTGCAGGGTTTCTCCGGTGTGGAAGGAAAAGGACGGGTGGCCCTCCCTGGGAGGGGAGCCGGCGGCCCCCGGTGGGCAATGGGGCCCGGCGGCGGCGGGGAGAGCAGCCGCCGGCGGGCGGGCGGGGCGCGTCGGGCTTAGTCCGGTTTAAACCTCAGGGCTTAGATAAAGCCGTGGGGAGGGTCGTGCACGCGGGGTGTCCCCCAGCCCGGGCAGCGCCTTGCAGGGCAGGGGGTGGGAGCAAGGGGGAAACTGTCCGCGGCTTCTCGGAGGTGGACAGAGCAGCGGCGGCCTTCTGCTGCCTCAAAAACAGAGGCTGGGCGTTGTGGTCTCTCTTGGAAAACGTGGCTTTCCCGCGTCCTCTGCTCCTACGAGGATTGTCTTTTTATTTTGTGTTTAGGGAGAGACGAGGGCCTGGGCTGCCGCTCCGGCTTTAAGCTCGGGATGGAAAAAGGAAAAAACAATTTTTCAGAGTTGCGCGCGCTAAGTTGATATTTTGTGCTTGGGGCACGGCCGCTTGTCGTCGGGGCTGTAGGAAGATGCTCCGAAGAAGGCGCGTTTCACCCTGGCTCGGCCGGGCGGCCGGGTCACCGGGCAAGACCGGGAGCAGAGGGTACTTCTTCGGGGGAGAACAGTTAGAGCAAAACCAAAGCGTGTTTTAGTAGATACCGTAAAGTAATAAGCAAGAACTCCTTCTCAGACCCGACTTCTCACCAAATTACAAACCAAACAAGTGGGCTTTTCCGCAGGTGAGTCCGAGCCGCAGTCTGTGGATTTGCATGCCGCACCCGGTCCCAGCCCGCAGCCTGACCCACGCTGCAGGTCTCCTCCCTCCTTGCGAAGCCCGTGTAAATACCCCCGAAGCTGGGCCAAGTGTGCCGGGGTCTCACGCAGCACCCCCGGGGCCGGGGAGCCCGCCTGTGCCGGCGCGGAGCCCCTTCCCTTGCACCTCGGCCCTCCCCCGGCCCCGCGGCCGCCGCCGCAAGGCCGGGCCTCCTTGCGGGACTCAGGGCTCGGATCTTGCCTTCCCGTCGGCCGGGCAGGGAGCGGGATGGGGCCCGGGCGGCGGCGAAGGAGCGGCAGGAACTCCTGGCAGGCACTGCCCAGCAGGCGCGGCGGGGTGGTGGGCGCTGCGCCCCTGCCCGGGGGGGCGGGCGGCCGGGAGCGGGGGCGCCGGGCCCCCTCGCCCCGGGGAGGGGGCGCGTTTGGACGGGGTCTGCCCCGCCAGGGGAGCGCCGCCGGGGCGGGGCGGGCGGGCTGCCTCCCCCCGGCCAAGGGCGCCGGCCGTGGGGGCGAGGGGCCGGCCCGGGGCGCGGCTCTCCCGGCGGCTCTTAGCGCCCGCCCGGCCGCGCCGTGCGTCCCCGGGCATGGCCGCGCAGATGTCATTTGTAAGGATGAAAAAGAGAGTAGGCCCGTAGGAAGTTGGCGGCCGATGTTGCTTCCCCTCCTCCTCCTCCTCGCAGGGCGGTAAATCCTGGCAGCTCGTAAAAGTGATGGCGAGACGGCTCTCCCCCTCCTCTTCCCCATCCCGTCCCTTCCCGTCCCGGGAGTTGTAAGAGGCGCTCGTCTAAAAGTTAGGACTTGTTTTTAGCCAGCCTGACTCATTCATTAATTCTCTTTCCCTCCTTGATTCATTCATGTCTACAGTCATTCATTGCCAAGTCCATGGAGGAATCAGCTCCTTGGTCAGTAGGGGAGACGTACAAACAAGGATGATGCTATTTATTTCCCTCTGCCTGTGGATTTCTAAGACGTTCAAGCAGGCACAATCATTAAACTAATTTGTATTTGATTGTTTGGGCGGACGGGGGTGAATTTTATTGCACTAAGCATTCAAGCACGCACGCATCGCTGATTACCAGTATACATTAAATAAAGTTGTTTGTACACATTGTCTTACCACATATAGGCAGTCTTATTATTCTAATTACTCTAATTAGTGTATTGAAATGTTTTCTACTTGATTTGAGGAGACAGTGATTAGTTCTATTACTTCTTTTAACTCTTATTTCATGGAAAACTGTTGATGCATGTTCCAATTACCTTGTTTTTCTCTTTAATATAGCACGGGCCAAAAATATGATAAAATGATACCGTTGGTGGGTAGAAACATTCATCCGTTTTCCCTTTTTAAAAGAACTTCAATTTTTTATAGATCCCACCACCAGACAGACACTTTCTCCACCCCCGCCCCCCCCCCCCCCCCCCCCCCCGGCCCTTCCCAAACCGTTCGCAAGTAATTATTTGTAGCCAAAGCAGCACCTTTCTTCTTTACAATTTCTTCTGCTAGTGCTTTGGTACCTCATGGCTGTAGCATTTAGCCCCCCCCCCCCCCAACACACACGGACTGAGGTATATTTCATGCGAATATATTTCATGTTTTAAATTAAGGTTACTATTAATTGATAAGATCAATTCATCAAACATGTTACTTCGATAGGGACTTGTAATTAAAACCTTAATCCCGTTGGAGACTTAATTTTTCCTTAAACACTTTCTTGAGGGATTCCACCTCCCCCCACTCTCCCCCCCCCTTTCCCTTTTCCGTGGCGGTTGCCGCTGTCAGCACGGCGGAGGCACGACGCGGAGCCCAGAGCCCACCAGAGCAGGGAGGTTATTTCCTTATCAAAATACCCATCTTTCCTATTGAGCCAATAGAGGTTTTGTGTGGAGTTTTGGGATGTGTGTGTTTGCCTTTTGTGTTGATGTGCCGGCCACTTAAACCCAGCCGGTGACAAAGCAGGCGGCGGGGACAGAATCTCGCCTTCCTCTCACGTTACAGCTGGGGAGACTGGCTACCTCTCGGTGATAAAAACACTGCTTTTATTGTTGGTGTCTTCCCTCTCCTCTTTCCTGCTAGTTTGTTAAATAAATACGAAGGGGTGGGGAGGGGAGTGGGAAAAAAAACCCTAACACACAAAAAAAAAAAAAAAAGAAAGAAAAAAAGAAAAGGGAAAAAGAAACGCAAACCGTCCCGTAAATTCTTAGAAGTCCAGGTCTGGAGGGAAATCTACGGAGTTACATGGGCAAATACTGGGGCTAGGCTGCTTATACTTTTAATATTTAAACTGGGATTATAGGGGATCTGAAGACGCCTTCCTAACCTTTGCCAATTGCCTATGCAAGGAGAAATCCCGCAAGATGCACAAAGGGGAGAGACGGCTTCCCGTTGCCTCTGACAAGCGACCCGCCGCTGGTGCGGCTGGGGACCGAGCTCCCCCAGGATCGAGGTGGGGGGCGCGGGGGGGCAGGCGGGGACAGCGGCGGGGCTGGGGTGTGCGCCCCCGCTCCTCCTGCCCGCAGAGCCTCGTCTCGCCCCGCACCGCGGACCAGCCTCAGCGCCCGCAGCCCCTCGGCACAGGGAAGATGCTGTCGGCTCCGACTCCGGCTCCCGTCTCGGCCCCGGCCCCGGTCCCGGTCCCGGTCCCCGTCCTGGCAGGACCGGGGCTGGGGCTGGGGCGGCGCGTGGAGTGCGGGCGCCCCCAAGCGGTCGCCGCCGCCGCCGCCGGGACTCCCCCGGGAAGGGCAGGGGAGCACCCCCCTCCTCGCCGAGGGGTCGCGCTCTCCTCGGGGCTGGGCTCCGGGGCGCCCGGCGGAGGGGTCGCTGGAGGCCGCGGTGCCTCTGTGGGAGGAAGGAAGTCGTGAGCACGCTTGTTGTCCTTCCCCTCGGGTTTTTGGGTGGGCTTTTTTTTTTTTTTTTAATATGGTGTGGTTTGGTTTTGGTTTTGTTTTATTTTAAATATACACACAGCAGCAGCAAAATCCCGCGTTAAACGCGCTGCTTCTCCCGCCGTTTTTCTGGGATTAAAAGAGCCCCAGCAGCGCCCCGGTTCACCCGCCAGCCCCGACGGCCGGGAGCGAGGGTGTGCTCCGCCTCCCCGCGGCGGGCGCAGGGCCGGGGACGCGTCCTGTCCCTCCGACTGGCCGCCCCCCTCCCAGCTCCGCCGCCCCTGTCGCGTCACCAGACGAGCCCATGCCACCCCCCCCGCCGCGCGAGGAGCCCAGCCTGGCGCCCGCAGACCCTCGGCCGCCCCCGCCGCCCGTGCAGAGGACCCCGCGCGCGCCGCCGCCGCTGCCGCCCCGGAGCGGCGGGTCCGACTCCGCGGTCCCAGCCCGCCGCTCCCCCCGTCCCGCTCGGGCAGCGGGGCCGCAGCCGGGGCAGCGGGAGCGGGGCGGGTCCCAGCGGCCCCGCAGGCTGCAGCCCCCACCTCCCCGGGCGCCTCTGCTGGCGCCTTCCACGCACCCGGCTCCCTTCTTCGGGGCGGGGGGGTGCGTGTCTCAGACCCTCCCTTTCACCACACGTCTTCTGCGCCGAAGCCAGATCGTTCCACATGCCAGACCATCACCAAAGGCCTCCAAAGAAACCGACACCCACACCTGAACCCCCTTCTCCTTTAGGTGAAACCCCCACACCCCAGGACCCCCATTTCCTATAATGAACCCCCCATACCCCAGGGAATCGGACATGGCCCTGCTCTCCGGTGGGACCGTGTGGTGCAGGCTGGGTGGCACGCTCGCTTTTCACCCTGTGCCACGGCAGCCCCCCAGTGCCACTACGACACTGTCCCCAAGCCACCTGGCAGCTGCCAAGGCTTCGGCTCCTTATGGGATCCAGACCCCAGCAGGAGCGCTGGCTGGTAAGCCCGTACAGGTTTTTGTCTTGTGTTTATTTTAGTGCTACCGGTTTAGTAACTACTGCTTGCCATGCTGTGTAGGAAGGCGCTGAAAATGTTGAAATATTGTGAATATCAAGAACCCAAGTAACTCAGACATTCTGCTACAGCAGACTTGAGTGCACTGAAAACAGAAGTGACATATCACGATCCCAGAGCCTATTGCTAACTCAACAAGCAAATTCAGCTGAAACAAAACAAAACGCCCAAGAAAGATTACGTTTTAGGAGGAAATAAGCGTTTTGCGCAGAGCTAATCACACTACAGACAGCCATGAGCAGGCATGGGAGAAAATAATGCATTTTTCAGCTGAACACCACTTCTGGACCTGTTCAGGTAACAGAAATAAGATGTCATGCATACGGCTGGGGCTGGAAAGGCAAGCTGTGGCTACCTGGGCCACTATAGACTAAGCCTGTGCCAGCCCTGGCTGTGGAAGCGCCTCTGTTCGCAGCAGGCAGAAAGCCACAACGAAGGTTCAGCCTCTAAAGGGAAAAGCTGGCTTTGTTTCAGGGACCCTTCCTAAACTGGCAGAGAAGTGAGGATTGATTTATTTGCTAATAGGTCTGGGGAGCTGGAGAACATTGACCTTTTGCATACTAATTTTGCTGAACACCCTCAGTGTATAAATCATATCCCAAACTAGACAGTTTTAATTTTGGGTGGAATCTAGGCCCTTAAGTTCAGCAGTTCCTTATTACAATCATGCACATCTGGCCCTTTAAGTTGAGCGAGAAAGAGGATGAAGAGCCCAGCCTGGCCATGTGCCTTGCGGAGCTGCTAAGGGAGGGAGGGGATTCCAAGGACCTGCGGAAGGGCAGCTGGTGCTGCGACCTCTCCAGCCGACCGTTCAGAAATACAGGCCACCGGCAGCAGGGGCTATCCGTGACACCTATCCGTGGGGGTGGGCTAGCCTCCACTGCCTCTTGCTTCCCACGGGCTCTATCTATCCACAAGACTGAAATCGATCTCCCTCTTCCCTGCCTGGCCCAGCGCTGTGACTCCGCGTTCCTGCCTGTGCACAGCAGGGGCTCAGCCCCCAGCGCGGACCATAAAGCAGTGGCTCTGCCTCAGCTGTGCCTCCAGTTCCCCGTGGCCCCAGCCCAAGGCTTCCCACATCCTGGTGCTGCTCTGCTGCCAGCCTCGGACCTGACGCCTACCAAGGTCACATCAGGTTAGCGGCAGGAGGCGCTCAGACCTACTCGTCCTAAACACACGGCTGCAGGCTGTTAACAGGCAGTGGAAAGCCCTGTTGGTTAGATGGCTCAAACATAACTTGAGATTGGATTCAGTAGCGCCCAGAGACCCTGGGCTAAGGAGGGATGCACTGTGGAGTTTGCTGTGACAGCCGCGAGCGCTATAAAACGTGGCAGCCTCATTGAAATGCCACAACCCCAATCTGCTACCCAGTACAGAAGAGCACTCTCTGTGAATACAGCCCATTTTCTTATTTCTGTTAGTCCTCAACAAGAGGATGTGGCCTCCCTGCCTCCCCTGGATGGATCCTGCTGTTCTGTGCGAGTGGGGCCACAACAGGTACCAACTGCCCAGCAGATGGAAAGATGCTCCTGCTGGAGTTCCCTCACTCTTCCAGATTTAAACTCATCACCTGTAGGAGGAGACTTCTGGCAAAAAGTGTTTTTACAAGGAGACAGGTGCTGTTCTGAGGGAAAAAAGATATGCTAGGGGGCAAGGTAGTACACTTTCTTTCTTGCAGAGAGGAGTGTACGTTTTCATTTAGTCTCCTACAGCACTTCAGGAAAAAATCCCTTTATTAATAAAACTGCATTCAACAATTTTAGCTACCTCTAACGTACAGATCTGATGTGTTACCACATTGTGGTAACATTGAAATTATGGTATGATACATGCCACAGATCAACTGCACAGACAAAGATGATCCATCTACTGGTGCTTGGCATTAAACTCCTCCAGTCCAGAGCCACAGCTGGTTATGGCAGCTCTAGCTGCCAGGGTTCAGTTCCTGCCAACTGAAATATGTAAAAACTGCCTGAAGACAGTATATCTAGGAAAATGCAAAAATGTGGGTCATCACCCCACCCCCTCGCAACTGACTGTGCCGTCAGGTGACAGCACCTCATCATTAGCTGGAGATGGTTAATCTCAATCTGTGCCTCCTTTCCGAAGATCTGCCACTTTGAACAGAGAAGGCACAGAGGCAAACGCCTCTGTGCCTTTTGGAGAGCAGCAGAACACCCAAGGATCAATACTTTAACTTGAAAGCTGCTGTTATTCTCTGAAAAGACTGAATTATTTAGAAGTATATATATAAAAAAAAAATCAGAGCGCCATTGTAGGTGTCTAGGTTGGAACTGGTACCCACCATAATTCACTCTTACAAACCCTCTCTCTTAGTCAATTCGCAGATAATGATTTACTCTTGCATAACGTTTAAGTTCTCTGTGAATCTCATTAGTATGAGCTACAGTAAATACTACCTGATCACACACAGATGGGAAGTGAATTACAAATTTAGTAATTCATCCCCAGGTCAATCGGCAGGCACAGCACTGGCAACGACACAGTCCAGGGCACCCACCTGATGGCTCTGTACATACCCACCACATTTTTCCCCTTCCCCAATCACTTAAAAAAGATGAATATCTTATGCTCAACACCATGTAGTGGTTACAGACCT
The DNA here is from genome assembly GCF_023634085.1 of Falco cherrug. Lineage (NCBI taxonomy): Eukaryota > Metazoa > Chordata > Aves > Falconiformes > Falconidae > Falco > Falco cherrug. The sequence goes on along the minus strand of NC_073702.1, from coordinate 589,916 downwards.
TAAAGAAAAAACGTCTGCTGGAGGAAGGATGCTTTGCAGAAACTTTCATATCTGGTCTATCAGTACATTTTATGGAGAAAAATAAATATAAAAATGCTGAAAACATTATGTCATCACCTTCAGCAAACTCTCCATACTATCATCAGACAATTTTGCACATAACCCCTTTGCAATTACTAAACAGAGGTGACTGCAAAAACAGTACAGATTTCTCTAAATAGAGATACTGCACAGTACATTCTTTAAAGTTCATCTCAAAGCGCACTCATTTTACATATTTTTAAAATGCCCAATTAAGCAGTTTAGCACTCTGACATTTTGCTGCAGTCACTGCAAGGGAACAGCTGCTTCCAGCATCATCATCCCGGGAACAGGTGTTGGAAAGCGACAGCAGACACCAGACCCAACCATCTTCAGCAGTATCTTGCAGCAAGAATGAGAATTGCTTACATCAATCACACTTTCTTAGATGTAATACAACTTTTAATTCCCATTCCAGCTTTCATTAGCTTTGAGCCGCTTTTGATAGTTTTTAGCAACTGTTGAAAGGACTAATTTAGACAAGGTGCTCTTGATTCTTCTATGAGAGGCCTCCTGCACTGAACTAACAGGTGCCCAAATTGTTACCTTTACTATGGATACTGGTACTAGAAGAAATAAACTATGTGGATTGCCGATCACATCTATCACATTCAGCATAGTTTTAAAATATAGACTATTTAATGCCTACCATCTTAAATTTTTTTTATTATTTTTTTTATTTTTGCCTGTGGTGGACTCTGAGCCCTGAGCCTGCAGCCAGTTAACAAGGCCAATTCCAAGCATGATCTAACCTTTCCACAGGGGAACCGCGTGGACTGTATCATGCGGGTCCAGCTACACTCAGAGACCTGTTGACCTGAAGTTGGAACTGAAATTGTTTGTGCATTTGCACCCAGACAGATGGACGTGACCTTGTTACAAAAATGCTCCTGCACTTAATTTTAACTCCTAAAGATACCTGGCGGTTCAAAACTGCCTGGTCACTGTGTCAGGGCATTTGTATTTCTAGCTCTTCAAAACTGCGAGGGAAAGCATAATGTTAAAATCTGTCTGTAATAATGAATTCCTGCATTGTGTATGATGACATTTGACTTTACCAGTGAATAAACGATTGCAGTGCGCATGGTATCAGATCTACAGTGTCCTGTTTACATTCATCCAAGATTGCCAGTTGCATCTTAAAGTAGCAGAGAAATGTTCGCATTGTTGAATGTTCTCACAGAACACCAAACTCCTCCCTCCCTCTGGACATACAACATGTAAAACTATGTGAGTACGGAGAACATGTAACCGCTTTCACTTCCTCAAATAATAATGCACTCCTGCCAATTAATAAAGCGTATTACAATCTCTCAGGCACCGAAGCCTGGAAATCTGAAATATTTTGAAATCTGGCCTTATCTGCATGGTTTTTAAGCCCTCTGCATGATCAGAAGTGCCACACAGAGGAAGAAAAACCTGACAATTTTCAGTCTTACGCATGAACTGTCAATCCTGTGAAAACAGCACTGTGAAACTGGTATGTCAGAATCAGGGCCATCAGAAGGGACATCTGAAACTCTACTTAGCATGTGTCAAGTCAGCTGCATTTTGTCCAAGATGCACAGAAGCTGGGTCCAGTCTCTCCTTATGCTACTTGATAATCAGAAGCGCCAGCAGCTGTAAGTTGGTGCTGGAAGGTAGTTTCAGCACATTTGAAACTATACTGGCCTGAGGTAAAGGTGTGATACAAAAGCCAAATGCTTTGGTAAGATGCTGGAGATTAAAAAGTCTTATGAGAGATGCAAGAAAACAACCCAGGGTGTTCTATTTGTTTTAGTAGAGGTGTTGTCTTAAGCAATTAAACAGGATCAGGCAAACCCAACACTTAACCTACCTTGTCTAGAAGAAAACAGGCACTGATCAGACCAACACCAATTTCCGACCCAATAAACAAATTCTTCAGTAATTTATGAAAAAGAAAGACAAAGTCTAGCAAAGCACTTACTCATTTCCTGTTCAATACTTGGGTTGTTCCAGACAAGTCAAGTCCAGCAGATCACCCGTCCCCTTCTGGTTCCCATTTTCAAAGCTGCAGAACTCTAAAATTTTTGCTAAATTTATCGTTGTTATTTAAGTTCCACAACATTTAAACACAACTGTATCACTACCTTTATAATTGAAGGGATTAAGAAATACATTATGCTAACATAATTTGCACTAGAGTAGGAAATTATTCTTGAAAGAAATTCAAGAATTATTTTTTTCCTGGAGGTCTCTCTTTACATTGTAATCACCATATTTTGCTTTCTATTCCGTCTGTCCATATGCATCTGCTGTCTCTTGCTCTGTACTTAGATTACAAGCTGTTTTGGGCAGCAAAGCATCTTTTTTGTGTAAGGCACTTAGTTCTATGTGCTTTCACAGGGCTGCTTATTAAACAATAACACATTTTCCTAAAAAAAAGTTCTCACAAATTTAAACATACAGGGTAGTTTATTTCAAAATGAACAGTGATAAAAGTATGACCAAACTGTTCCTCTGAATCCATCATATTTTGTGTTTTAATTCATTGTTTTTTAAAATGAATGCACAGAAGGTCAATGAATGTAGATAAATAATTTATTTTTGTTTTATTTATTCATTATTTTATGTACACTTGGTATTTTGCAACACTGTCAAAGGGAAACAAATTAAGTTCAAAGCAAGATAAATATTATAGGTGGAATATATTTTAACACATTTCTGTCATCTCTGAATTAGCAGACACTGACAATTCAGTGAGGTCATTAATTTCAACTTCTTTATACTGGCAGTAACAGAATAAAACTACAGAACACAGTATTATGACATCTTAAGTTATTCAATGTGTCAGAATAAAACAGACTTAATTTACTAAATAGAAGTAATACGTGTGTAAATATGTAACTTTTTAAGAGAAAAAGAAACTATTTTTGAGTTAGCAATATAAGGCATTAGATGATTTTTCCATAATAAATTAAATTGTTTATAAATATTGGGCTAACATCTCTTGTTTTGTGTGTGTTCAAGGAAACCCTTACCTTATACCACAAAAACCTATCAAGTGGCATGAGTCAAAGGTATTCAAACAAGGAGCCACCAAGTATCCATGCCTGAGCTGTGTCTGCATAGCATAGGCACAAAGACCTTTGGGTTTACACAGAGAGAGAAGATGCAGTAGTCAAATCTGAACAGAAGTGATACGCTAACAATGTACCTTCCATTTACTATTGGTCAAGCAGAATACCAATGGGGGAAAAACCCCATGATTTTGAAACATAATCAAGTACTGTAAGTACAAAAGAAATAAACAAGCCTCAGAGGAGAATATTAAAAACAAATACCCAGAAGACGCTAAGGTCTAGCTAGTACTAACACTGCTAGTACACTAAGAGGAGCACAAAACAAAAAAATGGGGTTAATGCTGAATGTGTACAACATTGAATGACAACACAGAGAACAGATCTGGGATCCAAGATTGCACTTACAGACACAGCTCCTGGAATACTGACTATATTTAGGACAGCAGGGGTGCAAAGTAGTGGATGTTAGCTTTATGGGCCCATGCAGCTTAACATCAGGAAAGAGTCCTGAAAAGGCATCCAGGAACGGCCGCCTGTGTCTCTCACTTTTGGTTTTGCCAATTGCTGCCTTTGCCATGCTTCAAACACGCTCTTATGAGCCTTTCTAACCTAAACCTTCCAACGTCTGTTTCTCAAAGGACCTTAGTTAGGACATTTATTGAAGCCAGTTACAACTTGCATGTTCCTGTACGTTCGCAGCCGCATTTTATACTTTATGGCTGGAACCACCATTACTAGGTGAAGATAACCAACCTCTGTTTGGACATCTCTGCAACACAGTACTGAGATGAACCATCTAAAGGTTAAGGAGCCTGGCAACACAGTCAAGAGCAGCCATCCTCATTTATGCTAATATGAATTAAAACATTTGTACAACCAACGTGCTCCCACCTGCTGCTTGTTACTCCTTTGACTGAAGTTAAATACCCTCTTCCTTCTGCTGGCTTTAATACCCAACCTGGGAGGGTAAAAAAACCCCAACTTTAAACACTCAACTAATAGAAAATAAAAGGTTTTCTACTTTTAGCCAAGATATTTTGTAGGAGCAATCAGATACAGTCCAATTAACAGAGCAAAGAAAGTGGTGGTCTTTGAGAGCAAAGAAAGTGGTGGTCTTTGGTGGAAACAAGAGAACCTAGGGCCTAACAGGGAGCACCAAGGGGTAAGTGACATCTTGCTCTGAATCCACACGTGCCAGGGCAGCACGCGCAGTTCGAGAAGCTAGTTTCCAGTAGAAGTTTTATGTGGTCTACATAGCCCTCAGCTTCTCCAGAGATCAATTCAAGACCTCAATTTAAGACTGATCTTCTGATCTGAATTACCCTATGGAAGAACCTATGTACCCAGAGTGAAGGGACCCTGGGAGACTAGTTTCCTAACTTTAGTACCTACCCAAGATAGTTAAAATTAGATGATACAACTATCCTCCAGCTATAGAAAATGTGCTTAGAGGCAATTATCCCTTTCGTCCTTCTTGACTTGTTATTAAAAAAAGGCATAATTTGCTTCTAGTGCTTACTGGCATAGCATACATAGCAGAGCCATTTACAGACAGTGTCCAGAACTGTTCCCTCTATTGCTGCTCTGCCACCTTTTACAGAAATTAGTCCCTCTAAAAGGTAACCCTGTAGAAGTTTGTTGTAACATTACTCAAACTCCTACCATTCCAGCAGAAAACAGAGCATAGTATTAAATTATAAATACCATGCAAGTATTCTGTTGCTGGTTATTTAAGGGGGGGCAGGGCAGGGAAAGACCTATTATTTTTAAATAAATCCAGATGTTGGCTTCAGGTATTTAAATTTGAGGGCCTGGAGATGCCATTCCTTCTCACCCACACAGAGGAATAAATGTGAGCAGGAAATTTCCCCAGGCAGTTCACGCACCTCACTTGCAGAGATCAGGCCAGCTTCCACACACCCCAGTTACACGCTCTGCCTGGTAAGGAGATGAATGCAGAGTGCCACAAGGCGCTGAAGAGCTGCAGTGGCTTTATGCTCACCAGGAAGATCCAGAATGAGACCATCACATTGATTTGACTAAGATGGCTCAAGGGACAGCTGGTAGTTACAACTTGTCTGTATGCAAAAGTTAAATCAGAAAGCGTCAAGTCCCCCTGCAAATGCACCAATTCCTGGTTATTTTAATTCACTTTCAGTAACTACTCCAATGTAACTCCAAGCACAGACTACCCATTAGTTTCCAAATTACAACCAGAACAGCTGTTTTTAATTTGCCTCTGTTAGTTTCAGAACAGTGTATACATGCAGAAATCTGTGGCACTAAAGAGACTGAGGTCTGAGAGAGCCCATCCCCTGACGGTGAGCAGATGACGGTACTACCCAACAGCTCCTGACAATGGTATAATAGTAAATAAATACAAAAAAGATGGGAATTCACCACAATTATAACAGTAGCTCCCTTACAAGCTCAGACAGTTCAGTGTTTCATAAGCTTTGTTCTCTTTTTCACCTGAATTCAAGTTTTCATGTTTTGATACTAGGAACAGTTAACTGCTATACTCAGTTTCCAATAGAGTAAGCAGAAACAACTAGCATGTAAGCCATGGTAATCCCAATTTATGGTAAGATCTATGTAACTAAATACTAAAAATATGCAAACTAATCTGTTCCTGATGTTTTATAGACAACACAGTTTCTAAGCAGAAACTACTGTCAGTACCCAACAATAGGGATATTTATCTTAGTCCTTGGTCTTTCAGACTTAGGAGGGATAGTAATACTTCCGTAAATTACTAATGTGTTTGGCACATGCATGTCAAGAACACCGCCACCATTTTATTTTAGTAAGGTACATTTAAATTTTCTTACTAACCTAAACCAAGGAAAATGTTACTTCTCTTAAAATAATAAAAAAAGAAAATTAACAATGAGCTTGTGACTGTTCTCAACATCACAAGTTTCTTAGAACAGGTATTATTTCTTTTCCCTCTCCCTACCACCTTCAGCGATCAGTACACTGAAGCAAACGGAACAACCAAAGAGCAAGACTCAGGTCACAGAACATAGAACACACAATAATGGTTGAGGTTGGAAGGGACCTCTGGAGGTCACTGCTCAAGCAGGGCTACCAACCCAGGACCATGTCCAGACAGCTTTTGAGTATCTCCAAGGATGGAGATTCCACAGGCTCTGTTGGAAGACTTGTGCTAGAGCCTGGCCACCCTTACTATAAAACATGTCATCTTGTGTTCAGACAGAGTCTCCTGTTTCAGTTTCTGCCCATTCCCTCTTGTCCTGTCCATGGGCACCACTGAGAAGGATCTGGCTCCCTCTTCTTCATTCCCTGCCTCCATCAGGTATTCCTATACATTGACAACATTTCCCCTGAGCCTCCTCTTTACCATTTTTACCCCAAAACTGCAGGGTTTTGTCTTCCAAAAAGGACCAATTACAAACGCAATTAAGTCTTATATGTGTCTGTGTGTGCACACACAAAATCATTTCAGAGTTTAACAAAAAATGCAGCTGGGCAGTGGTAGGTGAAAAAAATATTTTCGTGTAGTTCATAAAAATGAAACAGACATCAAGAATTACTGTATGAGCACATACACAAAAAGTCACTATGAAGTGCATCTAAATGCTAAATCTTGACTTAAGTATGAGCATGCAAAATTATACGGGAAACTGAATTTCTGGGAAGGTAACAGCTGATTAGAACAATGCAGTTATTTTCCTCATGTCTATAAATAGCTCTGGCCACCCTTTCATGAGTTTCCACATAAATCTGCTTAAGTCCCCTTTGTTCCTTTCTCAACTTTCTTGACATTTGCATTTCTTCAGTATCCAAGGGAAAAGAGAGCGCTTTCCAAGAGCTGATGCTTTTTTATTTGTTTGTTTGTTTTTAGAAAAGGGGAACAAAACATGCAAGAGAAAAACGTCGTTCCTCACAAAGGATCCCCTCCAATTTAGGATGTCTCCCCCATTTATCATTCTTAAACAAGAACAAGACAGCAAGAAACTACAGCTACATAACTCAGCGTAACACCGCTTAGTCGATTAGCTAAAAAGGAAAAGCTCACCACTGCCTGCTGTTACTGAGGCTGAAACTTCTTAAAAAGAGCCACCTCTTGCCAAGGCCCTTCTCTGAAGATCATGAAGATTTGTAACACACACAAACTCACGCCTCAGCCCTTCCTAATGTCAGTTATCACCAACTGTCCCATGCCTGGTAATATTTAATAAAGAGCCCTTCTTGGATTTCATTACCAAGTCAGAAACCTAAAAATCATAGAAATCCCCTCAGTGAAGGGCAAATAACTTCATTTGGGAAAAATGCTGACTGTGTCTAACACAGCATGTACAGACACGTTAAACCAGGAATTTCTAGCCTAGTCATTTCAAAAGCCACAACTTACGGAATCATTGCAAAAGAGTAATAAAGAACATCTAAATCAATGTATAAAGTCACCCCCACACTCCATATAATAAAATGCTACATTTTATCTAGTTCTTGTAAATTTAGTAGTCCTGCAAATGTAACATGGGAAACATATCCCGTAAGATGCAATAAGTACACACAATAACCAGGACTAAACATACGCTTTTTGCAAATGCACAGTGGGTAACATTTCTGATGACAGGAGAGCAGTTAAACTAGTCATAGTCTTAATCATAGCAATATGAAAGATTATCAAAATAGCTGTGAAATATTAATTATGTTTGCTTATTAATTTCATGTATTTACAGAACTATACATATAGCCAGTTAGGTACATGAGATGTCAGAACAGGGAAAGGGGATGCATTTCCACATTAAAAAAAAAAAAAAAAAAAAAAAAAAAAGATATTCTACAGGTACTGGCAACAGACTCAGGGGCAGAAGTAGATCCTGGCATTTAAAACACTGACTTTTCAAGTTGTCGGTATCTCTTCTAATTTGCTTCTCTCTGTAAGGATTTTGGAAGATTTTGAGCTTTGGGAATGGATGTTGTTCTGGTCTTGTTTTTTGATATTCCAAGACAGGTAATACAGTGCTGGATGGAATTAATCTCAGTCTAGTATTCTAAAGCCAAGTATCTAACCTGAGCTAAATCATGGCTTCCACAGCCTTCAGAGATGCTCTCCAGAATATGATACATTCTACTTTCCTTAAGTATCTACCTCAGGAGGAGATTATTAGCTCTCTAGATTCCTCAAACTAGATTTCTAACTTTCGGATAGCTGACATTCTGCTCACTGTGTACCACAATTATGAGAAATCTTGTATCCAGAAAAGCTGGTATGAGAGCTCCAAGGAAAGAATCAGGCAGTAAATACAGGGCTATTTTTTTTTTTTCTTCCCCTGAAACTTGGAACTCCAAGTACATGGGAATTATAAGGTCCAAACTTCTATGCAAAACTGTTCTTCCTGCTCAGTCATGTAGTTAATCATGTGCATAATTAAAACAACAGAAACCCCATCCATTTCTGTAGAGCTACCTAGCCAGACAGCTCAGAATTATGAATACAAGTACACTATTGAATGAAGCCTTCAAGGGTTGGGAAGATGCTTTCAATGGCAAAATAATCATATTAATTTTTTAAATGACCAAAAGAATGACATATCTAGCTACATGCCATCCCACACCGATTTCATACAGATAGTATTGAAGCTCCCATTCAGTTTAAGAACACGAGCACTTCAGAGAAAGCTTCTTTTTTTCTGGACACATTAGCAATGTTTTTTTTTAACATCTATTGCCAAAGTGCATCTTTTACAATGCTTCAGAAAGACAGACAAGATTAAAAAAAAGGGAATATCCTTAAAAGCAGAATTTATATAACATGACTGAGGGATGGTCTAGTGTTGCAGATGACCCAATTCCAGGATGATTTAAATTCCTCCAACCGAGGAATTGCCATCATTCATTTTGGATTCAATGAAACTAGAAGTTTCCCTCTATATGACTGCTTCACAAGGAGACAGTCCACAGCAGTTATTGGACTTTGCATTCACACTCTACCATACCCTGTAATACCTTTCACATTTAGACAAACCAAAAGGCACTTCGGCAAAGCAACAGAGGAACTCAAGCACACCTCCCACAGGCTTTTCCTGCTGCATGGGTGGAGAGGAACTCAGTCTCCAGGTACAGTAAAACAAGAGCTGAAAACAGAACTGCTATGAAACATCTTTTGCTCTTACATTCACGTCACAAAGTAATTCCTACATGAAAACCTTTGAGATTTATACATAAAAGTACCTACACACATACAAAAATTTTTCATGTATATACATGTGTGTGTATATAATTTATACATACATATGTATAAATAGATATACACACAAGTATAAAATAACAGAACTAAAAAGACAGCAATCTACTGTTGCTTCTTTGTGATGTATAAGGAAGGTCTAAAAGCATGTTCTCTTTATCCTGGATATTAGAAATGTCAGGTCTGGTCTGTCTTCTCATTGCTGGAAGGCTTCTTGGGTGTACAAAGCCACACCTAAAACAGCTTCTTACCCTCTGACTGAAGGTTAAAGCCTGCAACTATAAATGGAAGTCTTTCACAATTATTTCTCAGGTATTTGAATTATGTGTTAGCAATAGCTAATTTTTAAATAGTCCAAACAAAAAGTAGACTTCAATTTATCTTTCAAGTGACAATAGAGAACTCCTGACAAAACCAAACAGAAGGCACAACATAAGAAAAAAAAACCCCTTTAGTATGGAAAAAAAAGTCAACTTAAACCTCCTTTATACTACCTAAAAAGCAACCGAGAATTAAATCCTTTACACATACATGATTACAAAAGCACTTATTTGATTCACTGATGCTGTAGAAGTAAAACTGCATTATTTACCAAGTTTACCAGTTTGAAGGCACAATGGCTATCACTTCATCCACATCCCATTCTATTTACAGTGAAAACCAAAGATACATCTCTAAGAAAAAAAGGAGATAAACACAGATGCACCCTGAGAAGTGAAATTTCACAACAAAAACATTAGTTTTGAAATACTGTTCTTTGTAAACTCCCATTACCTAAACCTGTGTTCTCCTAATAACTAGAACATTTATATGCAATTACAATGAAAAATATTACTTGTAAATAAATAAAAAAAGTTACAAGTTAAATTCCCAGAAAATCAACCCAAACCTGATTGAAAGAAATGAGGTCTCACAGAATTACACCAAAGCTGACATCATCAATGTGGTGGGGGAAAACAAAGGTAAATCAATCTATAAAAATCTCCAACAATGTCCAGTTCTCTGATTTAAAAAAAAAATATATAAAAAGGAATGGAATGGCATAATCCTGTTGGAAATCCCATAGTGCCATCTGTGTGGAGGAAAATTCAAAAAGCCAACTGTGCATGCCCTTCTTTGGGTTTGGAATTCCCAAAAGATTCTGTAAAATTTAAAAAAATTGAAGAAAAATGTCTTCCTATAAAATTGATAAATGTTTTGTAGCTGATTCATGACATGGTTTACAAAGTATTGGCACCAGCACAGAGTTCAAAGCATTCATACAGGAGTCACAGACATTGTCAAATCTTTAATGATTTGTAGCAGTCCTCTAGTAGCAGTCGGTTATTTACTGTGTAAACTGAAGTATTCTTTGCCAGTGATCTTCAGTGTAATCTTTTATTTCTGCCAGAAAAATATTTTCCTTCTTATTCCAGTAGCTAGTAAGTGCCATCAATACAAGAACAGTGGAACAAATATCAAATGGCAGCATGTATTTTGTGGTCCGTACTCATCAACAATGGCTAAAAAGGTAAAATTCTAAACTCAAACTGTACATAGCAACATACTCTATCAGTGGCACTCAACAAGGAAAAAAAAAAAAGAAAAACTTCATCCAAGAAAGTGCAAAAGGAAGAAACCTCCAGAATTTGTCCATCAACACAGTTTTCCTTCTCTAGAGGCTAAACAGTGTTAAAGAGAGACAGTGCAATAGTACTTTGAGCGATCGCCTTTTGGAAAAGCAAAAAAGACCCCACAAAACCAGAACAAATCCAATACTAAGTTTGGTGATTATTAAATCACCAAATCATATTGTCCTTGTTACAAACCCACTATATTTTCATTGCTGTTTTACCGAACAAAGATGTTTGTTTTAACACTTGACAGTAGATTTGATGTCAGTGTAAGGGACAGTTGGTAATTTATTATCCTACATTCTATTTTTTACGGTACTCTGCATGAAAAGCAGATGTATCACAAATCAAGTCTTGACCATGACAGAAATTTGAAAAGAAAATTGCTCTGGGGTTTTCTACACATTACCAGTTACAACACTAAGTACCTGGCTCAAACTTTATATCCAATACCAAGAAGCAGCTGGCAATTTTCCCTTTCATTTCTGCTCTAAGTTCAGGTGGAAGGTTCTTGCATTTATCTGTTGTGTCACTTAGGCTGGACTTTAAGACATCACTACATCTATCCCAGGTGGAGGAAGGGAGAAAAATGCATCAGGTACTTTTGTCTTCTTCATTTTTTTGGAAATCAATTGTGTCTTCAATCCATTCTTATACAAGTTGAAGAGGTTTTTAAACAACTAATTATAGGTCAGATCATAACATCTTATGCTGCAGGCCAAACTAGTATGCTACAGTATCTGTGTACGTATATACAAATAGAACTGTATACATTTACGTATACACACACAAACATACATGTAAAAAGGAAGCACCCATCTTTTCCTTACTGGTAAATATTGAACTTCTGCTTTCACCTGGATATTAACATAGTTTATTGTGTGTAACACCTTATATAAAGGGACATTTAAGAAGATGTTATTAATTTTCTTCTCATTAAAGCCACATATATGGCTGCTATAACATACAGTGCCACCAATTAACACAGAGTAAAACAATTCTTAGGTACAATATCAACTCTTTAAGAACTCCATCATACATTTAAATGTATTTTACCCATTTGTGTAGATAATGAATATTTTCCACTATTTCACAGTGGATTTATAGTCTTCTTTAAAAGTCAGCACAAATTTACAGGAAACAACTCTGTCAAACAAACTCCACAGCAGCATATGTAGTGAGTCACTGGGTGAAACTCTTTTTTATGAACACATTAGGGAAGTTGGCATTCAGTTCCAGGACAACTCTACTATCAATCTGTGAACAGAAGGACACATCGAGTAAAGAGAGATCTTTACAAGACTCCAGCAATTTTCTTAAAGATGCAGGGCTTACCATCCTCGTCCCTGTTAAAAGAACAACAAAAAAAAAACAAACCCAAAAGAAATTGTAAAGTTACTGAGAATAGTCTTTTTTGTGTTTTTTTTTTAGCTGCTAATACTATGTCATGAAAAAAATGCTACCATAAAATAATTTTTATTTAGATCACGGTCATTGTTTAACCCCAGCTGGCAACTAAGTACCACACAGCCACTCGCTCACTCCCCTTCCCACCCCCAGTGTGATGGGGAGGACAATCAGGAAAAAGGTAACACTCATGGATTGAAAATTTTAATAATTGAAATAAAATAATATATGGTAATAGTAACAACAATTGTAATGAAAAGCAAAGAGAAGGAGAGAAAGAAAAAACCAACAAGTGATGCACAACACAACTGCCCACCAGCCACTGATGCCCAGCCAGTCCCCGGGCAGTGATCGGCAGGCCCCAGACACACCCACCCCCCACCCAGTTTATACACTCAGCCTGACGTTCTGTGATATGGAATATTCCTGTGGCTAGTTCAGGCCACCTGTCTGGGCTGTGTCCCCTCCCAACTTCTTGTGCCTCTCCACCTTTCTCACTGGCAGGGCCTAAACAACTGAAAAGTCCTTGACTTTGTATAAACATTACCTAGCAACAACTACAAACATCAGTGTGTTATTAACATTATTCTCATACTAAATCCAAAACACAGCATTGTACCAGCTACTGAAGAGAAAATAAACTACCCCAGCCAAAACCAGGACAATTATTTCAATTAGATTTCAAATTAAAAGCTTCTCCTCTAGAGGCAGCGCAGAATTTTTACCTTTAAGACAACTATTGTATTTTCTTAACTCAAGTGCTTAAGTAACTTAATCATTTTCTATTGGGGTCAACTTTACAACTTCAGGTGGAAACTTTGAAGCCAAGTACTCAAAGCCACAAGACCTCCCAATGACCAAATGATGGGCTTCAGCAGCAAGCAACGCAGTATGCTGCACTTACACTCTCACAGCTCTCCTGCTGACCGCACTGGTGGGTCAGCACAGCACAGGAGCTATTGGGGGCTACTGCAATTCTAAACACATCAGCAAGGCTTCCAGGACTCTACAGTGCAGGGGCACCTGTTCAGACTACCAGTCATACCTATATATACACTAAGTGTAACAGAAAACACACTATTTACCCTTGCTATAAACAAGACCATAGTGACTGAACTTGTAAGTGTCACACAGGGTCAGACTAAGCATGGGATTTGGCCAGAAATCAAATAAATAGGTGTTTATAAGCATGCATCCACACCCCCATTATAAATCTGATGGAAATCTAGTCAGTACAGTCAATGGTGCTTAACACATGATTCAGCTGACTCCGCACTGGTGTATGATTCAGTTGCCTGAAGTGCCTAGCGCCCCTTGGGGCTCCTTACACCGTGTAGAACATCAGCGAGCTGGCAGACAGGACACTGTACCCAGAGAAGGAGATCCATGCCTTATTAGAACAGCTGGAAGCCAGGCAGGTTACTCTAGGCAAGGAAACCAAGCCTGGATGTCTACAGTGGGCTGAACTGCTCATCAAGCTCTCCTGGCTCTAAAACGAGTTTATACATCCAACATGACCATGCAAACCTGCTGGTAGACACTTCAACTTATACTCATCTTGAGCTGAACTGCACCCCAAAAAGCCAACTAGTCCAAGATTTTGTCTATGGCCAGTGCTAATGCTGCTCACCAAAATAAAACCCCAACAAACAAACAAAGTAGAAACAGATTTTTAAAGCAGCTTTTCACTGGTAGATCTTCTCAACTGCCCAAAATTATCACTTTAGGGATTGTTGAAGTTACCTTTCATGAATGCTACTACTTTTCTGAACTTCTGTATACTTATAGCCTCTTCACATGAGTTCTACAGTTTAATTATATAATGTTAAAAAAAGAAAAAAAAAAATCAGCTTTAAAACCACTACCTATTAATTGCAATAATTAAGGGGCAATAAATCATAAAGCAGCAGTGAGAGATCATTCCCAGTTCACTACTTCCACATCACTCATAATCCTATAGATATCTCTTCTGTTTCCTCAAGGCTGTGTTTTCCAGACCCTTTTGCATCTCAGATGACCCCTGTTGTCTTCTTTCTGCACTGATTTACTACTTTTGAAATCAGATGACCAGAACTGTACAGTGCACTAAACACAAAGTCATTAATTGTATAATGAACTCTTACGGCATTTTTCTACATTTCTTTCCTAAGACATCCTAACTTTCTCTTTGTCTGTTAGAATGAAGCTGAGCAATGAGCTGATGTTTTCCAAAAACTGTCCACAGATCTTTCCTACAAAAGAGTTAACTAATATAAAGTCACCTCTCTATATGCTTAGTTAATGCAACTTGCACTCAATGGAACAGTTTTCCTCCTGCTTTATCATCTGTTCACTAAGTATCTTAAGATCATTCTGCAGTTTTTCAGTATTAAAATTCTTCGGCTTGAGATTTTTCTACCCTGACTACTTGTGCATGACACTCTGGTACAGCATTATTCACCCCTTTGCATGGATTACTTATAAGCTGATTAGTACTGACCCTTGGTGACCACAGACATACAGTGTGAAAAGAGAGGATGCATTCTTGTCCTGCCATCTTTCCCTTGAATCACTCATAAAGACAGCTAAGTTATAAAAGCAGAACAACCTTGTCTAAAGCTTTTGAAAAGTCCTCTGTGGACTGGATCAGTCCTCACCTTCACCAAGAACTCCAAGGAATTCTAAGACTAGAGAGGCATAACTATACTATCCTCACAGGGATGCAGCTCTCTCAAAATACCATAATGGCCTTCATGTCCACTGACTGACTGACTTTCTTATGGTTGCAACTGGTTTACACAGACCAAAAGACAATTTTACTGTTTTGTAGCTTCCAAACTGTGCCCTTCACAGAAGACTGTGCCATGTTTGTAACGCTTCGCTCCTCTAGCACTGAGGCTGATTTAAGTGCAGATCACACACCAGGAGTAAGACTTCCACAGCCCTGTATTTGAGCTCATTTAGAACTGCTGCATAAATACCATTTAGTCCTAACAATTTATTATTGTTCAATGTATTGATTTGTTCAAAAGCCTTCTGTATTGGCATTCTAATTTAAGGCAGCTTTCCAGGCTAATCTCCTGGAAAGAACGGCTCTGATGTAGCAGCCTACTTGATCCCCCTTGCCCTGAACACTAATGAACGGACAACAGTCCTCCTCCAACGACCTTCTTGTATCTGAGTGATCCTTCACAACTGGAGTATCTAATAACCCCAGTAACTCTCTTGTAAACTTCTAACGTATCTGAAATACATTTTTAGCATTCACCTTCAGCCAATGGCTCCTTAATATCTCATACTGCCTTACTATGATTTTGTTTCACTTTCTAGAGTTCATCTTCCTATTTTCCTTCTCTGAACGAGATTAATTTCCAGAAAAATGCCTCTGTTTTCAGTTGTCTCCTGTACTTTTCTGCATAAACAAGGAGGTATCTAAGTGTGGTCTTCACTTGTTCCATGGTAGGTTCTCAGATTAGTTGCTTTGAGACATCATTTAACATCACCCCAAAGCAGTCTTTGCTATCATATATAATCATAAATTTTACCTCACTTACACGTAGGTAATAAGATAATAAACATTATTATTGCCATTTTTAATACCTTATTATTATAGAATCACTGTCACAACTATCTGGTGCTTGATGAAACAGTCCTATGGCCATACATAGAAATTCTGTAATACACTTTACTTATTCACTTCACTTGATCGTAAGTTTTATTATTGTACCACTGTCCTACCATCAGGATCTATTCTACTATTCCAACTGAAACTCTAGGAACAACACATTATGCTACTCATCTTTTTTCCACCAAGCCTTAAAATTGCTACTGCATCAGTACCCTCATTTAAAGCCACTCTCATTTACTCATTACAGCTTATACGCCTCAAGATCCAAATGCGTGTTTCTACAGAAATGCTAGATCTAGATGCCTTGCCACAGAATTTTTGTGTAGGATGTTCTGCATTCCTTCCCACCTGAACTTCAACAGTTCTCCTACCATTTCAACTAACATTAAGATTTTTAATAGATTTGTAACTAAGTAGGCCATCCTAAACTACATGTTTTACTGCACCCATTTCTTTTTTCCTCCTCAGACTTAAAATTTTATGTTAGAAAAAAACTTTTTCTAAAAGCTAAGAATGCCAGCAATCTGGCTGGGGTTTTGTCATTAACACCAGAGGACAAACAGACATGATCCACAGTCTTACTTTCATTTATACAATGTACAATTAGTGATATATCTTTCTTAACAGCATATTGAAAAGCATTTCAGAAATTTAATACAGCACATTCTCTTGTGCTTTTGAAAGACTGACAATGTATTCTGCTAGTTACCTACATAGTGCATTTTTCTAGAATCCAGAGGCTTTTGGACCTTTGTTATTTACTACAACTTTTCCTACCTGGACTAGTTGTCCATTTTTCAGAATAAATACAAAGCCAATACATTAAAAGCTGCTATTTCATTTTTTTTAGTTCATTCTCTGGAAAAATTCTCTGGTATCGCCTCTGCAAAAGGCAATTCTGAGTATTAATTTCTTTCCTAGAAAAATTATGTTTATTAGCTGTAAATGCTTTAATTTATATCTAATCAGCAATCCTGGCGAACTGGGGAGAGGTCCCAGAAGATTGGGGGTTAGCCAATGTGATGCCCACCTAGAAGGGCAGGAAAGAGGATCCAGGGAACTACAGAGCTGTCAGCCTGACCTCGGTGCCAGGGCAGGTTATGGAGCAGGTCGTCCTCGGTGCCGTCATGTGGCAGGTACAGGACAACTGCAGAATCAGGCCCAGTCAGCATGGGTTTATGAAAGGCAGGTCTGCTTGACGAACGTGATCTCCTTCCATGACAAGGTGACCTGCCTAGTGGGTGACAGAAAGGCTGTGGATGCTGTCTGCCTGGACCTTATGCTTAAATGTGGTGCTTCGGGATGGGCTTGGCAGTCCTGGCTTAATGGTTGAACCTGAAGATCTTAAAGGTCTTTTCCAACCTACATGATTCTATCACATATGTAAGTCTTCAAATTCTAGACCCGTTCAGGAAACCTGTGTATGATGGCTATAAAAACTGCCAGAGCACCAGTTTCTAGGGCAAGGAATACTACTACTACTACACCAAATAATATTTAAGAGTAGAGACCCTGAAAGTAACTAGCACTACTCCCTCAAACATTCTTACTTTTCCTTTCCTCCCCTAGACCAGCCAGATTAGTTTTTTATTCTTTACATTTTATTTGATCTATTGCACACAACTCAAATTCAAAATTTTAAAACGCTACACATTTTCATGTTTGAATTGACTAACTTACATGTTGATGCTCTCAAGATAAAGCTGAAAATTTTGACAGCTGGCAAGGGGGCAGTTAGGTTTTCTGTTGTTCAGGAAGGTGTGGGAGGTGTTGGTATGCAGATAGGAATACATGAATTTTGTGGTAACAAGGGTGTCTACCTTTCATTACTCTTTTTGTGAAGGACAGAAACAATCAGGACTTTTGAGGAGCAAGGTTAAGATGATTTATTCTTCACCCTTGCCAGCAGTTGGTAGCTCCACAGCAACAGAACTGAGCAGCTGCTATGATGTACAAGAAAAGCTTTTGACACTGCCAATTTAAGTTGTCATCCAACTCCTCACATTGGTCAATGCTGATCACAGACTGAAGACTAGTTTTTTAACTGCAGGTGTAGATGTGTCCACTTAGCTTTTGACAGCACTGGATGAGGTACTCCATCACTACAAAACTGTCAGATGATCACAGCTGGATCATTCTACTGCAGGGTAGAAACCTGCCATGTCAGTCACTGGAAAAGATATGGGCAGAGAAGGAAATGATACTTGTAAGGAGGCAACTCAGTATGTAATGGGCAAAAGAAAGCTCAGAACTGTGGTTTGAAGAAGCACACCCTCACGTACTCAGTGACACATCTGCATCATGCTTCCTCTTCCAAATTGTATTATAACACAGCGGGGATATGGATCCAACCCATGATTTATCTTTTTAAACAGAAGTTTACTTTCCAAAGTATGTTTTACACACCAAAAACACAGCTACCCATCAAACAATGCTTTACATGGACCAGTAAGTTTATGAAGCCCTTGAAAACTGGCAATTTTCTAGAGTCCTCTGATTACCAAACCATAATGGTAAAGGACAGATGGGTAGCAAGCCCCAGGACCTACCCCCTGAAAACAGCATCCAGGGTACAATAACATTCATTTTGTAATACTTAAAGAAACAAGACACAGTTCAACCAGATTTATTTCAGAGGCTTAGACTCCTCTAGTCCCGAAGCTATTGTGATGATAAATAACCTGTAACTGAAACAAGAAGTTTTCCCTGAGAAGTTTATAAGTTCTAACAACTGCAGAGAGAAACCAGCACAGTATTGTCAACACTGGTGACCACAGTGCAAGGTAAGACATTCTGATCCCTACTTAGGTAAAGTGTCTGCATGCAGCAAAACCCCTCAAGCTCTTACACAGCTTTGTCGAAGCAAAAGAAGTTCTCTTACAGCATGCACTGTTAACCTAGCAGCAATACTTCTACGCCCTTCACAATGCATGTAAAAGCCAGACATTTCTGTACTTGGGAGATGACAAAGGATATAATGAAAGCACCACTCATTCATTCATATCACAGGGAAGACCCACTGTTCAAGGTGACTCTTGCAAAGCTGAGCACTGACCTCAGGCCTTGAACAGCTTCAGGCCTGTTGTCACACTTCTTCAGAAGGACAAAAACACATTAAGCATTTATGTAGCTTATAGTGACTGGATGGCCCTACATCAGCTGCCAAAAGTTAGAGCACACAGAGATTTATTACTTTCTTGGTACTCGTGCACTGTGAGAGACTAGCTCTTCAGTTCAGATAACAGAGACTTCTGCACTTACATGGGAACACCTGACAACTCCAGCTCCAGATGACCCGATGTGGTTTCTACTTGACAACTCTTTCTTTTAACCACAGACTGTAATGGTTCCCACAATCAGACAAAGAAATGAACACAGTTTCCTTGCTGCTGCCAAAAACATGGGGTAACTCCATCACATATATCACATAACCTAGTAGTGACTCCTTTACAGCAGAAAACAACCTTTTTTTCACCATACTAAGTACTCCTCTGAAGGAAGAAAGTGAGGTCTGGAAGGTCGGTATTAAGGTTTTTGGTAAAATCTTGCAGGTAATTCAACTGTATATTCCCTGGACAGCATTTATCTGAACCTAACACGTAGTCTCACTGGGAAAGGTTGACTACAAATCCACTTGACTCAGGAATACTCTTAAGCACCCAGGGAACAGAAAAAAAAATAAATCCCTTTTCCACATTCACATATTTTTACACAAAAACATCAATAAAACGTCAAACTGAATTAAAACATGAATTCAAATACTGAAGAAGTATGGCAACAAGCCTTCACTGCTGGTAGAGAGGCAACAGAAGTAGTAGACTATCTGTAGGCTTAACACAGCCAAGGTATTCATTTTGGGCAGCCTCTGGTGTAATGAAAAGGTCAGACCACTTTGTGAGCAGACACAACGCCATTGTAACAGAAAAGCATGGAAGTGGGTGGCCAGGAGAACATACATGTTTATGAAAGACTTCATTCACTACACTGTTTGGAAATTTTTCATGTCTGAATAGGGAAATGTGCCCTTGATCTAGCTACAAAACAGATTCCCTTAAGGATAGGCAAAGCACATTACCTCCTGTGGACATCTACATCAAATCTCTACAATTTGCACTAGGTGGAGTTAAGTTTTTATCTGTTCATCCCCCTTTCCCATGTTGGTCAGAAGGCAACTTTCTCAGTCAGAGGTCAGTCAAACCATATTTCACGATAGAATAGTGTACTAGCTATACTGGAGTGACAATCCGAAGCCATATGGTAATATTTTTTGTAACCAGATATGCCATTAAACAAACTTGCTTGGAACATTATTCGAATTGAGGGCCTTCAGTTCTTTTCAGCATCTCTCTCAACCTATATATAATATTTTTGTTAAAATTATTAAGTATTAAAAATACACAGTGCAGCTACTTTATTCCCTTTCATTTAAATCTTCCTTTTTCAACTAACCCTGTGAAAATAAGTCAGTAAAAGCATAAAGATATTTCTCTCATATTGAGTCACAAATATCCCTGCTGTCCTACATTATTTAAAAAAGAAAACCTCATGTTCCACCACAAAAGTAAGTTCAGTATCATGCAAAACTACTTTTCTCAAAGTCCTTACTCAAGAGTCTATATTTACTTTAGATTTCTAAAAATATTTTAAACTATAGAATCTGCAGAGGATTAGAAATTTCAGATTTGCTATGCTTTTTGCCCCTCATCAGTTCCTTTCCACCTCACTAGGAAGTCCAAGTTTTGCTGTTAATTACCTTTTCCTCTTTAATGAGTCAAATTCACTTCCTGGTAAAAGTGACAAAGAAATTCAATATTGCTTGGTGTATCTGTATTGCACAAAAGCAGAAATCTGTTTCTTGATCACAGACTCACACTGGAAATATACTTTATCAGACTTCACAGAAATAAAACAATAAACAGAAGCAGAAAGAAGGATAAGAAATTGGATCTTCTGACAGTCAAAAAAAAGATTTCAATTAAAAAACCCTAATGGTCACGAAACTAAAAGTTATTGGAAAAATCTTGCACTTAAATCTCAGTTTAAGCAATTCATACTAGAGTAGTCAAATTACATGGTTGGTACAAATCAACTGGATTCTGAGTCAGAAGCTCACTGTGAGTAAAAACTCTGCAGTGAGTAAAACTTCCCTCTTTTTATATGCTAAACCATAATTTTAAGAAATAATTATTTAGAAACATGTATAGAAGACATTTTGTCTTAAGGACTCCTTTTTAATTGCAAGGCTTTTGAGACACAGTAAGATAAATACCGATATTCCCACATTTTCTTACCCAATATATCCAGCTGCTGTAAATGCGTACAGTTAGCAGCAAGCTCCTCAATGTCTGTGTCACACACAGACCTGTTGGCCGTAAGAAAGAGCTTTTGCAAGTTCGGGAGTTTACGTGCAAGGTTTGTGAAACAGCCTGTACTGCTCTGTAATGTAGGGCACCAGCCAAGATCAAGTTCTTCCAAAAGCTGGCAACCTGAAGCCAATTCTGCTATTCCACTTTCAGTTATGTTTTTACATCTCCATAAATCCAGACTGCGAAGCTTTTTGGACTTTGCTCCCATCATGCTTGCTATAAGATCATAGTCTTCAATCTGCAAGGAAAGCAAACACTTTGTTATGTATACCATCTTTCCAGACATACCTAGGTGTTTTAAGATTTACTTGCTAACACACCTACATATTTGTCTTAAGCATTTGTCATTTCTAAAGAGCTCTGAAAATTATTTACTGTAGAATACAGTGAGGTCTACTTTTACTAAAGACAAAATAAATTTCCAATCAACTCCCAGACACAGGTGTTTTTAAATTCACTTAATACTAAATATCAGTGAAAATGCAGTGAAAAGCTTACTTTCATTGAAAATCCCTTTTTTTTTAAATAGTAATTTTTCCTTTAAAAGATGAATAAAACTGTTTTTATGACCATAGGCACTGCAACCATAAACACATGCAGATTGAGGAATGTGCTTATTTCTGTTCTAGGTTGATCAGCTGCTGCATCTCCTTATGGAAGTCTTATTAGTTACCTTGGGCAAGCCAAAAAGACTGAAACAGGGTCTCACTATACAGGCAGAAGGAATAAAATCCACCATCAAAAAATGTGGGAAGACAAAGACTGTTGGAAAAGCATAGTCATACTGACCTCCTCTTCTGCCCATGAGTCAAAGCAGGGAAGGCTGAGATAATTCCGCTTTACTTGCTTCTTGGGACAAACCCAAGCACAAATACAGGGTGGATGAAGAATGGATTGAGGGCAGCCCTGAGGAGAAGGACTTGGGGGTGCTGGTGGACAGAAAGCTCAACACAGCCTGGCAATGTGTGCTTGCAGCCCAGAAAGTCAGCTGTATCCTGGGCTGCATCAGGAGTGGCCAGTGTTGAGGGAAGTGATTCTCCCCCTCTGCTCTCGTGAGACCCCACCTGGAGTACTGCATTCAGCTCTGGGGCTCCAAATCTAAGAAGGACATGGACCTGTTGGAGCAAGTCCAGAGGAGGGCCACGAAGATGATCAGGAGGCTGGAACACCTCTCCTATGAAGACAGGCTGAGAGAGCTGGGGTTGTTCAGCCGGGAGAAGAAAAGGCTCCGGGAAGGCCTTCTAGCAGCCTTCCCGTACCTGAAGGGGGCCTATGAGAAAGCTGGAGAGGGACTTTTTACAAGGGCATGCAGTGGTAGGACAAGGGGTAATGGTTTTAAGCTGAAAGAGGGTAGATTTAGATTAGATACAAGGAAGACATTCTTTACTGTGAGGGTGGTGAGGCACTGGAACTGGTTTGCCCAGAGAAGCTGTAGATGCCCCATCCCAGGAATGTTCAAGGCCAGGCTGGATGGGGCTTTGAGCAACCTGGTCTAGTGGGAGGTGTCCCTGCCCGTGGCAGGGGGGTTGGAACTAGAGAATCTTTACGGTCCCTTCCAACACAAATCATTCTATGATTCTTAAGCTATGAGGAAGGTCAGCTAAGCCTCCGTGACGAGCTATCTGGCATGTGTACCACCAAGGACAGCCGCAAGCCAGAATCCCCCTACACACAGCTCTGACACACACATGCAGTACAGCGCAGAGTAGTGTCCTGCAGGAACTGCTGCAGGAACTGCTGCTGTCCCTGTATTCTCTTTCTTTAAATCAATGAGTGTGCCCAGCTAGTCTATGACTCAAATGGTTTTTGCTGAAAATATTTCTCTCATGATTATTACTGTAGGGCCAGACACAAGCATTAATCTGCTAGGAATGATGATTTGGTCTGAATAAAATAACTAAGTCTTGGTTATTATTTTTGGAAAGAAAAAGCGATCATACATATAAAGAATGCTCAGAAACTTAGGAAGAGGCTGAAGAACTATGAGAAAGCCTATGAGCTATGTTTTAGGCCTGCTAAACCAGTACGCAACCCTTTATCATATGACTGAGCTGCGTTCATCTCAGACTTTTTGAAAGAACATAGTATACTATCAACCTGGCACTTAACATGTCTTTGTGAAACATAAACCCAGACTGAGTTCCAAAGCAAGTGTGTGCGCACACATACACCCACACACATCCCGCGTGGTGTAAGTACTCACCATGACACAGCTGCCCAGGCTGAGGTGCTGCAGCTCGGAGCAGAAGTTCAGAATACTGAGCAGGGCTGTTTGCTGCCACAGGGGAACACATCAGAAGGAAATATGGAAAAGTGAAACAAAGAGAAGAGGTCAATTAGACATTAAAGGCTGTCACTGCATTTCCTGAAATAGAGCACAAAACTCTGTTACAGACACCACAAATGCCACTTAATGAGTCCCTGGGTACTCTACCCATTGATTGGCTTAAAGCAACAGTAATCGTTACAAACCTTTATGCAAGTCACTTTGGATGTGGTTTTGCATTGCCCTGAAGATACCTACATACCCATGACCTATCAACTCATTTCCCACAGGAAAGCTGCTGAAGAAGTGTGGCAAGTTCAATAAGAGGCAAGGCCAGCCTGAAAACACAAAGGGCTGGTGACATACCCGAAGAACAGCAGAGGCTCTGACATTCACTGATCAGCGGCAGTCTGATGGAACTGCCAATATAGCTGCACAGCATCAGGACCAAGCTGGTGACTTTAATGTCAAAGGAGTCTCTGTGCTGACAAGGATGCTGACAACCATTGAGCACCTGTCACTACTAGCATGCAGACTGAAACAGATATAACGTGTATTTTACAGCCATGTTCCTGCCATTTAACATGGCCATTCTTCTCAGTAAGTACTGAACATTGCTCAGCCTGAAATTAGACTGGAACATCAAATGCATCAAGTACATAGCTGTTCTGTTCCACAAGGGAAACTTCACAGGTTTAGGTGTGTTCCTAAGATACAGAAAAGACACTTCTGTCTTGTTTGTAGCCATACTTTGTTTTGTAGTTGGAAATACACGCAGTGCAAATAAGGATGTAGCCTGGGATTCACATCACAAACAGCTGTGCAATAACATCACAAATACTTAAAACATCACTTTGTTAGGACTTTGTAATCTGTATGAGCTTGAAAATGGGAGTAAGTTTCACAATGTATTAACATCTGTGGATTATTACAGAATGTATAACAGCTTCTAGCAGAAAAAAACCCAAGCAATAAACAAGGGGCAAAATAATCTACTGCTATTAAAGGGAATTCCTATAAGAACACTAGTCAACATTTGTACCCACCGTTAGTATAATTTATACAGTTTTTAAAAAATATGTTTACTTGTTTTCAGAAAGCTTACAGTTAAATGCTTTACTTAGTTTCCTCAGTTTGTTATATGAGACTAATAAAATGAAACTTGGCAGGAAAACGATCCTTTGTCCTACCACCATGAAGAAGTATCTGATCCCTTGCATGAAAAAGGCTGGCAGACACAGAACAGAGACATAGCATGGGGTATTCATGGAGACCATTTCAGACATCTAATTTAGGTATCTCCAGGGAGCAATTAGAGACATCCAACACTTGACATGTACGGAACCTCAACTTCCAACTTGGCCTTCTAAGATTTGATTTCCCAAAGGCAGCCTAAAAGTAGACACTATGAGTAAGCCTTCCTCACACGTATCTTTGCAGAGGTCTTACAAAGCCACTGCCCATTTGCTTGCTCTACTTTCATTCATGTTTTTAAACAAAAATGTAGCTAGGGAATTAAATACAAGAGCATAAAAAGTCATTATTAAAAGATAACACTTAAGAACACTTTAAAGCCAGTAAATGTGTAAATACCCAATATGTTTTAAATAATGTACTTACTAAGCAAATACTTCATTTGGATCTTTCAAGCCGGATAAATGAGTAACTCCAAGAGAATGAGACAGTCTTTACTACTGAACTCAGTGAAAGCTATGAGCTTTAGAACCTATTCAGGTGCACAAATTAAAAACAAGATCCCCAAACCCCTCTCTACAAATCTTAAATACCGGAGCTAAATAAATCAGTCTGACTGCACACACAGTTCCAGCCAGGGCTTCTGTAGGTATTCGGGTGACTCCACAGGCAAGCTGAATACCTTGCTGCATTCCACCATGTTTTTTTAGTAATGGTTTCCAGGCTGGGATATAAACATTGGCCTGAAAGGATGATTAGAAGCAGCAGTATCTCTCCTTAATTGACATGAACAGTGCAAAAGTAAACAGTCACACTGAACAGGTTTGTAGGATGTGAGATCAATTCCATACTTTCTCTTCTTCAGACAGAGGTGAAATAGGTAGGAAGACTAACAGTCATAGTTATCTTGATTAGGTAACTGAGCTACTTTTGTTAACTTGGACAGCAAACTGATGCATCTCTCAATACTTTTTTTAGTTCCTCTCTAATTTGAGACAGTCCTCTTTGTATTGATGTGCAGCAAGCTCACATTTTCAAAGGTCTTTTCACAACCTATAAAACCTGAAGTATTATTTAAACCAATTATTTTTAAAAACCCAAAAAATTTAAAAAAACCATTATGAGCACGGGTAATAGAAAGGAGCTTGGTAGAACACCATGTCGTACTACCACAAATCATGCCAAGTCAAGCCCAAGAATGAACAACTGCTTACTCAACATTAATTATACTGCCTATATGAATTCTTCTTCTGGGGTGCATACATGCCTACATACAACAAATCAGTTTTCTTTCAGAAGCAGTGTCTGTTCTTCTGTAACAGGTGGGGTTTGCATATGTCAGGAAAGAAGAAAAAACCCTTTGTGCGTGCCTAGTTGTGCCTCTGTCAACTAAGAATCTAGGTGGCAAAAGACATGAAAATAGCAGGAGAGAATGGCAGCTCACATGCCCTACATCAGAATACATATGCACTACATATAGAAGGACTATCATTGTAGTAACCTGTTTCAAGCCACCTGTACAATTCATCTCATTTGCAACACAAGATGAGCGGTCCCTATTTAAGCAAAGGAGAAGAGCAAGGAAATCATCTGACCCTTAAGCTGAAACATAGGCCAAACTTCAGATGTTCGAGTGCTTTACAAGAGGAGCTGAGGGGCCACCTAAACTCTGATTCTGTGAGCTTTTACCTGAAGAGAGTTCAATTTCACTTTCTCAGCCAAATGGAGACAGTCAAATCAAAGACTACCCATGTAATAGCATTCTTGAACCTAGTAGCCAAGACATGTATAGTTTGGCAATTTTTTCAGTTTTCCCTGAAAGGAAAAACTTTATAAAGGTAAAGTTTGGCTTTGTACCTGCTCCCCTTTACAGAGATTGAGAAAAGACAATAGAAAAAGAAAAGAAAGAAAAAAAAAATGTTTAAAATCATAAACAAAGCCACAAAAGACCACGAAACAAAAAAAAAATCCTGCTCTGGAAACAAACAAGAATTCCTTTGTCTTTGTGGAGTAAGGCATGGCATGGCTTCAGTGGTCTACATTTCTTCTGCCATCCAAGATGAAACAAGACCTACTAAAATAATTTTTATACAACAGCACAGACAGCAGGAAGAGTCCAAAGGGGCCAAATAAAATGGTCTACCCTACCTTCCATTCCCAGGCAAGGTGTTTTCAGATGAGGAAAACATACAGTGCAGGACTCTCTAAGAGAGAAGACTGACATCAAGCTCATCAGATGGATATGATACTGTTGCTAAACACAACCTTACAGAGCAGACTCCATAAATATTTTATGGCATTGCAGTTAGCCCCCAGAAAAGGGAAGCATACTGCCTGAGGAGCCTCTGAAGTCTTTATGAACATGTCAGACAAACATCTGTCAGGAAGGACATCAACAGAATTGATCCTGCCTTGGGCAAGAGAAGAAATCCTTACTCCACATGAGACAGGTGAGAAGTCTGCCCAAATATTAAAGCCCTCCATTCTGTAATACAGGCCAGCACAGAAGACATTTATGTGTTGTGAATACTTCAACTTAATAGGTGACACTGGACTAACATGTATCCTACCTGTCTTTGTAAAGACCTTAGACATCCCACTTAAGTTTTGACTTACATATTGCAAGAGTATTGCTGGTCTGAACAGACAACCCATCAGTGAAGAAACCATACTGATGCCAGAGTAATACACTTGGCAAGATTGAATCTCACTTGGCCTTTTTCAGGACTTTTTGCATTCATGATCCAGCAGGAAGTGCAAATCATTTCTGATGATACTACGGTAAGGAAAACATCCAACAGATAGCCTGAGCTCAGTATCGGTTCAAACAGAACCCCCTTCTGTCCGTGGCAGATGTGGCTCACCTGTGAAAGATACAGTGAGTATTTGACCATTTACTCATTGCAGTTTCATTGCCAAGTGGTCCAAGATTTAAAAAAATAAAATATAAAAGGTTTAAAAAATACAAATGATGCACTGTAATATTACTATCATGTAATGGCTGCACAATAATAAAAGGCATGAGAATAAGTGGACCACAGTGTGCCTCAAAGATGAAAGAAAGCTTAAGAAAAACAACAAAGTTTTACTTTTAGGGTTGGGATAGGGAAGAAAGTCTGCACCTTTTAATAAGCTTTCTTTTTACAGACAAATCTTAAAAACTACTTTTAAAATTGTTACTTTTTATGCTGGGAACAAACAACGGGCTGTTTTTCCCCTTCTCAGAAAAACTGACATAAGCTGGGAATTCTTCCAGCCCCTCAATGAAAAAAACTTGAGAGCCTAAACTTCTCACAGGACTTTCACCCTTCTGCAATTTTTTCTTCAATTTTTTCTGTGAAGTGAATGCTGAAAGTAATCTTAAAGTCTCATTAAAGACTGCTTCCTTCCTTCTGTTTCCCTTGCTTGCTATGTTTTTAATCACAGTTACTAATTTGCCAGTTAACCTTTTTGTTCAAGAAAAAATGAATTATGCAGGACTTAAATTTTGGGGTTTTTACATTAAAAATTTAAGTTAGGGGTAGAAAAAAAAATTCCTTTAATACCTGCTCTCCCAACTGTACTATATGAGAGGACAACTAAAGTTGTATTATTTTCGCTTTTCATTGCCAAATGACATCATCTCTAGCCCTCCCTGCCCTATTCTCCTCAAAGCCTGATGTCTCCACTTACGTTCAAATACTTATATAACATCAGTTGCAGGCAGATATCAGATAACATGCCTACATTTGCAAGCTCACCACACTAATATTTCATTTTCCTACAAAATCAAAGAACATAACGAAGTTCCTAAAAACCACAGTTTCTTTTTCATATTTCAGTTACTTATCTCTCCATCAAAAAGTGCATCTTGAAGAGTCTTTGCAGCGAGTTGCCTTTGCATACAAGTTTATGAGGTTGTTATATTTAATAACAGTTTCTATCGCAGTATTTGCCCATGTTTCTAGGTAGCAGTTTCATCTTACTCTCGAGATCTATGTTAAAATATTGTAAAAAGTATTTGCTTTTAGGTTAGAATCAGAGTCTTTAGGACTATATTAACCAATCGTACTGGATAGCATATTTAGACAAGCTTATTCCACAATCACCTTTTCATAACACAAACAGGAAAAGCATCAAAAGATTCAATCACTGGTTAGTAAAGAACTGTGGAACCCTAGAACATCCAGTACCCAATCACTAGCTGTCAAATGCTGTTTGTGTATAAATCAAATTTACATTTCTCAACATTTAGCTAAAAGTTGATACAGCAATTAGGCAATTACTATAGGATATCAAATAGTCTGTATACATTTGAAACAATGCAGTTATATTTTGGGAGCCTATTTATCTGACAGAACACATGACAATATTATTCCATTTAGTAACATCTAATAATCTAAGTGAAAATCCAAGACAGAAAATCCAGCCTGAATGAGGAAGGGTAAATGTGGTAATAAGAAGGTAACTCTGCAGGGTACCCTTAAGTATTCCGTCTTCCTAATAGAAGTCACAGTCAATGACTTTTGAATGAATTCCTTAAAATTCTTGGAACCTGAGAAGCAGACAGAAAGGAGAACTGGAGAACTGCAGACTAAAGCTAGGCCAATGAAATCTTCCACGCGTCCCTCCGCCCAACAATCACATCCATATTCGTGGAAAGTAATCCTTCAGCGGAGATATCAAAATATTCTCAAAACTGCACAGAAAGGTTCCTTTGTTCATGGATCTGGGCAGCAGCTTTCCTGTTGTTTCCCAAATGTTTAAATGTACAGCAAGGGAGGCCGGGACCAGCTGACTCAGCCAAACACACACACACACAACTGTGGGAACAGATGAGACCAAAACATCTCAAACTTCAGCACACACATCATGAATGCTACTTCTATGGCCACAGGGGCAAAACCCCTTCCTGCACACCTGCTGTGTCCTGCACACACATTACTGTGTACAAAATGACCTTGTGAATTTTCCTTATAGGTAACACAAAGCCTCCAGCATGCCACAGACTAGAATTAACCTTTTGGAGAACAGTGAGACATACCACACATACAAAAGACATGAGAAGTCTGAATCAACATCTTTCTGCACACAGTCACAAAGTAAAGATGATATAGAAATTAGGTTAAGAACTCATTCCTTAAAGTAATAATGGAAAAGATCTGCCAAATTATCACAAGTAAAACCAAATGCTCTTAATGTTGAGCATACATACACAAAGAACCCCATGGTGAAACAAAAAGCTGACAAACGGGAAAACAGAGAGGAAAGGAACCACCACTTGCTTAAAAAAAACTACAAACAAGCTCTTGGCAAATGAAGAAGAGAAATCACACATGTGGTACTTACCACTTGACAGTGATGTCTTACACAGAATGACATGACTACCGGAATTGAGTCCAAACACTTTGGAAGGGCAGACTAGCAACTACAAGTTTATCCTTTTCCCAATTTTATATGAACACCTCAACCATTCACTCCTTTGGTAAGACCCATCCTACTTAAGAGCAGCCACATCCCGCTTTTCACCGAGGATGTGTTTCTGAAAAACGCAATGGTTAGTGATTCCATGGGCAGCAAAGTAGTTCTCCCCACTAAGAGCTAACGTAACAGAGGGGACACATGCAGGGACCTAAGAAATACATGCTCATTTAACACAAACATGTCACACACACGTGATCATCACCTGAAAGATGTGATTGCTTTTAAACTGGCTTTAAAATATCATCCACATCATATGTGGTCTCTGAGTTATTCCAGTGATGTGCATTAAGTCCCTGTGTACATGCACCAACTCTGAATTCTTACAAGTAATATTGCTTTATCAAACTCAGCTGCTTCATCTGCAAAACTGAACACCTGACAGGAACCTCCTAAGGGGAACACCCTCACTGCCTCTTTTGGGGCAGTTACATCTCCATCATTATCATTATCCTCCCTCAGACTACTCAAAATCAGACAAACCAATCAAAGGTGAAGGACGGAAAAACAGATGTAATGACGGCTACCAGGTGACTGGCAGCAAAGCCTGAGCAACAGCCAGAGAAGTTACAGATAGCAGAGCATTGCTAAAGCTGGGCACAGCCTCACCACCCAGAAAGCAAACCCTCCTGAAGTTCTTTCACCTCCCCTGGGGCAGGCACTCTCACGCAATGGCTGAAGGAGTTTTCCTGCCAAGCCCCACATCTCTCAACATCAATCCTTCAGACAGAAAAAGGCTGCTGTGGTCTACTGCTGAACCTTTGGATAGCGAGCCCTTCCTCAAAAGGCCAACCAAAGGAAGCATCCTGAACTGTCCTCTTCCATATGGCAGCTTGCCTTCTCTTTACTACAAACTGCCATCTACAACTTTTGCCAAAATATTTCAGAAAACAAAACTACTTCTCATTTTAGGAAGAATAACTGAGACACTTAACTACATGTCAATTCTGCTTTAGGACTTCCAGAAATACCTTAGTGAAAAGCAACTGTGCCATGTGTTCCTGTGTAAAGCGGAGACAAGGAATCTTGATGGCAGCACATCACTGGATTCATTTTCTTAAGACTACACTGTGACTAAGGTATCTTTGGAATGGCAATTTATTTCCGTAAGTAAAACTAGACAAAAGGAGCTTCTAGTAAGACTCCTTGAAAAATAAAAAAAACAACCAATCCTCTCCCCCTCAATAACACAGCTCAGCAACAGAAAGCTCTTCCCTCTAATTTTGGCTTCTAGTAGCAACAATACTGCAGAAACATTGTTATTTGTGTTGTCTACCAACTATTTGAAAATACACAATTATAATTTAACAGTCTTTATCTTGAGCCAGTGAAGTTCCATTTTGTACATATCACACACAAAAAAAAGTTTTACCATACTAGAACTACTTGTGGTAAAAAAAACCCCAAACCAACCAAAAAAAAAATAATCTTGAGATGAAAGCAATCTCATTTCAATCTGAGTGTCAGTACTGCTATAACTATTTGTAATTACAAACACCTCAAGTAAACAGAAAAGGTAATCTTGTCATGAGTGCCAGAAGTAATTAAAAATTATATAAATTCAGAATACTTCCCCTGCTGCCGCCTTTGGCATTACATAGCACAAGAAGAAAGCCAAAAATCAACTGTTTTGGGGGGTGGGATAGGTTTGGTACAGTCTGGGAAAGGACTATGTCAGAAATTACTTGGCATCTGCTATGCTAATACAGTAATTAAAAAACACATCAGATGCAAAGCCAGAATTCTATAAACTTAAAGCAATTCTTCTCACAGAAAGAAGAATGTAATACATTAATAATTCAGAAAAAAAAGGTATAGAAATGGTGAAATGCAATTCTTACCTAAATATGCTCCAGCAAAGAAACTGTAAAACATGTTTCTGGTCTTTTTTTTTTTTTTTAAGACATCAGGATAATTTCAGTTATGTACTTATTGGTACTATGATACTTTGAAAGAGTATGTTAAAAATACAAGGGAATTTGAGAGGTTTAGAGAGATGAGATGATATGCACGCTTACAAACATCGGAGAGTCATTGGTTTAACCAGTGGAAAAACACCCCACAAAATGCATTTTAGATACTTACACAGTGCTAGCTTTAGCTTTCAGGAAGTGTACATACCTGTTGGCTTCCCAGAAAGCATTCATTTTCAGACTACTACTAAAATTTTGAGTTCTAAGGATGAATACTGATCCTCAGAACTTTATTTTTGATAAATTATTTTTATCTTGGAATAGTACATAAACTTTCAGTAACACATGAACTACATAGTATACCATTTCTGGAAACTAAAATTGGGTCTAGAGGTCTACAAACCTATTCAAGTTGTTCATCATCTTTTGGTTTCAGCTATTTTCACTTCTTTGTATGTTAGTTTTCAGTTAAACGAAAACGTTACAGCAAATGGCAATCACATGCTAAAGTGGTGGCCAAATTTGTTTTATGCTTAAATCCTTCAGTTCTCTGAGCTATCTGGTGCCATTTTATGAGAAAGCAAATAGAAGAGGTCACCTCATCCTTTACAAGGTAGTTTTTGTGGCCTTTAAGAATAAGGTACCCACATAGTCCCAGACAGAGATAACTGCTCAAAGTCTCCAGTCATTTAATTCACAGAAATTATTATACCTCTTAAGCAAGCTTTCTTTGGCATTACTTTTCTCCATTTTTTCCAGAGGGAAAAGGCTAAACTTTCTAACTAATTGAATTTCCTGTGACTTAGAAAAGCATGTTATCGAGGTACAGCATATCAAGTCCTTATACACACCTCTATGTAGAGTACCCTATATAGTACCATACGTATCAAAGAATCTCAAAGTCTTCTGTATATCTATCCTCATACCATAGCTACAAAATTAGAAAGTTGCAATTATGCAACTTTTACTGACGGGGAAAGTGTGGCATACATAAACGGTGCCTCTCACAACCGGCCATTGTTCCCCTCACAGATCAGAAGAACAAAGCTCAGGGGTTAAGTCCTCAGTTAGTACCATCAGCACCAAATCACAGAATCACAGAAGAGCTGAGTGTTAGAAGGCGCTTCTGGAGCCTGTTTAGCTCAGCCCACCTGGCCTCTCCAACCAGACCATCAACAGATGTAGGAGCCACTCCCTTTCACACCTTCTCAACTGATGTTTGCAGAAGGGGATAACCCCTCACCCTGCCCTTTACTATCACAATCACAAGTGTATTTAAGTGATGCCTTCTGGATAAAGATATTAACACAGGTAATTTTCATTTATAGATTCAAAATAAATATGGCAGCGAAAAGACTCTCCTCTACAGTATAACACATAGTCTATTCTCCCTTGAGCATCCATCAGCTACTACCATGGAAGACACAATATGGGAAGACACATGATGAAAAGGGTTAGTATTGGAATATGTTTTTTTAAAACTCAGCTCCCCCCAGCAACGTACTTGGATTGTTGGACCATTTTTGAGATTAAATACTGGACAGCAATAAAACATTTGCCTCCAAGACTATGATAGGTTTAAAAACAGATGCAATACAAACACTGCATGAGCATCAGGTGAGAGAAGAATGAGTACGTGGAAATGAAGACAGAATTAACCTTAGTATTGACTGCAGGTGTAGCCTTTTAAAAGTCAAAAACACTTGACTCCTCACAAATGGGCACAGTGTAATTTCCAAACTGAGATTCAGGATGTACGCAGGGGCACCATTTTGTGTTCTACAGCTACTTGGCAGTGCCAGGGACACAGCAACACAGTGATTACTGAATTAATTCAATGAAAGTAATAGTCTCTGTAATGAACTGAATTACTGTATTTTGGTTTTGCTTCGTCAAAATGATGCCCTCCCTTATGTCTGCAAATGTGTTTTGCACCTCACCTTCATTCCCCCCCCCTCACTCTTCACATTACAGGCTCAAATGACCAAATTCAGCCCTATGAGCCTGATACAGGATAAGGCGGCACCATCAAGGCCCTGTGTATTACATGATTATTTGTCACCAGCTCAACCTCTTTCCAAGAATCCACTTTCTAGGCAGAGGCTTTCACTTCCCCCCGCCCCCATTTGCTTGCAACTCTTAATCCTAAAGATTTGTGCTCAAGCCAATGAAATTTCGCCCAAGCTGAAAACCCTCAGACAATAGGTCTCAGAAGCATAACATAACCCATAACAGGTTATTTCTGAAAAATCTGTAGAAAAAAATTTATGGCAGCATTAACTCTTTCATTGCTTACGGCAGAACAAAGTATGAACCATTACATTTATTACTAAGATTATTATGCCTCCTCTTGGTATCTAAAATATCCAGTGTTCTTGCTTACAGCTGCCCAAGTTCCAAATTTGTTCTTGGTCAAAAGGTATCAGAGATAAAATTTATAAATACATTTGATTTAAAATGTGTGCAAACCAAAGTCCTCTGTCCATTGTAATTTGATTTAAATCTAGTTAATTTTGTATTTCAACTATACTTGTACTCTAAACTTCAGAAACTTTCTTCACACGTTATAAAAAATACAGATACTATGCAACATGGAATATATAATCTTACATTAAAATTTACACCCAGCAATAAGGAGATTGTAAAATTCTCCTACTGTAATTTTGACTTTGGTTTCTTTAAAATACAATTTCGGCTGCATTATTTGTATGGATGGAATACTACATGGTAAGCATTAAATCAAGATAATATTCATACTCAAACCATAAAGATGTGCATTGCCAATTATTATATGCAATAATACCTCCATTGTTCATTGTATTCTTCAAATATATCAATGCCAACAAGTCTTAAATTATGCTGTGAATACACTCTCAGTGAATAAATATTAAGGAGTCATATATCAGTAAATACCAAAACCACGAGCACAAAGATCCTCCAAGTACAACAGTGGTCTTGAGGTAGCAGAAATTACATTTACAAAATGCTGAAATTAATTTGTAACTTTCTTAGAGAAACTATTTCAAGCATATACATAATCAAACAGCCTTGAACTATGAAACCTTTAATAATTAACTTAAAGCACTGGGAAAATGAGCTACATTTAGTAGGCAGGAGTATAGTGATACAGGACATTTTTTTTTGTTGTTGTTGCTTTTCAGCCTAGAACAAGTTACTGAAAGTCACTAGACTTTCCTTCTTGTAGTAGAGAGGTTGGAATAATTCAGCAGTGTTGGAAGCTTCAATTCAAAGGTCTGAAACTAATTTTGTACACAGAAACTTGCACTCAGTAAGTCAAGGCAGTAACATTACACATGACCTTAATCAGCAGAGTTAGGACCAAAGAGCATAAACTCCTCCAGATAGTACAACCATGTTCCAAAGCAGCAATGCAGTTAAGCAGAACTGCCCATTTCATTAAAAATGTACACTTAAAGATTGGAGTTTTGATTACAGAGACAATGGGAACATTTTAAAATACAAAACCTATTCAAAGAAAACAGCTAAAATAACAAGAAACTATCAAAACAATTGCTCAGATAAAATTGGCAACCTATCACGTAGTTAAGTTTGTTTTCCTCAAAATCTGTTTTTCTGTACCTGACAAAAATCATTAACAGTAGTCAATTTTCTGCAGAGAATTCATTAATTAGTATCACAGTAATCATATAAACAGAAAAAGTGCAACAAATACTTTAAATTTAATGTTAAAAGCAATTATTTTTTAAGCATTAAAAACAAACAAACAAAAAAAGGAACGAGTACTGCAAGACATAGTCTAAGTAAAGAAATCCAGCACCTGGGCAGGTACATGGGAGTTTGTTTTCATTTAAACAAAACACCATTTCTTTTACTAAAATTTTAAAACTGTACTTCATAAAGCATCACACAAAAACCAAAACAGCTTTATCACATACTGACAAAAAGGCCTGAGAATCTTCATCCCATATTCTATGTTATTTAATCACACGCCCAAATTCACAACCAAAAGAACAAGTTGTACTGTTTACCCAGATATGCTCTAACACAACGCTGCATTTTAACAGATTGACAACCGTGGAGTAGGAAAATGACCCCTTTTTCACTGGCATCATAAACAACATGCAGAGAAGGGCCCTGCTTTAAAAGTCTTTTCTTGTTCTCTTTAGCATTGCCTCTTCTTAAAAATATGATCACTTCAGTAATTCAACCCAAGTGTTTACTTTGATCAGCCATAACAATAAATTCATCAGATTGTTTACAAGCATAAAAGGCAGTCTCCTAATTTAATCTAATTCTCCTGTGCTTCAATTCCAGTGACTGCCTCTAATTGTGCAGAAAGATACACAGAATGAAAATTACAATACCCCATTGGAGAACTAGTTTCAGTCAACTTTTTACCTGTTTGTTCTCTGCATATTCATTCCCTCTTCACATTTTGGCAATTACTTTAAAATGTCCAGTAATATCAGAAGCACATCATCCCATTTTTACATGAAGGTGGTTAACACAGCATGAACAGGGATGCCATCTTTCTGTCTCAAAAGCTGACAACACACTGATACTTACGATAGGACCTGTAACTTCACCATTCTAGAACAAGATGTGAGAAGAAAATTTACATCAAGAGACCTGGTACTTGCTTTGTTTGGTTTATTTTTAATAAACACACCAAACCACTGATTTATTTAGGAAAACGGTGATCTAAATGGAAAGAGCTGATTTTTCTCCCCCCCCCCCCCCCCAATTTTGAGATGGAACTTTTATGGAGGACATGACACACACACACCAGCTCTGTCCTACTCATCTTCCTTCTTACTTTCTACTAATAATCACATACTTGTTAGCAGTTAGGAGTTTTCCTTAGTGGATTCACAGCCTCAGATTCTTTTCTCCGAGCAGCTCCAACTGGCAACACTACAATACCAAGCTCCTGATTAAACATTAGCATTGTTCCAATGTTTGCTTCTTAGAAGATCCAACAATGAAGACTCAGTAGTAGAAGTTGCACAAAACCCAAGGATGCTACTATATTACAGTTCTTTGAGTTTTAGAAAGGTCTAAATCACTTCAGAGCATGCTTATTAATCTACCCTGTCCTTTTTGCACCTAGCACCTCTGTACCAGCTGAAGAGTACAGAAGGAAGAGCAGCCTGTTTTGTACAGAAAACCAAAGATTTGCACTATGAAAAGCTAATGTTAAGAAAGGTAATGCTAGTTCTACAAATTTGTGACTTTTGTTCTCTCTAATCCTCTAACTCAAATCCTGTGCTACATCTTCATTCTTTCCCTTTTACTTTTCTACCTATGATGTGCAACGTATATTGTTAAGTAGCTTCATATTAACAAGTAACACAAAAGCCACCCTCTCCAATTCACCTATTTAAATTTATAGAAATTTCCATGGTTTGTTAGGAACAATGCCTTTTGTTTACACTTATGTATAAAATGGAAGCACAATCTTAAGTGAACTTGATTATGAATGAATTTTCTTGTCAGCTACAAGCAGATGCATGTCCATACACAGGAAAGGCAGAAATGAATCTTCACGATTTAAGGGCTTTAAAGTCGGGAAATCTTTATCACCTACGTTCAATCTAATTTCAAGCTCTGTTCAGCAAAGTGATAGCTGAGAAGTGACAGTTACTAGTAATTTTCAGAGTATACCTCAGCTGCTGCACTACACTATTACAAGCATGAAGTTTCAAACTTTAGAAGTTACCTGAGTAGAATCAAGAAGATTATAATCAATCAACAGCAGAAAAAATATACAGTCTTTACCTCTGATACAATGATCTTTCTTGGATCTGAAAAAGCCTTGTGAATTAGAACCCACAGTCAAAATGAGGAGATTTATTCAAGATTTACAGAAAGACTACTGATCTAGAAACAGAACAGATACACCCAAGGCACCAATTCAGCTCTACAAAAAAGACACTTAAAAGCAGGACTCATCAATTTATTTTTTAGCTTAAATAAAATAATAATTGTTTCAATACACAGAGCAACTACCATGAAGTAGCGAATTACTGAGGGGGACTGGCTTCATGGTGACTGCCTGCATATCCCACAGCAAGTGCCAATCATTCCAGGCAGCCTACCCTTTAAACACCTTGCATTACCAAATCATCATTACACCTGTCACCACTACACCAAGCTAGACCTTGGATACAAATGCACATGTAATTTACTAAAAAAAAGGCAAAATGCAACTAACTTTGAGGCATGTGTTAGATGGGAACTGCTTATGAATGAAATAACGTACTATAACTTCAGATGCCTCTGGGACATCCAGTAGCCAGACTCTACTGTTCCAGCTCTTCTATTACACTACAGCTTAACACCCCACACAGTGTCGTAACCTGACTTCTGCGTAGCAAAAGCATAAGCAGAAGTAACACACAGAAGCAAGCTCTTCTTAAAATGTTTAACCTAGAACTAAAAGCTAGAAAAAAATTGCAGACATGTTTTTCCCCCCATTTTGGGGCTCTACTAAATCAGTAGCTTTTGCAACAAGAGAAGCACACTTGGTATGAAAGCTTCCATGTAAACCAGCATAGTAAGGTTGTAATACATGAGTAATGCAGATAGTGAGAAGGAATGGAATTGCTTCCAATTCAAACTGCTGAATTTATTATGATACAACACTTGTAAAACGTTGTAAACTACAACACTCTTCTCAACTGTGTATGTAAAAACATTCCATCTTAGACAGGAAATGTGTTGCTGCAAACAGTAATAACCCTGAGTCATGCAGCTGAGTAACTGTCTAAAGTAGCAATTTCTACACTGTAAATCAGAAGTTCTTTAAAAAAAAATTGTGTTCCACATCTCAAATACTTCTAATACACAAAGGCAGCAGGAATCTAGTAATTGGCAAGCCTTTCTAAAGGACAGAATGTTGAGAATTACAGTAAGCTACTAAATGTCGTAACTTCCCAATTGTATTGCCAAATACAGTTTGTCTGGAGTACACTTCAAAACAAGAGTTTCACATCTGTGATTATATTACATTGTTTAAAATAGCTGATGAAAGGTCACTGATCTTCCATACAAGTTAAAACATGCAGGCTTTTTATTTTTGCTAAATCCAAAAGCTATTTTGAAATCCTCCACTTTTTGAAACTACCTTTGAATTTACATGCAAAATTTTAATTCACTTCTTTGTTAATGAAAACAAAACAAACACAGTGTTACCAGGATTGAAAGTATTATTGCAAAGGTTAAAAATACTTGTTCCTACCTCCACTTTTGTTCGGTAGAGAATGAGACGCTTGAGGCTGGCCACTTTGGCTATGTGGTTGAAAGCCTGAGGTGGTATTTTATCACACGATGAGAGATTTAACTCCTGAAGATTTGGACACATCTCAGTAATGACCTCCAAGCATGTTTCATTGAGGAAATGGCCACAAGACAACTCAAGACGTACCAGTTCAGAGCCACAAACTTTCAAGAACCTGTAAAAAACCCCCACATTTTGAATGAAAAACAAACATACTTTCAGGTGAGAGTCCGAATACTGTCAAAACCTTAAACATGTAAACCAGGAAATAGTTCCTTTTAACAATGAAAAGCCGACAGACCACAGCTCTTTTGTCACCTCATTAAATGTTATATAGAGAAAACATGACTAGGTAAAAGTAAATTAATCATAACCACTCTGAAGAAGTTACTTCTGAGTCAAATCTATACAAATCCAGAAGACACCAAATCAATTAGGTGCTGAGCTAGAGAGCAGTATTAAAAAAACAAAGGTAGTCCAAGAGTCAAGGCCATTTCATCAACATTAACTTTATACTGTACATAACCTAGATACTATACAATGTTTTGTACAAAGGAATAGTTGACTACCTTTTAAGCAACACAGAAGGCTATGTAACACTGTACATGGCATAAGGAGGATAATGTCACTACAGCAGTCTTAAACAATGCTACCTTGAAAATGAATTGCAGAAGAATCATTGGAGGCGAGAACAGTACAGAGAAGGCTTTTTATTAAATTAACATATAGTCTTGAAAACTCCGTTTCAGTTTAGAAGTTGGAAAATGCTTTGTTCTTGCCATTTACTCTGAGACAATGAAGCAAAGGACAACACAGATAATGTTTCAAATGCTTTTAAACAGTCCCCAAAGCCAGTTTTGACAATAGCCTGCAAGTTTCCACCAACAATTTCATACTTCTCTAACTCGGAAAAATCTGTAAATGTAAAAATGAGGTTAAACAAATACTCGTAAATGGGATGGCATATTCAGGAGAAGAGTTTTAAGATTTTCAGAAAAATGTCATTTGTTACATTAACAAGTCAAAATCTTCTTCGAAGCTGTTCTAGAACAGAGGGATTCCTAAGGACTATTTCATAAGACTTTCATTGGAATTATAAAAATTTATGATATTTAAAAGACAAAACATCCAAAATTTAGAAGCTTTGATGGTCTCTGCATGAATTACATCTTCTGTCAGAGATTGTGTGTCAGAAATTCAAGCTCTTTTATATCTAATCCAAGCTTTATACACACACACATATCTCCCTTTTTATTGCAAAGATAACCTTCAAATCGTAAATCAATCACTAGGCTTCTAAGTTTGATATTTAATAGGAGAAGAAACCCCTATGCTATGCTATGATTTTGTTACACTTTTACTAGTTTTTCCAGTAGAAAAAACTAGGTTCCTAACTATGGGCTGCAATGAGTTCCCCTTGTTACTTCCCAGAATAATGGAGCTACTTGTGAGACAGCATGAATTAGTTTCACATAATAAATATTCTGATCTGCTGTGTTACCAGTTCTATTCTACAAAAGTCTTCATGCAGGCAGAGCAGCTTTAGAACACTTTCACTGCAAAGTTAATATTACTTCTTGGGTTTAATGGATACAATAGAAATGCCAGAGACACATCAGGCACCTGCTTGCACAAAAACGCCTATTGCTACAACAGGTATTGGCCTTCCCAAGACATTTCTCCTGCTGAAACTTAAGATGATATAGCTGTTGGTCTTAAAAGCAAACACTTTCAGGGAGGCATTCCTCGACGACACGAACAGTAGCACAGGACTTGAAGTCAGTCTTTCAAGGTCCAAGTTTTCAAACATCCTTTCTTTATTTTTTCATTACTCCCAAGTCATACTTGCCATTCATCATTACCTTTCTTTCTTCTTTTCATGGTGCACATTACACAGCCTTAGTTTGATTATGCAGATCCTATTCAATACAGAGGGGAAAGGAGATTCCAGGGTGGCATCTCCATCCCTGGAGGTTTCCAAGTGTCACCTGAAACCTTGACTGACCTGATCTACTGCAGGGGACACTGGCACTTCAAGTGGGAGCCTGGAGTAGATGACCTTCAGAGGTCCCTCACATCCAACATTTCTATGAGCCTATGCAAACAGGAACAAAGAGGGGGTCTGAGACATGAAAAGGGAGATACAAGCCCCAAAGCCACAGGGGTTCTGCCAAGTATGGCCTTCAGATTTATTCTTCCACTATTTTTGCCTAACTGCAGTCTCTCTTTAGACTCTATTTTAGCTTCTAAACCCAGAGATTAATCAAAACACCAAGGACTTATTTGCTGGTTTCATACTGGATACAGTAAATTCACTTAGACTAGTAGGCCTTCTTATGGGAGTGTCAGAGCTGAAATGACACGACCATTCACAATGATTAATATCAGGTATTTAAACATTAAAGAGCCATTTTAGACTAGCAATAGAGTTCAACACTGCCACGGAAAAATGCAGGATGGAAACGCCCTGGAAATCAGAGTAGAGACATACGGATTCATTGCTTATTACCAATTGGCCAATTCCTCTGTTTAATTTGTTGATGAAAAAAGCTGTATTGCTAAAGCACTCATTATCAGGTTTTTTTGACTGGTGAAATTTTCCATAAAACATTGTCAGTCTCCATTTATTATACCTCTAGCTTTTAATTTGCTAACAGATACATATTTTATGAATTATTCCATTACAATAATAGATGGTAGGTTAACTGCCATATAACTTAACAGGGCTTGGCTGTTACAAATGTTGGTACAAAACTAACGGTTTTCTCCTTTCACCACTATTAAAAGTTAACGTTACCAGGTCAGGGAAACACTCAGTCAACCCCCTAGTCTCAGAGAACTCCAGGCTCACCAGCTCGAGAAGTTATTAACCTTGTAACATTTTATTTAAATTCATTACATTTGAAACACACAGGCAGAGTGAACACAGGAACAGAAGAGCACTGCACTTCACGGCTTTGCTGACTTTTTGGGAAAGGTTATTTAGGAGACATTAAACAGAAAGGTAAGGGGGATAAAGGACATGCAGCAGGGTACAGGAACAGGCTGACATGCATAAAGTAAAAAGATGAAGAGAAACAAGAGGAGGATTTGAGGAAGTTACCAAACAGCACAGGGCAGAAAACATCAGGCAAAACTGCAGGAGTTCTCTGAATGATCAAGACACCCCAGTCTTTGGACTAAACAGGCTTGTCAGGACAGAGGTATTCACTAATGTCTTTCTACATGGATCTTCAAAGCCATATAGCTAAGTTAAACATAGGTTCTCATGCTTTCAGAACAAATGTGTCATGGCCTTTATACTTCTGGGATTTAACAGACACTGCATGCCTGGTTCCGATTTAGCTTATTTGAAAATAAACCACCCCACCGAAAGCACCTTCTACCCAAATCAACATTTCTTCACATACCTCTCCTTTAATCACTAAGGACTGACTGGTACCTGTTTTTAGTATCTGCTTTCTGCACATTCATCCATCCCTTTAGTTTTGCTTTTATTACCATATTTTATACACACAATTTCTGAAATATTTCCTTTCGTCCCTTCATGTTTGTTATGAAACATAAGGAACCTAGAATAATGTGAACATCTACATTTATTTTGCTAGACACTGGACCAGGCCTTTTCCTTAAAGCTTATCTTCATTCTAGACTGCTATATTTCAGGGGTTTGTTTGGTGGTTGGTTTTTTGGGGTTGTTGGAGGGGGGTAGGGGGCATTGGTGGGGTTTTTTTGGTTTGGATTTTTTGTTTTGTTTCCTGGTTGCTTTTTTTTTTTTGGTAATAAAAAGAAGCAATCTTACTTTCCATCACCCGCTACCTGCTCTGAAGAACTGCTCCTTATATTCCCCTGCTTCAGGGGGGAATTATTTGGGAAATAAGTTAGTCCTAACAGATTCCTTCTGATGCTATTTGCTCATGCCTATGCTAAACCTGTCATGATCATAGAATCACTTAGTCTGTTAGCAACTTCCAATCTTTTAATTCATGTCTGTATGATAAGCATATCCCAAGAGCCAACAAAGATCCAAAATTAAAATACCAAGGTACAAGAGATAGCACCCTTCACGCCAAAACTGGCTGCATAAGACCTCCCAAATGAAATTCTCAAAATAGCTTTAGATATATGCTTATGAGGGTAACTAAACATATCACATTTGCTGGAACTGCAGTGGATCTAAAACCTACACTTCAGTTAGCTTAGTGATCCTCACTTACTTGATATCCTATGGTTCAAAGTTACTGAAAACTCTACAACAAGCAAGGATCACAGTCCAGTGTTGCCTCATCTACTAATCCTTCCTAAACACAAATAGCTACCTAGT
This sequence comes from Falco cherrug, assembly GCF_023634085.1. Taxonomy (NCBI): domain Eukaryota; kingdom Metazoa; phylum Chordata; class Aves; order Falconiformes; family Falconidae; genus Falco; species Falco cherrug. Next base: position 546,163 of record NC_073702.1, on the reverse strand, counting down.
TTTATAGTCCTTTAGTACAATTACCCCAATAGGTTTCAATCACACTGATTTTACCAAATCGATTTTCAAGGGAAATCTCAGGTACTCAATTTGTAGTCATTGACATAGCAACCTCTGGATGTAGTGCCCAAAGGCAGGTGGGGCAGGGGAAGGAAACAACTTCCATTTATGAATAACATAGTGTTGCATAAGTTGTGGGGTTTTTTTAGCACTTTCCCTTGTAGTATTATTTTATGTTAGCATCCAAATCAGGAATGTTACCTCCATTACTTGACAGATATAACTGCCCTATTTGCCTAGCCCTACCCTGGTATCTCCCTCTTAGGAACAGTATTTCATGAAAACAACCATTTCAGCTTGCTTCAAGCCAACTACACACTCCCTCCTCCTTCGTCCTTTCCAGAGCCTACCACCAGACAAGAACAGTGTCAAACAAACATTTGGCTTTTATTCCTCCTCACTTCACTTCTAAGATCTTGAGGTCTTCTCTTTCTTACTGTAGCTCTATCTATATGAGTACTTGCACAACCTTGGCGGAGGACTTCATAATCCCAACCTGTCTTGCATTTAACTCAATGGCTTGCGGAATTACATTTTAATATACTTCTAAAAGTTTTGTTCAGATATTTTTATATTCACAGTGATGGTTTTCCTTTCAGGACTGCTGCAGCAGCATCTCGTACAGATAACTGTAATAAAAGTGTTAAGATTGGTATGACTGGAGAACAAATGGGTATGTGCACGTGTAGAAGCACGAGAAAAGAACAAATGACAATACAAGGGCTAGTATAGCAGTGTGTGTTGGTGGAAGTCAGATTAACAGGTCATCAAGATCCTTGAACATATATATGTGCACTTTCTCAGGACACGCAGATTAGGAGATGGAGGACAGAAGTGGCACAGGACGGTGAGACTACATGCTAGATAAATTGCTTTTGATACACCTCTCAGTTGTCTTGGTGCACATGAGTATGCATGCTTGAGAGTAAGACCGAGTAAAGTAATTTTGTTGTTAAAATGAAGTCACCTTCCCTTCCTCTAAGATATTCTAATTGTTACAACGTTATTTTCTACTCCAGCATGTATTGCATTCATCAGCAAATCTTAAAAACATGGCATTTATGTAGGGAGAAAATAAAGACCTGATCTTGTGCTTTCTCAACACAGATTAAACTATTTCAATAAAAACATGCAAACTAAACATTATTACTTAACCTCAGTTTCAGTAATCCTAGGTTTCACTAAAAAAAAAAAGAAAATTAAAGCAAGAGACAGTCACGATTTTTAAATTGAGAATGTCACACAACACCTATTTTCTGTATTTGATATGTTTCAGTAATTTCTCTGACCTTCCTGCTAGTCTGACTCATAGCAAAGCTATGTTATAACATAATATATATACATTATAACAAATCAAGTTAAACATTGTCAAAGTACACTTCTATTATACAGCAACTAAACCCTTCAAACATTAACAGCAACAGAATTGTTAATTCCTGGATGTGCTTGACATGCAAACACTGCATCAGTAATCTGAAAATAAAACAATATTAATTCATTTTCACAGTATGAAATATTAGAAGTAAATAAAAATCCTAATACTAGAGATATTTAAAGCAAAAGAGCTAATGACATTATCAGTGATACAAAGAAATTTGAATGCTGAACTCAGTTTTTAAACTGTAATTGTCCTTGAGCTGTTTAAACCTCAGAGTATTTATTCAGCATCTTGATATTTAGTATACCTCCAATCAACATGCCTCACTTTTCTTAAATAGGTCTTGCCCTCCCACACTGACACTCCCCTGGCATGAAGAAATTCACCATCCTCTAATGCCAAGAGAAATACAGTGCTGCTTATGTAATGCTTGCTGCGAGATCTTTGCTTATTCTCTGTCACTTTGCATTCCAGACACCTGAGACTGCTCGGATACTCATTTGTCTCACTTTTTCATATACTTTTAGTTCAACCTAAACAATAAAATTTACTTAATTTATATTATATGCTGAAATGAAAAAATGATAGTTATTTTCAGCCCTAGAGGAGTAGATGTTATCAATAAGTTAAAATACCTTCAGCTTTGCCTCGGGACGTTCATATGCCTGAAGCATTCTGTCTTCTCATGATAATACAGCATTTTCTTCAGTCACAAAATTACTTTTTTTAAAATTTCCTACTTTAATACATTTTTGCAAGAAAATATGTATTTTCAATTATTCCTTAGAATCATGTCTATATATACGTTTTAAAGCAACACACAAGTGTATACATACTACTTCTTTTAAGACTGTCATAAGAAACCACAGGTATGAACATTTTTGAAAGATACTTGCCAAAATAAAATTTAAGTAGCACTTAAATGTGCCCTGACTTGTAGAAATTATAACCTAAACTGTATAGTTGTAAGAATAAAACTGACTCCTCCAGTTTTGAATTCAACAGTGCCAACTACAACACCAAATGCTGAGAAAAGTGCAAAAACAAAAAAAAAGCAGGTCCTATAAAAGTGAAACGCTGTTATCTATGAGGATAAGGTATTTTGGGTCTAGCATTTTGCTGTTTCTGTACTGCAGCAATCTGTAGTGTTTTTAAAGTTATTTAAAAATTTTAAAAAAGCGTAACAATCCTTCAAATTGTTACAACTATTAGGCAGAATTCTCTACACCTCCAAGTAGCTGGCTTGACAGCCCTTTCTGGTCGCTTTTTTCAGCGACTCATCACAAAATTTATAAACCTGAAGTATTACAACAAGCAATTCAGGCTCACTTTGACTCAAGTTACAAGAAGACTCTTTGACCAATTAAATCTAAAAGACACAGCTTGGTACTCTATAGGCACACCTCACTGCCTTACTTCAAAATTTCCTTTGCAGAAAGTGATAGAGAATACCAAGACCAGAGAGGGAGCCAAAGGGAGCAGAATAAAGAGAAATCAACAAACTAATTCAGAAACATTCATGCAGCAGGCAGCAAGAGACTTTACACTAATATACATAGTGGTACACGTCTTCTACCATTATGTATAAAGACAAAAAAATACATAAATATAAAATTTCTGCAAAGGACAATTAGAGTCTGAAAATCTGATTAAGTTACTAGCAACAGTCAACATCAGCAGGTAACTGATAAAAGCAGCATTGCACTCCCCAGCCAACTGAGAACCTCCCCTGCAGTAATCGTTCTGAAGAATAAACAGGAAAAAAATTTATGTGTGAAACAGAATTCCTAGGGAAGTCAAAATACCTCCATTCTTTGGAAACTCTGTTTTGCATAGTATCTGCAAAAAGTCGGGCTGGGTCAGGAGCATCTAAAAGTTCAAAAGGAAAAATTGTGGGAGTTCATGACTACACATCTTGGATGCTGCAACATCCACATGGTGGTATCTTAATTATAGCCAGCGCAACAGAACTAACAGTACTTGACAGATTTCACCTTTGAGGAACAGCCTCTCCTACCAGGAAGCTATTTGTTTATAAAGAAAATTATGTTAAAGCTTTTGAAAAGCAAGTGTTGTTTTAGTAAGTCTCCTGTATTAATAGATACTTCCATAGCAAATGAGCAGCAAATTCTCCTTTCCTGAATGCCAGCAAATTTGACAAACTTGCTGATGAAGAATGTCAAAAGAAAAATTTGTGTTTGGATGTTTTACTAGAAGACACTTCCACAGAACAAGGAGTTGCAAAATTTCTGTATTAGAAAAAAAACCACTTTCAAAACCAGACCTAGTTACAGTGGAGAATTTTTGATTCAGAAATGAAAAGTCTGAGCAGAAGTCACACCTGAAAATTATTTAGCTTCCAACTTTTTTTTCAAAAATTTACAATTGAACTGCATTTCCCATCCCCTGACTACATGTATCTCTTCCAAGAAATACAAGTTAACTTCAAAATTGTATCAATGTCCAACACTCTTCCCCCTTTTTACAAAAAAAGTATCACATGTTACAATGAACTTAATTTGACCATGTTTATTCACAGATTGAGTCAAACAATGAGTATTTATTATTTTAGAAATGCCGACTACACCAACTGAAAAGTTGGTAATTCCCTGAATTTGAACACTCATTTCTTTCAAGACCACAAACATTTTTTAGCAGTTCTGCATGTTCAAAAAAAATTATGAGAACTTTTAAAAATTGCCATGAAGTTGCACATATTTTAAGTTTTTGTAAGGCAGATTCAATAGTTAAGCATCAGGAAGCAAGCACTTCATGATTTCAGAGTCGAATTCTCAATTAAAGCCTGCATATTTATCTTCCGTATAATGAACCTAATATAAAATCCAAATTTAGGATAAATGTTTGTACCCCATTTGACAACTAGCTGACATCTATCTCCTTTTTCTACCAACAAGCACAAAAGAGCATAGGGCTCTTGGATTATACTGGAAGGTCAGGAAAAATAGAAGTGACATTCTCATCTTTATAAAGTATTTCTTCAAATTATTTTACTTCCCCAGGGAAGGCACCCAGACACCAAAGGAAAGAAAATGCTTGAATACTTGATTTAACCTTTTTATTCAGAAAACAGATGAGAGTTAAGACAGGTTTTTTTAGATATATTAAACAGTTCTGTTTCTTATGAGTCAAGTTCTGCTTTCACCTGCCACTGCTGATTACTCTTAGTTGAAGCAGCAATTTTTGCTTAAATGAAATGCATTGATACATGCTGTTTAACTAATGCAAATGAGCAAAGAAGCAAGAAATGATATCTTAAGAAAGCAGAGAACACTGCTGTTATACAGAGAAGAATCCCTGCAAATTTGCTATTTTAATGACCTACAGCACAGTCATATTTTCAGCCCTGGGAAGATGCACATGCAAACCCCCTGTTTCCCAACAGGACTAATGTTTTAAATCATTTTTATGAAAATATTTGCATTTACATTGCACTCCAGTGATTACATAGGGCCCATACCTTGTAAGCATGCACTGTAATCAGTTTATTACTGCATCCACTCTAATACAGTCCTATTGATGACTCACCTGTACAAAGAACAACCACAAACATTTTCTTAGCGAGATGGACTTTTGACAGCTTGGTTCTAGTAGAGTCTTTAGAAGCCCAGGAGAAAGCAAAACATTGCTCCCCCTGGAAGAAGTCTTTCAGTCACAGGCAGCCTGTCACATGCAGACTACATACCGAAACGGACTTCTGTTGCTTTATCTAACATCTCTTACTGTTTTAGCTGTTGTTTTTTTCTACACCATAACAATCACAGCCTTTATAGTAAATCAAAGACATTTCTTGTCTTTTAATAAGGTTCAAAATACTTAGTGAAAATACAGCAGCTCTGCAAACAGAGCTTGTGATAACACTTCCGTATATTTAGCACTGACCTGCTAAATCCAGAAACAGAGATGGCTCCCCTGTTTCCAGTCCAAGATAAATTCAGCCACTGGATGAGAGTGCAGCGAGACTGTAGGTATTCCAGAGATGTGTCATTAATTCTTGCCCAGTAAGGTTGTAAACTGAGATGAATGTACTGTAGAGGGTCACAGCAATGTTGATATAGTAGCTTACAAGTCTGTGCTAGTCTACACAGGTCTGGTACTGTAAGGTGACTCAAAATCAACTGGATGAGCTATATTAAAAACAGAAAAGAAAAGTCACAGATGGTCACACAGTGCTCAAAACATTAAGAAAAAAAACTGCAAAAGAATAAGAAAAGATGTCCTAACTTCAAAGAGAAGTAAGTCCTTTCACTTAAAAGTAAGTTCTCAAATCATTAACTATTAAACAGGACTGCACTGCCTCCTCAATTTGACAATATTGTGACATTAAGCTTTCAAATTAGAAGTTTCTTTACCCATGCTAATTTAAACAGTGATATCTATGTAAACACTATGTTGACATGTTTCCCTTCACAATGTCTGCACTGCCATTGATCAGAACACTGAACTGGCATCCTCTTTCTTCTCTGGATTTGGTTTTTCAGATGGCAGCATATTTGCAGAGTACATGGAAAAAATGTACCATGTCCCAGTTTCCCCACACCTTGAACTGATTTTAGTTTTATTCCTCTGCTCCCTGTTTTAAAAATCAGTGATTTGTCTTCTACCTTATATCCTCTCCCATCCATGCTGGACTATGCAACTAGTTAAAAAATTTAACATATTCAGATCTTCTTTTACAAAGTAATCTCCTCCTTTCTGTAATACTAGAGAGCACTTTTGTTCTACGCCAGAGTCAAACCTGAAAGGCAAATCCCCTTTTTACCTTTACCAGACTGAATCATCTCTGCTTCAGAATAATCACCAGCCCTTCAGACTAGCACCGCTATATATGTTTTCATAATGACTAACATCTCACACTCAGAAATTAAGAAATATCCCATCTCCTATCATGCTCTTGTTTTCCTTTCTCAAGGAAGATCAACACACACAGACACATAAATACTCACATAAGGAAATAACAAAAACTCTTAATAAAAAAAGATCTCCTTAAGCTTAGAATCTGAGAAAATAAACGCACTTGAAACATGCAATCTAAGACCTATTTTACCAGGGTTGTCTTTAACAGCTCTAAGTACCTGCACTCAAGTTATGTAACTAAAATTGACTGTTTTCAAGCAGAGTGGGAAATGGTCACTGCTGAAATTAATCACCGTAAACAACAAAAAAACCCCACCAGACACCACACCCCACAAATCAGCTTAGACTGAAGGCAGTCTTGTGGCCCTTTCAAAATACCATGTTTCATTTTAATGTTTTAAGGATTCTCAAGACAAACCCACCAAAAATCAGAAAAAAATGCTTAAGAAAATGAAAATGAAGCTTTTCATGAGATCCAAACAGACTGTACTTCCAATGTACCAGTTTATTACGCAGCTAGCTATCGTCTCCCCTTCTCCCCCCTTCATTTCTAGAAAGAAAAAGAAAACAAGCCAACTTCCTGCAAAATGAAAAATGTTACTTCCTACTCGGCTCCAGATTTAGCATTTGAATTTCAAACATGATCTACAACTCTTCAAAAAAACCCGAAACAAACCCACCCCCCCCCCCAAAACAAAACAAAAAACCCCCACCCCCCCCTTTTTCTCAAATGCCAAAATACACTGTTTGCATATACTCCGGTTTCTCTCAAGCTTGATTTCAAGCCTTCCCACTTCCCTTCTCCTCGCTTCTCCTTTCCCCTAAAAACAACCCAAGCTTTTTGTCTCTGCGGGTAACTGGAACTCTCACCTCAGCTTGATGCAGAGGATCTATGTAGACATTCCAATGTGACAGCAATACATATATATATGGAATACATATGCATATATAATAACTGCAATTAATGTATTATAATAAAAACGTTTGCTTCCAACTGACATTTAGGTTGTTGGCATTTTGGTATCCAAGAAAGAGCAAAGTAACTAGGAAATAGCATAGATATAATCCCAAATTAGTATCTTGATTATTGCTTGGCTCAGATCCATACTTAAGCTTAGAAGTTGCTTAAGTTTTGTTTGTCATTCTAATAGCAGATACCTAAACATAGTCATTTTTCTAAAACCATCAATACACTTTAAATAAATTTCAATATTCTGAAAGACATCTTCAAAATATTTTGCAATCTTTCAGCTATTCCACACCTTAAGCCACCTAAATATCTATTTTATGAATGTCTTTTCCCTCAGATTTTCCCATAATTACTTGGTAAGTTTTCTAGAGCAGAGAGCTCAACAAGAAAGGCTGCACTGTTAGCTAAATTTATGTCTACAATTAATGTGGCATAATAATGTCTGATAAGAACAAAGTAACACCAATTTTGTTCAATTAAAGATAATGGTGGATAAAACTACAAATACCTCACCAACATCCCTTTACACTAACTGATGACTTCAGCGAGTATTTCATAACATATTGTCCTGGTTTCAGCTGGGATGGAGTTAACTTTCCTCTTAGCACTAGTACAGTGCTGTGTTTTGGCTCTGATGTGAGAACAATGTTGACAGCACACTGATGGTTTTGGTTGTTGCTGGGTGATGTTTATACTAAATCAAGGACTTTTCAGTTCCTTGGGCACTGCCAGCAAGGGGGCTGGAGGGACATGGGAAATTGGGAGGGGACACAGCCAGGACAGGTGACCCAAACTAGCCACAGGGATATTCCATACCATGGGACTTCATGCTGAGTATATAACCTGGGGGAAGAAGAAGGAAGGGGGGGGACGACATCCGGCATTACGGTGTTTGTATTCCCAAGTAACTGTTACACATGATGGAGCCTGGCTTTCTGGGGGATGGCTGACCACCTGCCTTCCCGTGGGAAGTGGTGAATCGATTCCTTGCTTTGCTTTGCTTGTGTGCAGCTTTTGCTTTACCTATTAAATTTTTCTTATCTCAACCCTTGAGTTTTATATTCCTTTCCGATTCTCTTCCCCATCCCTCTGGGTGAGGGTGAGTGAGCAAGTGGCTGCGTGTTGCTCGGTTGCCGGCCAGGGTTAAACCACGACACTTGCAGGACGCTGCAATCTTTCCACACCTGAGATGAAATCTCTTACCACATTTTTTCTGATTAAGACATTCATAATCCTTATTTTTTACTGACATTATGCTACTTCATACTATCTAGAATGGAAAACCATAATGAAATGTCATTACTTGACATTAAGAATCAATTTTTTTCTGGCTTTCAATTAAACAAAGACAACAGGTTCCAAATCTACAGGCTAATAACCATTAATCACTGTTAGTCTGGAGTCTGGTTGTCTGTCAGAAATTCGCTTTTTATGTATGTGTATCCTAGCATAAAGTACAATTTGATACCATAATGAATATGTGACACGATGTGTTGCATTGCACTACACAGTGTTCATGGTGATTCCAAGAATGTTACAGAATTGAGTACCTGCTTTGAAAATTAATTTTGTAACAGTTTCTCACGAACAACTTTTTACTCTGCATTTATGAAAAATTATGGCAACCGTTATTTTTTCACACCTTATAAACTGATCAGTAAAACCAAGATTACTGGAAAAAATACAAAGGAGTATAAAGAGGAAAACAAAATACAATTTATACAAATACTGATCACCCTTTTAGGTTATGATGGACCTGAAGTACTTCGTCTCCCATTTCCAGGGCAAACATGGCACATGCCAGCTTTAGAGATGTGGCAAGATCAACACCCACTACAGTTAAAAACTTCAAAAATCAGAGGTTTTCAAGTCATAATTCTCACAATTCAACAAATAGCAGTATACAAAGTCATTGTGTGCTGTCTGAGCACAAAAAAAATCCTGATTCATCCCTAAGCCATGTGTTTTATTATCGTCATAGTCCCTGATCGCAGTGCATTACATACATATTTATCATTAAAAAAAATATAACTTCTTAAAAAAATAAGACATCTCGCCCACTGTAAAGTTCACTTACAAGCTCAAACAGGATCTCCATCATACTCTTCAATACACAGGGTGAAACTTACTTACCTACCCAAAAGTTTATCCAGCTTTTTAAAGCCTTTTTTCTGAATAACCATTTGTTGTGGTTTGAGGGTTTTTTTGTTATTGCAGGCAATAACCATTTATGCCCAATAAAATACTTTCTGTAGTTAGAGGACAATAACAGAACTTAAGTCAGAAAAGAATACTTGGATGCTGGCCAAAGCTGAATATCTGCACTTTCTACATGTGCAGACTTCAGCATGAGGCCCTCCAATATGAAAATACATTGGCCTATACAAACCACTCATTCAGAAACATGCAAATGAATGACTTGCAATTTTTTCATTCTGTAGCTAGAGCTGCCAGGGCTTAGCTTTTAATTAATTAGAATTTATACTAAGACATGCTCAGACAAAGGACAAACGATATGTGCACAAAAAATCAAAGAGAGAAGGCAAGAAGAAGATTGTATTCTAGGGATTTTGACATTCCTCAACCTAGTTTAAGAAAACAGAGTCCTTAATTCCACGATCGTATAGCTTGCACCAGCAAAGGCATACACATTTAACAGGACACAAACACATGAAAAGTGGACCTTGCAACTGTTTGACAAAACACAGCCATTTAAGTCTCACTTCTCTTTATTCTACTTGCGTAACACACTTTGGAGGAGTGGGCTTCACATCACCAAGCTATAGGCTCTGATCCTCTCAGTAATGAAAGGCTGTAAAGGTTTTAAGCCCTTTCTTGATTGAAAGAACAGAAAAAGGATCTTACTGACAGACTGTATCATCAAATAATCGAGACTCCAGGAGGACTAAAGCTGGAGAGATCTCCACATGCCATCACTCAGAGCCTAGCCTGCTATAGCAACTGGCAGTGTATTGGCCGTTACCTGAAGGGAATCTTGTGCCATATGGCTATTAGCTGTCAAGATTGCTTTTAAGACCCTCATGATGTTCTCTTTTCAAAGAGAGGCATAAAATCTCCTTGATTATCTGAAAGCCTACAAATACTTGTTCTGGAAAGATGTAAGAAGTTTACTGTTGAGCAAAAAAGTATATGACACTTAAAAATGTTCCTGCTTATTGCTCTGACTTTTAAGTATCATTTAAGGGATGCAGATCTTACATGCAAGACCCATTTTCCTGGAACATAGGTGCCAAATCCACATTTAGCAGTGAAATTCACTTCCCCAGTACCCACGAACAGCTCATAAATCTTGTAGGCAGCTTTAGGAAAAATTGGCTTCAAGGAATGACAAAGATGTCATTTATATCTTTCTTATACCAAAATTTATATAAAAATTATCTTTTGGATGGCAGCCTGCAGGACTCCTCCTGACTCTCTTCTCTGGAAAAGAAAATTTAGGATCTTGGTAGCTGGCACATCTTGGCAAGTCCCACACTGCACAAGTACACAGTGGCAGGTATGCCTCACCTTTCTCAAAGGCTTTGAATTTGCTTAGGCCTTCAGGTCTCAAGCATTCTTGCAGCGTCAACTAAGACTAAGACGTTACTCCTTCCACTTTATAAGCAGCACCAGTTAGTCAAAGATAACTGGGCAGACAGACAAGCACATGAAGTATCTCCCAGAAAATCCTCTCTAAATTTTAAGGTAATTCTGAAGAACTAATGAAGTACAGGTACTTCACAGCTACTAAGGGCTGTTTAACACCATCCACCAGCAAGAAAGGAAAATTCTCTCACCTAGTTCATCCAAGATTTCACACTTTCTTCTAAGGAAGTCCATGCCCCAGGAGTCAAGCATTTTTCTCTTTTGTCATCAGAAGCAATCTAGACTCTTACAATGTTTTTAGAGCTCACACTGCAGCAAGCCATTCCTAATGCCATTTTGAGGAACAACACAATCTATGAAAGGGTAGTCTGTGGAAGTTTCAGAAAGACAAGGAAGGCAAAAGAAAGGCTGGAGGAACTGCTGCCTGCTTTAAGATCAGCCCAGAAGACCATACAGCCCGTTTATTTTGTGAATTATGGAGGATAGCATGAAAAAAGCCTGAAACAGCTCAAATAAGGAATAGGCATTCATATGAAGACATAGGACAGTTACATGTTTGCAATCAACCAGAACATATAAAAAGAAACACATTTTTAATGTAACGTATCAATCAAAACTAGAAGGAGTCAGTGATTGCCTTATTTCATCATTACAAGGTTCAAACACTTCTCAGAAAAACCTGACACTTGTCAGTCTTTAAGACAGCAAGCAGAATACTGTTCTCCCATATCTGATGCAACAAAAAAACCTGTCATGCTACAAAAGTACAACATTTTTGTCATTCTAATACCCAAATCTTCCAGCTGGACCAAGAACGTAGTAGACTGGGATTTCTGCTATCACAAAACCAGTCCAGAAATAGTTTTTTGTAGTTTTCCTGATAAATATTCCACTTGTATTTTCAGTTTCTTTAAATCAAAGCAGAAGAAAAAAATATATGCTTGTATGGATAGATCATATAAATGCATTCATGAAACCAAACATTAAAAAAAGGATAAAAAGGGAAGCTGGTACACAAACAGGAAAGCAGAAAAGCACAACAAAGTACATGAAGTTCATAGGAGTAACGGAACTACACAAATGGTTCCCAAATTACAATCTTAGTATGTATAATCATGAACAGAAAAAAGATTAATCAACCTCTCTGGTAGTCTATTATACCACAAATAAATTTATCCAGCCTTTTCTAACAAAACTTCCTAGACTTAAATCAAGTTTCTTCTACAATCAATTCCTTTGAATGACTAAAACCAACAAATTTTCAAACTTTCAAACTGTTATACATTTTACGATGTTCTGGAATCAGCTGCACCTTTGTATATGCAAAGTACTTTCTTTACTTCATTACTGATATACAAGCACCAACAGTAAAATATATTAAACATTATATGGACTCTGGGGAAAAAGAAAAAACCACTAGAGCTAACTCAGGATGAAGTTAGTATCCTCATTTATTATTCCACTGCAGCAACAAAAAACCCCAACAAACTCAAGAACGAAAAATGATTTAAAAGACAAGGTAGGCAGTAGAAAGATGGAGAGAGTTGTTACATCCTCTTCCTTTCTCTTTACCTCTTTACAGGCACAGCAAACTTCTACAGGTTACTAGGGCACACGGTCAACCAACCAGAGCTTTCAGGTGCCAAACTGGGGTACTTAAGAGACAAAAGATGTAAAAACCCCAAAATACTACTTGAATAGATCACCTATTTCTGAAAACCAGTCAGTGACAGTATCTCCCACTATCCTCCTTTCACTTTTAAGAGCAAGTCTGATTCAAGCCACAAGCACTGAGCATTTGATGAGTTACCACAGTAAACAAATACTTGCTTCTTTTGCCAGACTGCAGTACACTGAAGAGCAGGAACAACCACGTCTCTGCTCAAGTCCAGAGGTCTGACTGGCAATTAAAGGCTTCTTTCCACTATGTGCAAAACCTGTTTATTTCAGAAGAGGTGAAGACAATTACTTTGTCTCTCAATTCTTACTCTAATTAGGGTACTAGCCTCCATACCCTGAGCCTGAAATACTGAGCATTTCCTGGCCTGCACACAATATTCAGCGGACATACTTTGCATTCTTATTATACTGAAAATTACAGGAAGGAAAATATTGACTGACTCTAAGCACTCCTGCAACTGCCCCACTGCCAGGGAATCTGAAAGGAGTAGTTTCTTCACAACTGTTTTCTGTGCTAATGATAGAATAAAAAATAGCAAACATAAAAAAAGAAGTCCAGCTGTTAACATTTTTACCTGCACTTAGCTGCATGGAAGAAGCTTATTTCGTAATAACATGAAAATAATGTGGCAGTTTCAGGAACAAAGTTCTGGGGTTTTGTAAGAGAAGTAACAGGAAAAGAAACATTTAGCCTATTACAAACTATTTCCACTTCCAGATCTTGATTCAATCTTTTCATATCACTTTTATAGCTCTTCTATCATTAAGCATGAGGACTAAAATTACTGGAAAACTGCCAAAAGCTTCTAAGTTCAAGAGCTAGAATAACTGGTGTAAAAACTACGTGCAAACGGACAGATTACTGAGAAATAAAAGTGAAATAACTATGCAAATAACAGCAAAGTGGCTCGCTATTACACATCCATGGAAGTAAAGAGACTTACATAATTGAGGCGCAACTATAAAATAACTGCAGGAGATTCACAAAACAATGCAAGGAAATCTAACTGGAAAAAACAACAATCTTGACCAGGACCCTATAAAGCACCTTTGCATCCCTAATGATCAAGATAAATACACTGAGTATAAACATGCTTTCCTTACCTCATAAGGCAGTTTATCAAAATACCCATTAGTTGGCCATTCCCTGAGGTTAACAATGCTGAACTGTTTATTAAGAGTGTCCATTCCACAGCCATACTTTTCTTCATCTTCATCTTCATCAATATCATTCATATCAATCATCGAAGTCTTAAGTGAAAGCACAGGCCTCTCTTTCACACCATGCAGTACTACTGCATCCAGTTCAGTGTAATAGTCTAGAAGAGAGCTGTTCACTTCCAGACGGATTAAGTTTGTGGGAAAGTTTATCTGTTTGATACAAGGTGTGAACTGCCGAGCCTGAGGACCATTCACCTTTGTAGGTGCCTCGGACCAAAGGATTTCCCATCTGTGAAAGAAAAATTGCACATACAGACAGCATAGCGATTAAAATCAAAGTTAGTAAAGCAATTCCTGAACACAGTAAGAGGGCTTCTCTGTCAGAAGTATTTAACAAGTGAGAAACATGGTTGAAAAGACAGTGAAAATCATGTTTTCCTTAGATATGGTAAGTATCCTAAGGGTGAATTTAACTGGGCATACTATGACCTTAGCATATCTTCTCTGCATTGCTAACTAACAAAACAAGCTATATACTCAGTCACACATTTGTTAAGAGTACTGCTATTCATGCACAAGTTGTTTTTAACATCTTACATGTAAGGTAGTCATAAGAAATGGATTGCAGATGTGTTCACAATGATGCTGTGTTAGTGTAAGTATGCAGGGAACAGCCTCGGCACATAATCCAAACATACAGTCAGCTGACCTCTTATTTCCCACAAAGGTTTTCACAAAAAAAGAAAAAACCCAAACCCACAGCTCAGACTCCTTAACATCAAACCTGATCGAATTGCAGCATTGCAAATTACAAAAAAAAAAAAAAAGCAAGCAGCAAAACCCCAGAAACTTTACTTTATCTGTCTGGGCAAGCAAACTATTCCTTTTAAAAGTAATTCACTTTCAAATCACCAGAGAAATAAAATCTTCAAATCACTTTTGAAAGGGTCCTTTGCAAAAAATGTTAAAATGTCTACATTACTAAACTGAGTTGTTTTTCTCCTCTTTAGTCCACTGACAGAAGGACGTTCAGAGCATGCATAGAACTTCCACAACTACACCCTTACTTTCACACACAGACCTCAAATCTCTTCCAGAAAATGACAGTGAAACCTACTGCCAATTGAGGAAGCTGGAGAATCAAGTCTTACAATCATTAGGTCTTCAGTGCTCCCAAACTTGCCAAAAGTTCGGAAACATGCTCTCTACATGGGTCCTCATCCAGTGAATGCATTTTAGAGTCCTTCAGTCACTGATGCCCACCTTTTCCTCCCTCAAGTCTAGTTAATTCCTAAAGAAGCAACCACTGCTGCTACTCCCTTCAACAGTATGCTTACAGTGATCTCTGCATCCTGTGTGCATAACCCAGGCACTTCCATATCTACCCCATCTCTTTCTGAGCATCCTAATTCCAGCTTCAAGGATTTCTCTCAGGCTGCTTGTCTCAGAAACACCGTATGTGCTTTCCAATTCCTCAGCACCTTGGCTTTCCCTGCCAGACACCACTACTCAGAAATTACAAGTATTCCTCTACACTGACATATACTACAGAACACACACACGGGGGGGTGTGGGGGTGTTATATATATATAAAATTAAAAGTAAGTAAATAATCAAACATTCTTTGTTTTCTAGAACCAAATGCTTACACTTTGTTTATCATGACAAAAGACATATACAAGTACTTCCATCAAAACATAGCGCACAGTATAAATAAGGCTTAGAAGCTTGATATTTGCTACTATTTCAAGGATAGGAAAATTAATCTTTATTGGCTGAAACTGCCACGTCACAATGGACTTTTTGCGGTATGTGAGGATTAATTTTCCTATCCTCGAAATAGTAGCATATTTTCCTATCCTACACCATGCCATTCTCCACAGATACTTTATGGGAGGCCTGCAGAACTCTTATGTCAAAGGAGAGAAAAAAAAAAGTAATGAACTAAAAACAAGCAAGCAGGATTGGTGAATATATCGCACATCAGAAAGTACCAATGTAGGAGTGGACAACTCTACCCTAAGGTTAACAGTTCTTATAAGAGAGACTTACTACTAAGAGAAGATTTCATTCATTTAGGAAATGAACATCAGCTCATGGCAAAAAGGAACAGATGTAGTCCCACTGTCATGCCCTCTCACATAGGTCGATACCCTAAGCAAATACTTAATGTTAGCAATGCACATGACCTTTCTTGAACACATCCAGATCACCATCTAACATTTTGCTTAGACACTTTCATATACCCGCTCAGACTATCCTTAGGGAAACAAAAAGCTATTTTTTCACTAGTTTAGCACATGCCAGACCAACAACTTTTAACAGAATGTGTTTCAGTTATTGACTTCTCCTTTAGTGCCCTGGAGAAAGGCTTATCTAGCAGTAGCAGAACTCTGGAGGTCTAGCTTCATCAAATTGCAGAGCAATAACCTCATTCAGCAAGCAGTGTCTCTAGTTTCCAGTCTTTGTAATAAACTAGAGAGAAGGAAAGACACGTAGCATGACTTCACAATCTTGCGAAACTCCACATTATATATCAAGTGCTGATGAACCAGACCAGTGGCTATTTTCCACTGTCCTTGTCATACTGCTTTCTTTTCATCAATAGCCCACCAATCTAACTTTAAAGGACTCAGCTGTCAGTTTAACTGGAAAACCTCAAGTCTACCAGGTTGATTTGATGTTCTTCTCTGCTTTTATGGTCTGTTCTTGTGTGTGGTGCCATCCCAATTGCTCTGAGTCAGGGATGGTGAATTCTTCCTGAGTATAAGCATACTCTGAATATACCCATTACTGCACTTGGAAGCTGTTTCTTCATCTACAATCAGCACTTTGACACTTAAATGGGCTACATGTAACCTGAAAGGGAGTGAAAACTCCACAGCTGGAAATGGATCAAAAAAGTCTAAATTACCAAGAGGCTTCACTAAGAACTGTATTTCTTCTGTTCTGGAGCATTTTTTGCTATAGTCACCCATTATGAAATCCTTCAGAAGACAGGTATTTTGACAGTCAGTCCTGGTTTGAGGGTGTGTTCCAAAATCAGCTTTCTTTCCTAACAAGGTTGCCTGCGTTTGTTCCAAGCTTAAGATGCTTGGTAAACTATTCAGCCCAAAGCAAAGAGAAATTGAATCCCAACAAATACCTGTAAAAACGTCAAAGGAATTTTCACACACACACACACACCCCCCCCCCCTCTGGCCAAGTTAATTAGGTAGCTCTCACAAAAATTAAGCAGAATCAGATCACTGAAGGTGGGACATTGTTTGTCCTCAAGTCTTGCAGATACACAGTAACAGCTGATCAAAGATGTTGCAATGACAGTGCTTTGATAAGAAGGTTTCACCAGCAAGGCGTCAGAAAGCCTCAGTCTCTATACTGCCATGCAAAGCCTGAATGAGAAGTACGAACATCTGTATTATTTTCTCTACTGATTAATGGGAAAACTGAGTCCATTAAAGCTGAAAGGAAAAACTTAATTTTCTTTAGATTTCCCTCTACCTTATGAAGATAGCCAGGAACTCATTCTGCTCAAATTTCTGATGCTAAAAACTCAATACACCTATGTGATAAAAAATAAAAAAATAAAAAAAATAATTCTCATTCTCCTTCCCTCACCGTGAAGGAAAACACAGTCCAGTGATTTTTAGGCTGAGGAACATGCTTGCAAGGTTTGTGGCAAATGAGAGCACATATTTAATGTTTAATTTTTTGTTGGCCTAATGCTGTTGGAAAGCTTTTTAATGGCTAAGATGATCCCTGAGTAGACCTGATTACTTCTGAAGAAATTACATAAGAAAGATTCTTCATAGAAGTGGCTCCTAGGAAAAGTAACCAGATTTCTCTCCAGTGATACAAAACTATGCCTGCAATCTGCTGAGATTTCTTGCATTGTAAAATTGAGATTGGTGTAGAAAGCAAGTCTCACTCCATGTGATTCAATCACAAAAATTAAATTCCCTGTCCCAAGAAACTTACAGCTGTGTTAAAAGCCAGAAGTGAAGTTTCATACAGAACAATGAGGAGAACATAAGGCAACTCAGAGAATATTATGACCACACATTTGCTGAAATGGCAACTTCTGCAACAATTATAATCATAATATGTGATTATAATACATCCCATCTGCACTTATCCAAGCAAGTGCTCAGTAAATAATCTTTAGGCTACAAGAAAACATCTCTTACCTGCTAACATGCCAGGGATGCTTTAGCCCACGATGTTCAACATAACCTGGAAAGTGCACCCCTGGCCACAGATGTTAAGTTGATAAATACAAAAGGCAAGGAAGACCAATCATGAGACCAGTATTGGAACCATTCTGTTCTAGGTGATAAGCAGAGTTCACAGCAGTCTAATTACTATGGGGGAATACGCAGCAGATTTTCATTTCTACTTTGAGAGTTCAATTCTGGAATACCAGAGAGAGCAGACAGGACTCCCAAGAATGCTCAGGGCATTTTAAATACCAAAAGATATTTCAAATAACTGTCCTGTTATCCACATGAACTTTTTATGGGTTTCTCAGAAATGACTGTCCCACATGGACCCACAACTCATTCTTTTATGACAGTCATCTGGATGAGAAAAAGCTGTTCCCCTGCAGATGTCAAAGTAAGTTATAAGGAAGGATGCAAATGGTAGAATTCAAGTTGCGTGTTACACATAGGTGAGATACAGCCCTGAAGGTCCCTTATCACACTCTAATGTGTTGATGGTATCAGCAGTGTTTTGGGTGCCTTCGTCTGAGATTCACAGGGAACAAAAGGTAAAGAACCATCTAAATGCTGCTCTATAAGCAACAGACTCACAATATTTACATTCAGTATACTGCCTTTCTGGTTTCATTCTATCAGAAGGGGGGGATTTTTTTTTCCATCAAACTTTTGATCCCCATCCTGGCTGCCAGCAAACAAATCTGCACAATTCCCACCCAGATTGGCATTGTACTGCCTAAATACAATGAACTTCCCAACGGAAGGAGAGGGAGCCTTTTACTTTGCCCATCTTCCTTAGCCTGCTCCTCTGGCTGCAGCGCTTCTGCCTCTACAGGATTCAAGACCTTCAGAAAGAGAAAGGCTTTGCATCCAGCAAACACAGCTATGTTGGGAAATATTGAGCCAAGCCGTTCATCTACAAATCAAACTCTGAATTTTGCTCAAAAGAGCATCTAGCAAAATTCTAAACAACATGGAGAAATTAAATTAAATAGCAATAAATGGTGGGAACACACAAAGCAGAATGGAACTGCTCCCAGTCAAATAACCATGCTATCTCACCTGTGATAAATCACCTAACCAGTATTACACTTTATCTACAGAAAATAAGAAAAAAATAATCCCCAAACAATCTCCAACCCACTAATGAAGCAATCATTCCACTGCAGTAAGGTTATATGCTGTGAAACATCACCCAAGTATGGGCACACATCCCAAACTAGTTAGGAATCTCTGGTTTTGAGCTTTTATAAAAAGCACAAGTGGTGTCACTGTAACGTACATGAGATAAGAGAAACTGTCAAATTAAGTTAAAAAAAGACCATGACAGAAGAACATGGACGAATTTTTTTCTTTTATATACTAAATCTAAAACACAGAGTTATTTTTATTAAAGGAAAAAGTTGAAAAACTTCTGAAAAATTATTTTTGACTTGAAAGCTCCCATTTAAACACACACAAACACTTCCTGTCTGACAGCAGCTAACTATTAGGTGCATCAAAATGTTTCAAAAGGGCTAAGCACTAAAGAAGCCATTATGGAATCACCAATAGTAAGCCTTCTGGTTAAATGAGGAGGAAAAAGAAACAGGAAAGAAAACATTTTCCCCATCACAGGAGCTAGCTATATCTTATTCTTCAATCTAATACACTAGGAGAAACAAAGAAAATTGTCTTGGTTGCGTTCAGCTTACATCACTACCACAAGCAGTGCCCTCATCACACCTGTGCAAAACCCTGCCTCTTCCACTGACTGAAGAGGGACTCATCGTTCTCACCAAACTCTTAAGTACACAGAATGTGCACAACAGTCAAAAATCAAGGCTACACCAGTGTAATAACCCCAGCACAACACAATACAAAAAAGGGAGGTATTTCTTCACCACATAAACCCAGAAACTATAGGCTACGTTGTTCCCATTATCTCTAATTATTAATTTTTGTTTGGATTTTCTGCACTCAGATAATTCCTGTAACAAATTTGTACATGGATACTAACATATGTTAGTATAGATTTAAGAAATTACCAAACAGTTCTCACCAGCCAAGGTGTGAGTGGCACTAATGAAAAGCATAAAAGGTCTCTGTGTGTAAAGACAGCAGTTTCTCTGACTTTTATGGTTTTAAAAATTGTTTTATGCAGAAGAGAGCAATGTAGTGTCTTCTGTGTTTAAAGCAGCAAAATATATGAGAGGACAGAGAATCCTCAAATTGCTGAAAGCTGGCTAAACCATAATGGAAAAAACTTCAAATTAACTGTCATGTTTTAAGCATTAGAATTATTAAAGAACAATTACATTCCATTCTGAAAAATAAATGCTTATTCCCATTCCATGAGAAGCCGACCCCAGCTCTAAAAAACCTCTAAATAAAGCCGATCTGAGATAGTGTCACACAAAGCTGTAACTGATAGCAATATTCAATGCACCAGTAAGAGAGGAACATGGCTACAGACCTTTTTCTGAACACCTGCATAAGTCATTCTTTCATGCAAGTGAAGCATGAAGTGTGCAACTTAGCAACACATTGGCCAAATATGTGGGCTATAGCCATTTTTCAAGAACATATAAAGTCCTTTTCATCAAGGACTGCAATACACCAAGTCCTTACAGAGCCTCTTGTAGGTTAGAAGCTTTTGCACACAGCGGTTTTGGATGAGCCCATGTTTTAAATACTAAACAAAGTGAAAAAAGATTACTCAGCTGGACAAGTATAATCCACTAAGCATAACATTTAAACAAGTCTCAACAGACTTTCTCCCAACAGTTTCGACTCCACCATTAATTTGGCCTTCTTTTTATATCAAAGTCAGAACTCGTGAAAAGGAACCTTTCTAATGACCTGCCCTTTTTCACTGGTGTTCAGAAAGAAACAGTTCCAGAGTCAGCAGATAAAATAAAGCAGCACTTTAAGGATTTTAGGTAATAAGGTGATTTAAACTTGAGCATCAAAATAGAAAACAAGGTTCTCAGTGCCCTTTGAGTAACTGAGCCATGGCCTTTTTTAACAGAAGAAAATTGTATGACAGTTCAGGTCCAAAACGTCAGTTAAACACAGAATCACCTAAGATTATCAGCAGCATTCCACCTTCAAAAAATAATTCTTAGTTGACATCTCAGATAATTTTTGTAAGTGAAAACAAGGGACCAAGAACTGAAGCAGAAAAGAGGCTGTGTTCTTGCAACTCTTTATATTTCCCTCATAAAGGTGAGCAAAGGAACAGAGAAAAAAAAAGCTGCACACCTCATGTGGAGAAACAGTTCCTTCATCTTCCCTTCAAGACACCATGTGTAACATGTTTGTCTCTTTCAGAAGAACGGAGACAAACCATATGTGTAGTTCTGAACGGACAAATCTGGCTGAGGGAAGGTAAGCCAAAAGAAAAAAAGAAGTCCCTCTAAAACTTCTCTATCATCAAGACTGGCAAATACTGAAGATGCAGCACAGGCAATTGGTTCTGAGGCTCACTGAGAAAACTTTCTAAACAAAAACATTGTTAACCTAGGTAGGCAGAACAGAAGATTCTCCTGTCTACAAATTAAAAAGTAGGGTCCCATAGGAACGTCATCCTTTTTTATGAAGGGGAAGTCTGAGCTCTCACTCTGACCACACCCCAAGCACAGTCATAAAGCACATCTCAAAATTCTATATTAGTATTTTCACTTCCATCTTCTTTTAGCTCTCCAGACAATTTTTCCCTTTTTTTAGTGCACCTTAATAAGTAGCTCCTTCAGCTAACATTTCTTGAGCTTTCCTTCAACACTCCTTAGTATTTACACAAAACTAAAAAACCCCATATTGTTTTAAGAACCAAAACCTAACCATACATTCTTATAAAATATAGCATTAGCTTATTACTCCAAATTATCTTTGTATTACACTGCAGCACAATATTATTAGTCTAATGCAACCTTATCAACAGTTACAGAAATAATCTCTACATAAATCTGTGCTACATCATAAAATAAAAAAGTAAAATTTACATCATAAAATAAAAAAATAAAGTGAAAGTTCAGAGTAATTGGCCAAAAGTCATCTCACATTAGGTTCTAAGTTCAAAAGTTTCAAAAGCTGCCTTCACCACATATCATCCTATAAATAAGTTCTAAATTACAGTGCCAAACACACTCCTGCTTAAGTTCCGCAGCCTATTATTGTTTGATCTATCACTGTTCCTTGAATGTGGATGTTTACTTTAGAGCTATACAGTATATACTCATTAGAGAGCTGTAAAACAAACAGCTGCACTAAACAACAGTAGATGACAGAATCCCACAAAACATTAACTGGGAAATTTGATTATATAACATGACACTAGATTTTCTATGGGGTTTTGCATAAACATCAATGGCCTAGTATTAGGAAGCACAGGATATTAAGTTAGAGACCTAAAAGTATGCTTTTTAGCTATCTGTAACAGGCAGGTCAGGCAAAAAACATGCAGCATCCAAACTAACGCTGCTTATACCGCCAAAGTGTGCATTTTAAAATAATACAGTATTTGTCGGCATATTATTTTTCTACAGGATGCATTTTAAGTCATCTTTTATCAGTTCCTCTTCCTTTATGGGTTTGTTAGCATTTCATCTCTTTTTGACATACAGGGAATGCTTTGATTGCATATACTGATAGCTTTTTCTTATGTTTTTCCCCCGTTATGTGCTTTTACCTGCTCTTTCTCCTTCTCTGTTTCTATTTCCTCCTCACTAAGAGCTTCATACCTCATACACAGTGGTTTTCTTAATTATCTTACTATTCCCCAGGTCCCTATCTTCCTGCCCCGCCCCGCCCCCCAAGCTGGAATTTCATCAGGAGTTCTTACTATAAGGAAAACCAACAGGATCAAATCAGCTTCTTTTAGTCTATGAAGCAAATGTAAAAATGAAGTGCAGCTCACACCCTTCGATCAGACCAAAAACAAAGATCAGACAAATGGCATCACCTTTTGTCCAACTGTTCTGTGCTTCTGTTTTTGGCCTCATTTCCATATGAATAGTTATAGTGTCTGATTGTACTATACATACAACCTAAAGCATACAGAGAGAAGAAAGAGTTTATGGCTACATGAAGCAGGATGATACAGTAACTGTGAATCCTCAACCTCTTCTACACAACTTGCTTTTCTTATTGGAGAAACAGAACTGCCATTTCAAAAGTGATTTCTGTACATACATAATAATTACTGCTCATATGAATTCCAACACAGAAACTGTCATTATATAAATTAGATCTGATATTAGGATCTACATTAATTCCTACAAAAAAAAATCCACATCTCTGAAGTTGCAATTAAACCACGTCACCACAGTTTTAAAAACATGCAGAAATAAAATGTTAGCGGGTCAGATACAAAACAGAGACATAGTAGGAAGTTTGCTAATCAGCATTACTTGTAGTATTTAATGTCTTTTAGGAAAGCATAAAGGAGAAAAAAAAAATAATTACCTTACTTCAGCTGGTGGATTTTGTGAGTAAGGATTTGCAGAACATGCCAAAATCCTGACTACAGCTCCAGGATGATAAGTTTCCAGAATGTGCACCGCAGTGGGATAAACTGGTTCCTCAAAAGCGAGTTCCACATAGTCCTGGCTACAGAAGGTGGGTGGTGTCCTCTTGAACGGCATCCGAGCGCTAGGGCAACGATCCCACCAGGTCCCATAAGTTCGAAAGACAGCAGTCTGAGTAAAGTCACCGGAACTAGGGTACACATTTGGAATACCTGCTAAATTCCACATGGTATACGACATGCTGTTTTCACTACCATAGTGTGAGCTGAAATCCAACACTTCTTTGGCATACTGAACTATTTCAACATTGATAGGTAAGGCTCGGGTGTTTGATTCAATAGCCCTCCGGCTGTTCATTTCTCCTCTTGTTGCTGTCCTAGCTCGGCGCCGAAGGCACATATAGTAAAACATGCTCAGAACTGTTAACATGGGAAACACTGGTGACATCTAGATATGACTTAGGAAGATGTGAAAGGTCATGAGTCCTTTATAAGGTGCATTAACTGCTTGTGGTGTTTTGGAAAGGAGCTGATAAAACAATGAATAAACATAGTGAGCAGATAAAACATTCTTAGAAGGCAAACTGTACTTTTCAAATATCCTCTTAAACAAAAAATACTGCTACTAAAATATTAATGAACTATTACATTTTATTTTAAGAGATTTAGTTGGAGGCTACTAAGTGTGGCTTCCCATTTACTGTATTCAAAACAGAGAAGACTAAGAAGAAACATTAGCCAAAACTAGCCCTCGAGCACCAAAAAGACTAATGGTTAAATTCAGCATTATTTTCAGGGATTTATTAAAAGAAAAAAATCTTGCACTGACTTATGGAAACAAAATCAGGTATGAAATGAAATGTGGCCCTTGTAGTAAATAACTGTAGAAGAGCATCTGAAGGTACAGCTAAAATTATCTGTAGTTTCATTTTGAAATAGTTAAACTAGAACTGACTTTAAAACAAAGTACTCTGGTACCTAGTAACGCTGCAGCAGTATACAGCTCAACAAAACCTAAGTTACTTCACTGCTTTGTATTTTGCAGTAAGACTGCTCCCAGACCCAATTTATTTAATCTAAAGCTAGCTCAAGTATATCTATATCATCCTACAAACTGGAGAGCAAAAGCACCCTTCTAAGACAGCTCATATAGAAAGTTGGACAGCTACTCCAGCAAATTGTTCCCTATAATTTGTTCCCATAATTTGTGAATTTTTTTTCTAAGAGTGAGAAGAAAGAGTCGGGGCAGTTGATCTAGACCAAAAACTTAACCCATGGCTTCCTGTATCAGGGCACTAGCCTGAAACAGACTCACAAAAATACAGTCATTACCCCTTGAAGTTGTCCATGACAGCATTCACCAATGCTAGAGGGGTCACCAGCCTCCTGAAGGATGCTCAGAATTCATTAACAACATCACCTTCAAGTCAAGCAACAAAGTAAGTCTTCAAAAGAGTCCTGGGCATCAGAAGCAGAAGTCCCCACAGAAAGCATTTTCCTTCTAATAAGAGAAAATATTTTCATTTATGTAACAATTCAGTTAAACACAAAATGTACTAGATCTGCAATACTGCCAGGCCATCTAAAAAATAAACACAAAACATACTAATAATTAAGGATATTGATGTGTTTTATACAGTCTACATCACATCAGAAGTAAAACAAACAAGCAAGCAGGTTTAACAATTAGAAAAAGCCAAGGTAAAAGTAAGCCTCTTTAGTAAAGTTTTCTATTTACAATGAAGAAATATTTACAGCTGAATGCTGTCTTCAGCACACAAGTGCTGTATCATATTCCCTACTAATAAAGATCCTCTCACATATGCTTGTCCCATATTTATCAGCTGGTCTGTACCTGCATGACATAAACCATTAGATTTACTTACACACAGAAAAACATGGAACATACTCTCTGATTTCTGCCAGCAGTACACAACACACTTGGGCAACAACACCACACTCCAGAATTCACCTCCTCCAGTATCACAAACTGTTTCTCACCAACTGGCCTTCTGATTAACTTGCTCACCAGCTTTACTAGGAAAGAATATGGAGTAATGCCCGTAACCCAATAGAGGCCAAAACAGGGATGACTAAGCATGTCTCAGAATAGAATACATGTTTCTTCAGCAGCCTGTACTGGAATTGCCAGTTAGTTTATCACAGGGTACATACTGTGGTAATCACTGAACCAACAGAGGCAACTTCTATTGCAGAACACGCATCAAACGACAACTAATGATGCCTCACATTGCTTGGCAGACAAACCACATATTTAATGTCTGCAATGGGTACAAGTAAGACCACACTTCATATAGAGTTTTTGGAAGCATAAGCTTAGAGTAGGGCCAAAAATTAAACAAATAGAGACGAATCAAAGTGACTTTTGTATGCCTCTATATAAATCCACTGTGCACATTTCTTGGACAAACTGCTTGTTTCCCATAGTCACAAAATGCTTGTACAAACCGCTCGCTCTCACTTGAACGCTGCCAACAGGGCAGCACTTGTGGTAACAGATAAGGACAGGCTGCACTATTTGACCCTCTCACTCGTGACAGCAAGAAAGTTTACTGAAGAAGTGTTCACTTCTCACTTTCTTGCCTCTTCTATTATTAGCTCTTTGTTCAGTTCCTGTCCTTCATTCAGTTTCACGTTGACATAGCTGTCAACAACATAAATTACTCCTGACATTCCATGCAGGAGGGAATGCATAAGATATGTTGGATTCGCTTCAAGCTCTCCTGGAATGCCAAAACCCAATAATGTCACATTTCCCCCAAACATCCTGTAGAACCACCTTTTAGAAAAGGCATTGTGGAAAAAGCAGCACAACCCCCAATCTCTCCTCCTTAAAAAAACCCACCCAAAAGACCCAAAAGAAACAACTCCAAACTGAAAACTGTTATTTTATCTTTTCAGCATAGAGTTGCTTTAAGTTGCAAGTGAAGATTGCCAATACATTCTCCTTCTGGATTTTTCCCTCTTAAAAAGAAAAATCTATTTAGAGAATATGCCAACAGACATTAAACCCCAACAAGCTTACTCTGCTGTCAAGCCCTGGCATTACACATAGACCAGCATATACACCAGCTTCTATCTCAAAATTTCACCAATTAACACAGTTTGAAGGCTGCTCCATGGAAATTCTGGCTTTACAGAGCTCAATTTTAAGAGTCATTCAGCTGGGGCACTTCAATATCAGGTGCGAATCACTTATTTCACACAGGCATCCTACACAACTTCCTATCTGCACTGCAAACTCCAGGCTTCCTCTGGCCGCAGCCCAGAGCTCTTACAGCACTGTTGTAAAAATCAGCTTGTCAAAGTGCAGCGTAACTGCTGCTCAGTTCAGAGCTGTACATCAGCTAGCTGCCCAGTTTAAGTCAGGTCCAACAAAGCAGATAATGGAAAATCTGCTGCATGATTTCAAGTTAGCAGAAACATTAATATGGGTCATTCCCCCTCTACTGACTTGATGATTCATAAAGACTGCAAAAAACTGGTATCCCCAACGCTGATGGCACTTTGTCATTTTTGGCTGCCATTGGTAAACAGGCTCAAAAGTAAATAGGAAGAAACAGGGAAGAGCATACAGTTTTCCTAAAAATGTATTAGTCTCAATAATACAAGTGGAGGTAAATTACTTTTAAAGAGTTAAACATAGGATTTAGTAGTTTATAACAAGTATGAGGAAACGAAACTATTATAAAAGAAGGATAAATAAGCATTAGGACTACAAAACAAATAGTAACTCTTAGCATTTTAGAAGAAGCATTAAGAATTGTGTGAAGTTAAAAGACCAATGAAAAATTGCTCAGGAGGTTAAAGGATAATAAGCTACTGAAAGAACTACATTAAACACAGATCAGTAGGGCCAGATCATATAGAGAGATTTTTTTCAGGAACTACCACAGGTCAAGCTGATTTCCAACTAAAAGGATTTGACTTTTTTTTTTTTCTCCAAAAAAAAACATTAAAAAAAGGAAAAAGGCAGACTCAGGCCTATGCAAAGCATCATGATAAACACCTCTGGAGCACAGTTGTTCATGTAATGTGAAGTTTACGTGGAAAACTCCTCCTTCCCCCAAACTGCTGAATTATTTTTAAGAGATTCTATGCAACTTGCAACTATATATATAAGCCTATGCAATTATACCTTCCAATCTCTGCCACCACGTTTGGCCTGTTGTATATTATTCATTTTCTTTTGTACAGGCATAATTATGCCAAACTGAAGCTTAATAAAGGTTTCTTTAAAACTTTACCTTATTGTCCTCCTCCCAAGCAGCAGCCTTTCTTTCATATAAGAATTTTTTTTCTGTCCAGATATCATTAAATGGACTAATATGGTGCTAACACCAGGATCTTCAGCGACCACCACAGATGGCGTTAACTGTTTGTTTAGAAACAAAAAGCAATATGCTATGAACATACAGTGATGTTGTGAGGTGTTGCCCTATGCCTACATGCCCATTTTGCACTTCCAGGCTGGATCCCATCCCCAGCCTCTCTGGGGGCTGCCTGAGCTGTGCCCCCACCCCATCTCATGACCCACACAGACCCATCTCTCTCTGTTTCACAACCACCTCTCAAGCTAGCACTGCTGGGGAGCCAGATGAGTCCTGGGACTCATCCAGCCCGACACCAACCACTGCTGCAAGCAAGTGTAGTTTTCAGTCTGTTCATCACCCCAAACCAAATCACTGCCAGACACCATGAAGTCTGGCTCAAGGATGCAATGAAACTACAAGAGCCCCAAGTCAGACCAGCTCAAAGAGCCATGGAAATGCTAACTCTGCTTTTACAAGACAGACAGGACTTCAGAGAACCAGACTGGACTAGACCTGGAATAAAACTTTTGTAAGAGAGAGAGATATGCTACTTTCTTTCAAAATACATTAGAGCCCAACACATTATTTATAATCTCTCATATTCAGTCCATTATTTAATTGACAACTATCTCAATTATACAAATTCCCTTTTTCTATTATGATTAAGCGTTCTTCCCTTTCTGTACGTATAGCATGAAATCTTCTAAGACTGTAATTCACCATTTCCTTCTTTCCAACACAACTAACCTTGATAAAGGAAAATGTCCTATGCTTTCTGTACAGACTTTATGGGAAGAGGCATTAATTAAACTAAAGCATTCAAAACCCCTGGAACTCTTCAGTTTATTTTGCCTCTTTTTACAGGGACTTTATGTACAGAAATCTGTTTTTCAGCTTCCAAGCAATGCATCTTGTTAATGATTATTTTACCTATTCATTTTGGTTGTTTTTGCAAATGCAGCTCTCTAGTATTTACAATTCCATCCCATGAGAGCAGAAACAAGACAGTTACACAGTTATTTACCAACCAGAGTGCTGAGAAAAGGTGGGAAATACACAGAAAAATACTGGGGATTTGGAGGGGCTACAGGTGAAGGATGCGTGTAAAAACATAAAAAGTAACAAATATTAAGCAAAGAAAAAAATGAAAGACGGCATATTTAATCCCTGAGCTGCCCCTGGCAAAGCATGTGTTAAACGAAGAGTTCATACTACTTCAAGAGAGGCAAAGGCTGTATACAAGTCATGTGTACACCAGGTTTGATTTTTAAAGCCAGAGAGGTAGTAATTCCTCTTTATACCAGCTTTGCTTATCTCACACTTGGGAGTACTGTGCAGACTTTTCTCTCATTTGACTATAAAAGAAAAATCAACACTGACAAATTACAAAGAATGTATAAATGACAAAAACATTTGATTGTATTACCTCTGAAGAAAGATTAATGCAATATAATAAACGTGTCTTAAATAAGATGGTAAATAGGAAATCACTTATCTTTGTACATTAATGCACAGAGGGAATACTGGATCCTTTCGTTACAGGCTAAACCAGAGTATTTTTACCACAGGTTAGCATCTCTCACTATTAATTACCTAATTATACCAACATCTACACTCAACTTGCTGAAAACAGAGGCTAATATTAATTAAAAATTAGTAAGGTCTTACAGCATATTTTAAATTCAGGCCCCACTTGCTGTGTCTCTTCCTGTAATGTGTTCTCGCACTAAAACAGCCATTTTACACATTTGCAACTTGTATCAGTTTGAAAAAAACCTGGAACATAATGACAATTCTATCTTTTTAAAAATCTCACTTGTGTTGCTGGCATGAGCATCAAAACATGCAAAACCCAAGAATTTCAGATTCTTTCACTGACTGCTTGCTCCTGCCTGCTAGGACCAAACTCATCGCGTGGTTTAGCATCGGAGTATAATGGAGACAGAAGTTCCTTAGGCATCTATTACACGCTCCAGGTCACTGCCCTGGCTTGTGGGGGTTGTCTTCACACACAACAGAAATTTTCTTATCAATATGGGTAAATCACCAGGTAGGCCCTTTTAAAAATGACTAATTTTACACAAAGCCTACAGTTACCAACACTAAAGCATGTCATTCTGACCAGCTGTGCTTCCAGCTACGGGGAAACTCTCCTCCTCACACCAACAATCATAATCATAAAAAAATTAAATATCCCCATTCAATACTACTTTCAATATGCAGTGCAAGTGCATTCGTCTTCTCATTTTTCTCTTCAGAAGTCGCACTACCTCTGCAGGCAGCCATACCCTGTGCAGCACTCACCGGCTGCCTCCTCACCTCACCGCGCCGTGGCCAGGCCCGCAGCTGCCGCCCGCCACCCGCGCAGACAGCACCCCCGGGCGCGCACCGCAACGCGGGGGATTAAACACCCCAGCTACGCCGCGGCCCGTCCTGCCGCGCTGTGAGGGGGCAATGGGGCAACACGGTGTAACTGGTGTGACGGAACAGGGACGGCGCGGCAGCCGGCACCCCGGGGCCGCCCCTCCCGCCGCGCTCCGCCTCCTCCCCCCCTCCCCCCCGCGGGGTTTCGCACCTCCCGAGCCCACACGCCCTCCGCCGGCAAGGCCCTTCCCCCGGGCAGGTCTGGCCCAGGCCCGCGGGCACCAGTGCGGCACCCCCAGCCTGAGGCCGTCGGCGCTGCCCGGTGCCGGCGCTGCCTTCCGGGTTCCCTCCCCGAGGCGCACACAGGAGCCCGCCCCGGCCCCGCCAACCACCGCCGGGGCAAGGTCCGGCCCCCGCCTCCGCCGAGCGGGTGGGCACGCACAGCCGGCCGCGCGGCACCGGCAGCTGCACTGGGCTGCTCCCGGGCCCGGCGCCGCGTTAACCGGCGGCGCTGCCAGGCCAGGCAGGGACGCCGAGGGGGGAACCCGGCACCTGCAACCCCACCGAGGCGACCCCCTCCCGCGGGTGCATCCCGAAGGGAGGGGCCCCGGTAGGCAGCGCGGCCCCCCCGCCCGAGCGGAGCCGCCACCCTACCCCGTCCGGAGGGCGGAGCAGCCCGGGCCGCGCGCCGCCGCCGCGCCAGGAGCCGCCGGAAGCCCCGCACGGCCGCGAGGGCGGGGCGCCGTGGGGGCGGGGCCGCGGGCTGCGCGTGCCCGCGCCTGAGCGTGGGGCGGGACGTTGCAGCCGTGGCGGGCGGCGGGTACCCCTCGACGGGAGCGCTGGGCTCGGCCCGGCCCGCCCCCCCCGGCCGCGTGTTAACCGCAGAGCGAAGCGCAGGGCGGCGGGGGGTCACTGCTGCGTTACCGTTTGTGATTCGCTCCACTCGGCCTGTTGTCGTTCTACCTCTGCGGCTGCGAAGGGCTGCGGCGAGGCGCGCGCTGCGACCTCCTCTGGAAGCCCGCCTGCTCTTGGCAAGCCCCGGCCTGGTCTCTCCCAAAGACTTATGAACCCTAGTCCCAGCCCTAGCCCCAGCCCAGCCGGGTCATGCTTCCGAGTCCCCGGCATGTCATAAGGGCTGCCCTGATTTTAATTGATCTTAATGAGCACTTGCTCCAGCGAATTGCACTGCCTCTTGGGTCCCTAACTAGCATATTGCAAAGGAAGTGTCATGGTTTGCCGCAATATCCTTTAATTTGGTATGCATGCCCAGGCATTCATGCTTTCAGCCTCTGCTTCCGATTCCAGCTCCTGCAAGGATCACCGAAATTACCACCGGCCCCTCTAGGCTTCTCACTGCTCCAGCGTGCTCCGTGCTGGGCGGCACCTGGGGCCATTCGGTTGTGGTAGAAAATGCAGATTTCAACCAGGTGGTCAAGAAATAAATCTAAAAATCCATAAAATATTGAAAATACTTGATATCTAAGGTACTATTTGTATAATGCTTTAATATAAATTCTATACATCTCTATGATATATATTAATATATAAATTTAGGATAGAATGCTGCTCTGTTGCCAGCTGTAGTGGCAGACAGGCCACTGCACAGCCCTGCTTTCCACAAGCAGGCACGCCAGGGTGACCAGTTTATAGGCAATTCATATACCTGCATGCACATGCGTGTGTGCATACAGAAATACACATACATAGGTACGCTTTTTATATGCATAAGATGCACTGTACCATTTTAAAGTAACAATTTACGCCCAACTTTTAAGGCACTGCTTCTACGGAAGAGGAAGGTAGGCTCTTCAGGTTCCAGTGCCAGTGTAGTAGTGTGCCTTTCTTCATTTAGCCTCACTTCTGTCCTACAGGCCGGGGCTAGTTACAGAGTGCTTATAGAAGTGCTTTCAACAATCAACTTACCAGGCAGTGGCCACCTCAAAATTTGAATTCATAATGCAAAAAACCCCAAACTGGAAATAAGACTATCAGTAAGTTTGATGAGTCAGAAAATAAGTTAGGTATGAAGCTGAGTTTTTGTGTTTTATTTTGTTTATGTTATTGTTTTCATTTTTTGTTTTGTACATATCATATCCTCCCTTTCCAAATGAAATTAAGAGAAAGGGAACACTTGGAAGGCACAATTTATCTAAATTATTTAAGGCTTCTACTTTAGCATTAAATATATCACCTAAGAATAAAAGCATAAAAGCATAAAAGTTGCCATTTCTATTTGATACAAAGAAAAAGCAGGCAACTAGTTGACATAGCTGTACAGAGGTCTATGTTTGGCCAAATCATTCCTATTCTATTCTGTGTTTATTTTAAGACTGTATTGAGATTGAGTTCTGCATCAGTGCAGAAGATAGGTGGATACAAGAAGTTTTTCTCTCAGTCCACTCATCTGCCAGCTCACAGAGGCTGGAATTATCACAAATACATTGTACTTAAATTTAGCTTTTTAAAAGTTACGTGTTTGATGTAGTCTGCTAGGCTTATTCTATAATTCATGGGGAGATGTATACCTTCAGGTGATACAGCCTATCCCATTCACTCCTATGACAGGTGCCTAAGACACACAGAAGATACTGATGTTTGGAGGTATACCTCTCTCCACTTAGCATAGATCATCCCCAGGCTTTCATGAACACATCCTTACCAAATGCACGAATACATCCTTACCAAGCTAGACAAACTGCAGAACCAACTTAATTGTTATTCACAGAGAGGTTGTCAAACAGCAGGTATAATTTTAAAACTACAGACTAGTATTTATTGAAGGGGACAGAGGATGCTGAGTGACAGTGTCCTTTTTGTCTGGGCTGCTGTCTCAAATTCAAACTATGTGCATTCAAAATGTGCTCCAAATTACTGTCAAATTGTCATTCCACAGCCTTTGTAAAAATCAATTGATGATCTATTTTTATTCAACAGTTATACACATCTGGAGCTGACAGATAATTTTTAGTGAGCTATGGCACATAAACAATTTATACATATTTCTATATACACATCAGCAGTAAAACTAGGCATAGAATATGTTCCAGAAATGGTCCTGTCTGTGTTGAAAGGAAATACACTGGTAGAACAGTACAGGAAGCCTTCTATTTGTAAAACAACAGTGAGACTTATCTTCTGTGTGTTAATCAAACTTTGTAATCATCAAATTCATGTCTTAACAGCATCCTGCTTCTCCTTCAGCTTTTGCTCATTATGATAAATAGTGCCATGGCTCGCCCATTAGGGGGAAATTGTACTGAAGTCAGTAGGAATATTGTTATTTCAAAATTAGGTATAAAGAGTGGAAAGGCCATATAACTGGTATGGTTAAATGTGATTAAGTTATGTCTGTGTCTATACCAAAGGCACATGAGGGAGTGGTATGGCTAGTGACATTTAAATTACTTTTGACTCCCAAGACTGGCTGGGTCTTGGATCCACAGTCAGGTACTTTAACTCACTTGTCACCACAAGGTACCATTGTGACGATGGATAAAGATGTCCAGAGGGAAAGTTTCCGTAGGAGGTAGTAGAGATTCCACCACATCAGCTGTTGTGTTTGGTGGTTGGAGATCCAAGACTCTTTTATGTTCTGCACTCCCAGAAAATGTCCAGATCCACTTTTCCAGGCAAGGTGGTCATTGAAAAAGCATATGTAGCAAAGGGATTTTTAGTGAGAATGAAGAATCTGCTGATCAAGCTGTGAAGCTTACCTGAGCACTTGGTAAAAAGTTAGGAAACAGCTCCTCCTGAGAACAGGGTAGCACTTCAGTTTGGGGAAAAAAAAAAAAAAGAGGTCTCTGTTGCGATTTCTAACTTATGGGTTGAGAAAACATTTTGTAAATAAACAAATCATGCAAAAAACTACCTGGCTTGTAAGTCATCAGTTCCTGTTCCCAGCAGGAAACTGATCTGAATTACTTTATCACTTTGCAAAGCTTTGTATTTTGAAGTTTTAAACTGAACCCTAAAAAATAATGAAATAATTTAAATCAGTGAGTTATTTTTAATACAACAAACTTAACCAAGTGTTAACTGCAAAGCAGCATTGAGTGCATATGCCTAACACCGGTGCCATTGGTGTGAGTTGTTCTCTCTGGCTTCCCCTGCATCCCAGGATATTAGCCCAGCATGGGAAAATCACACTGCCTCTTGGACTGGCTTTTCTGCTTTTTGATATGTGAAATTGCATCTATTCCTTGAAGTGGAAAAGAAAGTATACTAAGTCAATGAGACTCCTCACTGAGTAAATGTAAACATGTTTGTAGGTGTTTCCAAGAGCCAGGCCTAACAAGTTGTTGGTTTCTGTGTCAGCTTGAACTCTTGTTTTTTTCCAGAGCAAATTTTTTTATTCCCTGTGGGTCTTTTTTTCCCATGTAACAGTATTTTGCATAGCATCCTCTCTCAGCTATGCTTGATGAAAATGCCATACTGCATAGTTAATTGTATTTGCTGTATTTTATCTTTATATTCCTGTATTTTTATTAAAAGAGAAAGAGCAGAATATGACATAGTACAAATATGTGCTTAAATTTTATACACAATTACTACTGCAGTATTTTATATGTATGTCTGCTACTTGACACTGGTTCTTGATAGGTCACACAGAATTTAGACTATAGACTCACTGGGGCAAAGGCGATGTCTTGCTATGTCTCCTCTGAAGTACCCAGTATACATTATCAAATTCTATAACAATAACAGCTTCAGCATTTGAATGGCTGAGCACTGACTGCCCTTACTGTGGAAGCACTCCACATGATATGTAATTAGGCTTTAAGAAAAAAAGCATACAGAACGAGAAAATCCTAATTCATCAAAATACACTATTACCTGGACATATCATGATTAAAAATCTTTCCTCTTTCCTTTTTGTCTTTCCTCAGAAATATGAGCAATAATCCTAAAGCCTGAAAAGGATGTGCTGACTGAAGTCTTCATGAGGTTTTTAATGAGGATTAGGGAATCTGAGATAGTAAAATCTACTGTATACAAGGAGGTTGTTGTGCAAGAGTATTCAGACAAGTTTTAAATCAGAATCCTTTGTCAGCAGCAGTAGGATCCAGTAAGGATAATATGCTAATTTTAATGAGCGATAGGCTTCATATAGGGATGTAAAGAGACAGAGATAGATACAACCTTATTAAGCTTTTCTGTTGACACTGCACAGCTTGTTACTGCATTCAATTGAAATTTTAGAGTGTGAATATAAAACCTGTATAACATTTTAGCAAGATATACAGTAACATTGAAACCTGAATAACAATTGAAAGAATAAGTAGGAAATTCCCTTAGCCCTTGGGCTACCACCATTTTTCTATTCCAGCAGACAAGTAAATGCTCTAGGTGTCTATGCCATAAAAACTTTCCCAGAGGCAATTCTGGCAAATCACCTGCTTTCTTCAAACCGGACCCCTTGCTTTAACCTTCTGAATGTCAGATTTCTAAAGCTAAGTGCTTCTGGTGCACTGTCGACTGCTTCTAGTCTCTCAGCTTCCCTTGCAGCCTGCTAGGAGTGCAGAAGAGTATCACAGGTGTGTGTGCTCAAGAAACAAGGACAATCGATTCCTTCTTCATAACAACTAGAGAGCTGCAAGGTACATTTGAACAAGGTCTTAATGTAATTTCATGATGAAAGTGCTAATAATTAGCGGGACTCTGTGTGTTTTATCAGGCTTACAATATTGATTGGTAGTAATTGTTAATAAGCTCAAGTCTCCTTTATCATGCCAGTACTTTTTCTTTAGAGATGTATCAGCCATTTCATATTTTCTTGGGTAATGGCTGTATGAACTGACTGGCAGCAAGGAGCAGATGAATGGTAGTTTTGAGATAGATGTATTTAATGTCCATACTGTGTGGGTTTTTAGGACAAAACCCAAGGGAATAGGTACAGCTGCAGTGCAAGTACTTCAATGTTTGCAGATCTGAGCCATATTGATTTCAATAGAGATATGTCATTTAGCCTCACAAAAAGCCATTGCTAGCCTTTTGTCAAGCATCATATAACTATTTTAAACACTTTATAGTATGTTCACATGACCAGAGATATTTTTATAGGTCAGTTGTGTTCCATGGCTACAAAACTGCCTGTAGCTCGTCCGCTGCTGCCACATTTCACAATGGCATTATCAGTCAAATCAGAGCTCAGCAGAGCTGAAGAGTTACTGACGCTAAACAGTAAAATAATTCCACCCAAGGGTTAGAAACCTGGAAAACTGTGAAAAGTACTGTGAAGTTCATATCACTGTCCGAATCAGGTCAATGTGAGCATTGTTATCAATGGCAATGAATGGAGAAGCTGGTGGTGGTGCTTTGCAACTGATGCCTTAGGCTTCCAACATCAAGGATCAGATATGCAAAAGTTTTCTTTCAGAAATAGTGTGTGCATCCACTGCATGCAGAAAAGCTGCTTTCAGCCATGTAAACATGTTTACAGTAAAACCATACGCCTACTCAGTACCTTTCTCCACTGCTAAAGATATCTTGCAAGTCTAAAAAGTAAAAGTGATGTATTAAAAGACAATGTAAGAAAATGTAGCCATAAAAAATTAAGGAGGCTTTAGTACTTGCTGTGTTTTATTAAAAAAAAAAAAAGAAAGAAAGAAAGAAAGAGGAAATATACAAAGCACATTGCAAAGCTTATTTTGTGATGGAAAAGAATATGTATTAGAATTCAGCACCTTATTTTGCTGCCTTCTTCTAAAACAAAATTATTCTTGGGTTTTAGTGAAGGAAAATCTGGGAGCTCTAAATGTATGCAAGCCCTAAAAAGTCATGGGAAATCTGCCACAACTTGGGCAGTTAATGACCTAATGACCTCTTGGTTAACCTAATGAGTCCTCTTCAGCAAGCAAGGACACAGAAAAGGAACCTATCTTCTCAAAGAGTTAAAGTCTATTCATCAGCAGAAGTTCAGTGCTCCCAGAGCTGAGGATAAACAGCTTCAGGTCGTCCAGCGGAGTTTGTCATTCAAGCATTTTTCCAGAATGTAGAGCAAACCAGGAGAATGGATTGAGAAAGAGGGCTCATATTGCAAGGGCAAGTGTGTTAAACTGGCAAAAAGGCTCTAGTTGTGTTCTTTCTGCTTTTTGTTTCCAGCAGATAATGTGTAAGAAGACAGACTGTCAGTTCCCTAAATATATAAGCTTTAAGCAGCCAATTTCAGGAAAGACTTAATGACCTTCAGCTTCTATCTAGAAGCTTGTAGCCACCTTCCTTTTCCTGCTATACCAACAGCCAGAAGTTTCTCTGTGTATACGTGCTTGTAATATGCATGTGTGTACACACATACATGCAAGAAACACTTTTGATCTCCTTAATTTGTGAAAGTCCCTTAAGTATGGGTACAGTGCAAATACAAAATAACACAGCCAGATGTCTGACCCAAGCATATTCTGTTCAGGAGTGAATCTGCTACAGCAATAGAAACAACTGGACTAAGTCGCTTCTGAAGTATGCACGGATACCACTTTGGCATTCAATCAATCAGAATATAAAAGGCAAGATCTGGGTTTTTTTCATTCTTGTCTACTAATTATACTGGAATTTTTTACCTTCGTGAGCTCAATGCTCTATTTCCATCTTACAACTGGTCAGAAATAAGTGATCTGCTATGTACAACTAGGTCTCCAACCCTTGGGTCTCAGTTTATTTGCTAGCTCCCTTCTATTTTGCATATTTTAGCTTTTGAAATTATCATATTTTCTTGCAGGAATTTGGCTGGTTTCTATAGCTGGTGAAGAAGGTTTGAGATCTAGGTAATATTTACAAAGAGGGCGTGAACAGGCAGCAATATCAAGCAGCATAGTGTCGTACTAGTACACAGAGGAATCGTGACAGGCAGAACATCCACATATAAGTTCTCCATGCAGCATTGCCAGGGAGAAATACAGGGAAGTGGGAGTAAATGCTAGCTGATCCCAAATGAGAAAAACTAGGCATCATTTTCAAATTCCTTTTTCACATCTACACATCATTATTGCTTTGGAAAGAGGACTCATAGTATAATAGGAGCTGATGGTTCCTAGCTATAAAATTCCCAGTACTGTGAAACTTAAAGACACAGATATGCTCAGACTGAGTTAAGTACGATAGTCACACACTGCTAAACCTGCATGGTCAGTGATTTTATCAGCTGTGGGTTGATTCCTGGTGTGTGAGTGAAAACTTATGTATAGTTTTCTGGATTAACGTAAGGCTTATAACTTGTTACTTTAACACTAAACAAGATTTCAGTTTTTGAGCTGTTGCATCTGATACCTCAATTATTCATCCTGGGAATTAATGTACAATTAGCACGAATTCCTGCTCACATGGAAATAGATGGTTATGTTAATTTGGATTCAGTTGCTGAAAGCATTCTGAATGATGAAAAGTCTGATATTTATATCTTTGTATTGGGTACAGATCAGACGGTGAAGGAACAATTTTTTAAATATGTAAATGTCTTCACAGTTTGTTTATTTTGTTCTCCCTTCAGTTTCAAGCTATTCTGCAGATCTGCCAATGATTTCAATAATTATGACTAATACATAGGTTTTGACTGCAAATATATATGAAATACATGGCCTCCCTCTGCACTGATTTGTACACTTCTGAATGAGGGTAACTTTGTTGAAGTGACTGGACTTACACTATTACAAAGTCACTTAAGGAAGATCGTAGGTAGGTCAGTTCTTCCTGGAGCTTTTTCCTCCAACACGTCATGCCTGGGACTTGTTGATGAGTTACTGGTACTGTATTAATTAGTCCATCCAAAACCAAGGTAACAGTGTGCAGTTGCTAAGACCACTGGAATATGTTTTTCATGGCAGAATGATTTCATTCTTAGCTTTTAAATACACCAGTCTCACCACAAGAGCAGCATTTAGTTTGAATCTGGTTGGTTTTGTTTGTTTGGTTGGTTTTTTTTTTATTCTATTGATTTCTCTGCTTCTGGCATCAAAAGCTTTCCTTACTGCTTGGAGGACATAGCCAGGGATCATCAGTCCAAGTCTGAAGCTACAGTGACATCTGCAGCTCCTGTATGGGTTAAGGAGGCCTGGGATGCACAGAAAAATGCTCATGTGTGCGCAGCCCACTCATCTCCACACAGGGGACACCAAGTTACTAGGAATAACTGGCAAAATTAAACAGCTTTTTCTGCTGCCTGCTGTTAGCTTCCAGTATGCAGTAATGAAAGATATTCAGTGTTGTTAGTGAGACTTTCCCCTCTTCTATTATTATAACCCTTTAGACTGAGTGTTTTCCTGTCCCTGGCGTCCTGATGATCACTTATTCTGGGCACACAGTTAGTACTGAAGGTGGCATTGTTATTGACTGAACATACTGCTTAAGAAAATGTTGATTACTTCACATTCCTGAAAATTAATCCTGAACCCTTCCTGAACTATATTAATCAACTCCTTTAACTTTTTCTCCAGTGGAGAAGGTGGAGGCCAGCAATGTCATCGAAGAGCAGGTGCTCCTCCCTGCCTCATTAGCACTTTGCCTTCTTCAGCTGCAAAATCCTCAAAACCAGGAACGCTATTTTTATAGCTCTTATAAAGCTCCACTGGCCTGTCCTATCTCTGCAGCTATTTGTCTGCCTCTTCTGCTGTGTTAAATCAGAATCAGCCCCTTGTGACAGCACCCTCAAGACCTGCAGAAGAAATGGCTCTGGAATGGTGTGGCAGGTCTGAAGGAGATTGATGGCAGCTGGAATGGTGGGACGAGGGGATTAAAAACACCAGCTTCAGAGACTGAGGAAGAAATCAAGAGCATGAGGATGATAAAAGGGTAATATGGGGGCACAGGAGGGAGGAGAAGTGGGGGCTCTCATAAATAAGAGCTGGCTGGATTCTGAGACAGGAGGGTAATCTCAAAATGCCCATAAAGAGGATGCTGGTAACAAATGACTTCTTATTTTTTAATATGTGTGTTCAGACTACATTAGGAACACCATGCAAGGAGGCACTTAGATCTAGCAATAGAAGCTATATTAGAAAAAAAAGGGGAATATTTTCTTCCCTGTATTTGTAATAATTATCTTCTGACAGTCATCTTTGATGTCAGAAAATAAAATATTATTTTGGATAACTCTGTGATCAGCAAGAATCTTTGTAGTCCTCTGTATGCAAGGTATATCTCACCAGGTCCTGGTGGTTCCAGAATCTGTGGAGGATTTTTCCTTCCATATGAGGCAGCAAAGCCTGACTGGCCAAAGACATTACTCTGAAGCACCAGGCTGACCTTCCTTCAGATACTGGAATTAAGAATTGTTATTTCAGGCTGGAATGGAGAATCCTGTATTTGTAATGACAGTAGTGATAGCCATGATGACAATTGCTCTTTTATGATATTAAAAGGCAGGGACCTTTACTTGTTGATGGCAGAGGTATACAGCACAAGCTAATGCTGTGGTGATCCATTTTCAGCATGTAGGAAATGTCTCTACATACTCTTAGCATACAGTAATAGCTATGCATGCAAGTGGAAATCAGGTGCTCTAAGTAGTAACACCTTGGTCTGCTGCAGCCAGCTGAGTGACCTTAAATATCTATCACCTTTCTATATATGCAGATGCTCTCTCCTTGCAAAGGAGGATTAATGATGCTACTTCACAGAACTAATAAGCAAATGAATCAGTTAATATTTGATTCACAAGAGCCATAAAGCATTATACAGACATTGTTTGTTTTTAGTTCCTCCCTCTATCATGCTAACTAATAAGCAGTATCATTCACATTTATACTATTATTAAAATCACGTTATATTTCCCAGATGACCCAAAGCATCTTTCTGATATGCTTTTTCTTCCTTCTTTTCCACTTAGTATTTCTCTTCCGGGCTACCTGGATTGCAGTATCTTGATTCAATACTACACACAGGTTAGAAGATACAGGCACGTAGGATCATGCCCCACAAAAGTTGTGATCAAAGAGCTTTATTCTCCCCTTACAATATCTAATGATCTCTCATTTTTCCTCAGCTTCAGGATCTCATTCTTGAGACCTGTTTTATTGTTCTGGATGGAAAAGGTTTAAAGGATCTGACCCAGAGTTTGTCCTCCCACTTCTATAAAGCTGGAAGAGATCATTCTTGAACAGTCAAAGTGTACATTCACATTTGGATAGAACATACATGCTTTTTGCACCAACAAAGCTGAAGACATCATCAGCAAAGGGTGTGAAGCATCAGTGCTTCATCACATGTAACTTTTCTTGTTTAATACCAGAGGACATATGATGTTGTAAATATTTATACAGGTTCTTAGAGCCACCTATATCATAATGGGTCCATATTCAATAATGGCAGATCACCAATGCAAAAGCCTGTGCCTGTTAAAATGAAAGTAACAAATACACAGTCAAAATATAAATAAGAATTCTGATTTGTGTTCTTGTTTGCTGCTTTTTTGTAATTTTTATTTTTGGGGGGTTATCTGGTTATCCAGCCCATACATTCCTGAAACAAATTGGGTTATATCCTGTCCTAATACAACCATAAGAGTCCTAGGAACATAGTTTGAGGACAAGGCAGGTCCCGTTTAGATCTCTTAAACTGTTGCTGTATTTCCTTTAGGAAAAGAAATAAGAAATCAGTTTTTATTTCCTTCTGTTACATGTTATTAGCCTTTCCATTGTGAGATGCTTTCTTGAAGCAACTAAGACAGCAGTTCATTTGAAGCCTCCATTAAAAACATCTTTCTATAGTACTACGTGTGTCTTTCCAGTTCACCCGGTTAAAGAGTTTCTTTTTACTTGTAACTTTCCATCTGGAATCAGAGCATTCTGAAAAATCAGTTCTCACTCTTCCAAGGGTTAAATTTCTGCTAACAAATATGGACTATTTGATATGAAAACCATTATTGTTTGATATGTCAAATAAAACATTTGTCAATCAAAAGTCTTTAAGCACTGGGCTATGTGACATTTACTCTTTTATAAACTGAAAAAGTCCCTGGTGGCATGCTTTTCTTCCTCTAATTTAAATAGTGGTAGGAGAACAAATCATACTTCAGGCCAAGTTGATAACTGCCAGTCACGATTTCTGCCTTGTTTACTATAATGAGGAGGGTAATAAATGCATCTGACCATTTCAGCTGGCATTTGCATAGATGAATGATTTGTCCAGTCGGTCGCTCTCCAGTGATTTGGGCCTTTTTGTCAGCACAAAGAGCATTCAGTCTCCCTGGAATTTACAGCAGCCAAGCTCTCATTAGCAAACATCCTTTACCATGAATGATTCAAATAATTACCACTGAAATAATAAACTGTTTCACAAAAACATTTTATTTGATGGATCCAAACATCAACTTTTCTGAATTGTTGACATTCAAATAAGCCAGAGAGCTTTATTATTGAGCAACAATGATCCCCTTGTAAAAGGGTGGGCA
Source organism: Falco cherrug (assembly GCF_023634085.1). NCBI lineage: Eukaryota > Metazoa > Chordata > Aves > Falconiformes > Falconidae > Falco > Falco cherrug. The sequence continues at coordinate 503,633 of NC_073702.1, read as the reverse complement.
TTGTTTTACCTCCAGCAGACCTTTAAACTTGGCCAGATATCAAATGTGTCCCTCAAACTAGCCAACGTGCTGGGTAATCAGAGGGCACGTACCAGATGGAGCTATAGTAAAACTGTATGTTCAGGCTCCCAAATAATTTTCACTAGATTTACTTAGGATATTGTGAGCATAAAATTCCAGACTAATTAGCAGCAAGTTATCTATTTGCATCTACAGGAGTTGTATAATTATTAAATGCTTCAGCTTACACTGAGCTCTCAGTTCTGAGTTGTCTTCTGTAATAGTATTCTATGTGTATAATTAAGTGTAATTTGATATAGTTTTGGAGTTCAATCAAATGAGCAAGCAACAACTATATCCCATTATGATCTCCTCTAGTGCCTGGCAATAGGAATGATGTCACTGCATTTCCAAACCCATAGCATAAGGCAAAAGGAATTTCCTGCTATCACTCTCCTTTACCCTTTCTACCATGCATAATTAGAAAAGTTTTATTAGCTAATTTAGAGTAGGTCTATTTACTACAGATTTTCATAGGCTGCAGAAATGTATTCAGTTTTCATTGCAGCACTGTTTGTATGGGTATGTGTATGAAATTATTATCTTAATATCAACCAAACAGGTTTCAATTGCACATTTTATGCTTCTCTTAACTTCAAGGAAACAAAACACAACAACAGAAGGGGGAAATATTTCACTCATCCTTGCACATTCTTCATTGCATGATTTCACTTTCACATTAAGGTAGATTAGGTACCAATAATCTCAAACAGCCTAATACCCAAGACCTTGATGTTCAGAAATAGAATAACTGAGCCCTGATTTTCATTTACAGACCCTTTATATCCCGCTGGCAAGATAAATTTCTTATGCTGCCAAGGAGAAGTAGAGAGCTCTTAAAATATGTGAAAGTCAGGCCAGTAAAATTAAATACATTAAAACACATGACTGTTATTTGCAAGCTATAAAGTGTACTCCTTAAAATATAATGTCTGATGATAATTCTGAGCCAGGAAGGCAAATATTTAGAACCTAACTTTTCATATTTAGGTATTTGCAATAGGAGGCACAAATTCGTTTTCATTTTCATTCACCTAAGGATAATTTGCCCATTACAACACCCAAATTTGGGGCTATATATCCTCCTTATGCACCAAGCTTTGCGAACTGAATCCAAGTGAATAGTTACTTAGATAAGTTGTACACCACCTTTGAGCTTTCCAAATTTGTCCATGGGCATTTCTTCTTCCCGTAGCCAAGACCATTCAAAGTCTAGCCTAGTCCAGTGTTATTTTTTATTTCCTGCTGCTGTTTCTCTGATTTGTAGTCAGTACCCAGATGAAATAGACTATTTATCATTTTCCTTTTTGGCGTCTCAGGTACAACCAGAAAGAAATTAAGAAATCTCTTAATAATTCACTTTTGACAGATACATATTTTAAAAATTTCTAATCCAATTTGATGTTGACAATGCTAAGTTGGATGGAGTCATGTACAGATGACCAAGCATAAGAACATTTTCTACACCTCCTGATAGTCCCATGTTCTGATAGACTGAAAGGAGCTTGCTATCGTGCAGTGAAGAACAGTAAAAGCTCCATTATACTGAGCTCAATACTGCTTTCCAGAACTGCCCATTTTACACATCAGCAGGAAGAAAACCTGCACACTCAAATTTAATTTGTATTTTGCTTTCTGTAGTCTTCTGTAGTAAGTAGATCACAGTTGCCATGTTGCCAGCATGCCACAGATGAATTTGCTGTTTCTGCCACCCTCAAGCAAGACTTTAAAGTTGACTTAATTTATGAGTTATTTAATCTCAAACTGCATACATCTTAGATATCACCACAATTTAGATGGCAATAAAAACATGCGTGGTTTCAATGAAAAAAAAACCAAGCCAGAGTTTAAACCAGAATTTGGAGCTCCAGATATAGATGCCTATGTTTAGGTATATGTTTAGGTTTAGGAGGCAGGTATCTAAGCTTCTGTCTTAGTAAACAGAGACCCTGTTAATATTGTCAGTGGACCATGGAGAACAAAGTCAGGTCTCTGTTGACTGTAGCATGTCCACAGGTTACAAAGGAAGGTTGATACCTTCATCCCCTGTAGAAGCCTCCATGTAGACACCTAAGTCTCAGTTTAGTTACTTAAATATAGGAACTTGGTGTTATTTGAGATGTTCTGTGGTATCTAAGGCATGTGCACAGAGCTATGAGCAACTAGCAGCCCTCTGGACCAGCAGCTGAGGCTTACTGCAAGTGAGGTGCTACTAAAAACGATGTCTACAGCTCTAAACAGAAATATCTTAATATTAATCTGAATTCTTCCACGGGTGTCCAAATCCAGAAATGCTGAAAAGCCCAGCTCTGACAGAACTGGAACACCCTGAGCAGGGTTGTCTTTAAACGTAGGCAGAGTAGGTGTCTTCATAATGCTGCACACTGCTGCTGGCAAGAAAATAGCGTGCAAAGGACCATTTATGTACACCTCAGCTTCTTGGGCATCTAGCACCTTCCTCACATCTCCCCAGTCATCCTCCCCTGCTGCTGCAGTTCCTACCTTGTAGTAGACTATGAGATCTGGTCCCAGTACAAGAACCATTTACAGAAAGAAGTTTTATTTATTTTTCCAGCTCACCTTGTTGTGCTTAGACAAGCTACATGATTTATTTCATGAAGATATTACAATTCCTTGTAATTGTAAAATGCAGCTGTAGCCCATTGGTGAAATAATTTCTAATGTCTTATGTATGTGTTTCTTCCTGCGTTATTTATGGCCATTCTTCACTTCTGCAACATACAAACATAGAAATACTATGTAAACCTAGTGAAATGAGTAAATCAGGCCAGTAGTAGTAGTGAAGGTGCCATCTGTAAGTACTGGTATGGTGGATTATGAGAAGTTTCTTTAGATCACCTTCCGTATTACCCTTCATTGTGACAAGGAAATCCCAACTAACACTTACAGAACAGAAAAATGCAATTTTATTATTTTTTAATCCAATGCTCTGGCAAGGGTTTTAGTGGTAGATTTAAGATTCTAAACACAAAACCCTTCTGTGAATGTGTTTTGTTTGTGTTTATATTATCTATAGCAAAATTGGTTAATTAAAAATGGACTTGCACAGTACCCAAACCCCGTCACTCTGGAACTGTTGATTTTAGAGTTTAATTCGGAGTATTTCAAGTGATATTTGAGTGAAGCAACAATATGTAGCCTGTAATTTTGTCACAAGCAGATATCAAATCGTTCTCTGTCCCATATAAAAGGGGTTGTTCTGAAGGTGCAAAATATTACAGAACAAACTACCTAGCAAGTCTGTTTTATGACTTCTGAAAGGGAAAAATTATCAATATATGTTAAGTAATTTCCTATCCTTTTAATTCACTGGGGAGGTTCTTCTTGAAAATTGTATAGTATAACCACTTGTTATGGCAAAAGTAAACATTTCATTAGAATTATCCCGTATTATATCTCCAGTCATGGTTAACATCAGTTAATTTTTAGTGATATCCAGAGTAAGTTGTGGGTTTATTCTGACATACATAGTTTATGCTGGATTAAATGCTTGAAGGACTTAAGGTATAAACTATTGCATATAATGTGAAGGATGTCAAGGTAATGCAACTTTAGAGTTATGCTCCAAGTTTTCCATTGTATTACATCTTACTCTGTGTCTGGCTATTTGTACAGGATGTTCACATTTTTATCAGTGTGGTCCTTTCCTGAACACTCTGGTCTTTCTCTAGCAGTATATTTAGAAGCCGTCAGAGTTATGAATACACTAAGTACATTGGGTGACTCTCAGTTTTGTGAGACTGCTGTCTGCTTGACCTCTTTGGCAAAGCTTCAGCTGAAGAACCAAGGGAAAAAGGAGACAGTTCTCATAAGAAGCAAACTCCTCAAACTCCTCTTTTTCAAGGTGGATGCTTTCACAAATAATGTGTGTATAACCAGAGGCAAAAGCTCAGCTTGCCATCTTCATATAAACAAACATTAGTGTCTTACAATCTGGGCAACAATAAGATTCTAAAAAGCTGCTTTCTCTTCCTCTGTGGGTAAGTCACAAGAAGTGACCATTTATGAAGTCTGTCCTTAGACCTCATGAGCGTGAAGTCTGTGTTCTCTGTGTATACCCATTTACTGTTTAAGAGTTACAAAAAAGCTCAACGAGTCCTGAAAAATAAATAAATACCAGCTACTGAATTACCTTGTAAGTCATGTCCCCTGAAATGCTTTGTCTGACTTCTCCAGAGGTGACTCATTTGGCCTGAAATCTTCTTGTCAGTGGGCCAGATACTGGTTCCTGCCTTCTTTTACATTCCTCCTGCAGAGCAAAGAGCCTGTGATGATCTCTGGCAATGCCTCAGGTGCAAAAAGAGTAAATCAGCCCCATGGCTGTGCCTTTACCACAGAGCAGGTGCTCTCAGGGGCCTGGCTAGAGAGCGTCATAGCTCCTTTGCTTCCATGCAGTCCAGACCTCGGTCGGACGCTAAGCCAGTTTAGGAGCTGGGAAGCACTCTCTAGTGCCACAGTCTCAACATTTCCTATATTTTTACTGCTCTTATGCCTGTGCCAGATAGTCTCAGATGAACAAACGTAGCCAAGAAAAGGAGATGGTGGCTTATGGATGGGAGAAGATATACTTAATGTGCAAAGTGTGCATACTGATGCAGACCATAACCAATGTGCAAGGTTGTCAAAGCAGAACAGCTACAGATGGTGGGGAGCAGAGGAGCCCCTGTGGCCCACAGATCAGCCAGAATAAGAAGGTGACAAATTCAGAATATTATTTTCTTTCCAGTCCAGCACCCAGTACTTTCTCATCAGCTTCTAGAGCTTGTAACCTAACTCTGGAATTAGAACAGTACTGGAAAATAAAAGAGGATCTATGTAAAAAGCTTAACATGGAGATACTATTCCTAATCCTTAACAGTACAAAACCTGATCTATAAGAAATGAAAATGCAGCCTATTTATCCTGCAGAGGCCTTCAGCCTCAGAAAGGTAAGTGCCTGCAGGGAGTCCTCCCTCTCCAGCACCAAATTTAAAGCTGCTGTACAGCTGCACTCGCTGTTTTGCAGTGGCGAGAGCGATGTTCTGCCTTTCCGGGCTACAGCGCTGCAAGCACAGGTCGAGCTCCTTCTCCTTCCCTTCCATCTGCCCCCTCTCCAGGTGAGCAGAAGCTGCTGGGCTTTCCCTGGAAACCTTCCCCTCTCCCTGAGCACCTACACTGCAAGCTTCATAAGTTTGACTTCATTTTGCAAGAGACAGTAAGGAGTTAAACTCCTTCTGTACTAAATGAAACTGTACCAAAAGGATGTGACTCCCACATATCCCAGACTTTCAGATGCTGAGCATATTTGCTTGAATGAAAGCCCTTTTGCTATTTTTCATTTGATGGAAAAGTGCATTTCAGAAGAATCAAAATCAACAAAGAGATTACAGAGAGCAAATATAACACTGCACATATTATAAGGGACAAGTACAGTAAACGTGGATGGCTAATTAAGGAAATTCTTGAGAATGTCTTGAAACAGGGTTGCTATAGACATTTCTGACGAGCCATCCTTTAAAGGCATTGCATTTAGGAAGAGTAATGGAAAATCTTGTTCTTTCCTACTGGAACTGCTTTGTCAAAAAGCTGGCTTCATTTTTATTATTTACTAAGCTTACTAGTGCTTAGAGTTTCCAGCTGTTAATCTAGTTGCTTAAAAAAAAAATTAAGGACAGCTGCTGACTCAGATTTCTTGGAGAGGAAAGCAGGAGGAGGTACTCCTTTCAGCTCTCTCCAGATCGTCCACATGACATCTGGGTCTCTTCTGGGCCAAGTGGTGCCTCTGCAGATTTCTGATGTAATCATGACTCCTTCCATGTACTTCTTCAATTTGAACTGCTGGAATAATATGAAACCTGCACTGCAACCTGCTAGAGCAGTTTTTACAAAACTGAGGGCTTCATTTAACATCCTGGAGGGTGATGTGAGAGTGCAAAGTGGGTGAGAGAGTGCTGGAAAACCATGCCAGGCAAGAGGAGCCAGATCTAATGCAATCTCCTCCATACTGCCTTTCAGGAATGGACCTGAAAGTGAATTCAGCAGGGAAGGAACCTGTGCCTTGTCTGTGAATGAGTTGTCTGCAGTGATCCAAACCAAAGCCAAGAGGGGGAAAGCAATTAGCAGGGTGCATAACTGGGACCCAGAGTGAAAACTCCTTCTTTGGTACTCATTCACTTGGTAGTATGGACAGACTCCTATAGACATGCGAGAGGTTGCTAGCATAGGACAGAAACTGAAGCTGCACGTCCTGAATCTCAGCCCTGTTACTCAAGCACTGGATAATCTCTTCCTTGTTTCATCTACTGTGGAAACCACCATCTCAAAAAAAAAAAAAAAGTCGACAGTTCTGTTTTCTTATTTAGTGTTTCATACTCTCAAAGGAGTAAAACTTCTTCCTCCTTGCTGCGCTCACCACTTTCAGCTCCCCATTTCTGTCTTCCAGAGTTACAGCAGAAAATCCATGCACAGAATGGAACCCCATTTCTCACATGCTAGGTATGATTTTGTGACAAAATAAGCAAAGCACTAGTCCTTCCCAGGTATAAAAGGCAGGGACAAGGGGCATTATGAGGCCATTCTGAGTAGGATATCTTTGATAGGGTTTTTCTGATTACTCATTGTAATTTCTGAGAAAGAAACACAAACACATTATCTGAGGAAAAGACCCAGGGCCATCTAAAATAGAGCAGAATGTCATTATCAGAATCTAATGCACTCTGAGTATCAGCAAATATTTCGACTTATAGGACAACTTTGAGAATTTAAGATGGTGTGGGATTACGTCTGCTCCAAGCTTTTTTGACTCCAATGAATATAAGGTCCATCTAGCCCAAGACCCTGTTTCAGCAGTGTCCAAGGGCAGATGGCTACAGAAAAGTATGAGAATAGAGAAAACTCATAGTGATATTTCCCCAAAATACTTTCCTAGCAACCACAGATATGCATCTCAGGGGCTTTCTGAGCCAGAGAGAGTGTTTTGTTTTAACAGCCCTTGGTGGATTTCTCTTCCATGGATGGGCTCCAAAACAGAAACAAGAAACAGTCAGGCACTACGTTTACCTGTGTGAATGCAGGACAGAGTCAATGGAGTGAAAATGTCAAGAAAAAATTTAAGCTCATTTTTCTTTGTGTAAAATACACTTTTTCATGCTGACAGTATCACAATCCATACTCAACTGAAATTTTATGTTTGTTTTGTTAATCTCCGTAATACAGATACACCAGAAGAGTTGGACTCTAGTAGTGTAAATTGCCAGAGCCTTTATGGTCAGTGAGCTTCCCCAATACACCACCAGGAAATTTGGCTCACCATAGCTTCCTCTGCTTGAGATTCCCTTGATAAACAAGGCTGTAAAGAAATATTGCATGTATTCTTGTGTTGCAGATATAAACGATGGAGGTTTTTGAAGAGAACTTGCTCAAAAAGCATCAAAGAAAAAGAACTGCATGCTCTATGTTGTATTTAAAGAAGTTAAATATATTGGATAGTCTTGTATGATGTTAGATAGCACAATTTCATTCTGTTCAAGAAAGTTTGCTATCCAACTTTATCAGGCTCTCAGTATGATATTTTAAAATCTATCTAAAACAGCAAGAATACAGATATGTACAACACCATGAATATAAATGCAAGCCATTTAAAATATATCTAAGCGAGCAATCCAGGAACAGCTGATCATGCAGGAGAAAAACAGATAATCTGAATTTGTCTCTATCCATGTCTCTCTCTGTAAATATCTATCTATGCATACTCATAAATATTTCATCTGGATCTATTTTGAATTTGGATTCAGCTCCTAACCTAGATAGGCAGAGTTCACAAATTGCCTGTTCAGTGATCCTGCTTTGTTTTGTAAGTGCATAAGGATTTGACTCTCACAACCAATACAGAAGCAAAAAACTTCAAAGGAAAAAAACCACCTGAAGGACAATACCTTCAGTTCTGAAGAGTCAAACACCCTAGATTCTTGCTGCAAGGTGCATTATGAAGGGTAGTCAATTCACTGCTCAATTTCATATTAGAAGTATTGAAGTGAGGGCCTGGTTTTCTAAATAGCCATTTCTATTGACCTTTGCAGAAGACCATCCAGGGCACTCAGTTATAATATGTTGAGCACCTCCCACAGCATGTTTGTTCTGTGCTTGGGAAGACTTGTCTTAAATCAGGAGCAGTATCCATGAGATATTTTCATCCCCAGAAAGTTTTTTTTAAAATACCTAAAAATTAAGAACACCGGCAAGGTTTTTCTGTTTGCTTATATAAAATTAGTTTTGGTTGGTATGAAGTAAGAGAGAAAGAACTCTGGCCACATATCCTTAGCTCATCTTTTCCATAAGCTTTTTCTTTGAAAAAATACCTAGTGCAACATATATATTCAAACATCTGGATCCAGGAACTACAATGTTTTTGCCTATGAAAAGAATTTTACAATGAAAATCATGGGTTTTCTATATTCTGTTAATTCTGAACTGGTTTAGGCTAAGAAAAGATATTTGAATTTCTTTCTGAAAGATAACTTTTCGGGTGGGGGTAAGATCATGAAAGCAGGAACTTAACAATTACTGGCTGCTCAAATATAGTTACTGCATGCTACCGCAACCTTACAGCAAAGCCCTTCACCCCATGTGCCCAGCCTGACTCAGACAGGCAGTGCCTGCAGTGCTGCCCTCCGACACGCTGCCGTCACCAAGCTAGCGCCTGCAAGCTCGCATGCTCTCACCCAGGCAGATTGCCTCAACAGGAGGAGAGGCCAGGTGTAGATGAAAATGTGGCTTTCCATTGCTACAGAGGAAATAGGGGCTTCAAGGCTCAGTACAGGACCATAATGTTGCTTTAGGCAATTGCTTCTCTTTGCGTCACTATTCCTTGACTGTGAAGGTGAAATAAGAGCATCTAGACATCAGTGTAACATAAATAATGACCATGCTTATATGCTTTTCTATTTTCTCAATTATATGACCAACCTGAGAAGCTGGAGCCACTCAGGCTGTGGATTTTATATGGTTTCTAGTGAAAGGGAATGTGACGCACAAAGGCTGTCTGGAAAAAGGAATAGAAATTCCTCCTTGTTGACTTCTGTTAATCTTGAGCCTCAGTAAACAAATTTTTCTGAAGAATTCTAGCAGATCTGTAATTTATGCACCACATAGATATATAACAGTAATCAAAACTATCAGTATGTGGAAAAACCCCTTAGTTTTGTCCTCATAGAGCTTTACAGAGAAAAGCACTTCAAAAAAATTACCCAGTTGTCTTTTTATAGACCGATTTTTAATGAACTTTTTTCTCTCCTTAGACTTTAAAACAGTTGAAAACAGACTGTGTGAAATGTACCTCCTGTTACATAGTACTACCAAGCTCTTGAGTAGCTGAAATGGCAGCATGCATGGGTAGCCGCAGCAGAGAGGAAACCAGGCAAATGTACACACAACACAAATTTCATGAGTTTAGGTCCCGATTCAGCAAACTCCCTAAAACATGAGCTTAATATTAAGGATACGAATAGTCCCAGTGAAGCTTGGAGAATTATGTTCCTTCTAGTTAAGTGCCATATTCTGAGGCACATGTACACAAACAAAGCCATATAAACCCCCATCAATCTTTCAAATAGCTCCTGTTGACAGCTGCTGAATGCGGACAAGTATGCCCAATGTCATTCTGGCTTCTGCCAGTATTATTGCTTGTGTCACCCCGGCGTTAGGCCAAGGGAGCACTGGCAGCTGCTCTCAAGGGCCAAAGGAGACAGTAATGAACAGGAGGGAAGCAGGCAGAAGGGCCACACGGAGCTGTAAGGAGCAAGGGGGAGAGATGTGTCGGCTGCAATAAATCCCCTCACTGGAGCCATAAAAGTTGGATTTTCCCCTTAATGGGGCTCTCAGTTCCTCTGTAATGTGTTCTGAAAAAAAATACAGCATTAGAGATGAAGGAAGCTTCTTGAAGATCTAGGTTGATTCAAACTAATTTGACCAGACAGTTTCTTCATTAAGACAACATTCTCTTAAATCCACAAAAGAATATTGATTCCAGTATTCCGTTCCTTTTAAAAGTGTACGGTCTCTTCCTGAGCTTGTGTATGTACACTAAGAGAGGAGGACTGGAACAAACATCTATCACAGGAATCTGTGAACAGATACTTGCTGTGGGGTTGTAATTCACCATGGCATGGAGCAGTTACACAGGTGCCTCTAGCATCCCTGTCCCCTTAGGGAAGGATTAGCCAGGGCCTCTACACTCAGACTCAATCTAATCTTAAAACTGTAGATATATGTCTTGAACGTATGGTGTGAAGAAACTCTGCCCTTGCTGTATTACCCTTGTTTTCAGAGGAATTTAGGTCTATGTTGTCACACTCTGCTTTTACGTGCACATCCGCACCCTGTCTCCACATCCCAGCATCATCTGGACTTAAACCTTTGCCTGTTTTGACCAAATTTGACAAAGGAGTAACCGGCCCAAAGACACAAGCTCCTGCAGCTCTGTGAAAGCAGGCAGCTGCCCAGAGAAGAGAGATCCACCTGAAAAAAAAAAAGTCAGGTGTGTGCTTTCAGCCCTCCTTTGGCACTGGAGAATCCATGTGGCAGAGGGAGGCTCGGCGTGCCCAGCTGTGGCAGAGGCCCACTGGAGCAACCCCCTTAGTAGACACTTGAGAATCCAACCAGAGACATCTATAGGAAACCAAGCTCCCTTAGTCCTGCCAGACAGGGAGCCACCCTGCTTCCAACAAGGAGAACAAAGCACTGGCTGGAAGATAATGATACTTGTTAATTGTTTTAGTTTTAGTTTATTTTTACTGGTAAAATCTCAGCACTCCTTATAGCTGTAGCCTTCAAAGGTAGGTCCTGGGATCCACCTGACGGTGCTGTTCAGCCTGCCTGCTGTACAGCCGGGGCGAAGATAAAAGCAAGCATATTCTGCACATCAAGCTGGTTCAGTTCCAGCATTGAGCGTGGACCTGCCTGAGTGCAAGTGGAGCTGTCAGCTCATACAGGCTTCACTGTCAAGGGCTGTGTCATCTGTCAGTGTCAGTTCCAGCTCACTGTACCACATAGAGGCGATGCACTGGTGCCTCCCAATTGATAACACGCTGCCAGAAGCGTGTTACTTTCTCATCTGTCTTCTTGTAGCTGTCAAAACTGGAATCCATTAATTAGTTTGTTCTTGTGAATTTTAGTTGTTCTGAAGACATGTAAATTTCAAAGTAAGACACACACGCACACACACCCCCTGCAACAAAACACCAGGAAGGTGCCAGTAGCGGGGTCACAAATCCTAAGTGGCAGTTACTATGAGTGGTAAGTGCTGGCTACAAGAACTCTGTCTAAGTGAGTATAATGATGTGGCTAGTTTCACCGCATTGCTTCTAATGAGACTGAGCTGCTTACGGGGGGCAAGATGCAATGACAGCTAAGGAAAGGGAAGAAAACGAGGCACCAACTAGCAAAGTCAGCTGGGTCAAGCAGGCTCTGCTTGTTGTTTGTGCAGGGGTTTTATTTCTATTTTACATGTTACTAAGAGTGGAGGAAAAGTTCGAGTGAGCTTTATTTCCCCATATTTTGCACCTCATGAAAGAAATACTGTGATTTCAGAAGATTTTGCCAGCTCTTTGGGTTTAAGATTAAATGCTTCTCACTCTAGCACTTGGATAGACAATGCTATCTCTAAGCAGGACAGCAGTTCCATTGAAATTTCAAATATTAAATACATACATTTTTATTTTACATGAGTACTTGTATTCGCTCCCTCACTTTCTCCTGGTGTCAGCAAAGAGGCTTAAGGTAAAAGTTTCAGAAGCTTCCTAAGTGATGCTTCAAAAGCAAGTAAGGGACTGGGGAGCCTGCACTGCATGGAGAATCAGTGGGGTCTTAGTGCAGCTAAGTATGGTGTAGCAGTCCTTGAAATGGCACCACATGAGCACAGCCTTGAAACCAGCCTTGCCAGCAGGTATCAGAAGAGCTTGCTAGCTCCACCACAGACACACAGATACCACCAGCAGAGGCAGACCCAGGTGGATGCCATCGCAGCCTGGGCTGGAGGAGCTGTCAGGATTCTCCACACCATTGCCAGCACGGGCTGCCACATGCTCTCGTGTTTCTAAGCTCAGCCAGTTTCAAGGGTGGGTCATTAAGCTCATGCACCATTTAGTATTTCTGAAGTTTCCATCCTAAGGAATATCACGTACAAGCTAACTTCAACTTGACTGCTCACTTTCTACAAAACCCTATAACATAGTCTACCTATAGGAAACCATGTACTAAAAGTTTCAGTACTGTAATTCCTTCTCCTAGAAGAGCAATTTTCTAATGCTCTTCTAGACATGATTTGTTTTTACATTTTCTTTAAAGAAATGTCAGAATAATTCCCAAGAATTCATTCCCAAATAACCACTTCTGAAAACTCAAGATACCTCCTTTTTTGTCCCAAATTATGCCAACCAAGGACATACAAATATATTCAGCCAGTTTAAAAGGTGGGACTATATATTAACAGATAAGACAAACCTGCTTCCAGGAAATCAGATCCTTTCTTTGCTTTTGCACTGGTTACAGAAAAGGAAATGAAGCCAAAATTTGCAATTCAACAAGGTTACTTCAGTGTCAATAAAATACCTTTCATCAACGCTTTATGGCCATTGTACTTGGATATCCTCATTTGCATGCATTTACCTCATATGGCAATGCACACTTTCCTAGGTATGTGTACATCTTTTTTAATACCCGCTGAAAATGTGGCTCAGAATCAGCTGTTTCGTGGTTTAAGTTCATTCACTCACATGGGTAATCCATGGAAGAACAAGAATTTTAAATGCTCCTTGGAGAAATAAATAGCTGCTTTATGTGTGTTTTGGGTATTTTAGGTACTCACATAAAGAAAAATAAATACCATTTATGATCACTGGTTATATACGTGTAATAACCCATTTCTGAAGTCCCAAAATCTCATGGCCTGGCACCAGTATCCCAATGCTATGTGCAGGAATGGAGGTCTATGCTTTTTAACAGTGCTTGAGTTCTCTCAGAGCTGTTGCTGTTTTCCGCAGCTTCAAAGCCACCCAAATCCTGCCAGAACAGCAGTTTGCACACACAGTCAGACCTGGAGCTGGAAGAAGGGGGGTAAAAAATATTTGCGCTGTGCCAGGAGAGAAGGAGCAGCCAGATGCAGCCTCCTTCGTGCTGCTCTTTGCTTCTGCACTCGGGCTGTCACTGCTCCTCTTCTCCTCGCCAGCAGCCCTGCTGCCCGTCCCCAGCAGCCCAGCTCCACGCAGGGTAGGGGGCAGTCAGGCTCCTTCCTGAGCATCTGCTTGGAAGTGGGACGCAGGAAAGGCAGCAAGCGGCGTACCCCCTGGCTATGGGGCTGGGCGTTACCCCCTCTAGGTAGGAAGGAAGCGCCAAGCCCAGCTGGGAGGCTGTGAGCACCGAAGGCCTCCCTGTGGGCCTGGCTAGACTTGGCCTGTTACAAACATCTACATTTTTATGCACTGCAGTGATGATGTGGGGCCTCAATGTTGCAAGTGCTTGTAAAAATAAGCAACAGCTACTGTGGATATTTATCGCCTTATTTTGGGAATCTTACCTCTCAAGCAGCAGCAAACAGAGCCATTTGAATACAGTTGCTGGCTGTGATGCACACGAAATCAGAAGTGTTTGGTGGACAGGCTGTCTCTGATGTTAACAACCCAACAGGACTTTCTGGAGTGGGATGTGGCAGAGGTGCTCATGAGGAGTGGCTGCCTGGCCCGCAGTGAGCAGCAGCCAGCTAGCTGGGTGTTTTAATGGGATCCCTGGTGCTGATAGATGACAGCCAGGGCTGTGAGGCTGCCCCCGCGTCCCTTGTGCATGGAGTAGGCATGAGGGCAGGACATCTTACCTTGCCCCCATGGAGAGAGTCAAGCTGGGGGAGGCTTCAGCTCTCAGCTAGGTATCACACTGTGTCTAAATAGGCTCTCTTGCATTTGGGAAGCCAGCCAGAGTGCAAAAATCCTTTCACCCTGTTAGTGATCAATCGCATCTCCACCTACATCAGTCTGTGGGGAGAGAGCAGGACTGAGCAAGGAGAAGGTCAAGAGGAAGGCTGGGAGGAACAGATATGACCTCTCAGCACTGAGTGCAAACTTTTCGGCTCAGTTCTCTCTCCCAGGGTGCCTGGTTGTAGTTTGGGATGCTCAGGTGACATAACCTTAGGGACTCTGCTCTGCCACAGGCTGCCATAGCCAAACCAGGGACAGCAAAGTGCCACCCCGAGTGGATGTCCTAGAGCTTCCTTTAGGTCTTGTGGGAATCCTGAAGTCTGTGACTATCTTCTTGTCCAGAGTCAGTGTCAAAATTTACCTCTTTGTGCAATGGAAGATTGTAGACCAAAACATGGTGGAAAAGTCCTCTTCAATGGGATTTGTGGGATTTCAATGGACAATCTGCAACATGGAAACGGTAACAATTACAGCTAGATTAGAGATAATCTCTTCATGGTCAAGTTGTATCACATAGGTCAGCTATCAATGACATAACCAGGTTTTTTATTGTAGAAGGTGGAAACTAGATTGCCCTAAAACAGCCCCACCTCGCTTCCTCCCAGAATACAGAGGTGTATGTACCCAGCTGTTAGTTTATGATAAAGCTCTTCAGGAGTACATTTGCCTATGAATACTTAAAGAAAACTTCTGCTTTCTATGGTGGATAGAAATTCATACTTCTATTCACACTTTTTTCTTAATGACCTTCTGCCATAAAAGCAATTTGCTTAGTCCACTACAGGTGATTTTGCATAATTTGCAAATCTAATTTTTATCTCCACATCTCACATTTGAAAATCTTTTGCCACCATATTAATTTAACATTTTTATCTTTTACCCACCAAGACAGCTCACCGTGACCTTTAAATTCACTTACAAAGGATAACCCATTGGTTAATCTGGACCAATTGGCCTCAGTTACACACTTGGTGACAAACCATTATTTCTACCCCAGTTCTTTAATTGGCCAGAATGCTCTTTTTTATCAGATATATTAGCTGTCAGAAGTGCCTGCTAGCCTTTGCGTACTTCCTGGATAGTGTCCAGGTCATTAAAGCAACATCTTCTGTTCAAGTCTGGAATATTTATCCTGTGCCAAAATCCTAACTTTCTGCCTGCTTTTAATTAATTAAAGCCTGAAGAATGCTGGATGGGTCATTCTACAGGCGAGCCTTTTGAAATGGGAAAGCTGATACGAAATCTTTCATGCTTCTTTTTCTTTTACTCATTCAGCAGTTTTGCTTCACAAATCACAATTTTATACTATTTAAATTTCATCTGGTTGAAGTATTTTACTTTTATTTCTGCTGAATTATTTTGCACTACAGTAAGGCAGGCACGCACAGTTTCATGGGCAGGGAGGAACAGCATGAACCAAAGGGGCTGTAACCCCCAGCATATGATGGGGGAGCAGCTATACCTTTCCATAGTCATCCCCCCACCTCTCCAGGGATACAGTCTCATCATGATTGCATACTCTGAGGATCAGAACTGGGTTTTGAGAAAAAATAACACCCCAGAACTATGGCCAGGGTTCCCGCAAACCTCTACAGACCTGCCTGCAGGAAGCAGCCATACAGCTGAATCGCACCTCGTCTGATGTGGTGGAACAACTGATACAGCTCTTCAAGGTGCTTAGGCACTACTTGTACAGCTAACATGCATGACCCTCATCCCTTTCTGTGTTTAATGTCTAACAGAGATACCGGTAACATTAACAGCCTTTCACTCTTTGCACTCACAGAGCAGCAACATCAAGATTTTGCCTGCCTTGGTGCCATAAATATTCTGTTCACCAGCTAAGGAGACCTGGTTAAAATAATCTTTTACAATGAAAATTTATTTATTATTTCATACCACTGTGGTTATTGCCATTCATACTCTGTATTCTCTGTCAGTGACTC
This sequence comes from Falco cherrug, assembly GCF_023634085.1. Taxonomy (NCBI): domain Eukaryota; kingdom Metazoa; phylum Chordata; class Aves; order Falconiformes; family Falconidae; genus Falco; species Falco cherrug. The sequence continues at coordinate 487,663 of NC_073702.1, read as the reverse complement.
ACAACAGAATCAAAAGATTTCTTGAAAGGAGCAGTGGTAAGTCTGATGATCTCTTTATATCTGTCATGGTTTAACCTCAGCTGGTAACTGAAGTACCACACAACCACTTGCTTACTCCCCGCCGCCCCTGGTGGGATGGGGACAGGAGTTGGAAAAAGGTAAAACCCATGAATTGAGATAAGAGCAATTTAATAATTGAAACAAAATATAGTAACAACAACAACAGTAATAGGAATAATGATGACAGTAACAACAATAATAACAGTAATGATAATAGTAATGAAAAGGGAGGTAACAAAAAGAGAGAGAAGAATAAAACCCAAGAGAAACAAGTGATGCACAGTACAACTGCTCACCACCCACTGACTGATGCCCAGCCAGTCCTCGAGCAGTGATCGGCAGCCCCCAGCCAACTCCCCTGGTTTATATACTCAGCATGATGTTCTATGGTATGGAACACCCCTTTGGCCGGTTCGGGTCAGCTGTCCTGGCCCTGGTCCTTCCCTGCTTCTTGTGCCCCTCCTCACTAGCAGAGCATGGGAAACTGGAAAGTCCTTGATTTAGAGTGAGCATTACTCAGCAACAACTAAAACATCTGTGTGTTCCCAATGTTATTCTCATACTAAATCCAAAACACAGCACCATACCAGCTACTGGGAAGAAAATTACCCCAGCCAAAACCAGGACAATATCAATGTAGTAAAATATTTCTCATTAAAGACATACCTTGTAATGCCTCGTAATATCTCCTTTATGCCAGTCCAACATAAAATTCCAAAGTCATCCATGGTAGAAATGGATTTTCAGTCTTCAAAGTATCGCACGTTTACTCCAGTTTTGTCAGTGTGAATTTGAAAAAGGGCCTATCTCAATGAAAATCTGTTTTATTACAAATACTTCTTGCAGCTTCACATTTTTTCGCCTTTAATATTAACACTATGAAGTGTAAGACTAATCTCTAAAGGTATGCCAAATGGAGATGTTATTTGAATGGCAAGTGATGAAAAATTAATGTAATACTTCTATTCTTGCTTCATGTTTTTGGCTTATGAAGCAAAATCAACATGTTTTTAAAGTAAATTTTTCCTGGATTTGTGCTTCCTGTGCATGTTCCTTTTCATATTTATTTCCTAGTTAGATCTGGATGATCTTTGAATAGCTGAAGAACATTTCTGGGAGAGCAATGTTCCTGCTTCGCCGTTTGATCAGGATCAAACTTCACTGTCGTTTGGATTTTACCCACAAAAAAACTGGTTTTCAGGCAAAACAGCAACCCTTAAGTAAAGTCATGGGAGCTGCATGACCTGGATGAGGCATAAGGGCTCCACGAGATGTGCTCCCTATTGAAACCTGCAGTGACACCTATCAGCAAGCCCTTCAATCTCCAGTATATAGTATGTTTAAATGCTGTGTAAATATAGCTTTTGCACTTCCATTTATCTTTGTTTTGCTTCTGCTGCGGTGCTGCCAAACAATGCTGGAGGCCACGGGGGGGCTGAGTGTGCAGGCTTGTATGGGAGCACATCTGCCAGCAGGCTGATTGAAACGTTCAGGAGGTAAGCAACGGCCTCGCTGATGAAAAACAAGTCCTGCAGTTCACAGAGTCTGTCTCGACCAGACTGTGATAGGCTGTTCAGATTGTTAAGCCTACTGTATTTTTTGCAAGCTGAGGTCTCATGTTTGCAAAAGGTCAGAAGATGCAGTTGCATAGATCCCGTTCAGGAGGACACCCTTTACATGCATCTATTCTTAAAGAACAATTTTGCAGTAGCTCAAAAGAAACGGTAGCCTGGTCATGTTTGGGGTTTTTTCCTCCCATATGTTATCGTAAATATAATAATATTATATCTGGGATATATATCAGGATCAGAACTACCTTTCTTTTTGGCATCTGAAGATGGTGCAGACATTTTCTGAGGATGTGGATTTTAGTTATGTTATGTTTTCTTCTTCTGTTAATGGGTAAACAGTCTACTTGTTGCACAACCATTGAATGAGACTGTTTCAAAGGTAGGAAAACCAGACTTTAAGAAATAGGTTGTGCAACAGCTGGGATTGTTTGGAAAACCCTGAATTTGTGCTCCTCATAGTTATCTGCAGTAAGCATTGCTTACATGACTGCATTTTTTGCCACACGACTGATGCTGCAATCAGCCAACAAATTTTGAAACAAGCTTGTTAAGAAAAAAAAGAGAATCTCTGGATGACTTCTGCCTCTTTTGCCATGGAATAGGTGGGTAGTGATGAATCAGTGGATTTCAAGAAGAGATGGTTTCCAGGCTGTGGTAGTCTTTTCAGTCCTCTTCGATGCCAATAGTGTTGCAAAAATTAAGTTTGTGTTTGGAATATGAAGATACACCCATGAGGATACATGCCTTGCAAGCCATGAGAAAGTCAGAAAATTTGCCTTCAGACCAGAATGTGAACAACTTTTAGAAAATACAATGTATAGAAAATAAAGCATGCCAAACAGAGGAGAAGGGAGACAAAACTGAACTGCACATAGTTGCTGAGATAGTTGGTCATCTTCACCCGATTTGTTATGTACATTGGGTGGGCAAGGGAAAATCAAGCTTAGGGTATTGCGTAAGTTTTGAATCTGTAACTTAATGCTCCTTCATATATTCTGTTTGGAAGTAAAATACATACACCATGAATACTGTAGCTCAGTGGTACCCAAAATCCAAACAGAGAATGAATAAAAAAGAAAATTAAGAAGTCACAAGAGAACCCCATGTTAACATGCTTAATAATTCAGCGTAAAAAAACCCAGACACATATATTAAAGGGTGTGTATTAATTGCACCTTTTCAAAGACCTATGGATGAGAATACTCAGACTAACTGCAAAAAAAACCCAATCTTGTGTAGAGGAGTCATGCATCCTGCCAAATTTGAAGGCACCACTCCAGAGCATTTGCGTGAGAGAGTTCTTCAAATAAATGAATTATTTTTAACATAGCAAAAACAGTCATTCTACTAACCTGTCCTCAGAATCAGCTGAGTCATTTTTAATTGAATTCTTTCAGCTCAGCCATCCTGAAATAAGCCATTGAATGAAAAATTTCCACTCACATGGTTACAGTTTGTCAGCTGAAAACAGAATCTGTATGTAGGGAGAATCAATGTACCCTAAGCGTAGTGTGGGCTTACGCTGTTATCTTTCCGCAGGTGGTGAGTACTCAGATCAGATCCACCCAGCTGTTAGGATACAAACCCACTGAGCTATCATCTCCAAAAGGGCTTTCTTCTAGAAGCTGAGGAACAGTGCTTTAAATGGTGGCACCTTTGCTTTCCATGGAGCCTAATGCAGTGCTGAATCTCTGAAACAAAAGAGATGGAAAGACTACAGCTCAAAATGTCCATTTTTTGCACCAAATATGGAACTGAAGTTTTGGCTTAAACCTAATTATTCATTAATTCCACTACATAAGCTGATCAGAAGTTGGGTTGAGGAGACTCTCACAGGCAATTGTAAACTATCTTCTAAATTATCTTCTTGCAAAGAAGAGGAGTAAATATCCTTCAGTGAAGGCAAGATAAAACCAGGGTTAATTTTATGCCACCTGGGTCCACAGTAGTTTACTCTTCTGCTTGTCAGCTGAACTGCTATGTTATTTGCAATGTATTAGTACTGCAGCCTCTCAGGATATGTATGTGCAATGTGCTGGTATTCCAGCACCATGTTTGATATAAAATCATCTCTGGATAAAACCAGCACTAAAGGTAGGAATGACAGCAGCGTTTGTCAATGCCAAGAATGGTGTCTACAGCCTCCTCAACATTGTTAGCTGTCAAGCTCTTTGCTTGTTTGGCTGCTTTTTAAACATGTTCAGCCTATGAACTCTTCTGGATATGAAATTAAAGGCGATGATCTGCCGCTTGGAGCTGGAAACATTTGGTGGGATTTTATGGAGACCTGATGTAAGTAAAGTACCATGGAAATCAGGTGCAAACCACTGACTTTGCCAAGAAATCAGCTTTCAAACCTATTGCAAGGCTGAGGGAGGGTGTAATCTGGGGAAAATCTTTGTCCATTTCTCTGTTTGTCATTTCTGACCTGTATTAATATTCATCCTAACGCGGCCCCGGTGGGAAATTACTATGCATTTGCTCTAAATTGGTCAAAACTCCTGAACCAGCCATATGGTGTGAATCCCTGTTTGTCTGGTAGCACAGAGTCTATCTTTCACAGCCCTGACGCACATACAAAACTGTCTGCTTTCACTGCTTCATAGCAGTGTTGTAAATATAACTGAACTTGTGAAAGAAACAAGGTGTTAATTGATGGTGTACATATTCGCCCTCATAAATGTCTGCTTCTAAACTACTTTTCCTGGTTTCTAAGGAAACTCTTATTCCTTAAAACAACGAAGGTTCTCGGTCACAGTACAGTTTAATTTCTTAATCATCTAAAGCGCTTTTTGCTGTGAGGGGAAAGGTGTAGATACGGCCCATCTGTATATTCAACGGTTACTTTGAACTTGGAGGAAGGGAAGATTTTTTTCGGCGCTGACTGTGGGAAACCATCAATTCGCACATTATGGGAAATGTGATACCGTATTTTCAACTCCAGCTCCTGGCTTTCTTAATTAAGACTGTGCTAGACATGCCAGAAGAAGGGGTCTGTGTGTCTGATCATGTGCAGGCAGTTAAAAACGATTGCCTGTGGTTGCTTCACTCATCGTACCGGTTTGTTTTATAAGGCTGTACCAAGATGGGTCAGCACCATGCAGAGGAGAGGCCGTTGCTGATAACTGCAGTGCCTTCCCTTCAGTTGGGACTGGTGTCACTTTGCTTCCCCACCCAGGGAGCAAGCCAGGTTGGAGCAGAGCTATCACACCCAAGGGACCAAAGCTGGGGGGCAGCTGCCTCTTGATGAATCACCAGACAGTAGACCCTCTTGATTTTTTCCACAGCCTAAATCGCACTAATTTAAATTCAATCCCTAGACTCATATTCTTTTTCTACAAAAGCAATTGCTGTGTTGGTAAAAACAAGATCAAGGTTTATAAATAAGAGCATGTGTCTGTTATGCTATGTTTGATTTGCATTTAAAAAGTATATGGGAACCTCTATAACTCAGAGAATGAAACCACTGTAGCAAAAACCACATCAAAAAGAAGCTACCCAGATCCAAACAGACCTGGCCTACCAGGATACCTGAGCTGACAAGTATGTGAGTCATGTGCCTGCTGACATACACTCTGCAGTGCAGCTATCTGCCCCTCTCAAAACACTGCATGTCTCCTTCCCGCTACTTGGACATGTGCTGATCCCTTCCCTTAACAGGGGCAAAGTGAGGGATACTTGGGAAAGCCACTGAAGGCTTTTGCTGGCCAAAAGTGACCATTCCAGTCATATCACTCCTTCTGCTCACAAAACTGTATGACATAGTCTAAGAATCATCTATTATTGCAAGCAAAGCTTCAGAAAAAGAACGTGAAGAACTGTGGTTTTGTATTTCCAAATCATTGCTGAAAAAGCAGCCCTGTAGGTCTACCGTATCCTTGGCTTTGCTAATTCCCTTGGGATTCCCAGGGCCACACAAGGGTGAGCAATGCCCACTGGCCCTCGGGGTCCTCACAGTTTTGAGACATAAAATGAGGTGCCCTGTGTTACTGAGTCACAGAATCCAACCGGCATCGCTTTACTATTCCCATGCACTGCTACTCCTTCCCAATTCATTTTTAGATTAAAAAGGAAATAGGTAGCATGTTATTTTTGCTGGGATTATGTTTTTCCCCAGAAAGAAAAGGGAATTATCCAGACTGTATTGTAATGTTTGAGTCACTGTGAAGAAGGTTACAAACCCATGTGGATAAACCTGCCCAAGTGCAGGTGGACAACCTGTTGTTATCAAATAACTCTCCATCAGTCCTGTCTTTCAGCCTCCCCACTCAACAGCTGCCTTGGTAGGAATTACTGAACACATTTTCACTACCGTAAAAATTGGCCAGAGCTATATTTCTGGATTCCAGGAAAGCTTTTGACAGCCAACCATGATACTTTATGTAATAAGTTGTCAGCATACTGTGTATCACCTAATGCTGTCACTTGACTTAGGTCAAAGCTGTCAAATTGCCAACAAAATATTGTTACTAGAAGCACTAAATCTTCTTTTCAGCTTAGTCCTGTTGGGGTCCATCAGACATAGTCCTTGGTCTGTTATTGTTTATGCTGTGTATAAATGACCTACTGCATGAATATGCATGAAAAAAAAAAGCTTACATATATGTAGACAACATTGCCAGCAGATGCTGCAGTCAGTTTCAAGATCTGCAAACCGGTAGAGAAGGACTGTTTATGGTCTGCTTATGGTTTTAAAAGCACATATATAAAATATTTCAGATCAGGGTCCGCACTTTGAGCTTGTCCATGATACTTGCAGGTTACATTGCTGTTGTACATTAAATTGTCATCTGAGTTATAGATTTGACCCTTTGACTATAAAAGCCCCAGATGAATTGTGAAAAATGCATGTAGCCCTGGGGTAAGAGACAAGAGGTAAGAGAGTCACCTGAGAGGGGGATTTGGGAGCTGCCCTGCCTGGGATGCAGCTATGAACTGCCCCAATGCAGCTGATCTCCGAGTACTCCTCCTCCTCTTTTCCTTTATTCTGGACTGTGGTGTAACTTTTGCTCATCTGACCCTAAAGGTGGGGACAGCAGGAGAGGAGGAGGGAGAGCCTGTAATCAGGACAATATCTCAGCTGAAAGGCTGAGACCACAAAGCCTGAACTGTGGGTGCCATGCTCACAGTGCAAGGCTGGCTTTGACAAACAAGCAATTTTGTCTCTGTTACATAAAATAAGACTTAAAGGGACCAAAGCAGTATATTGTCTTCTCTTTTAAATATCTCTGATCAGCCTTTTAAAAACACAGCCTTCCTAAAGCACTCCACACAAACAAGTAGCCTCAGAAGCACAGAGGTGTTTTAAGGGTGTGCACCCATCTGTCACAGCCAACACCCCGCAAAGAGCACAGAAGGATATTGTGCTGTCTTGCTGTCAGTTTCACAGCAAGCACAGGGAGGTGAGTACCAGCGCCACTGTGATTTCTTCTCGGCCCCTAAACTCTGGCTGCCTGGTTCTGATTTCATGGTACTGAAAATTTACATTAACAAAACCCCTTTACCATTAGTGGGAGTAATTCTCCTTTAAACTGGAATGAGCAAGAACTGAGTCAGGCTCTTGGAGAAAGCACAGCAGTGAGAAATTCTTACATATCATAATGATGTATCGTATAGGAAGAGAAGAGAACAAGTGAGCCAGAAATTCAGGCTAAGAGTTTCAAAAGTAACCAATGAGTTGAGGGTCCTCGGTTTTCAGATGCCTGGTGTAAGGGTCTACGAAAGGTCTTAGTTTTCATAATGCTGAGCATTAACAGTGTCTGAAAAATTTCATTTAATACATCAAAATTCAATACTGAAAGGCTGACTTAGCTTAAAAAAAAAAAAAAAAGGGAAGCTCAGACACCTTTGCAAGTGGGCTGAGAGGGCTCAGTGCATCACCTCACAGCAGTTCATGTGCCCTTGCAGAATTATCCTCCACCTGAGCTGTTTACACTGCTGGTCACAGCAGCTATATCTCTATTGCTAAATTAAATGGGTCCAGGAGCTGTTCTTTGGCTCTGCAGCTCAAAAAGGCACAGGCTTACCAGCTGCATGGCACTAGGATCTGGCTCTTCCTTGGGCCCTGTGGGATGCTCCTACAGGCCTAGAATATAAGTGTGGTATTCTGGCTTTGTCATCGCTGTATTTGGTGCTGAATCACGAGGATCTGCAGCCTGTGACAGTGATGTTTTCCTAGCAGGAACCCCAGGCTCTGTGCTGTGACTACATGGGCAGAGGCGTTGGAGAGAGCATCCCGGGTGCCCGCAGGACAAAGGGAGCCAAACCTGGTGCACCCTCACTGATAGTGCCAGCTGAGCGATGGGCCAGCCGCATCCTGGCACTCCCTGTGGGAGAAAAGCTGGCATGTATCAAGACCGTGTTGAGGTGTGAGCTAACAGCTAATAGCTAAGTAGCTAAGTAGCCTGGATGGTTAAGTCAAGCTTGCTCCATAGCCCTGCTTTATTTAGCAGCACAGACACAGCCTTTGACAACTTGATTTTTGCTTTGAGAGCAAGAACAAGGCTCATGGAAATGTCCACAGGGTGTAACGTGTGACTGCGGTTCCCGGATCACTCTGCCAGTGCAATCCAGGCATGACATGGCCTGCAGTCCCTTCCGCTGCTGCCTGCGACTTCCCGGGAGCCCAGCCTGACACTTGCGGTAGTTTGTGCCTAATCCTGGGGTTGCTCGAGAGATGAATAAAAGGATGAAATCATCTTATTTGGCAGCTTTATATATGACTGGGAGGAAAAAATACCCAAACTCTAGTCCCTTTTTTTCCCTTTAATATAAAGCAACTCTTAGGACCATTTGCAGTCTATACATTTAGGGGTTTATTGCTTTGGTTAATGATTTGATTTAAATGGCAGCAAAGGTTCTACCAACTCCACATTGATTATGTGGTCAATAACTGGATATAATTATTATGCCAAAATGCATTTTTATATTAATGCTGATGTGAAAGCATTTCAAAATATAAAGCAGCAGTGGATATGTTGTGACTCAGAGCAGAGAATCAAAGTCACAGCATGGGATGGCAATAAAGAAAAGAACACAGTAATGAGGAGAAAAGTCTAAAAGAGAAAAAAGGCAGCACTTGACAGACTCTTCGCAAGTTAGAAAACAAGCAGTTCTGAGAGCTGCATCATTAACGAAGCCTACTTTACTATGAAACTGTGTCCTATATTCCTATTCCCTTCCTCCTCCCCACCAACCATCCCAAATCCTCATCATGTTCCCAATGGCCTCGATACCCTTCCTCAGCATCCTCCCCTTATCCCCTTGCCCTCCACGTCCCCCAGCACTGTCGTGTCTCTGCCATCCCCTATGCCACCCAAGTGGCAGCGTGCACCCTGGCTGGTCCCAGGGGATGAGAGTGCCAGCTGGCTGACCAGCGAGCACCTCCTGCTTAGCAGCTGACAACCAAACCCCAAATAACTGCTGGGCTCAGGCCCCTGCTGCTGAGCTCCTCCCTGAGGAAATCTCCAGCACAGCATTTCTTTGGATTCCTCTTCCCTTTGCAGATGCTGCTTTTCACAGTTTCTAATAAACTCACGTATCCGAGAGCTGCAATTGGTAAAACTTGTTTACATCAGTCATCAGTAGATTAAAGAAATGATGAGGGATGAGTGGAATCTCAGGCAGTACAGGTTTAAGTCTTTTCTTTCCTTGCAAAACTGGATCAGAATTCCTGTCCTGTATCTACTTTTCCAAAGGAGAGCTACAACAGCTCTGACCAAAGGTCTCAGCTATAGCCTCTTTGAAATGCTTACTTTCCCTTTACAGAGATCAGGTTAGCTAAATTCTGGCATAATATAAAGAACACACGTATAGACCAACAGCTAAGACTCAGACTCAGTTTCCCCCATCCACTGATATACCATGGAAAAAGTAATGCTGCCCTCTATAAAAACTGCAGCTGCCTGTACAGCTCAGTCCGCACCCTGGCTCATAGCTGTATTCCTCATTTTAACTGTGACTTGTGGAGTTCGGAGGCTCCCAGTCTTTCATCCCACGGTGTCTGGGGATAACTAGGTAGATACGGTGCAAGAAATAATCAGCAGGTTTCAGCGTTCATAGTGACCTGGGATTCTGCACAGAACTGCTTGATGGCATAATTAAAAGCCTGATTCAGAGACCAGAATTAAAGTTCAGCTGCCACTTTCACCCTTTTTCTCTGCCTTTGAACTTTTAATTTTGCTACATTAATAATCTAAGAGAATTCCTATGGATTTTTTTGTATTTCTTTAAAATGACAGGAATAGACCTATTCTGCTACATACCTAGATCTGTCAGCACCAGGGCACCTGGGGCTGTACAGGAGCTACAGCCTGAGACTGAACTTTCTGCCTCATTTAATGTAAAATTCCTGAGTTATATGGATAAACTTCCTGAATTGTATGGATAAAACCTGGACACCGACAGTGACAAGCAGCTGTTTGGCAGCTTAGCGGAAAGCTTTCCATGCAACTCCAATAACCACTGAGAAAAGCAGGGTGTGATTTATATACTCCCACACTAGGCATTCCCACAGAACCACTAGGCTGTGATCACAGCACATCATTAAATGCAGAGAGCATGCAAAAAAAAAAAAGACATTTTAAAAAAACCCTTACCATTTTTTCAAATCATGGCTAATTTCCACCAGCTGACAGGAAGCACATTTTGCTCTCCTACACATCCTCTTTCTCAAAAATGTCCGGTTTCTGTTTGTTTTGACAAGTCTGGTCTCATTTTAAAAAGTGCTGGGGCTTTTTGTGATTTAAAAAATGCCTAAGCCAACTGATTTTCCAAATAAATGGATAAATAAATAATTACAGAATGGAGAAAACACTGACACTTACAAAGGAGGAGGTAAAGAAACAGATGAAAAGGTGGAAATGGCTATATAGTCCTAACCACAGGCATTACATATAGTTTTGTTTATGAGCATGTTCAACATATATGCTTATCGCGTGTTTTGGGTAATGACAGCCACATAGTGGAAAGTGGAACTGCAAGGAATGACAACATGACTAAATCGTGCATGTGTATTTGATCACCTCATTGACTCCCTGACCATCTATCCATCTCTGCTGAAGCTCTTGAGATGTTCCAAACCTCTAAACAGATTAAGGCTTTTCTTTTAAACCAATCTACTAGAGCATTCTTTTGTACTTTGCGCTCAAGGATCAGGACAGATACTTTATATCACTGGGAAGGAAACCTCTCCTTCCCAAAGATCTAGAGGTTACCAGAGTCACAGAGGAGGTTGAGGCTTCCTCTGAGCCTGGGAGGAATGTGAGAGAATGGACTTTCAACGCAGGACAACTTTATGTGCTGAAAATGTATTATAGGACATTTTAAGCAGATTTATGGCTTCCTCTGAGTTGTGCATCCGTATTATTTGCTTCCTGGCTAAAATATGGTTCAAGGTTATGGCTCCACGTTGAAGTTTAATAGTTACTTCAACATCAGAAATATTTGTTTGACTTGTATCTCCCAATGTCATAGAAGTTCAAATACCGCTGCAGCAATATTTTAAGGCAGAAAATCGAGTTAAAAATGTGAGGCCAACAGGTCAAACATTCTATCATTAAAAAAAAAAAAAAAAAAAGGAAAGGAAGTTGAGCATCTATTTATTAAAAGATATTCAGAAGACCACCAGATCTTATGCAGGATATTGCTCTTTAGAAGATGTGTGTTTTAAAAATGCAAAAGAAGAATCTTAATCAATAAAGTTCAATTCATTCCATTTCCCCCCTTTTGAAAGAAAATAAAATATGGAAATTCGAATTGAAGAGTGTGTCTGTGAGACACTGGAAGATGCTACCCAAGGGTGTTCACTGTAGAGAAGAGGATAGCTGTATTAAAATGAATAATTTTGTGGGGAAAGGATAGAGAGTTGTTGCTGTAAGAAAAAAATCTTTTTGATTGACATGAGAAATTGCTGCCAGATGAAACAGTTCATCTTCTTTGAAGGGCTCTTTTGTCAGTGAGGTCAGGTCAAAGAGGTTTGAAAGGTCCTCATCAAAGGAAGTTGCCTTTCTAGGCCCAGTGCATTCCCTTGCTGGAGTAGTCTTGGCTTCAGGAACTGTATGGAGATGTGGGGAGCTGGGGGATGGCAGCTGCATAGCTAAGCAACCATGGCTGCCTGAGCCATGAATCAACACTGTCACCTGCTGTGGGCAAGATAATCTCGTCTGCTGCACTGGGGCCAGTGCTCGGTAGTAGCTGTCTGACTGTAGAACGGTGCTGCTCTGTCTGCACGTGTCGGTACGAAGCAGGAGCTTCATATTCACCAGCCCTAACCCCAGAGTCAGAATTTGGGTTTGCAGCTGAGATAGCAATGTAAGCCATGCAGTGTGTCTGAAAAAACAGAAATCCCTTTTCCCCTTTTCTTATGCCTGTGCCATTCCTTGTTCCTTGGGCACCCCTGCTCATCCAGGAGTGGGAGAGTCTAGGTTTTCCTTTCAGTAAAGGAGCACTATCCCTAGGGAGAGCATGGCACCTCTTTGCAATGTGGAGCAACGCGTGTTAAATTCCAGCCCTAACCTATTCCTGTATGTCTGTGCCACCCTTCTGCCTTGGTGTCACTAGCCGCTAGCTACGAGCATTGTAGGTGTCCCCCACCACCCCACTCGATGATGGAGATGCTGAACCAACCAAACCAAAGACCTGGGCATGATGTCCCAGTGTCACAGTAACTGTGACAACCAGTTAGCCAGGGACTGTGCTGCAGTGGGCTCAGCTGGACCAAGTCACTGCTGCCGCAGCCTCCACCGATGCAGCCGAGGCCACGGCAGGGCAGCTCCGGCTCCAGAGCTGCCAAAGTGCTCTGGCCCAAACACAGCTCCCGTTCAATGCAGGCTGAACAGTGCACGTGGCTGCATTTGTCTTTCTGGTAATCAGCCCCACTTTCTGTATTCTCCATTTTCTTCTGAAATCTTGTTTCCAAGCATCTACTCTTGCTCAGTTTTCAAGAGACAGCAGACCAGGATGGCAGTCCCAATCCGATCAGACATGAGCTCTTTCCCTTCTGCCCTGCAACTCATCAAAATTCAGAAGAAAATTCACCTCTTCCTTTTCCCCAGTTGCTTAGGGATGCCCCACATGCCAAAGGAGGATCCTGCTCTCCACTTCCATTCTGCTCCCACAGCCTCCCACTCTGGCAGGACCTGGTGTCTCCCTGCAGAAAGAGAGTACAGGAATTAGCATCTCATTGAGATGAGAGAAGCAGCTCACACCTCTCCTAGCAGTGTGCAAAGCCTAGCCCTGGTAAAGGTCAGTTCTTTTTTTTTTTTTTTTCCAGAGTAATTTTCTAAGAAGGCTTAAAAATTTGGGGGTTTCTGTTTGTTCTCTAAAAGAGATCTGACCTTCTGATGTAGTCGTGCGACTCCAGGCTCCGCGTCCTTGGGCAGGAATTTTGGATGCTCGGTGCCTTAAAGCCTCACTTGGCTGATTGCAGGCAGGTTTCACCACTGCTCGCTCAGCCACATCTTGAGTTATGTGAAAAATCACCTTTGCTGATTAGGGCAGGGCTTTCCTTCCTGATTGCGTTGCCCTGTTTACTGTCATTGAATTTTTGAATCAGGAGGATGTTTTGTTTGTTTCTCAAATTTTAATTGCTCTATGACTTTCCTCTTCTTCACTAACCTGCTTTTACATTTTAGCAAACAGTTCCAGAGGTAATTGCTGAATTTATATATTCATGGAAACCCAGCAGATATGTACGATAATAGCACAATTTGATATTTATGAAGTGCCACTTTTCTAGAAAGGTAGAATTTCAGTTAATTATCACCAGGCTGTTTATTAACACTTGGAAATGGAAAAATAATGAATGGGCACATCGTTTATTCATTAAAATGCTGATGATGAGTTGCCCCATTCATAAATTAGCCTTGCATTTCACTTCAGCAAAGCACTGCCTGTGCTGCTAGGTTTTGAAGGTCAATTGTACTTCAACCCACGGCTCCCTGTGAGCAGTGAACATGTTGCCGTGGACTGTGATCACAGTGACTCTTGTCAACCAAACACAGTCATTCTGCAAGGAGTTTGGCTGGCAGGCTGTGTAGGCAGACGGCTGCAGCAAGCACCATTGTTCAGGAAATATTTCTCTTTTGCTTGAAAGCAGTGCATCCATCTCTATCAGACAGCAAGGATTGATGCACCGCGCTGGGAAGGTGCTCCTGTGGCTGTCTTTATACGACTTCTGAAATCAATGCCCTTCCCTCCCACAGCCAAAACCTTAAAATTATCAAGGACTTCCTCCCAGGGTAATGTTAGCCCTGGTGTCAATTTAAAATTGCATATTTCATTCTGCCCATCCCCAGCCTTCCTGCAGTGCAGGCTGGATGCTGCCTGGTGCCGTTGAGGAACAGCTGATATCTGCTGCACTGGGAGCAACTGAACACTCTCCACAAAGTTTGCTGGATATCTTGGTGCAAAGGTGCCACTGAAATGTCAGCTGTTATGAGGGCAACAACTCTGCCAGCTATGCTAAACATGATGAAAATGATAAAGTAGGTGCTGAAATATTCTATGGTGGTTAACTGAAGAAAATGTCTTGGAAGCCATCTTCAGCTGATGCCCATTTCCAATGGGTTTGGAGTAATCCACAACACAGCTGGAGCTTGAGAGAGACCTGAGGTGTGAAACAATGCAGTGAATAGCTAATAGTGGCCAGTTCCAGGACAAAATATGCACCAATATCAGGAGCCAAGCAAGCACTCCTGGCTGTGGGCTCTGCTACTGGCTGAAAACAGCTGTAGGCTCTCCTGAGAAAAAGCCCTGTATCACTAAGAGCAGGAAAGCTAAGGCAGTTTATCGCTGTGGCTTTGGGTCTGGAGATGAGCTACCCTCTCACATCTGGGTGAAACTCTGCTAGCAGCCCCAAGCTTACATCCAGTTTTCCTGAGTGTGGACAAAGGGTAATGTCAACTAGGTGCTCCTGTGAGTATCTTGGCCACTAAACCATTTTTAGAGGATGCTATTCCTTTCTAGTAGCTTTCCAATCTCCTTACTCAGGTAAGGAGGAATACAAAACATGTTTTAGGAATGACTGCAAAGTGGAAGAATGATCCTAAAGGGCCACAGAGGACAGATGTGGTTACCTAAACATGAAGCCACCTATAAGCAAGATCTACAGACGGCCTTGGATGCGACCAGTATCTCTCAAGTCTTTGCTACACAGAGTTGTTCAGAGATAAGTTCAGGCTGCTAACATTAGTTACGAAGACTATGCATTGGGTTATTTTTCCAGTGCCATGTCTGAAAACAAGAATGCAAGGATGAAATTCAGGGGTTTTTTTAGCTGTCTTTAAAAATGCATAAAATTTTGCTTCAAGTGTCACTGTTGGAGTTTTACTATTATGCTAACAATCCAGGCTACCCGCTGAATGCAACAGGCTACAGGCTCCATTTGGGGATTTTGCCTACTGTGAGCATTTTTTTCATTTCTTTTAAAATAAAATACCATTCTCAACTGCCCACCTTGCAGAGTTCCTTTCATATTTTTTTAAATAAAAAGAATGTTTAGAGAAGTTATCTCTGCTTTCATATATGATGTTTATAAAGTCAAAGAAAAGTATTTCTGCATATTTTTTTTCCTTATCAGCTACAACTAAAATGTAAAACCCACCAAACTTTCACCCGTTTCAAGGTACACTACATTCTTCTAAGCACTGTGATCCTTCATGAGGTAACCAACTGAATTTTAAGATACATGTCAAATAAAATGACTAGCAAGGACAAATTAAGGTTAGCATTTGACTTTTTCTTTTGAAGTACAACTTATTTTCTTGCAAAAGTACAGCATCAGTTCCTGCAAAGCACTTCTTTTGTTATTGATTGGAGAGATATAATATATAAAGCTGCTGCCTGTACCACTCTACAATAATTAAAAGTACTTAATCATGCAGCTTTGAGATTTATTTTAAATGCACAAAATATGTTCCTTATTGTGATTCACAGGAATTTACTGGTCTAATTTCTTTAGAGACCAGCAGGAATATATATTGACTCTAGTTTATTTATAAACCAGCTATTTAAATTACCAAGTTATTTACATTGTTATTGTCTCCATCATTTAGCCACCATTTGCAAAGATTTCACATTGCTCTTAATTTGGCACTCCCCAGTGCTAATAGTACTTATGGGAGAAGGTTATTTAGAAGAGAGTCAAGCAAGCCATCTTGGTACAGGTGGTCTCCTCATCCCAGACTGGCTTGTTCTCTTGGTGACCTCTTTTGCAAGGGGACAACGTGCAGGACTAAGCCCTGGAGAATGTTGCAGCTTCTTATCATCATGGTACAAGAAAGAAATAAAGCAATTTCCAAGGAAATGTTGATCCAGGGGGTTCAGTTGCCCTCAAGCTGCGGATTAAAGAGTCTCTGAGGCAGATGTTTATAACGTTGCCTAGCTGTAAACTGGTCTGTTGAGGAGAGCAGGGAGCACCAAGGGAGGGATCTGGTGGCCCAGAAGTCCTCTGAGCCCCTGACTTGGTTCTGGGGCTATGTGAAGGAGGGAACAGGCTTTGGGTGGGCTCAACCTGCCCTGTTTCATCTTAGTCCACCAGCAATATATGAAAAACAGCAAGACCAACAAGGCTTTAAAACTGCTGTAAGAGTAGCTGAGGAAGACAGTTATTAAAGGAATATTTCATTCCTGAGGGTGAGGACATTACCTACTTGTTATTTTCATTTCTAGCAACATTTTTTTTTAAGTCTTAAGCACACAGTACACTACTTATTTTCACAGCACTCACTCTCCCTTTCTTCTTTTCTTTTCTGCCTTAATCTCTGTGTGTAGAGGATTGAGAATAACAGCTATTATTTACTGTGCGGCTTTTATTCCATGGCCAGGTCTCACACTGAAGGGCCTCCCTGAGTACCTCAGTGGAGGGACAACTGTTGAGCAGACCATAACGAAGAGCAACCACAGCAGCCCCTATGGGAAGGTGAGCGGCAGGTGCCCTGGCTGCAGGGATGCTGCAGTTTCAGAGGCTGGGGGGAGAGGGGTGAAGTGCCCTGGCAAGCCAGCCAGTGCCGGCACAATAACAGACCCACCCGGCACCAGCAGGACTGGGAGGCACCAGCTGACACCGATCTGAAAGCCTTTCAGCGCAGGTGAAAGGGGTTGCAGCTCAAGTGTTTGCCCAGGGCTCTGTTTTCAGTTGGCTTTGGGATGATTGCTGGCCAGGCGAGCCTGGAGAGCCGGTTCGTGCTTTAGCTCAGGTTGACCTTAGTACTGCAGCAACTGGGAACTATATACCATTATACAACTCAGTTTTCATTTCCAACAACAAAAAACACATGGATTCAAACTACCCAAGGGGGAAAAAAAATCCCCACAGGAGTTTAGAAGCACTGAAATTCATTTTATTCTAGATGCTTCGAGAAGTAGTCTCTGATGGAGGTATGAGCACCACCAATGCCACATGAGCCACGTGCAAGGGCAGCATGGGAGCTGCCTGTCACTTCAGGACATGGTTGTCCAAACCCCACCTTAAAAGCAGGGCTCAGCATGATGCCAAACCAAAGGTGCCCAGCAGTCACAATGCCTGCCACCCCACCTTTCATTGTGACTGCTGCTGTGATAAAAACCTCAACAACAAATAAACCCTCTGGAAAAGCATGGTCCCATCTGCAAGGAGATGATTGCTTCTTTCTGAAGGAGGAAATTACCACAATGCATGCTGCTTTGTTGCCTTCTATTTCTAAATAGCCTGTTCCACATAAGGAATGCATCCCTTCCCTTACACAATGCAGACGGATTCAGAGCACATTTTGGAATAAGGAGAATTTTGAATTTTTTTTCAGTTGGCTTTGGATTGTAGCATTGGAGTTTTTACATTCAGAACAGTTTTAAGGAAACTGGAAAATGTTCCTGAGGTATGGGTCCATTCCCAAGCCAAGAGATGCTGATCCAGAAATTTTACAACACTGTACTTTCTCTCAAGATATCCAAAATGCCATGAATTATGTATCCAACCTTGAAATGTTGTTAAAAATATAATAGAAAGTCACATATTGTGCGTATTAAAGTTTTTTCCAATACTCGTACTTCATAGTTTTGAGCCAGATTTCTTCTCGCCCGTGACATTTGTCCACACCAAAAACTGAGTCCAAAATATGCTTAAAGGTAGTTGAAAGTTTGGAATTTTTCTGATTTAAAGCATTTACTTACTGTGCAAGTTGCCAAAAATCTGAACAGTTTAAAAACACTGGGCACCTAATTTTCAGTTTTTCTCAGCAGTCATTCCATTTATTTCTTTGGAGCTTTAATATTCTTACAGGTTTTATTTAATTTTCACATCATGCATTTCATGATCATTTTTGTGGAGTGCCTTTAATAGATGTTGTTTTAATTCCCAGCATACAGATCTTCATAGATATTTATTGTTAATGTTTCCTCTTGGACTAAACCCAAGAAACTGAAGAACTTGGCTCCAGAACATGGCAGACACATAGAGGGAACGCTCTGACAAGTGAATTTCGGATTTAATTGGCTCGTACTGCTAGATGCTGGGTTTGAAATGTATTGACAGCAAAGGACTGAAAGAGAAGCCTTGAACAATACAAACATTGTTGTGCTGATAAAATGGAGAGCAAAACGAGTAATGACATTTCTTTTTCTGGTTGCTATCAGCCATCCAGCCTCCCCCAGACCAGTGGAGAAGCCGTTCTTCAGTAAATCTTCAGCTGGTGTAAAGCAACTTCTTTTCAAGTCAGGGTAGGTATGCCATTTTATACCATATATGCATGTTCACTGCCACCTTTGCAGAGGAAAAGCAGCTAGTAGGATAGATACCAACACTGCTTCAGCAACAAAAGAGAGTCTCCAAACCATAACAACTGATCTGAAAAAGAAGTATGAAGCAGCTTCATTTCAACCCACATGGCCAGCAGACACAGTCATTCACACATTCCCACACAGGTGGGACAGAGGAAAAAGTCACCCCATTCCCTGAATTCTGTAATTAGTGTAAAGACTAAAAAACAAACAAAAAAAAGCCCTCTGACATTTTAGAGGAAATTCCAGAAAATCGGTGCGTAGAGCACCAGTAACAGTCAAGATTCCTTGAATTCTTCCATGTTCCCTTTAAAAAACTTTTGTTGTCAATAATAAAGATAATTCAGATGTGGATAGATCACATCGTAACACTGAGAAGAGCAAACTGTGGTGAAGAAGGAGACATGAAAAAATCTATTCTGATTTTTCAAATCACTGAAAAAGGAGACCTTGTATCTCACTAAAAAAAAAACTTCATTCACACAGGTATTGAAATCCTAACCTTTCCTGCTCCAGACCATATTACTCAGATGGAAGATGAGGGGAGCAGATTGCTTTATGTCATCAATTTATGTATTGTAGATGAAATTAAAATGCATACTTTTATGACACTAAGTGCTAATTCTTCAGATCTTAATTGATACAGGGGGTGGATTTGCCTGAATTAAGACAATAAAACCCAAACCAGCAGAGACTTCTCCTTAAAAGGAGCATGCATGTTATGGTCTGGAAAGGAACCTGGGAACTGGGAAATTAAATATACTACTATATTTCTTAGAGCAGCTAAGGTTATTCCTACTTGGAACATATTTAATTATTATCAAATCCATTTTCTCTGAAACTCTAAGTTTCATTAACCTTTCACAGTGAAACAATATCTACTTGAAAGAGTCCTAATGCAATGTGTGTTCTGGCACAATGGAAGGAAACGCTGCAAACCTCTCAGATTTAGCAGATTACTTATTTGTTCTCTCCCCTCTAAACCGAACTGATGCCCAGCATTTCCGAGAAAGATATTTCATGTCACCTGCATTACTATAGGTGTACACAGCAGATTGTCAAATGAGAGGTGGCTTAAAAAGCAGCTTTTATTTCTGCTACAGGGAGTTTACCAGTCTGCTTTGAAAGAGCATGTTAATTCACTTACACGTGTTCCTAGAAGCATCCAGAGTACTTACTCCTGCTGGTTCTTGTTTTACTGTTTCTTTAGCCTTTCTTCCGGATGTCCATATATGTCATATATGTATATGGTTATATATATTAATCACAATTCAGTTGTGATTGCACAACAAAACATGTTAAAGCTTTGTAGATTTGGAGACTTTTTGTTTCGTGGCTAGCAAGACAAGTGAGGAGGGTACTGGCTTGCAGTGTTTCTTTACCATGCTGGCATTGGCCAATGCAGCAGATAGATCAGTCCTTAAGCAGAGACACTTTTGATAAATCCTAGTGCTGGTCTGGGCATCAGTGTGGAATGCAGAACTCCTGGTACACTTAGACTTTAGGATTATATTAGAGAGGAACATAATATTTTTTTTCATCTGTCTGAAATTTCATATCCATACTCTATATGTCAGTGCAATAAATGGAAATCTGCTCTTGCAAAACCCTTCCAATTGGCTTTGTGTGCAAT
The DNA here is from genome assembly GCF_023634085.1 of Falco cherrug. Classification (NCBI taxonomy): domain Eukaryota; kingdom Metazoa; phylum Chordata; class Aves; order Falconiformes; family Falconidae; genus Falco; species Falco cherrug. The sequence continues at coordinate 467,644 of NC_073702.1, read as the reverse complement.
ATTTGCAGAAATCTGGGTTCATAAAATCACGTTCTGTTTCAGTAATTACCTGCCCAATATATCACAAAGAACATCCTGACACTCCCATGAGGAAAACTAAAGGTGCAAGTGCACAGAGATGGTGCGAGGCGCCCTGCACTTCCCACACTGATAAACCCCACTTCCACAGCGTTGGGAAGGAGCTGCATGCACCACTGACTGCTCTGTTGGGACAACCAGCAGCAGTGCTTGGCCAGGCTTCAGCCTGGGTAATGAAGACACTTTCTCCTGGAACAGTAGTAAGTTTATTTCAAGAAGAACCTTAAGTAGTCTTTAGATTATAAAGTGATGTCATGCCAGGGACAGATTTGAACTGGTAACCTACCTAGAAAAAGGCTTTTTATCGTGTCTTTTCCCTTAACAAATAAGTCACCTACCGCCCAAATATCGGTCCTTGGATTTAAAAATACTTCACTGCATATTCATAATCTGCTTTTTGTATATTTATGCCTCTAATATTTGTAAATTCTTATTATGCATCCCTCTCCCACTCTTAATCATCACCTACCAAAGATAACTAGTTATCTTTCCTCTTGTAAATGTATTCACTCCATGCCCCTAATTATTTTTGTAGGTCTCATTTCTCCTGTAAGACAGAATCTTATGATTAAGGAAGTGCCTTAAATGAATTAATTCTTTCCTGAATTATGTCTGTAACAAAATCCTTCTGAAAGGGTCTGCAACTTTCTTTTTTACTTCAGGTGCTGCTTTACTGTATATTCCATTCCAGATGCTATAGGCATTTTTATTCTCAATTTCATAGTTAATTTTCCTTTTGCCATTCCTAATAGTTCTGTTTAGTTACCGCTTCTTCCTACTTTTTCTGCTCTTCAGAATACCTGTATTATGGATAATTTTCCATTAGCAATTTTTTTCCCCCCAAGTTAAATATGCATCACAATTAGTGAAATGTCTTTATGCAGTTTACAGATTTGTGGATTGGGATTCTTTGTGTACCTGTGTCAGACAGAGAAAACCCTCTATCTAGAAGGAGGAATTTGTTTGCCTTTGCTATCTCTTGCATCTCGATGAGTGAAAACTTACACCAGTGACAGGGATCACTAGTACCTGGCTGAGCTCTGGGCCTCTCTTACGGCTGAAGTTTTGGAAAGGGTTTGCTCAGGCTTCTGGGGAGTCAGGGCAAGCCCCAGGTCCTGTAAGAGACCGCAGTCCCTGGAAATACAACATTTGACTTACTGGATCCATGATACATACGACTCACCAGAAATATAAAATTCCCATGGGAAAACAGATTTTGAACTTAGGACTTTTCAGAAAGCTGGCTGTTGCTTTCTGCCCTTTCTGGTAGTCTTTAGGTGACTGCATATACTGGAATATAGGGAACAAGTGGCTGTAGCTAATCAGAACAACTAAGTACTTAATTTATCACCAAAGCAGTCTTTTTCTGGGCATACTGCAAATCACTAGAGTATTCTGATTATTTGAAAGACTTGCAAAAGAGAAAGCTCCCATGTTTCTTTGTGGAAATGAGAACCTAGTGTGTTGTGGTTAGTTCTGCTAACCTACACAGCAAATGCACAATGGCATGGGACACTTCCATGAGGTAGTAAGTTTAAAAATGAAAGGGTCTAGTGGGGAACTGACACAACTTTTGGCATATGCTTACTGTCCTCTGAAGTTTCTCACCATGATCATTCTTGGACTAATACAGTCACAGTCCTTCACATGCATGTGTTCTCATGCACAGCCCACGCATGTGAGTGCTGAACAAGGCACCTGAGACATTTTTGGAGGAAAGGTCAGCTGCCCCTTATCACACAACCACCTTAAAATTTTACTGTCCAGGCAGGCAAAATATTATCTTCCCAAAAAACAAAGGCCTCACTTTGCCACTCATTGCTATTCATCCCAGTCTTCTTCCAAGAAGCAACGTGACATGTTTTCCAATTAATTTATAGATCCAGCAGCTATAGTCCCATTTCCATGTGTTGCACTCCATTTGTCGTTAAATGAAAGGCCCTACGGAGACCACAGACCTGAGAAACGACTGGCATTCAAAACCAAACTTGTTTAGATAAAGACTGGAGGAAAAGTGATGAAGGAAACACAGAGAGTGGTAGGAAAAAGTACAAGATAAACGATTAGGATGCATGAGAAACATAGAGGAGGCACCTGATTTAATGATTTAAATTATTTGAAAGCTATTTGTTTGTGGTTTATATGGATAATTACTGGCAACTGCACGAGAAATATTTACAGGAATTTTGATGCTCAACTGTTACAGTAATATGAAAAAGCATTGATCCAAACCTGCTATCCTGCTTCAATAGATTTGATCCAAACCTTCTACATCACATCAGCCAGGAAATTTAAATTGTGATAGGGTCAATTATATTTGTCAGCTCTTGCTTTGGCTTCTGAGAGGGACTTGGGGGTTTATGAGATACTGGGAGCCTACATGAAAGGCAACGGCAGTCCTACAGTACCTCTCCTATATATATACATGATCGAGATAATTTTTATTCCACTGTGTATTGTACTCCCACACTCAAGTCTATAATACTTTTTTCTTGTAAGAGCGTAAGGAAAGGTTATGACTCTGTCAAAAGATTTACCTTTCCAAATGTTTATATGGTTGATTTCCTCCTTGGTAAAGCATTTTCTGGAAAAGGCAAACAGAATCCTGTCAACATTTTTAAATAAGTAAAAATCAAAGCATTTTAAGCTTTTGGAAGGCTTATGGTAACACTGCCTATTCTTTGGTCCTACAGTAACACAAAAAATATTGATATCTGAACTGCAAATGGTGTTCTCCTTAAAGGCTTACCAAAAAGCATGTTCTTTCATACACTTAAAAATACACTATTAAATTATGTTAAGCCATATGACTACGTGCCACATTGGTTCTTCCAAAAGCAAAGTGTTACCCTTGTGTATGTATGTCTGAAATTATTTTAAAAGTTAACTGAAACATGAACTTTTTGTTGAAGTTGTTCATTGCTGTTGAGCAGAAAAGAAAGTAACAGGGGAATCACTAACACCTGTGTAATCTTCAAATAAAAGAAAATATTAATTGTTTAGAAATTTTTACAAATTACAATTTTTACAAATGTTTTCATGCTGTGTGTGAGTGAGATGCATGCATGGCTATGGTGTGCGATATGGTGTAAGCAGGTAAAGAAACAATTACCCAGAAGTCCATAGCAAGGGATATTATATACAGAAGAGGGTTTAATTATCCATATTTTTAATGGGATAGAGAAGAGAATCAAAAATTAGTAATGAAGGAGGTATTAAACTATATTAGTGACAAACCCTTGAACCCCAGGGTAAGAAAACACAAGAAGAGAGAGATTAGGCTGAGCAGTGAACAGAAAGAAACAATGAGGAAAACAAGGCAATTACATTTATTGAATTTACTCACAATACTTGCAAACACACAATTGAGACCAATCCTGCATCTGCTATAGTTAGATGAGCAGAGATATATATTTCATCTTCGATAGCTACCTGCCACACACCAGAACTAAAACAAGCATTTTCCAGAGAGCCTGATATTCCCCACACTCAATTTATGTGGATTAGATGAAATTTCCTCTTTCTTTTCAGTAATTTTGGCAGACCGCTGTACATTACCAAGGGTTGCCATTATCTTGCTCTGAACACCATCAAAATGGTTAGTAATTTTATCCCAGTATTACCAAAGAAACCTGTAATCTCCAGCGACATTATTTTAAATAATACAGCCCAGCAATCACATCAACAAGCAGAATCCTCATAAATGAGAGTTTTTATCTGGAAGAAAACAACAGTAGTTATTTGCTATCACCTGCCTTCAAAATAAATTCACCCAGGCATCTTAAGAGTGTAAACAACGAGAGTAATCACAATTCTTTTTTTTTGTCTACAGAGGAGATTCACTGGATGGATGCAAAAACCCATATTAACAGTGATGCTTTTTGGTGGAAGTGGGGTAACTGGGAGTGTGCTCAGCAGAGACAATGTGCTGTAATCTGTCATTATGCACTGGACTGCTGTCAAAATGCCTTCCAGTAACTGGGCGTCTAGATAGATATTTACTAGATTTAACCTCTTTCACTAGCAGAGGTTGGGAATGCAACAAATTTGATCAACATTTCAAAACAAGGCTATTGACTGATCCTCGTTTCAGCAGAAAACCACAGGGCCTGGTAATTTTTCATTTTTCCATAAACGTGTACTTTTTACCAAAAAGATTTCTGGTTTCCATTGCAAAACAGTATGGTAATTTGAATTAACCTGTTCATTCAGGGTCTGATCACCTCCTGAGAGATTTTTCCAGGGTCCTAAATAGGCAAAGGATAAAACACCAAGCAGAGTATAGATTTACGGAAAGATCAGTGTTTTAGATAGCAGTCTATTAGTATTAGATACCCAAATTAATACTTTTTAAAAAATAGGTTTAAAAAATTATTATAGAAGGGCTTTGTCAGATGTGAATGTTTTAGCATCAACTAAAAAGATCACGCTTTAGTGGATTATGGCAGCAAAACAATAAATAGGGCTGAACTCTTATATTGTGATATGACATAATGAGCTCTGTGAACTAATGAATCATATCAGTTTGGGGGCATCGTACTTTCACTGACACAGAGGATTCCTGCCTTTGTATGTGCACGTGTGTACATGTGTCCATCTCAGTATAAACTGCGCTCATTTTTGCTTGCCACCTTAATGCCACTTCAGCATTTCCATACAGTCAGCAAGAACATTCATTCAGGAAACTGTCAGGAGGATTTTTATGGGCATTCATATTCCTTTTGCTAGGGTTATATCTGCATAAATATATATTTCACTGGCCTTTCCCTTACTTAATATTAGTGTGACGTTTTGGTTTCCACAGGTGACCGGCAGGGGCTGGAGATATTTTTTTCCTTTCCTCAATGTACATAGAATTGTAGTAGGGTTTTTTCTGCTTTACTCTGAATCATCTTGGACTGGCTATAGCTATGGATGAAACATTGTGCTGGATGCACCCATGATCCTAGTGCTTTGGGGCACCACATCAGATTGGCAGGGACTCTAGAAAAATGGAGCCAACTTGTCTGTGGCATGTAAGAGTGATCCATGTCTTGGAGTTGCTGAGATGCTTCCATGCAGTTCCCTCAGTGTTGCAGGACTTCGGATATAGGCTGTGCCTTTTGCTGTCGCTGCTTTCTTCTTGTGGCACTTTGCATCTTTCTTGAATCTGGTAGTAAGTTGTCTGAAAGGGTTTTGTGACTGGAAGCTCTTGGGTCACATGAATTAGGTGCTCTGTTCACCCATCCTCTTGGAAGCAAATCTGTTGCATGGCTGCTCACCACTGGGCACAAGACACTTTAACCCATGAAACTTCTCCAGCCTGTGTTTGCAAGTACTATGTGGGAACACAAGACAATTGTTTGCAAATTCAAGATAATAGTATTTAAAGTATCTCAACTCTAGGCATTTGCAAAATCTCAAGCATTTTCCTGATAAGGTGCTTTGGGATCCACAAGGACGGAAAACCCTTTAAAACTATGAGATGGTGTTTGTTAGTAAACTTTCCTTACTATTCTTCTCTGGGTATGAGCAAAGATAACACAGGCTGGCTAATGATTTACAAGGAATGCAGTTGTACTAATAATGAGATATATACACGTGGGCTGGGATCCTTCTCGGTCGCTGTGATTGCTCCCCTCTACCCAAGGCATTTTATAAAATATGGTAATTAACGCAGTGCCTTCAGACAGTCGAAATTTATTGCAATTTATATGTTTGGGAGTGTTGGTAAAAGGCCAACGCTGGCAATTCTTTAACTAATAATTATTGTGTTTTATTGTTGTGGTTCTCTAACACATTAACAAGTGAGGACCCAGGTTTATTAGAATTCACTTGGCCCCACTGTTCCATGCATATTTATTATGTGAGAGAATAGGATTCTCTTCCTCTAGCCTTCACTAATTTAAAAGAAGATATCCTCAATGAAATGTATTCAAATATTTTGACATTTTTCTTCACCTCACTTACAGAGCAGAAATTGTTTCTGACAGTTATTATACAGTACGGGAATCCTGCTGTTTCACTCTGCTGAAGCGCAGGTTGAAAAGACACAGCGATTGCATTTCGTTCAAAGAGTGATTCTCTGGCCTAGAAATAGCAACACTGTCAGCTGTGATTCACTGGAAGTTTAGATAATATCCACTCTGTACCTCTCCACCAAGAACATGGAATAATAATTTTTTCTTCTCCTTCTTCTTAAAATAGGAGAAAATGAATCAAAGTGTGGAAAATTTGGCACCTCCAGCTTTGGGATCTGAAGTAGAGGAAGGTTTTGATTTTGAAATGTAAGTGGTAATTGAGAGGAATGGGAGCGAGAGAAGTTGAGTGGAAATATTTTCCTTCTTTCAGACACTTTCAGTCCTGTCTTTTGCTGGGTTTTAAATAGATCTATTTACAAGATAAAATAGCAGAGGTAAAAAATAGAAATACTTGGATATTTCCAAAGATTTAAAATGACTGAAATAATTGTAGGTGGCATCTGCCTGACTTTTCTTTTACATCATGCTTCCAGGCATCCTACATGTGTGACAACATATTTCTTAATACAATTGCATCTATATGTAAAGCACAACGGCAAATTCCTCAGTTAATACTCCCAAAAATTGCTTATAGCATGAAAACCTGAGCCTGTTTTTCCCCTTTCAGAATTATTTTGGTGCTGTCTCAAATATATATAGGATGAAAAAGAATTTTTATCTTTAGATCTATAAAATCAACTCTGGGTAAATTAAGAAGGGCTGTGGTAGCATATTTAACACTTTAATTTAGCCAAAGGCCCTTGTTTTAGAACAGACGTTGTTTTGCAAGGGTTGTTTATTTGAAGGCAAGTGGAAGAGCACCTGGAGAATCTAAAGCAGGAGGAGGAGGGAAGAATTCAGGGAGAATGTGTGAAAGGCTCTCCTGGATGCTTTGCTGCTCCCTTTGCTGTTTGTGTTATGCAGATCCTGTATCAGAATCGAGGCTTCTCTTTTCAGAAAAAGAAAGATGAAGCTGAATGCACAGTGAAAAGAAATCACAACAGGGGTATTTATTACAGTTCCTTAAGATATCATAAACTGATTTTCTGTCAAAACCACAGAATATCGCATAAGGGGGTAGGGGACAGCAATAAAGGGCCTGTTCTCATAAAAGGGGATTTTTTAGCTGAAATGTCTGCTGATGCTCCTGTCATATACTGGGACAATCTACCTATTACATTGATGAGAAAATAATTAATACAATATCTGGGACAATCACATTGCTCAAAGTGTTTCCTAACTTTTCCATGCAAATAAAAGCCTCCCATACAGAGGCATACATTATTAACTGGAGTGAATTAATGAGTGCGGCTGCAGGATGCAGCCCTTCTTGTCCTGGAGGTGCAAGTCTGGACTGTCAAATGCAATGAGTAGTGTGTCGTGTAAGCTCGGCTTGAACCCTGGTTTATTAAGGCAAGCGAACAGAAGCTTTAAATGAGATTTTGGGTTCTTCCACTCCATCAGGGAGGCTGGAGGAAATAGGACACATGCGAAGGGTTCCTCAGAAGGCTTTGAAAAGAGTGATGTGCTGCAACTGTTCTCTGCTAGTTGCTCAGGCATGCGGCATGCTCAGCCTTACAGAATCACACAGTGATGGGATGGCCGTAGCAGGACCCTTGCCAGAGCAAACGCACACTAATGAACCACCACGGTTTTAAACACTGGGTCATCGATTGTCCAGAACATCTGTTCTCCCTCATCAAGGCTGCATCCAGCCCTCCTCTGGGCACAGAAGGTTCCTCAGCCTTTCCAGCCCATTGTTATGGCTCCCCTTCACAAAACAAGTTTGTCCACACTCCTGACCAAGTCCAGCTCCTGGCCCCTGCTGTCCCTCAAGACATGATCTCCTTGAACACCTCCTCCAGCAGAAACAGTTATCATACACAGAGCAGTATCAGTGTCAAAGCCTGGGATAAGCGAGTTGGTCTTAATTGCACACCCTGCTCTTGGGACCTCTGTTTCCACATCATTCTTCTAGAGAATCACACTTCACATGCAGCAAATTATCTCAGAAAATGGTTGCTGGCAGAACAGGGTGTCTTCTGGAAACATGATTTGCCTAATTTTGGAGTCCAAAAAAACTTGTCTTGCCTTTGATCATGCTATTTATGTGAAATGTCAGCTGGCATTTGTGTAACTATATGTGCCAGCTTGTGCAGTGGATGACACCATTGAAATGGGTGACTAAGTCCTCACACCTGTTCTGCTTTTAAATACAATGGGTTACTGGGAAGTTCCTGTTTGTTAATGGAAGGAATCGTGCACCCTACCCAAGGGAAAAGAGACTTTAGAAGTAAACAGACAAAATGCACTCAGCAGCATTTTCAACAATGAAAGAGCTGAAGTTACTAAGCCTGCTTCCCACATCTAACATCATTCCATCATTTCAGATCCTCGTGCAACACGCTGCCAGCTGCAGTACCGTAATTACAGTAAATGATTATATTTTTTCTCTCTGAAAAAATACGGTTATTCTTTCTGACATGGTTTTCCCAGATCTACTCATCCCGATATTTTTCACTTCCACAAAACATAAACCAATACATTTTCACACGTATTTTTTATTTAAAGGGCAGGCTAGCTTCTGGTGAAAGTACTGTCAGGAGCTGTGTCTCACAGGAGGTCTGAGAGACACATGGCTTCGCAGGGCAGCAGGCACAGGTGGAGTAGATGCTGAGAGGCAGCTTTGAATACTGATATCCAGGGTGAAATCCAGCACCCCAGAGTCAGTGAGGTGGGACTTCACTCTTTGTTTATAAAGATAGGTTTAAGACTGTCTCAATTGCCATTGGATATTAAGGTTAATAAAAAGATATTTCAAAGTATAGTGTGATTTTTAAAAAAATACAATTGTAATCTCAATTTCAAGGAGTAGCGTATGTCCCAGGCTGTGAGCTGGTAGTCTTGATTCTTTAATTTAGGGCTCACTTGATCCTTATTGACAAAAGTTCATTGCCATATGAATAAAACCACGGCTGGCTGGAAACTGAGGGTGCTGTTATACCCGTGCTTTGAGCTCCAGCTTGCAGTCCTCCCCAGGGGCTCTGCAGGCAGCCCAACACACAGTGACACTCCCCTCTTTCCACCTCATGTTCTGTTCGTTAACAGGCTTTCTGGGGGGAACTCATACAGGAACTAGATGACACTCATCTTTTAGGTGAACTTCCAATGCAACCGCAATTTTTTGTTACGAAGTCACAAATGAAGAAAACAATGATGAGAAGAAACTATCAATTAAGGCTGAGGGTTTTTTCATTCTGGTGTTTTTGACAGAATGAATGATCAGAGGCGCAAATTAAAGTGTATGGATAATGTCTCCAGAATATTGTTGGGTCTAATTGGTTGGGTTTGTCAAATGATCCCTGACACTAAATGCAGTCTGTAAGTTTGACATAGAAGGCACAGACATTCTTGTAAATACTGTGCTTCATTTTAAAAATATGAATGGGTTGAAAAGTTGATAATTAACTGGGATTTAAGGACACTTTTTAATAGGAATCTGAATAGTAGTCATTTGACAGAAATACATTAACTCTAGAAGCTGGAAGAGGGGAGTACAATCCTGTCAGTTGTTTCAATTCCAAAAGCCATCACAGCTGCTTTCTATACTCAAAACCCTCTCAGACCTTCTCACACAGCCCCACTATTCCAGGGGCAGTTTTAGTTCAAGAGAAATGTGGAAGAGTCCTAAACTTGCCTGGTCATTGCTGGACTGTAGAGAAGATCAGGGATGCAGTTAAGATACTTCTGGCTCACCCTCAAACACTATATCTTGTTTTCTGGGCTTAGATGGTCCCTTTGGGCTCCCCATATAGCCCATGGAAAGCAGGAATCCCCAGAGAGCAGGCACATTACCTGTGTACTTATCTTAGAACAAAGTAAGCTTCAGATGTCTGTATTAGGTGAGATAAATCCTACTTGTTGATACACCTGAGATCATCAATAATGTTCTGGAGGCAGGGTTGGTAAAGACAGAGCCCTCCATCAAACTCTAAATTTGCTTCTGCAAAACTACCCACAACTTAGAATAAAAGACATCAGACAATACGCATACACTAAGTAACAAATATGTCATTGCATCATACCACCTCAGAGTTCCAGCCATCACCCAGTGTAGCAGGCTTGCTACTGCTGTGGACCAGACAGGAAACTATGTAAGCAAGACAGCAAGAGACAGCAAGTTGTTTAAGTGAAAAAAAAAAAAAGGGGGGGCAATGGATGCATGTATACAGGCAAGGGGACACCAACATAGTGCTGGCCAGCACGGCCAGCCGTGGTCTCAGCCTCAGCAGCACTTTCACCACTGTCCAGATCTGTGTAGGGACCATGTTGGCTTGGAAAGAAGGTAGTGGTGAATTCTGCAGTGTTTACAGAGACCTTGCCAGGAGTGGAGGCAGCTCAAGAAAACCATTAAGACCCTTGTCAGAAACAGCAACTAAGCAACAAAGGCTGCTGGTCTAGGCAGACTTGGAAACTGAGCTTACAGGAGGAAATGGTACACACACCTAATACATAGGAAGGAATAGGTAAGAAAAACCTTAAATACCAAGCTGAGTAGGTTATGTTTGATGTGATAGAGAATATGAAAACAGTGGAGGTATGCAAAGAGGAGTAACATGTTCAGTGACAGGCCAGTAAAATAACAATTTCTAGCAGGAAAAGGAGTGCCAAATAACATTTGTCAAGAGGTGTGCAGCTGAGGTGAAAAGAGCTGTAGTTGTGTAGGGGAGTTGGAATTACCTGCAACTGAAATACTGTGAAACGCTTGGCATGATATAAGGGCTATTTTCTGTGAGGGCTTAGAGAAAGGTACAGTACATCTGTACAGTATGTAGCATCATGTAGACATATAATTATTAGTCAACCCTGTCTGGACTGTCTAGAGCCAGCCATCATAGTGGGATACAGCACTCCCTTGTTTGTCACAGTGCCTGCAAATGATCCTTTCCACACCTTTGTGCTTTCCAGACTCTGTCCTCCTACCCTCTCACTAAGCTTAGGACTGACACAAGCAGCAAGCTAAACTGCTTGCAGATAGCGTTTAAGGAGCACTAGCCACACACCGTATTTCTCCACAGGTCAAGAAAATAAGCATGATGGAATTATGATTCGTTGGCTACCAGCACAATGGCAATATGCTAGCAAAGACTGATTATGCAAAACAAAAAATCAATTCTAATAAATGCAAGCTAAAAGGCTTCAGAATGAAAGTGTATGGAAACACAAGAATAAAAAGCAGGGGTGCATTAAAAATTACACTTTTTCAAGCCCAAACAATCAGCTGAAACACAGAAACACAGAAAAACACAGAAAGCTCCAGCAGCTGGTGCCATCGGTGCTCACAACATTAACTGCTACAGAGGCAGCAAGCGCTGGGACCTGGCACAAATCACGAGTAACAATCGCCAGGAATGCTCTGCTCACCTGAGATGCTGCTACCAAGAGAAAACATGTGCAGTGACTGAGCTGAGGTTCCAGGTGCTTGAGCCACCTTATTCCTTTTCCCATGGGAGGAAAAGAGGTGCCACAAGATTGCAGTGTCTTAGCACAGCAAGCACATCTAGTCACTTGACGCAGACTCACGATATCATATAGAAGAGCTTAGGAGAGTGGAAATGGAGTAATGCAGGCTGTGATCAGAAGTCATAATATTTGTACCTTCTGTTCCGCTGATCTAAAAATTATCTTCATTTCTAATATCCACTGCAAGAATATTTCTAACCAGTTTCTCCTGACTATCTGTTTCCACAGCTGACCTTTAGAGATGGAAACACTAGTAGGCTATGTAATTCCTCCTTAAATCTTGAGCAAGTTCTGCTGCAGGTATTTCAGCACCAATTTCTCCATAAATGACAGCACTAATGGTCTCACTGTTCCAGGCTTGTGACTGTTCGGGTACAACATTTTCCATTCATATTAATTGGCAGTGGGTTTATTTAAACCCATTATGATAGGTCTCAGAGATGACTCCTATTTTGTAAACCATTGGGTAGTAAAAGCAACTGAATGTATCAGAGAATTCTACTACCTAATTACAAAATCTGCAGATTTTCTCATTTAAGCAAAGTAAAATCTAATATAGTTCAGTTTTACTCACTCTTACTCTGTAAGTTAGAACTATGGCCTTTTCTCATTTTAATTGTTCAGAGGGGAATTAATTCCCTCCCAATATCTTTACCAGCTGTTTCCCTAGGAGATCCATCTGAGTATTTATATGGTCCAAATCATCACATTTTTTCTGCTAATCCCAAGGACTATATTCATAGATTTCTGTTCACAAAATCCCTGTGGGACAGGGTAGCACCGTTATCTCCACTGTACAAATAAGAAACTGACACACAGAGAGATGAAGGGCTCCCAGCTGAGGCAGAAGGGACAGATGCCCTTGGGATTTGGGCAATGAAATGCTTGGCACCCCAGGGGTCCTCCCAACCACAAAAGTCTGCAATGCAGATACTCTGCCCATGTACAAAGGAAGAATAGAGAAACCCAGCAGCATAAAAGCAGGTACCTCACTCACGGTACCTTGGGTGCTGAGGCAGGTGTACTTGGCCAACAGGCCAGGCTCCCTCAGTAGCTGATCAAAAATGATCAGTGCTTGCAAAAGTGCACTGGAACAGGCTGCCCAGAGAGGTTGTGGAGTCTCCCCTTCTCTGAAGGTATTAAAAACCCACCGTACATTATCCTGTGCAATGGGCTCCAGGTGAACCTGCTTTAGCAGGGGGTTGGACTGGATGATCTCCAGACGTCCCTTCCAACCCCAACCATTCTGTGGTTCTGTGGATTATTTTTTCCTTGCCCAGAAAAAAAGGTGGGATGGATCTTTCTTTCTGCGAGACAGAGATGAGGTGCCTTGTATAGACAAGAGACAGAAGCCATTGCTTAGATGGGCCATGGCAAAGTGAGAGGAACTTCACCTGGGGTTAATGTACCCATTTACAGATCTAGCCCTGTGATTATTCAGGGTCATATATGAAATCTGAAAGGCAAGGCACCAAATTCACATCTCCTAATTGATGTGCAGTTTCCTAATTGCTGAGCAGTCTATGTTTTCAGCTTCCAGACTCCAAATTAGCATAAAGTCATAGCATCTGTTGCAGCTCTTCTTAATGGAATAGCACTTAGAGCAAAATTAGTGTCTCTTTAAGATCAAGTCAGTCCTGAAACAACATGTGTCTGCCAGATCTTGGGCATGTTCTTGGAAAGCAGTGCATTCACCGGACATCATAACCAGAGAGCCATCAAAGTCACTGCAACAAATGCTGTCTCAGTCACTATTTCTTCTCAGTAGTCTGGACTGGGGTTTTTCCTGTGTGGGGGTTCACGATTTAGCCCAAAAGTAATAAAGAAGAAAACCAAATTCCCTATTTACCTCACTTTCAAATGCTACAAAGCATTTTTCCCAGATTAATAGAACAGGCCTCACAAGTTTGCCAAAATGTACTGATCTCCTTTTAGCTAATGGTGAAACAGAAGCACAGGAGGTGAGCTTTCTACCTGGGTCATGAAGGAGAATTCAGCAGCAGGCTTTGGGCTGCTGCAGGCATCTGCAGAATGGTAACTATCTGAATAAAAGCACAATGTCCATAAGGTAAGGCTGCAGTAGTACAGCCAATGGGTACATTAACGTCTAGGATACACAAAGCAGCTCACTGGGCTTCTTCACTGAAAGGTTCAAATGTTTTTTGGTTGTGCTCACATTAGTTGCCAACGCAGACCAGGGTGAATGACTACAGGCAGTAGAGAGGAACAGGTGATTCAGAGCAGCTGATGTTAATCCCATGCACATTTCTGTAATTCAGACTGTTCCTAGCCTGGCTCCGTGGGCTGAACACCCATTTGGGGCTGGGGTGCTGTCCTAATGCAGATACACTCTCAATGCAGATTTTAAGCCTGGTTGTACACTGTTGTTACTATTTGTTTTCAATTTGCCTAAAGGAAGAAACTGTTTCTAGACTGGAAGAGTCTCTTGGTTCATGTCTGCTTTGTCTTAAAAGTTTGGGACTGTGCCCTCCTGCTGATTAGTGAGCCCAGAAGTCTTTCAGCACTACATTCCTCAGACATTTAAAACATCCTTTCAATCTTGTAGAGTACTAATTCTGTATGGCACATAGCCCTCCATTGATTTTAACTTTGATCCTGACGAACCATTCAATGCAGAGATTGGTATTTAAATCTAATGCCCTTATTAGTTCACTCTTGTTCATCTTCCAAATGGAGTATGCTGTAGTCTTTCATACCAAATGTTGGGATGCCAATGGTGTGGATATGGACTGATGTATAGTACAACCCACAGATAAGAGAAAACACAATGACCTTGATTTGAACATAGGCACCTTAGGTGACAGACCAATGCTAAAGGGCAGTCACATCTCACATTGTCATTTCAAAGTGTGTATTCAGTGTAACTTTTTAGAAAACAAGATGAAATGTAATTCTTTAGCTTCAAAGGAGTCTTTTTGAAAGTTGTGATATTTCAACAAAAGATGACAATGTGCCACCACAGAATAACTTGTGAATGCAAATACCGCTCACCTCATTGTTCCTGGTTTTTCTTCAGAAGCTGTACATCTTTTCTAAAAAATGTAGGCTGGAGAACTAACAGAATTTAAAAGAACTTCCTTTCAATGTGAAGAGTTGTAAGAGTGTTAGTTCTCCAAGTCTTTAAGGAAATCCAATTATAAGTCTCTTTATATTCATGCACCTTACCAAAAGAGGAACTTTTTTCTCCGTTGGTGTCATTTTCTCAGCGGGGACTCCACTGTGACATTGGTGCTGAGTTTCAGTGCCTTTCTCATTAGGAGACAACTGCCATCAATTCCCAAGAGACTGGGGTGGGACCCAGCCATGCTGCCCTCACCAGCAGCGAGTTATAAAAGGGGCTTAATGTTCACAAGTGATGCATAAAGGTTCTCCAAGGCCACTGGCTTCAAATTTTAAATGTGTACTCTGCTGAGAAATGCAAAATCTAAAGCTAATTGTCCCCATATTGTACTGTGAACCTCTGAAGAAAAGGCTTTCCTATTCCCTCTGTTTACAGCAGTACATAATCACAGATTGTTATTGTTGTTATTATTAATATTATTATGCTATCCTAAACAGTTTAAAGCAAGTGTCTGAAAGACTTCTTGTCAAACAATATAATCACACCAATAATTTCTATAAGCATTACAGTTTTACAAGCAGTGGTAAATTTGGGGAAATCTGAAGTTACAAAAGGCCAAGACATTAGTAGAAGGAGTATTCATTCAATCTACTTTATGTCAGTCTTATGAAAGACTCTCTTAAGACTGACAAGTAATCACAGCACTTTCCAATTAATAACCTCCTGCCTCCTTTGCCAATCATATTTGCTGCAGTATTTCTCGTAACAAACCCTTACTGATAGACCCTGGTGCTGTGATGATAAATTCCACTTTCCTTTATTAATAAGGGTTTAGACATTTATGTTTCCAGAAAACATGACAGAGATACACCAAGCCCTAGAGAGCCTTTGTGCCATTGAACTGGCATCCTGGGGCAAAGCCTCCTCCTGACTCTGGGGAGAACTGAGCCAGGGGGATGTACAGACTTACATCACAGATGGCAGGGCGCTGGTACCACTGATTTGGCACAAGGATGAGCCTGTATCAGCCTTTCCATTCAGATCCAGAGCTGGTTTCACTGTGAGCCTCCCCACTGCGCTCACTCGCAGAGCTCTGGCTCTCACCACAGCACATGGCCAGAGCAGGTTTGCTCTGTAGAATGTGGACCTGAAGAACACACCATGTTCTCCAGAGCTGTGGGCATTCACTCCATGGCACCAGACCCAACAAACACCTTCAAACATGCATAGGGTGAACTGAAGGGTTTGGCACCAGCTGAGTCACTTCTCATACTTGCTCCTACCAAGCCGTGCTGTCTGCTGGTGCAGTCACAGCCAAGGAGGGTGAACTGGGATGAAGCTGGTAACCGCTGCCATCAGTCCTCAGCTCCACAAGCATTACATTCTCTTTAAACTTCTGAAACTTGCAAAATGTTTCCTCTACAGCTGTTTAATAAAAAGTGTCTGAACAACTCAGAGCTGTTCCATAAGACTTTCATGGTCTTCATAGATTCACCAAGTGAATATTCTACTTCAATGCATTTAAAAAAGAAATATCCATCATACTGCCACTGCTCACTTCAGCCACAGATAGCATACTATTATTATTAGAGATTTCCTTCTAAATAATTACAGACATTTTCTAAGACTTCTCTAAAACCTACAGTCATTTAAGGCTTTTATATCAATAGACCAGAGAGATGCTGCATGTGGCTGAGGCAGAAAGGAGAACATCATGCTTAAACAATGGGAAGGAAGTGAGAGACTCTAAAGCACCCTTTTGGATCAGCTGGAGACATCGATGGCTTTGGTCCTCTCCTACTACCAGTGTCTCGAAGGAGCCAGCAGCATCGGTACTGGACAGGAGCAGACAGAAAGCCCTGCAGGCAGTGGCTCTGCTGCCTCCAGAGCAGGGCTCCCCAAGTCCCACTAGGAAATGAACGCCTTAGGATCATATTTTGCATGTTGCATTTCCAAAGCGCCAGACAAACAATAGCTAATTATAATCTGTACGAAAGGATTATATATTTGGCAGCTTGTGGTAAAGCCATTTAGGTAATTACTTAGGGATTTTAGAAATCTAATACTTCATTGCTGAAGCGCCTTACAGAAATTGCTGCGCTTGCACAGTGGAGGTTTGTAGGAAGGACCAAAGGTCATTTATTACTTCCCTGTCGATTCAGTTTAAATCCAGTTTCCAAAATACTGATCAGGTTATCAGTGTCCAGTCTACTGGAAATAGCCATCTTGGCCTCTGTAGCTCATGGAAAACAGGACCCCTCTTCAGGGAACCTCTGCACACATGCACAGTACCCAGCTCTTCGTTGCAGGCACCTAGTATGTGCACGGGGCTGGGTCTTGCTGCTGGGAGCTGATCAAGGCCACTGATGGCAGCTTTGGATCAGGCCCATAGCTCACAGGCCTGCATAGAAAAGCGCTATTCTTAAAACCAAAGTAAATACTGCAAAGTTTAGGAAAAGAAACACAGAGGCACCCACTAAAGACCTGCTGTTATCTTTTAAATCTCATAGGTACATATACAGTAATTAGGATGGGAAGAAAGGGAACAGCTTTGAACAAGAACAGGATACCTTCAAGGAATTAGCAAAGTTAAGTATTTAGCAAGGATACTGTAACATTTCTGATAATCCTCCTCAAAAGCATGAGAGGCCTAAACTGTGTGGCAATGAGGGCCATCTTCTTGTGGCTCCTGTGATCAGTGAGCAGCATTTGCAGCTGCAGCTGTATAGACATCCCAGGAAACCCCATAAAGCTGAACACAGTCATACTGGGACCCAGAGCTGCAGGAGCAGGCAAGGAGCAGACCCTGTTAGCAGCCATTTTGCAGCTAGACCCCGAATCAGGCATGTTTTTTACAGTCAAACTGTGGTCAAACTGGACCAAGCCCCCTCTGGTGCCCCCCTCAGCAAACCCAGCCACGTGTGAACCGCCAGCCCCTGTGCAGCGCTGACTTAACAGGCACCTAACACCAGGCAGATAGAGACAGTAATGCAAATGTCTGCTTTACTTTGGGAGCCAGCTGAAGTGTAGCCAGCAAATTTAATGGACATGTTAGCTTCTGAAGGTGAGGTGCTTTGTTGAAGCAGTTATATGGATAGATACATTTTTGCAATCAATATTCAGCACTAGGAGAAACTATAATGATGATACTGGAAGGTTTCCTGGGCCACCTACCTTTACTCAAAGGGGTAAGACATATCCTTGTTTTCAAAATACTTCCCCTGCCTGGTTTTAACTTTTCTGGATATCTGTTGTAGTAGAAATCATTTGCCTTACACCACAGAAATCTAAGAAGAGAGGCTGGAGAGTGTGAGTAATCATAGCAAGGCACCATGTGTGGCAAGGTGCATGCCGCCCTCAGGAAAGAGGGTAGGTTGCTCTGGGACAAAGAATGGGGACTCCACCTGCCCAAGAAAGGCACCAAGAATTTCACCAGGCTGGCATGCACCAGATGAGTGTGAAAGTCTGTGCATTCATCAGCTGTGCAAATTATAGCCTCTAAATGTCACAGGAGCTGAGGTAGATACATTTCATACACAAAGCATGGCAGCTGCTCCTCTGCTGCAGACGAAAGGGGCCTTGAGCTCTCTACTGTCCCTTGGCAGTGACCAGGATTGATGCCTAGCGAGAAGATTGACCTGGTTTCAGTGGGGATAGAGTTAATTTTCTTCTTAGAAGCTGCGGCAGTGTTGTGTTTTGGCTCTGATGTGAGAACAATGTTGACAGCACACTGATGGTTTTGGTTGTTGCTGGGTGATGTTTATACTAAATCAAGGACTTTTCAGTTCCTTGGGCACTGCCAGCAAGGGGGCTGGAGGGACATGGGAAATTGGGAGGGGACACAGCCAGGACAGGTGACCCAAACTAGCCACAGGGATATTCCATACCATGGGACTTCATGCTGAGTATATAACCTGGGGGAAGAAGAAGGAAGGGGGGGGACGACATCCGGCATTACGGTGTTTGTATTCCCAAGTAACTGTTACACATGATGGAGCCTGGCTTTCTGGGGGATGGCTGACCACCTGCCTGCCCATGGGAAGTGACGAATGGATTCCTTGCTTTGCTTTGCTTGTGTGCAGCTTTTGCTTTACCTATTAAGTTGTTCTTATCTCAACCCTTGAGTTTTACATTCCTTTCCAATTCTCCTCCCCATCCCTCTGGGTGAGGGTGAGTGAGCAAGCAGCAGTGTGGTACTTGGTTGCCAGCTGGGGTTAAACCATGACAAAGATGAAGAAAAGAACCAGTACAATGCCCTGCCCCAGTGATTTCCCTTTCCTCCCACTCCATTTTTCACATCCTACACTTGCCTCCATTCAGCCAATGTCCAGCTGTTGAAATGTCTGTGTGTAACAGAGAGATTATACCAACAGCTGTTTCAGGAGAACAATAGCTCAGCATAGTTCCTGTTACTTAGCAATGTAATCTTTTCCTCTGCCCTGGTTATGCTGGTGACCAGCATTGTCTCTGATGAGTGATCGTCACTGTATTACACTAAATTCAGAAATGTTAAAAAAAGCATAGACTTAGTAAAAATCTGGTTTTTCTATCCATCCATCCATCTTTCCTTCCTTCCTGAACATACTCTAGAATATTTTTAATAATCACTGCATTTTAAAGAGATTTATTTGATTCTTTTAACTATTACCTGTGGCTTTTGCTTATCATGGAGATATCTTATGGGGGAGGGGTCCCAGAGACATGTACCCCCCCTTAGCTTGGGATGACTTGAGTGGCTTACTTCTTGTTGCCTTACAACTGCATAATGAGTAAAAAATCTTAACAGCTGAATATTCAGCATTGCAGATGCACAGTACCTGTTTCTGCTTTGTTTAATGTTCGGTACAGTTGCAAATTATGTGCTTTTCCCTATGAGTGTTGTGGCCAAATTTGGCTCACTGGTGTAATCCCAGACTATTCCCACCTGGGAGCAGAGCCCTGTCCACAGTATTTTCAGCAAGTAGCAGTTTTGCTGTGCTGTTTGATGTGGTGGGTTTTGTGGAGTAATCTTAACAGGTCAATGCTAGGGTTAACAAGTTAAAGGAAAACACGTCAACACCTAGCCATGGACTTGCTGCTTTCTTGGGAATATGGCTAACTATTAAATGGCAAAAGAAACACCAAACCCAAAAGGTCTTGGTGCTTCTATTTGAAAACTGTTCAGGTCCTGCATCTCTTTCCAAGTGTCTCACACATACAGTAACACTAATAATGAGAAAATTGTGACTGCTACCAATTACCACTCAATTTTCATTTAACAGAAAAAAAATATCTGAGGCAATAGAAAGTTGGCCACGGTTTGTGAGTACCCACGGGATGCAAGAAGTCCAAGCACATTTTAGCATAACCCATTGACTGGCTGCCCTTGCTCATTCACCAGTTCCCAGCAAAGGATAGTTAATCAGCTCTTAAATGCTGGAAACACCCAGAAAAGCCTGTGCATTTGTGTCCTTGCTTTTGAAGTCTAGGAGCAAAGGTGCAAGTGCACAGATTGCCCTCCGAGTGCAGTGCCAGCCTGGGGACAGTGCCTGTGCCGTCTCTAACTCTACTCCTGTGGCTTGGAAACTCCTCCAACCTGTGAGCTGAAATGTCCCCAGTTCTTGCTGTCTTCCACCAGAGCCATCAGTTATCCCTTCCTCTGCACCACAAAACAGATGGGAGCACTGCTCATTTCCAGGGAAAATGAAGACCAGAAATGGGGATCCTCATCTGAATGCAGCAGGATCTCCAGACAGTGAGAGTGCTGTGTGATGCTGGCACGTTGCACCTGTGAAGACATCCGTAGCTTGCGGAGAAGGAGCTCTGCTCTAGTTCCAGTTCCTGGGCTGTAGGGAGGGCAGCACAAGAGGAGATGCTGAAGTCAGTAAGAGTTCAGCCTCTCTGCTCTCCTCCAGGGCAAAAGTGGAATTTGCCCCATGCCAGGCAGGAGAGCCCCTGCCTGCTCAGGATGGCAGGAGGATGGAGCAGCAGCCACTGCCCTGGCTGCCCTGTAGTGTCTTGCCCGCATGCCAGGCACCCTTCCCTTTTGTGTCACCGCTGAAATGTCATGCCAAAATGAGCTCGGTGTCAGCAGCTTCTGCACTACACCATACTAATGAAGGTAAAAACCCAACTAAGGTTGGGAGCCCTTGAAACTAACGCCGGGTTGCAACTGTACAGAGACCAGTTCCAGTTATAAGTTGAATTGCATTCCCCAGCAGCCATGCTAACAGAGCCAGGCAGCCCAGCTCCCTGGAGTTAGTTTCTCTCAGCACTTGCTGGCAAAACCTTCGTTGGCAGCATGTGAGAGCTGGTCAGGCCCAGGGTCTTTCGTGCATATGTTTTACACTCTTTCACAAACTGGCAGGGCTGGTTTTTTATGGTCCTATGCCATTTTCCATGTGTTTAAAGACAATTTCCATTTGGCAGCCAAGGTAACCTTAATTCTGATTATTGGCATTCAATGCATGTGTTCGTCTGCTACGAGAATGTCAGGTTAATGTAAGCACTGCAGTGGATTACAGTTTTCCCCGATACATCAACTTGTAAAATTACCCAAGGAAACACAGAGCTTAGTAACGTCAAGTTTCAATTCTGCCCCAACAACCATTTGTGAACAGTCTTTTTTTTATATATAATTTTCATTAAAAAGAGGTTTAATTTCCCAGCAGCCAAGCATTCTTAATACCTGCCAATAAGATTTTATTTACCTTCAATTATTTTGGAATATGTAGGCTTGTCTATAACTGATCATATAAACAGTGTTTGAATCCAAGGACAGGAGCACGCGGGGAAGTCAGAGCAAGGTGTGACCTGCACTGCTGTGACTATCGCTGCCCTGCTGCTTGCTCAGAGCCCACTGTGAGTGCCTTTTTTGTCCAGTACGTCTGCTGAATGTAAACACTAAAAAGTCCTTACTGTGGGAAGACTAATTCTGATAGAAAAGCGCAACTGTAGCAGTCTGATTATACTGGCAGTACTGGGGAAGACTCTCATGTAGACAAGGACATCAAGAAAATCAAAATAGAAACTCTAACCAAAAGCTAAATCTATTTTCATTGCTGAAATTAAGGGAAATATTATGAGTTGCTGGTTTTTGATAGTTAATATCATGCAACTGTAAGGGTCATCTTTCTACTTCCTATTTCAGAGTTACTGTCCTAAAATGGTATTTCATACTTTTGACTTTCTACTTTTCTTCCCCTCATGTGCTCCTCCCTAGCACATGTTCATGTTTTTATTTACTTCTCTTGGCCTGTTGGCTTTCTATTTAGTACAATCATCAGTCGTCCTGCACAGTGGATGGCAAAGCTCTCGGTGCAATGCATGGTGCTTTCATCCATCTGTAACATCGACAGTAGGATGATAGTCATGGAAAAATATATTGAACTTCTGCAAACTCCTTTGTAGAACAGTTATGGAAAAGCTGTGGTTGTGTCAACGAATAGGGAAAAAGAACAAGTGATACAAAGATTTAAGAAGATATTGCCTTGGTGCTGCTTCTTCCTTGTTACCATACAAGGAAACAGTATGAAGAACAATTATGACCCAAGAAACAGAAAACAGTTAAAATATGACAAAATATCCTACTTCTAACGGTCAGCAATAACTTCTCTTTATAATCAGGACAGCAATGCCAACTGTTTTGCCAGTCCTATTTCAACAAAAATAGAGGATTTCTCCCAAAAAATCCCTTAAAAGCTGTCATATGGAAACGAAGTCAAAAGAGCTTTCTGGAATGCTTTCTACAAAGAGCCATCGCATTAATTCTTAAATCACAGCTCTTTATTAAGAACCTTCCCTCAGAGAGAAAGGAAGCTGCGACCAAAAAGCGCCATAAAAGACAAACCTCTGGTGAATGGCTGAGCTTTTAATAACTGAGGAGAGCAAGGAACAGAGACTGAATTAAATCACAAGCAAAATTTTGATGTCTATAGAATGAAACCAAGAATGGATTTAAAAGACAGCAGTCATGAGACCTGCACTGAAAAACACAAAAGATTTTAAAATATGAAGTTGAATCAAGTTGAATCAAGTCTAAATTTATCAGACAGGCTCAGTATCTGCTATAAACTATAATAAAAGGGGAAAGATTATGCACACTATTCTTTCTAGGACAAAACCAAAAATTCTTAAGGAAAGAAAGCAAGGTACAAAAAATTATTTGGAAAAAAAGTATATTTTTGATCTGCAAAAAGTAATTGCAAATCAACAGACTTGCACTGCATTCCTACTGCTGTGGCCAGGCTGGGACTTCCCCCATGGTCCTGAAATAAAATTCCTTCTCAGTCTTCTCACCCTGGATCCTACTTTTTATGTTGTTAGATCAAGGACTTTTAGCTGAAACTGGAAAAGCAAAGGTCTCTATTTCTATTTCTTTGGAGCAATTTCACTTCAGAGAGTATTCGGTGACTGCAGGAGCTGGTCTCTTGTTCCCTTGCATGAGCCTCACCACCAGATGGACTGGTTGTTAGCATGGAGCGCTGGGATCTCCACAGCCTTTGATGCTCAGCAGCACCTGGGCAACGTGCATGTCCTCCCAGCAGGGGAGCACTGGGCATGCCTGGGAACTGGGATCACACAGCTTGAGCCAACGTTTTTCTTTCTTCTTCATTGCAAGTACATTCAGGAAAATATTGCACAAAAATCTAGATTAAACCTCAGATTGCAAAGTAACAGGTGATGTGTCTGCCACTCCATTCATTGAGGTGTGCTGGGCTAAAATGCTCACAGAAAATAAATTCCAGTCTCTTCCACCAAATCATCTTAATTTTAGGCAGAAACACTTTGTTTCTAACATTTGCTTTTGGTAAGAGTTTGCAGCGATAGCCTTATTGTATGAAAAGTCCTGTCAGCAGACAGAAGCAGCACCACGTGAGTGTTGTGCCCAACTGCATGCGAGCACTAATCAAGCTGTAGAATAAATGAAAACAAATAGAGTGCAAATGAAGATTTGGCAAAACACATCATCCAGTCCTGACTAAGGGAACTGGAAGAAATCACAGCAACAGGCTACAGAGCCAGCTGGCCCCTCTGACACATCAGGGGTACAAACATTTTGTAAATGTGCTCTGTGTCATGTTGTCAAGGCATGAAGAGTGGTCTTCTGTGCTTCGCGGCCTTATTACAGTCCTGATCTGCAGACATCCCATGAAGAGAAACAGAAAAGAGTGTTATGAATTATTCAGTCTCCCTTTTTAGAAGGGCTTTTTCCCATTTTCCCCCTCAAAATTAAAATATGCTTTAAGTCTCCCTCATGTCTTGGTGCCACAAATAATGGGTTTGGGTTCTTGGGCATTTTATTGAATTGTATTTTCTTCTCACAGCATTTTTAGGCTCAGAAAGAAAAAGAAAATGGTGCTTGTCTACTAATATTTTAAGTTACTAGGGATTACAAGGCACAAATTAAAATTAATGTAAGTGATTTTTAGCCTGAAAAAAACCCCACAAAACCATGCTTCATATGAAATAGTGTGTGTTGAGTGGTGTAGGCAGAGCCAGTTTTACTACCGTAAGGAAGGGCAGCATCTGCCTCCCAGGGGGCTCCCTCCAGGAAACAGCAGAAAAGGTCCCCAGGTAATGGCTACTCAGGGGATGAGAGGTACCCAATATGCCCTCAGTGCCCCCATCACCTCCTTCTGCATGTCAGACCTTTCACACAGGATAAACTCCTGTCAGAAGCACACTTCAGGCCAAATGCTGCTCCCGGACTCCCATGGCAACAGTATGATAACATTTCAGATCTGTTGAAAAATATTTTCTGTTTGTTTCTTTATAGCATCTTCCAGCAACTTGTGCTGTTGTAGAGGTGCAGTTTTGAGAGACAACCTAGGTATGTAGCACTTTCCTTGATCCTTTTTTCCTATCAGCTTTTATATTTGACAAACACCCCTCCTTTATGTGTGTGCATTTCCCTTTCCTTCTTGTATTCACACTCAATGCATCAAAGCAATGTGATCTCTAAATCCAGGCTCAGCATCCTCATCCGAAGCCCGTGACGGTGCTTTCTCCCCCAGGGGCCACAGCCAGAGAAGCAGTAAGAGACGATCCCTGTATATCAGGCAGTGAAGTGCAAACCAGGGAGGGACCCTCAAAGATGGTATGCCTCATTACATAAAGGCGCAGGCAATGAAGAGTGGGCAGTGAGGAAATGGCCTGGCATCCTTGAAGAAAAAGGCTAGAACCTGACTTTTTCATTTTTTTCTTTTGTGGTGGTTTGTGTTGTTTGGCTTTTTTTTTTTTTTTTTTTTGGATGAGGGAGAACCATAGCCCACTAAGCTTTGTCTTTGTAGAACCTGAGATGGGAAAGCCGGGTGAAGGGGAGGAGTGAGGGTTGTTCCTTGCTGGGGAGGGAGGGAAGTGGCAGCTGTCCTCCAGAGAGAGAGACCACAATGCCTTTCACATTGCCTGCAATTAGATAGGGAACATCTCCATTTTAAATGTGTTGCTCTAGCTCAATTTTTTTTATCTTGCGAGCCTTCTCAAGTGTTTATTTTCTTTTATTTTAGAGTGACTTGTAATCTTGTAATAAAAGCAAAAGGAAAATGTAATTAATCACCTTCAAGGCCACCTGTGCTCAAGAGGTGCAATTATCCCTCTCCAGGGGTGAATGTAACACCACCACCTTCCCACTTGCTCACCCCATCCACCGGATCCTGGCTTCCACTCGGCAAGGCCCAGGTGCACTGATGAGAAGTGAACGGTATAGGCAAAGGGTTAAAACTAAGCTATCAGATCTTCAGTTGTTTACCAGCTTCTCTTGAATCTCAAGGAGCTTCCTGGTGGCTGAGGCACAGGCGGAACAAAAGCCCTTGCTTTAGGAGCAGCCTTGAGAGGTGATGCATGAGCAGTGCATTACAAGCCCACTGAGGGGCACATCTCCTGCCTCCTCCACCACCTCCCTTGCTGCACAAGAAAGGAGCTAACCGCTGTTTCCCTGACCCTCACCTTGGCTGCCCGAGGGAGGGAGCAGCACTTGCATTGCCCTTTCCCACCTACCCCACAGGAAGACAGCCAGAAGCACCGACGTGATTTACATCACCCCCAGAAAGGTCTCTGCAAAGCCGAGCTGGTGGTGAGGCACCACATTGTGTCTGAGAGTGAAGGGGAGGGAAATGTCTGCATTGAGCTCTTCAGTTTACAGAGGACAGTCAGCAGCACCATCTTGTGCTGCTCCACACCGCCGTCCTTCCCGGGCTGACAGCAGCATGCCCACCACCAAATGAGACACAAAACGAAGACCCAAGTTTCTGGCCCACAATACAAAGGAGGGCACACTGAAAAGGGAGAGCACATCCTGTGAAAGACAGCTATTGCCTTCCTCACAACACACAGATTAAAGTGATGCCAGCAAATAAACCTGCATTTGGTCACTTTAGCTGCTGTTAGCCTTCTGCACAACATGTAACAAGAGATTAGAGGGGTGATGGAGACATGCACTGTGTTCATCCCACCTAGTCTGGGCCTTGGAGAGCACGCTGGTGAAATTGCTGTGCCCAGGGTGGGTGCAAGACCTGCACACAACTATTCACCTGGAAGTATAGTTACAAATGGGAACAGACACCCAGGTGCTGGTTGCCCCTCGGCCCAGGGGTAGGTGTCAGCCAAAATGCCGTCAAAATAAGGCAGCTACAAACACAGGGCCCCTAGCCTTCACTGTCTCCGCTGTGGCTTCATGAGCGCATTGGTGTTATAGAGCTGTGCTCTTTTCTTGCTGCTGCATGCCTGCATGGAGGGGGTCCTGACCCAGCAGGATCCAATTCTGCCCCCAGCTCCAATGGGGCAGTGCAAAAGCCCAAGGGGACCTGGGTGAGCACCCTGCTATGCCACCGTACAGACAGGCAGGCTCACAGGAGGACCAGTTCTGGCACCCACTCATGCCAAGCAGTTCCTGCGCTGCTGATGGAGACACCTCATCTGCCTCCAAGGATGGCTTCCCACAGCGGCGATCTGTCCTTCCCAAGACAAGCTGCACCCGTGAGTAATGGTCTGTGGATGCAGAAAGAAAAAACCACTCTGCCAGGCAGGGCAGTGGCTCTATTGTACTGCTCAGCAGTAATGACAGCGACAAAATCTGGTACTAAATTATTTGCCTCAAACACCAAATCCATAGTGGTAGCAGTCAAAGCCAGGCAGAAATTACAACTGCAGCATCTCTGCCTTTTGACTTTATTTTTATCATTGAGACTTGAATTATGGAAAAACTGTTTACCCCAGGACCTGAGTGGGTTTGTCTTTGGTATGAGCCTCAGTTCACAAGATGATATTTACACATCTGTTGTTTCTTAGTAACTTCTGATCCCATTGGCCAAAGAAGAGATTTTGCAAAGGTACTGTATTCCTACAAGCTTTGCAAAAACTAGTGGCTGGGCAAAGAAAAGAGGCACAAATTGCTGCCACACAGAGCATGGGCTCTGTAGTCAGGTGTCACTGGCCTCAGTTGCCCAGTGGGTGCACACGTGCTGGCCAGGGCCACCACAGCTGGCCCCAAACTCCAGCAGCCAGTGGCTGACCTGGCCTCAAGGGTCCCGGGGCAGAGCCGTAGGCTGTGAGACATGAGGAGCAGCAGTGGCAGCACGACTGGGTGAAGCCAACTTCACAACTTCTTAAGCCAACTTCACAATTTTGGACACACAAATTATAATTTCTGAGTACTTTACACCAAGCCAGGCTTCTACAGGAATGTCAATACATGTGACAGCTTTCAGGTACTCTCTTGGATGACAGCTAAACATTGCACCCTGGAAGTGCCTCTTCCTTTTCATCAGCTCAGGCTGGGGCAGTAGCTTTGGACACAGACATCTGAGGATCTCCACAGCTGGGCAATATCCCTCCTCTCAGCACTTTCCAAAGCCCGTTAGGTATTAGCATCTGTTTGGACACAGCGAAATTTCAACCTACTGGCCACATTGCAGCAGTGGCTTCTTGGTTTATCTGAATCCCGTGCTGGAAGGGGTTCCCAAGGGGTAGCAGACGTTCAGAGGAGCAGATGGTGATGTGCGGGACTGTTGTTTCTGGACTTAAAGGTATATTCTGACTCCTCTGGAAGCATAGGATCCCACTGGTGAAACCTGGGGAGGACCACAGCCATTCATAGCTTCATTGCTGCGTACCAAGGCAGCTCCATCACTTTCTGAAGGCTTCAGTAAAACAAGAATGCAAAGCTAGAGCCATCACCTCTTGCTTTTGATTTATTGACATTGCTTGTTTGCTTTCCCTTTCCCCAAACTCTTAAATGTGAGGTAAGTAGCAGCAAAAAACAGAAGATCTTATATGACATTTTCCCATTTGCTTCTACCTGAGAACTGTTTAGAATAAAAGTATCACAGTCAAAGGAAAAGACAAATATAACAAATTGATATACTCTTTTTTTTTTTTTTTTAATAGTAATACAGTGGGTGTACTAGCCTAAGGAAAATAATATCCTGCTCTTTCTTTTTTCCCTGAGTATATCCCTAAACCCTCACTGTTTACAAAGAACATTTTACATTTGTCCTTTTCTGGCTTTATTACTTAAGTCTTTGAGCACTCCAGCGAGCACACACCAAAGCAGTAAGTGCCAGCGTGGGACCCTGGCTTACACCAAGACCTCTGCCTTACTCTTTGTATAGCTCATAAGGCAAGAAAACCTTGCCTCTGATCAAACTGGAATACATTTCATACACTGCATAGATTTCTTCACCATTCCCACCAGGCAGAATTTTCATAGCATTGCCATAAGCTATTGAGGGTCTTTTTACCTTCCTGTAATCATTCCTGACACTTTTTTCAACAACATAAAGACCATGAAGATAGCTAGGAGTGGGTGGTATTCCTGTTTTTAAGCTGAACAGAGGAAGGAGAGAGTTTGTTTTTCCTGGATTTTTATTCTCAGGTGGCACAGGTTGTTTTATTGTATTTTTTTTTCTGACAAGTTATTTTGAATAAACAGAGCTGCTGTTACTGCTGTTTAGGGTGGCACTTGCTACACCCTCAACTTACAGACTCCTTAGGCTCCTTTGATGTCCCTCGTGGTTGTTTCTCAGTTCCCTCTTCTTTTTGAGATACCTCTGGGTCCTTGTTTCATTATGTTGAGTCACGCATAAGACAGACCGATGTGCTTGTGGTGCAATGATGAGGCTGGTACTGAGCCTGCACTGTCTATAGTAGTTTATTATTGCTGCCAGTGAAAAAGAAATCTAAACCTGGCAGCTCAGCCTGCTGTGAATCAATATTTTACAGGCAGTGTACTTTGAAGAGATGACACAAAGAGAGACTTGAAGGAGGGGAGGTGGGGCGGAAGGGGAGGAAAGCGAGGAAGAGAAGAATTTACCTTGACAACCATTGACATACTTTTCCACCAAAAGTGAAGGAAAACAAGCACCAGGTGCTGATGCTGAGGCTGTCTCACATAACAGGATTCTGCAGCCTTTACAGGAGCTGTTACTGCCTGCTTGCCATCCTTGCTATTGCTCTGCTGCAAATGGGATAAAACCCAGCAGTGATGCAACTTAGCAGAGACAGAAAATGCACTTTGGGATGAGTACAGAACCAGAGAACAGAGCGGTACCCACTCAGCGGGATCCTCAGAGCCATGGCCTCTGCACAGCAAAGGACCTGGGTAGGAGGGGACCACCCCTGATGCACCAGCCTATGCCTTTTCTTCTGGTGTCTTAAGGCTCTTGGCAAAGTGTGATTTTTCCCCCCTCCTTTTTAGGCTGACCTGATTAAGCAATTTTTAGTTCTTTTTCACTGTACAATGGAGGAGCTTTCTAAGGTACCGTATGGTAATAAAGCCTTTCATTTGTGCTGGCCACCCATTTACTTCTTTGTGAAAATCAAGATATCAGTTACAATCTACTGAGGCCTGAATGGCCTGACTCCAGATTATCTGAGAAATGATCTCTCCCTACCCGCCTCATTTTTACATCTGCTTTTAAATAGGACACTATGCCTGTTTAACTCAAAGGTAAAGCTGGTAGGAGCCAGCCTCAGGCAGCCCCTCAAACTGCAGTTCCCTGCCCCTGGAAAGAAGTCTGAATCCTTTTTTACAAGTACAACATAATGGCTTCTCTTGTTTGCCCTACGTTGTTATAACATGCATAAGGCTTAAATATCTTGGTGGCTGGCACCTGGCACCTAGAATCCAATGGCAGACCAGTGTCCAGCCAGCTGTGGGCTTCAGCCTGCAGGTTTGCTCAGCCACTATCAGAGGGTTGCAAAACCCCTTGGGGAGGCCCCAGAGTAGGAGCTTTATCAAAAATGTGTGAGGGACAATATCATGGTGACAGATGCATCCCATAAATGCATATAGGGAAGTCAGTCTTGCATTGAAATGAAAACAGTAGTTAAAAGTACAAAATGGTTTATATTTTATAGTATTTGGATCAGCCTGTGAATGGAAGGGGAAGAAAAGAGTCTTCACCTCAATATTTGTTAGCACAAGGCCAATAAATTATGAGATTTTGACTAGCACAACAACAGTTACTATGTTTTATGTTGAAATCTGAATAAAGTAAAGCTTTCTAAAAGAAACTAGAATCATATTTCTCCACCTGTGCAGAATGATGCCCCAGATGAGAAACATAGCTGTGAGATTTAGTACAGCAAGAAATCCCTAGAGACAGAGAAATAACTTTGCAATGATTAAGAAGTTTGCCCACAGTTATACCAAAAAAAGGGCTAAAGCTTAAGTTCACACTTTCCACAGCAGTTTAGAAATTCTACATTCTTCCTTTGAATGTAGAATGTAGAATACATGTAGAACATGTATCAAAATTAATATTATGATGGTAAGTTAAATACCAGCTAATCTGATTTTTAAAGTTGGTCGTTATCCTTATTGAGAGGAGTTGGCAAGACTAAGCCAGACCAAGTGGATGTCTGCAGCAAAAGGGGGAGACTGGGGTCATGGTGGTGCTATGACATCTTTCTGGACATGAAGACTGACCTGCAGTTTGCAGGAGATTTCAGCAGTGGACGGCTGCTTGTGTCCATCTTATGAGCCAGCTGCAAAGTACTTGCATTTCAGGGAATCCATCAGAAAGAGACATCAGATCTCTAGTTCTAACACCCTCATCATGAAAATGTGTATAACATAATACCTAATAGTTCAAAGGCACACTGTGATGATAATTATTAGCAATAGCACATGAACTCTACAAAGTAATTTTGGTCAGGTATAAAAGGATTATTTGATTTGATCATAGAGAGTTACAAACCAAATTACTTCTGATACAAGAGATGTTATTAGTGATCTCCATGGCCTCTCAGACTCATTTAAAAATTATTTTGCAGATTTGAATAATGGAAAGTGAAACAATATAGATTTCCACCCCCCTTTCCCAAACTGTATAGATGAAAAGACCCTTAATTCACATGTGTGTACCTAGAATAATGACTGATCCAGGCTTACTTTTAAGTCTGAGTTCCCTGATGAGGTTGATAATGAGCTGACATGAATTAAAGTAAATAAAACTCATGAGACCTATAACCTGGAACCTCTGTGTCTTGGAATTGAGGTCTTGATAATTGCTTAACTTACAACACCGTATCATTTTAAATGCTGAATTACAAACAATTTGAGAGAACACTATGCTGTACCCATGACATAATTGGTACGAAGACTTACGTGCAAAAATGAATGCATCCCTACTGTAGGTTAGTTTGACTCGATCCTTTGAACAATATGAACACACTTTCCATATGAAATGCATGACTGGTGTCACAAAGCCTTCAGGTCTGCTCTTGCAGTAACCCTTGCACCTACAGACAAGTATGCTGTCCCACGTACACCAAGCACCCATTGAGGAAGGTACCCGCACCCAAGGCATGGAGGCTCCCTGCTTCCACCCTGGTCCCTCCAGCCCCCCTCTGCCCTGCAACACGCCAGGGATGGAACACTGAGCAGGGTTCTGGCCATGGACATCTGATGCTGGAAAACAAACTGAGTTCACCAGTGTGTCAGTGACCCACAAGAGAAACAGAGGCAGCTTCCTTTCAGTCCTTCAGGGTCATCATTAATAACAGATGGAATAAATCCAGGGCTGATGCAGTGCCACTCACCAGCAGATCCCAGGACACCGTGCAGAAGCACTGGCCCCAGGCTGCAGGCAGAGAGGGTGTTTTGCAACCTGATGTACCCAGGTTTGCTCAGGGAGCTGGTGGCACAGCTAAGAAGAGCACTTGGGCTCCTGAACATGGTCCAGTATTTGGTGCAGTGCCCTCCTCTTGTCCCCCTGACCGATGGAATAAAGGTTTGAATGTAAAGAAAGATATTTAAAGGGCTGGAGGGAAACAGAGCAGGGAAAATCACACACTCAAATAAATTTTATATCTGTGAACCTAGTTCTTATGCTACAAAAAGTCTTTACACAGTCAAACTTTATACAATGCAGATGAACACTGCATGTTGCGCACTGTTACCCTTGTCCATGTCATGGGCATAACCAGAGCATTTTCCTTCATGCTCAAACTTTGCAGAGATGGGGCTCTGAAATCAAGTTACCTACCCTGTGCAACACACAAACTACCACCCACACTATTTTTTAATCTTTTAATAACCTGAGAACGTCTCACACATCACCGTCCTCTGTCTTTTCCTCTGCCTTTCCGTGATGTCCCTATTTATAGGCTTCTAGTTTGCATCTCAGCAAACCTTGTGACCTTTTGGCTACTTGCAAGACACAGCAGCTCTTTTCTGCCCACAGAACCCTTTGGTTTTAAAACTGAAGCCCACCGCTTACAGCTGCTCTTAGCTACCATTAATCAGTTGGGTTTCCATTATAGTTATTTGTTTACCTAGTGTGAAAACCTAGTACCTCAGAGCAATTACCTGGCGTACACTGGATACTTAATATGTGCTGTTCATAAATTATTGAAGAGAAAGTCTTTCCCTTCACCCTGTCCTGCTGAAACGATGGCTGCTTTTAGAGGTTACCTTTGAAACTTTGGTAGTTTTATAATTAAATCTCAACTGTGGGTGTCAAATGATATGAACTATGAAGAATGCATGAGAATTCATTTACAAGGCAGTAAGAGGGAGCTATTCCTCAGCTGAAGTTTCTACTTTTTCTTAACATTCTGCTATTTTTCCCTTATGTTTCCATCACTGTAATCAAATTCCAGTTTGCTAGTACTTTGGGAAGAGTTGAAACCCTGCTGTATTTTTTTATGTCAGCTTAGGAAATAATCCAGAAACCCTTTTGTTTCTCTGTTTATCTGCATTTCCACAAACTCCCTGCTTCAGTTATCTTTACTGTTGTTTCCTATGTGAGCAGAGGTGGGCATCAGAGCCCACACAGAGTCCTCCCATCCCGCCAGCCCAACTGGTGCCAACGGAACAGGACAGGGGCAGAGCACACGCCGTACCCCTCTGGAGCAGCCACCCATGAGCAGCCCTTCAACAGGCTGCAGCTTCCAACAGGACAAGAAAATAGTCCCATCTTTTTAAATACTTAAAGCCAAGAGTCATGATTGTCAAGAGCAACCTCACTGCAACACCTTAAGAATAACAATCAGGATAAGGCCCTAAGCCTATAATCACAGCCTAATTTTAATGCTATATACACAGTATTCCCTCACTAAAACTAATGACACCTTTGGTGCCAAAAGAAAAATAGATGTACC
The DNA here is from genome assembly GCF_023634085.1 of Falco cherrug. Lineage (NCBI taxonomy): Eukaryota > Metazoa > Chordata > Aves > Falconiformes > Falconidae > Falco > Falco cherrug. Next base: position 434,377 of record NC_073702.1, on the reverse strand, counting down.
AGAAATCTCTAAAATTGTGTTCCCCTTCTCCTCACATATCTATGTGAAACAAGAAGCAAAGCTGTTCCTGTGCTGGCTTCTGGAGGGGGTTTTCGGCTCTTACTCTCTGCAGTCCTTGTAGATTTTAAGAAAGTTTTGGTTCGTATGATTTCCTCTTTAAAATCAAAGGAAATTTGCTGGGAACGGAAAACTGCATCTTTATGAATAACATTGTAATGTTACATGATTTAGCTTTCACGCTGAGAAAAACAACTATTTAAAAACAAGAGCTGGAATAATTACATTTCACAAGGGTAACGTTATATTACACTGAACTCAGAAGCTCACATCACTGTTACACTTAACTCTACCCTTCACGGTAGTTGTAAACACATCAACATATCTGTTCAGCTGTAAGATGCTAAATAGGATGAGTGCTTTGGAGTTTGAAAGGAACCAACTTTTAAATGGCTAGAACAGTTTTATGACTCTTTCCCTGTCTCCAAGATGTACATAAACTGCTCTTATTCCTATAGCTGTATTCTCCAGATGTGAGCAGACAGTTTCTTTTCAATAGGCTGGACCACTTGCTAGGTTGGAACCTTTGGGGCAGCAGCACAGGAAATACATCTGCAATGTCGCTGTCAAATACGTGAAAGGCAACTGTTAGAATGACACTTTTCCTGCTTTAAAGCCAAAGACCAGTTGCAAGGCTTAAAAATATTGTGAAAGAATAATCTTACCCAATTCCTGCTTCCAAACCCAACAAACTCAACAAAAAGCCATGTCCAGGCACTCTGCCAATGCATCTAATTGAGAGACCCAGCTTCAGCAAAGTACTGTGATATAACAGTAGCACAGCCATCATGGTCCAAGCACCAGCTATTTTTCAGTGCCTCTGAAATCAGGTTTCTATCAACAAAACCTGAAAATCTGATACATACAGATGTGGAAGAAAATCCTTCCTTTCCCCCACATGAGAGGTTTGCCCTGGATTTTGCTTCAGGAGCTGGACCGGATGCGTGGATGGGTGTTACTCTACATATCCCTTATGCTGTATTTATTGTGTTTATAGCAGCCAGGATAGTAGACAGCCAATGAATTAACATAACAGCTTGTAAAGCTGGTGTGAAATATGATTTTATATACAAAAATCTATCTGAGATCAAAGATACAGCATCAAGCCCTATGAGGCTGCCAGTTGAAAACCCAGCTGATAAAGGGCATAAGAAACAGCTAGCAATATTGCATTTAAAGAGAAACTCAGCCTCCAAGTGAGCCAAGCAGGTATAAACTCCCTTGCTGAGAACTGCAGATCTAATCTAATCTGTCTAACCATTTATAGGATGCTACACTTGCAGCATTTAAGCACCTTACAAAGATAATCACAGCCATAAAATAGGCACATGCATGTGGTCTGCTAATCCACACAGTCCCCATTTGCTTTCATTCCAGCACCAGAATACCTGCAATAATATACGTATGCCATCAGGACACAAGGTTATATGTAGGCATTTTGGAGAAGAGGCTGTTTTCCTGCTATGATGAAAGTGAGAAATATCTACATTAATTTTATATTTATGTCTGCTTCTGCTCTGCTGTTTACTATCCGGATTCAAGGTGTAGGCTGCTATCAGATTTCACCACACACTTCAGGAAAACATGTGATGACTTTACAGAGCTCAGTGGCCAATATTCACCCCAAACTCCTCATATTAAGGCTTAGATGTTGGGTGCTGATCAAACTGGGCACAGCCACCCCTATGTTAAGGTAGGGTTGTGTCCCTTCAGTTTGACAACCTCAGAAAAATGATCAGGCGGGGGGAGAAATGGTGTTAGGAAAAGTAATCCCAGCTCTCAGAAATGGACCCACCAGTGATAAATCAGGCTAGCTCACATCACAAGGGAAATGGCAGACTGCAAGCAAGGAATGAGCAATACAGGTTATTCTTTTTTACACCAGCTGCTAGATATGGCTGCCACATATAAAATAAATAATGCTGGGGTGTGACTATGCTGATTGGAGCCACTATAGCTCATTCTGGGCACTCTGCTGTGGGGAAGGAAACACAATAGACCTCACGAAGCAGCATGTTTGCAAACAGGGGTGGGAGCCAGCCAGCGAGAGGGAGCCTTGCTGGAGCACCCAGCTCTGTGAGGGAAGATGCAGGCTGCTGGAGAGAGCAGGAGCAAAGCATTCACAGGAGGTGGATGGAGGGTCAGCGCACAGCTCACTCTCTGGTGCTGATCCCCTTCTCATCACTCATTCATTTCCTACATCTCATCACCATAGCTTCAGTGCAAGACAATTCATTTTCTTCACCATCTTTTAAATACAGATTGCGACTCTACATTTATCTGTACTAGAAAGATGTAGAGCTGTAAGTTTGTGTTATGCAAAGGCAAAGAAAATGCACGCTGCTTCTCTAAGATAGAGTATTCTGAGCTGGAAGATACATATCCCTAGAGAAGAAGAAACCCATCCCTGTAAAGGAATTTTGGAGGAAAGCAGTTGGCCAGTGCTCAGCTAGCTGTCCTGCTTCACCTGCCAACAGATGATATGTAGGCTGTCAGGAGTCAAATTATTTTCCTATTAAAGTTAATGATAAAAACTGCTCAGACTGCAGTACGCTCACCCTGACCGCACAAACCTGACCACAGGGGAGACAAAAATTAGGTTCCCTCACAATTTAGAAGCCAGAAGTGAACGCTTAGGAAAGTCCTAGCAAAATGAGCCCTCTGGCATCACTGAGGGATCCCAGTCCTGGGGTGTTTTGCTCCCTTCTCTGTGCTCAGGCCACTCAGATTTATTTTGCCTGTGGTTCCCTGCGGTGCTACCTGCTTCACAGCATGTCCTTTTCTCCCTGGGTTGCCTCATACTTCACAGGGGACCTCGGCAAAACCGGTAACACCAGCCTGTAGCAAAACAGTTTTAAAAGAACATTTAAATCACTTGTACAAAAGCGAGTACACAAGATACAGGTAAGATACATGGCTATGGTACCCCAGATATCAGTTTTCCATAGCACTGTTTGTTCCTCATTAGTAAACATTTTCTTTAAATTATCTTGGATACTCATTAAATATTATCAGCTACTTAGAACCAAAGGATAATTATGAGTTTAATGAAGCGTGTACCAGCTTGCTGAAGTCTAACGTTTGTTTCTCTGCTGGGACTCCATTTTACTTTGCACTTATCCTTCAGCAAAGCTACTCTACAAAGTCACTTTGGCAATAAGAAGTATTTAATTAGATTAATGAATTTTTATCACCTCTCCTAGGGATTAGGCTTGTTAAATCCTGGCGACTAAAGAACAACAGATTTTTTATTACTAAATGTTTAGGGATGCATTGGTTGTGTTGCCGTGGCAGTCCTCATAAGTCAGGCTGCTTTGGGCAGTTCTACCTTGTATATCCCTCAGTAGGCGAGGGATATTTGGCAGGGACAACCTGTGCCTTCAGTTAAATCACAGAAATCAAAATGCAAATGAGTGTATGCAGACTCCAGCAGCTGACTTTATTTCAAAGTTTTCTAACTAGCTCTGTGGGAGGATTAATGAAACCACTCATCACAGGGTCCTTGCTAAAAAAAAGAGGGCTGACAATCTGTATTTAGCTTTGCTCACTAGCTGAAGAGCACAGCTACAGTCTGACCTAAGAAAACTCTTGGAGTATTTGCTCTTTTGGTGGCTTTTTGTCACAGTCCTAGTCACAGCCTGGGAAACTGGTTTTAGATGTTGCACTGAGACACAAACAGAGCACAGCCCCTTTGTCCCAGGGAGTTTCCCGCTAAATAATTAATGGTGTCACACCACACAGAATGACAGAAAGCACATTTCTTATGTGACACCATGAGATGATGAGCCAGTGAACTCCTGAGACACAACCTGGAAAAACATTTTGGGCCCCCCTTGTCAAATGCAATTGATGGACTTAATGTCCCAGCCATACATACAGTGGTTGCACTTTCAAAGCACAGTTGCACTTTTATAGAGATGGACTGAAGCAACCTCACAGCATAGGTAACCAAGCTGTTAGACCTGGATAGCTGAGTCCCCCTCAAGATGGATGAATATTTGAAGTTAGTTAGGAGAAAAGTCCCCATGGGTGCCTCCAGTCACAAACACAATGTGGGGAGGATTTGTGTGGGTCACATCACTCAAGCCTTGCCCCAGCTGCTCACGAGTGATTGTTACCACCTTTGTTTCAGTGAAACAACCAAGGAGGTCATGTGTGAAATGTCACAAATTTTAAGTAGTGGCAAATGGACCAAGAAACGTAAAACATACAACTAATGTCATCCCTGTTCCTAAAACATCTGGGTGCCTTAAAATCTCCACCATAATGAGATGCCCAAGTTGAGGAACAGGTGTCAGTGTTGGGAGTGGAATGGCAGAGGTCCTGCCTGTCACAGCAGGCATCAGTCTATAGCTATCATCACTCCGGATTTCCCATTAAACTTGAAACATTAATATCATGTTTCTTCACTCAGCGCAGACCAAAACCCACCTGCAAAAGCTAAACAGAGCACCGTTTCCCCTCCCAGGCTCAGCTCTGCAGACACTGACGGCAGTCCTTCTGGCTTCCCTGTTCATGAGCAGGCAACGCCACCTTCCAGACAAGCAGCTTCAGAGAGTTTGCAGGAAAGAGAGAAACTAGAGGCAGCCAAAGAGACAGCAATAACATCAATTTTAAAAGGCTGTCATAAAGCAATAGGGAAGGGAGGACATAATGCTGATGCAAACAGATGACTTTTTAAGAAGTCATGTCTGTCTGTTTGCACATTTGCACAGATCTGATGCACGCAGCCAAGCCTATGGAGGCTGTGCAGGATTTTGTGTGTGCACACATGTGACATCACAGGACCCCAGCTAAAGGCATCAGAATGACACGTGGTCACCAGCACTCAGCACACATGCGGTAGACTCAGGTAATTTCCCGGGTGTCTGGATGTGACCAGGCAGCTGTCGACCCTCCCATCCACGGAATGGCTGCATCCAGCCTCACCTGCTAATGTATGCACACTTCTGCGCCCATCTGTCTTCAATAATCTGTCCCCCAGGACCAGGAGAAAGAAGGAATAATTAAGCTGTTCCGTTAAGGAAAGAGGATGGTTTTGACCAGGGAAAGTAACTTATCCATTTAGCTCATCTCATGAACCAAGTGAAAACGTGTGCTCGTTGACCACTGATGCTGCAAGTATATAGTGATTTGAACTTGTTAATGAAGATAAGTCTCTGTGCTGGGAGTGCTAGAAGAGGAATAGAGGGTTAGAGGGGAGCACTGAAGTTTATCTGTATTCTGCAGAGTGCATCTGAGTAATAAAGTCACCTTCCTCAGAAACCTTTGCCCAAGAGTGAACTCAGTTCCTCTTAGCATGTTTAAAAGAGTCCTCTAAGACACCTGCATGAATAATACTGAGTAGGACATGCTCACTGAACTTCCCAGGATCCTGGATTCAAAGGGGAAATAAAAGATGGTGAGAAGCAGAAGAATGGGGGAAGGAGAAAGGGAGAGGGAGAAAAGCAGGGTATGAGTTAAAAATTGAAGCTGTAAACAAAACTGACTGATGATATACCAAGGGGACAGGCAAAAAACCAAAACTAGGATACAAGGAATTCATGGCATTATCTCATATATTTATTATTGAAAATACAATAGGATTCTTTCTCTGAAAAATCTGCCTTGAAAATATATTGAGAAGCATCTTCCAATTACCAGCACATTAAACTCCAAACTCTGCAGTGTCACAGCAGACAGCGAGGGGGAACGACACTGAGGGGAAATGAGTGATTAGGACTCCATCCACATCCCAGCTGTGACAGGATGTGTTTTCACAACACATCAACTGTTTAAATGATTTGATCTTCTTATTGTCTGATAGGGAAAATGAAATATGCGATATGCTTTCATGAGACCTCCTCGTTCAAACCCTGCAACTTTCCAGGTTTTTTTTGCATTTGCTTTTTAAGTTAATTAGAGCTCAGCTTACAAATCATACAGAAGTGATGCATGGGTGATCCTGGGTGAAAACCTATCAACTCGTGGAGTGAAAGGCCTTTTATATCTGTCTTTGCTCAGGAGGCTGAGGGTGCAGAGCAGACCATGGCTGCAGGCGGGCTCTGGGGCTTTGTCGTGGCCCAATCATTTAGTTGTGCTCACAGGCAAGGGAAAACACCTGCTTGCTGTCTGCAGGGCTGCCTTCACTGTGCTGCCTGCTCCGGGGGGGTGAGTGGGTGATGAACTCTGTGGAGGTGGTTGAAGCAGGGCAGGGGTATGGGAAGGGGTGTGAAAATTGCATAAGGGGCCATGAGTGAAAAGGGTAAAAAAAGGAGTAAAGTCTCTGGGCAGGCTGGGATCCTGCCCAGCTGCCACTACTGAGGCTCTGGCAGCTGCCAAGAAGCACTCAAACACCCCAAAATGCCTGGAAGGAGTGAAGGCAGGAGGACTCATGGGCACACTAGCACAGACTTTGAACACAAGGTGCGGTCTGCAAAATTCAAACATGTTGGATGTCAGCACGTTCTTCTGGGGAAGGTCTGACATATTGAAGGGGCGGTTAGAGACACAGCTCTTCTTGAGGGTAATGGACAGGGAGGTGTACAGCACTAAGAGCATCCAATGGGCACAAGTTTCCCTTTCCAGATGCAGAAGCAATTCCAACCTGGAGGTAGTCTTGAATTCCCAGTACAACACTGACAAGTGAAGGTTGGTCTCTGATGCATTGGTTTATGTTGGAAGCGGGTCAGAGAGGCCAAGAACTCACACCTAGGGCAAGCACAGGGCACACTGCTCAGTGACCTGACTTCCACCCCAGGGTCTGTTAACCCACATGGTCCCCACCTCCCTTCAGGCAGCACCAGACCGTTCTGCTGTAGATGTCAGGAGATGAACAGGACAAAGGTAAAATACTTTCAAGAAAGCACACTGTGCTATTGTATACATAAGTACATTATATATATATTTATGTGTGAGGGAGTTTGTTGTCATATACTATATTTCCTTCCTCTAAAAGTTCATTATAACATATAAACTTATGTTAATTTGTGAAATAAGATACTTGGGGCAAGGGCCATCGTCTTAGTGTTTGTAAAGTGATAATCATAAAGGGATCTGCAGGTCTTTGCCGCAGATCCATATAGCAGCTTGGATATTGCGGTTTAAAAATAACAATTAATACATAAAAACTTAACATTCCTATTACTGAAGGTGCTTCTTCTGTTTACATTTAATTCAAGACCAATTTGGCACAGAGTATTCAGTTTTCAGCAGCGCTCTCTGCTCCTATCAGCTTAAATGTGGCAATTTTCAGGCCAAAGGCAGTTTCTTAGCCATGGTTATGGGGGACTTAATAATGGTATCTAACTGCAACTCTAACTACACTGCCATGATTATACAAGGATATTAAGTTCTTCCTAGCGGGCTGCAGTTTGCAGAATAAGTACTTTACAATTAAATGGAATTTACCGAGTGATCCTCAAGAATACTGCATGGCAATACTGCTGAGCTTATATGCTGGCTAAAAGTATGTAACTGGGGTGTGAGGCAGCTGAGTAGATCATGCAGTGATTTTGTCCTTGTACCTCAAGGCAGGATCCCCCGTGTTATGCTGCGTAATGTGTTTCACTCCAGAGCATGGCAGGAGGTAGAAGAGACCGCCCTGTGCAGACCTTACAACTTTCACAAAAGCCTTTGACAAATATGTGCAGCTTAATTCAATATTGCCAGCCTCTGGTTTAGCACTGAAATAGTTCCTGCCTTATAAATCTCTCTGTTTATCTGCAAGTGCAGAGATAGAGAGGCATGATGGATATGTCTTAATACTATCTTTGTTGTTGCATATAGGTTTTAATTTAATTTTACGTTATATGGCATTTACTTTATCTGTTCCGATTAAACTAATTCTTCAAGGGACACAAGGAAGGTGACTGAAGGTGAGCCAGGCAGTCTCCTGGGATCTGGATCTGCATAAGCAGCCCCTTCTAGCCAGCCATGACTGGAGCCACCAGAGAATGTGATTAGAGGGAGAGCAGCATCTTCGATGCTCAGCATTGGGGGAGATTTAAAAACTAAGAGAAAGGGAAGGTAAAAGCATAATCTAATTTTGAAAAATGAGGATTAAAGGTTCCATTAGTCACGCTGTTTCCACTGTACATATGAAGGTAACAATATGTGATTTTGCTGGATAAAAATATCGGCCCCACGCAGCTAGTGTGGTGCAAGTAAATCCCTACTGTGTTTGTAATAAGAGAAGGTTAGGATCATGCAGATGTGTGACTGTAAGCTGGTTTAGTATTAGAGCTGGCATAATAGGAAGAGATTGTTCCTTGACTTACTGGCAAGACTGGATATTCTACACCATGTTGCGACAACAACAACAAAACCACCAGGAGACTGGTGTGGCCTCACACTGCATCTCCGTGCTTATCGCCTTCTAATGCACAAATTGGGCATCAGCGGCGAGGGGGGCCCTACCGGGGATGCTCTGGGCTTTCTTTCCCATGAGGCTGCTTTAATTTCATCTACTTGGTAAGCATCTCTTTTTATAGGGCCAGGGCAATATCTAGAAGTGTGGCAAAAAACATTGTCATTGGTAATTTCTGAGTAGTCAGAGAGTTCTGCCATACTACTCCAGAGACACCCCAGGGGCAAGGCTGCCTGTCCTGATGGACTTGTAATTTAGGCTGGAGAATAACACAGGCAGGGACACTGGTGTGGGAAGGTAAGGGAGAAGGAGGATTTCCTTCCTGAACAAGGAGGTCACTTCACACATGGCCAGCTAGTTGTCCCAATGTCTGTGATGCAGGTTAGCGCAAAAGGGGTAGATGAAGGTAACAGCAGTGAGCTATCCCAATGAAGGATGCTTTGGAACAAGCAGGAGGAAAAACTACTCGAGGTTACCTGACGCACAAGGGCATCACTTAACTTCTGCACCACTGAGGAGGGATGGCAGTTTTGGCTAATGTAAGCAGAGACATAGAGAGGCGTGAGAGAAATTAGAGATGGAGTACTGGCTGTGAGAGGGGCAGAAGAGAAGATACCTGGTAAGAAAAGGGAGCATAGTGGGTGATCATGCAGGGGAAACAGAAAGCGAGAACCATGGATGGAGTGACATGGAAAATGAGCATCTTTGATATGAGCCTGTGTGTACTGAGGAAAGACTGGCAGAGCCTGACTCTGAGCATTGTGGAAGGTGAGGAGCTACATGCTGGTGAGGGGAGATGGGGGCATGTGCGACGGCAGAGGAAAAGTAAAGGAAATTTTATATCATTCTAATTTGTAGCACATTCCTTTTTGTCTGGGAATATATATGTCACCTGGGAACATACCCGTGGGGGTTACCGAAATTAATTGTATTTCTACATTTCACTCTTTTTCCCCCTCACCTCCCATAGATGCGCACACACAAATTTCTATAGCTATAAATGGTGTTTCATTACGGTTAGCAGCATTGCTTGTCTCAAACCATCACATTGCTGTACAAACATTTTTCCATTCCATACCTCCCTTGATTCCCTGGGCAGATAAAGAAGTTGTAATTTCCCAGAAGAAAAGCCTGTGTTCCCTGGGAGGCTTTCTAAGTTTGTCTGTATATTGGAACACTAAGAATTTCCTAAAACATTTTCTGTGGCTGAGTAGATCTGGCTGACTGAGGTTTAAAATTTAAGTCTCTCCATCATCACTTTACTGCCACTGAGATTTTTCTCACCTCTATATCCCAGTGTATTCATTGTCCCTGGGAGACAGTTAACCAGGGGTGAATTCACTGGTGCTGACCAGATACACAGAAAATGGTTGATGGGCAGGGATCCAAGGAGATGAATCAGAAAAATCAGTGTCCAACCCACATGTAAGTCCCAGGTCCTGGGGTAAAGTGAGTCCACAGTAGTGTTTTTATTGCTCTATAACAAACAATTCATTGTGAAAAAATAAAAATCATATTGATAATGTATTTTTAACCTGAGAACAAAGCATACCTGAAACAAGGAGGCATTTATTTCTGTGAATGTACCTGTTCTTTATTGAACACATTAGCATATTGAATGCTGTATGAAAAGACACAGTACTTTTTCCCCAGAGTTTACAATTTAAATTATAAATATATTACAGTATCAGAAGGGGTATCAAAATTAACTCATGCTATGATTCACTGCGGCAGCACGTCGCCCTGCAATGCTGCTGCCACGTTGGCTTTTCCCACGGGTGAAGGGAAAGCACCAAAGGAAATCTGAGTCCCAGTGCCCTCAACCGAGAATTTTGCACCACTTCAGTGGAGGTGGGATTTCAGCTGGGAGCTGCTGCAATGTTCCTACCTGGTTCACCCATGTTCTGTGCATCAACTTCATCCTCCACTTAAAAAGGCATTTTCCTCATTTTCTTTTGACAGGAGCCAGCACGGATAAGGTTTCATTAAAAATAAAAATACTGCTGTGTTGGAATAAATGACCATACAATACTGGGCTGAAAGATTATGTCAGTGTGACTACATCACCATTATTGGGCATGGGAACACTTTGCTTTCTGGATCTGCCACCTGAGAAGCTGGGATGTGCACTTGTGCTCCATCCTCCTCCTGTTCTTGGTCCCGGCAGGCAGGAACCTGCTGCACTGCCTGGCAGGGGGACACGCTGCGTCCCAGGGTGCCTGGGTTTGCCACAGGGCAGCCCAGCAGCTACACAGAGGCACGGTGCAGGGGATGTCAATGATGGCACCCACTTCTGCAGTGCCATCCTCCAGGTACCAAGGTATTCTGGGGGGTTTCCTCCTTTGAACTAGAGCCAGAAATTGCCACTGACTAAAGTTTTGCCAATTAATGAATGTTAAGGAATGCCAATTTTACCAATATTCTGGATATTAAAAAAATGCCATTTAGGCGAATATGACAGACATTTTAAAATTGTAAATAATTTTGTAAACAAGGATTTTTGGCTCCTATTTGTTTAACCTCTCTTGAGTCTTTAAGATTCCTACTTTCCATTTCTCCTGAAAGATAAGATATCTGAAAACCCTTTCTATTGGCCTTTTTCCTAATCTTGCTTTTTTAATTAATAAAAGTTGACACTCTGCATTAGTATAGCACAAACATGTGGGTCTGAAGAAGAAATCTACATTTTTAACATCTGATGGACAATATCAAGTGATCAACACCAATTTAAAATTGTAAGTAATAATAAATACCTAGTTTACATTTCAAGAAATTCACTTGAGAAGTCCACACTGACAGGTACCTTCCATTTACTAATCAGGTAAATGCTGCCTTTAAAGTATTTCTCAGCATCAGCATAAACATTTTTGGCTAATTCTTGTAACTGGTTAAGATTGTGTTTTCCTTTGCTTTCCTGTTTCCAAATGAACTGGCACAGATTATTTCACAATATTCAAATTGTACTTAGGACATGCACATGAAGCGTAAGTAATCCGTGTTGCCTTTGCCCACCGCTGATCAGTGTATTTTCCCTTTAGTGGACAGAGATTTTACTCCCACTCCTCTAAGAGAAAGACTGTAGACTCATCTCAGGGCTTGTTACTCAGCGGAGGTGTCGCACAAGGGTACTTTTAAGAGTGACCCTGGCAGAGTTAAACATGAGAAACCAGTGCTAAAGGGTATGTGGCCATGTGAAAAATTTCCACAGTTTTTTCCATACCGCAGGATTTGAGGTTTTGCTATTTGACCAATTATTTGAGATTATTTTTGTGTGGCTACTTGAAGTGGTAAGAGATTGTTACCTCTGGATCACAGATTCAAAGGCAGCCTAGGTGTCCTTTCAATAATCATTGTGATTATTGCAATAATAAAAAGTCAGCAATTTTAGTACCTTTTTCATTTTCACAAAATATTTAACTTAATGGTTGAAAATCTCACCAGGTAAGGAGAATGACGAAGAAGGGAACAAGACTGTCCTGTGCCATGGGTCCTCTCACCTGGGAGAAGACCAGGCAGGTAGCGTCTGAGCCTGGAGACAAAGAAAACCATGGATTTCAGCGGCCGCAAGAGGAGAGGCGCACGGTGGCTGCCAGATGCAGCCTGCTCCTATTGTTCCTCCTGGCTCGGCCACCTCGGGACAGGCTGTGATCCTTCTGGCCCTCCTGGTGTGGCCTTTCATCCTCGTCTGGTTCCACCCTTGTGGAGCAGTCTGGAGGCTGTATTGCTGTGGACAAATTCAAAATTTCATTGGTGGTAGTGCCTGTTCTGGTGCAGTGCAAAAGATATACATCTCCAAGCCTATCAGCGTGACAAGCAGCGTGAACAATAAATTCAGAAAAACATTGTATTTTGAACAACCAGTACTGGTGTTTTCATCCAGTTCCCAAATGAAAAAGTCTGATGTTTTCTAAACACTGATTTTTTTGTTAATAAGGAATAATCTGTGGTGCCAGGACAATGCAGTTTTAGAGTCATACATGTTTACTGCATATAATGTGAAGCCTGTGAGGATTTATACAGTGATCAACTGCTTCAGCATCCTGAATCATTCCACAGACAGATTGTCTATAAATAGGAGACCTTGAGGGAGCAGAAAATGTAAGTAAGAAAGTGCAGTTGTTCTAAACAAATAAAAAACCTTAAAATAGGGAATGATATTCAGTATTCAAAAGCATTTAAAAGAAAAGCTGACAAGTTTTCCATACAAAGACATGCTGGCAATGAAAGACAAGTCAGAGGAAAGGTAGCTGCTGTATAAAACCAGCCACAGCAAACCTCTGCAGCATAGGAGGACCCAGGCTGTCGGAGAGGACCCTTTACCCTCGTGCTCCTTCCCAGCAGTGCGTGGGCAGTGCGTGGGCAGCACGGCCCCTAAGAGGGCAGGGGAGCAATTCTGCCTTTCAGGCTTCCCACACGGGTTTGCCTTCTCCTTCCAACACAATCCCCTCCAAGGTCAGACCTCCTTGAAACTACGGGGACCAGTGGTGGCTGTGACAGGAGCCCCGCTGCATTCAAAGAACCCCCAGGTGAAGGGTGGTAGGCAGGGACACAGCCAAAACAGCAACTCTCTATTTTTAAGACTGTCATCAGTGACCTGGACACTTGTTAGGACAAGATTTGAAGGCAGCACCTTGGTTTATCAATAGCAGAGCAATGCCCCGCTCTCTCCCAGTAGCGTGTGGGCTGTATTGGGGAGGGGCACATGCACAGGAGACAGACAGGCTTCTTTATGCCACTTGCTACAAGTGCATTAGTAGCAAGATGCTGCAGCCTTGGTGTTTCAAAGATACCTATTTATGAGTGTATTCTATTAACTTGAAGAAATTGGCTCCAAGCAAAGAAGTCTAAAATACTACTGCACCATGCAGAAGCTTTTTAAGAAGGAAAAGAAGAACTTTCAAGAGGCAGCTTTGGGAAGATTCACACATGAATTAAGGCAAGGAAAATAAGCTTTTTGCAGCTAGCACAAGCCACCAGTCCCTGCGTGCAACAGGTAGCCTGCAACATGTTCCTCTGTGAGGGCCTGGACCTGTGCATCATCATTTATCTGTGGGAGATGAAGGCGGGGTATTTCCAAATGGCAGCGTGCAACTTCCACCATCTGCACAGGGCTGAGCGTTTGTACAAGAGTCTCAAACCTGCCTGAGCTGGCAGTTACGGAGAAGTCCATCTGCAATAGGAGTCTTAAAGTGGACATAGCAAGAAACAAGTTGTCCTTGTAACCATGCCTAATGTGGGCATCAAAACTATATATCAGGGCCTCGGCACAGTTATGAATTGGACCTTTAAACTCACACGGAGTTTATGCCCTCCACAATTTGGTCAGCTGAAACTACAAGAGCCTCTAAGTCATACATCCAAGAGTACATTCTACCAAAAATGCAGCTCTCAGAATCCTGCAAGGAAATATTGGTTCAAGTAGACCACCTACCACCTTAACTTTTGCCTTTCCCAGGCAGCAGAGTTACATCTACTACCCTTTGTGTACTGTACATGTAAGCAGAAATCCAGTTTGTACCAGCTTCCCTGGCCCCAAAAACTGACCCACTGTCTTTACTTTCAAAGGCAGAATTTATAAAGCCTGCAATGCAGTTCAGCCTTGAGTTTGGGCTGACATTTGTCTCCTTCCCCAAATGAGTTGCCTGGTTACATTTCAAGCAGACTTCTGAAAGTATACAAATGTACTTCTTCTAAAACTGATAATCATCTTCAAGGGGGGAAGGCTTATATCCTGTTTTTGCTTATGAGAAGGGCCCCAGGCACCCTGATTTAAAAAATCATCTGACAAGAAGCGGAGACTCAAATGCTCCTTGACATATATACATCTGACACCTCAGATAATCAGCATAGTTTCATGGAATTAGCTGAAACTCCATCCTCACCCCCCACCACACACTTGTCATCTCACAGCAGAAAGCATGCTGAATAACAGAGCATCGCACCAGGGCTAGGCTTTTATTGTATTTTCAATCCAGGGAAAAAAATTAAAATTCTTTTTTCTCACCGTTTCTTTTCCATCAACAGAGCTGTTCTTCCCTTGATGCCATATCAAATGTTTAAACATTTTCCACAGTTCAGTTTTAAAGGCAGTACATGAACCCAAGGAAGGAAAAATGGAAAAAGAGAGGACAAAATGGAAGTGTTTAAGCTTGGCTTTCAAACAAAGAAGCCTGACCAGGACTTCCATACTTTGGTATTGGAAGCTCCGGTCAGCCTTCAGACAAATGCCTTCACTTCTCACTGATTTCAGCAACATCGGCATAGAGTCATAGAATCATAGAGTCATTTAGGTTGGAAAAGAACTTTAAGATCACCAGGTCCAACTGTTAACCCAAGACTGCCAAGTCCACCACTAAACCATGTCCCTAACCACCACATTATGCATTTTTTAACACTTTCAGGGATGGTGACTTGACCACCTCCCTGGGCAGACTGTTCCAATGCTTGACAACCTTTTCAGGAAAAAAAATAATTCCTAATATCCAATCTAAACCTCCCCTGGCACAACTTGAGGCCGTTTCCTCTTGCCCTATCACTTGTTATCTGGGAGAAGAGGCTGACACCCTGTTTGCTACAAACTCCTTTCAGGCAGTTGCAGGGAGCAATAACATTCACCTTCAGCCTCCCTTTCTCCAGGCTAAACAACCCCAGTTCCCTCAGCTGCTCCTCATAACACTTGTGCTCCAGACCCTTCACCAGCTCCGTTGCCCTTCTCTGGACACGCTCCAGCACCTCAATGTCTCTCTTTTAGTGAGGGGCCCCAAACTGAATGCAGGATTTGAGGTGCAGCCTCACCAGTGCCCAGTACAGGGGGACAATCACTGCCCTGGTCCTGCTGGCCACACTGTGTCTGACACAAGCCATGATGCTGTTGGCCCCCTTGGACACCTGGGCACACTGCTGGCTCATGTTCAGCTGCGTGTTGACCAGCACCCCCAGGTCCTTTCCCCCCGGCAGCTTCCCAGCCACCCTTCCCCAAGCCTGTAGCGCTGTGTGGGGCTGGTGTGACCCATGGGCAGGACCCGGCACTGAGCCCGGTTGGACCTCATACAACTGGCCTCGGACCATCAATCCAGCCTGTCCAGATCCCTCTGCAGAGCCTTCCTGCCCTCCAGCAGATCAGCACTCCCCCCAACTTGGTGTCATCTTCAAACTCACTGAGGGTGCACTCAATCCCCTCATCCAGATCATTGACAAGGACATTAAGCCGAACTGGCTCCAGTACTGAGCCCTGGGGAACACCCTTGTGGCCGGCCACCAACTGCATCTAATTCCATTCACCACCACTCTCTGGGCTCAGCCAGCCAGACGGGATTCTACCCAGAGAACAGCACACCCGCCCAGGCCATGAGCAGCCAGTTACTCCAGGAGAATGCTGTGGGAGATGGTGTCAAAGGCTTTAATAAGGTCCAGGTAGAAAACACCCACAGCCTTTCCTTCATCTACTAAGTAGGTCACCTTGTCATAGCAGATCAGGTTAGCCAAGCCTTTCATAAACCCCTGCTGGCTGGGCCTCATCACCTGGTTGTCCTGTACATGCCGTGTGATGGCACTCAGGATGACTTGCTCCATAACCTTCCCCAGCACCAAGGTCAGGCTGACAGCCCTGTAGTTCCCCAGGTCCTCCTTCCAGCCCTTCTTGTACATGGGCAGCGCATTGGCTAACCTCCAGTCTTCTGGGACCTGTCCAGTCAGCCAGGACTGTTAATAAATGATGGAGAATGGCTCAGCGTGCTCCTCCACTATCTCCCTCAGTAATCTATGAAGAGTGAAATCTTTCTCCAGGCTCTGATTATCTCCAGTCTTACTGGAGGTAGTTTCTCTACCAGCCTGCCAAGTTCTCACCTAAACTGGATCAAACTGTTTCCTTCTCAGACTTTGCTTTAGGTCACAGAGATTTGAATTTGGGAATAAGTTAGCATTCGCATAACAAGACTAGAAGAATTTCAGCCCACAGTATGTTTTGGCTGTTTATCTGAGGTCTCTGAGCAACCATGGTTTCCATCAGCTTCAAATGTGGATGGATGCTCAACAACTTTGGAGAAAAGCAGGTCATGAAATTCAACAAACTTCATTTGAAAAACTGAAATAGTACTGTTCTCTTTGAAAATTCCCAGTATTTTTCGCTTCTAAAGGGCTAGGAGTACTTAAAAGGGTGGTCTCTTCCCCCATATTTTAGAGTTGCAGGTGCCAACAAACACCAAAAATTGCAGATAGCTGAGATGAGGAAGACAGTGGGGGATTGATGCTTTTACAAGTTTGGCAAGGAAAGTGAAAAAGTCACCACAGTAAAAGGGTAGAAAATATACAGTGAGTAGATAAGATATCTCACCAGCCTTACAGCATTCATAGATAAAGGGTTTGCAATCTAGCCTCACTGTATTCGTGTGGGGAGTATTTTTTTAAGAGCACTGGCATCCAGCTATACACATTACTGTGCTAGTGTTACTGTTAATATTGTTAAGATTTGTGTTTATTATGCTGGATGAAGGTAGCAACTGTGATAGTTAAGTCTGCAAACACTTCCAACTTTAACCCTTTTTGTAATCACTTTTAAAAATTATTTTTCAGACATCATTTTCCATACTCAATACTTGGTTCCATACCCATGCTGGACAAAAAAGTGCTTTGGTCAGCCCATTACAGTAATCATTAAGTATAAGAGGGTTAATTTCAGTAATTAGGTATAAAATATATCTGTAAATTATGCAGCTGTCTTCCATATTTTTAAGCTACGTACTCAAATACATAATTCTACATGTAATTTTGTGTGCTTGCATGTAATTGTCCTGCTGTTTTAAGGACTGTCTTGGGCCCATTGCTATTACAGAGTGTATCTATTTTGTGGCATTTGGCATCAGCTGGTGCTTTAGAGTAAAGAAAAGGCAAGGACTTCAACACTTCCTAAATAATAAATCCAGAAAACAATTGCAGCCCTAACCCCCTCATCAATGTTCACTGTCTGCCCCTGCAGGTCAGAGAGGCAACCCATGGAGAAAGCTTGCTTCTCTGTCTGGGGCAATTCCACATCCACCGGAGACACGGTTGCAGCCCAAGCAGTGTGCATCGCATGGGGCAGGAGCATGCTCATCCTTGTGAGATTTACACAGTGATCAATGGTTTCAGCATCTTGAATTACCCTGGAGATGGTTTGTTAAGAAGGGGCCCTAGGGAGCAAGAAACAGAAGCAAGGAGTAGGTTCAAAGGAAGAATTGGTACAAGGCGATTTATAGGTGAAAATTCAGATCCCCTTTCCAAATTTCCTAAAAACCTGAGGTGTTTGAGATCAGAGCTTTGCTCTGGGCCCGCCTCTAGAACTGATGTGCAAGTAAATCAGGCTCCTGTATGAAATCTCTCTAAATGTGTAAGGCACCATCAATCGAAAGGTGTAATCAGCTTTCGCCTGCTCAGTCCCTGCAGAGCTATTCTTGGCATGCTGCTGGAAGAAAGCGAAGGCAGAGAGATGTGCTTTTTTTTCCCCTCCGAACGTGGTCCCAGTGAGATGGCTACCCCGCATAATGGATGCAGCCAGTATCCCTGCCTGTAAGCTGAGTTTCACAGTGTGTCATCTCCGTCTCTGCCAAGGTGATCAATTCCTGGTGTCTGGGACTGTTGCGTCGGTGTCTGGTCCACACTCATCCACAGATATTTCTACCTCATTTGACTGTCATAAGCTTCCTTCTCATTTCTGGAACAGCGTTACCAGGCATACCCTAAAGATTCACAAGGGAACTATGGAGCAGCTCCTGCCTCCCCTTTTGTGTACATTCAGCTCCTTGGTGCACCAGAAGGAACATGAAAGCAGGGCAAAAGGAGTCCTGTCCCCTCATGTATGGCTGTGAAGCAGGACTTGGGAGCCACTAAACACGAGTTTGGGATGCCCTCACCATTAGCAGTTATGGAAAACCTCAGCATGTTAGTGCCAGTCCCTGCCCCCGGGACAGAGCCACGGACTATTGCTGCGGCTCTTCTCTGGAACAGGAGCTTTACACTGGGCATGTGGGAACCTTGCTTATATGTACACACACATACACTCACACACAAATGCAGAGACATTTTGGTTATAGGGCTGGTTTTTAAAACAGTTTAAAGGGTGTTTGCAGAACCAGGAGGAGATATAAAGGCACTAGAGCCTCACAGGAAAGAGAGGGGGAGAAGGAGTGCTGGGAATTACCATACCTGGGGCTGTAGCACTAAATCCATCCCCTCGGTCCTCCTCAGCACATTGCAGGATTTTATGTCAAGGTTTCCCACACTGACATTAACCCTCAATCCACACATCAATGGCTGTATCCCTGCTGGGATGGCTCAGAAGATACACTGCCAAACGAAGCCTTTCAGCAAAGAGCACGGCAGTGAAATCAGATTGACCTCAGAAGTTTTCTTCCCTTTTTTTTTTTGTTATACAAAAATCTTGCATAAGGGTTACTGCATATTTTGTAATGCCAAGATGCATATCATTTACATACAGAGGTTACACAGGTGTCATTGGGAGAATGTATCCCTTCAAGAATTGTTCTAATTAGTGACTTGAGCTTTCATTTAATTACACTCTTTAATACACATCTTGGAATTACAGAGGTGGATGTAATTTAATTAGCCAAAAAAAAATAGGCACGTTTATATTCCCTTAAAATATAGGTTACACTTAAGACATGACAGGGATGACACAGATTTTTCCTGAGAACCAGGTCCATACGCCTTCACCTTGAGGCATGTTCAGATGCAGCCCTGGGCATGAAAGCGTGAGCATGGCTGGAGGCTGACAGCTGCTCATTAGGGTCTGCTGAGGGTCTCAGCCCAGCTCCTGGTGGACAGGTGGCCACATGACAAATGAAACCCCTCACAATTAGCACTAATTGACACTCTTGTGGCTGGTCTCCAACGAGGGGTCAGGGAGTGGGTAAGCTCGGAGACCGAGCATCCCGTCCTAGCAGCAAGAGTCCAGGGAAGGGCACCATGCCACCATCACCGCTGCCACCACCGGATTGCCACACTCAAGCACGAGACTCAGCGCCAATATTTTGACAGCCCTGGCATTTGCCAGAGCCTCCTGTGGCTACTGACTTAAACTACCCTGGTTTTGCTCTGCTCTGAATGCCTCAGCCTGGCCTCTTTCCTACACTGGCTATGGGAATTTGCCCCATCTCTGCCGCCTTCTGCCCTTCATCCCCTCCCCACAGAGATGCCAGCTTTCTGGGGAGCAGATGCAAGAGTCTGAGTTTGCTACCATCTCCCACCTTTCCCTTTTTTCATTTAGAAACATTTCCACATTAAAAATGTGCAGTAAACTGACCAGCTGCCACCCCTTGATGCTTAATCCTCTCTAATCTGGTCTGGGAACACTGAAATGTACAACTTTGGTTTATTATGCAGCTTCAAAAAATAATTGAATGTAGCAAGTAGAGAGGGTAGCAAGGAGGAAAGGAAACTAACCCCTCAGCTATTTATTTATCATTTGCTAAGGGCTTGCATGGCATGCTCACACCACCGAGAGTGATGTTCATCTCCTTAGAGGGCACATACGCTACTCAAGCCATGGACTGAAAAATGTCCCCCATCCAAATGGGCCCTCTCCACCTGGGAAAGAGATAGCCCATGCCCCATAGACCTTGCAATCAAACAGCAAACAACATGGGCCTCAGGGACAGAATTAATTGGGAGTTTGGCTTTTATACTAGTTGGCTTGATTGACTTCATCTGAGGCTTCACAAAAGCAGTAAGTCTTTCAGAGGGGCTCCCTATAAATTTATGGCTCACAAGGCAGGAAAAAAACTCTCATGTAAATTATACCCTTTGAAAATGATCATGAGGAATCTAGATGGCCCAAGGGACTGGGAAGGAAGCTTGAAGTTTCATCTCTGGCTCATTTAGCATAGGTAAGTAGCAATAACTCATTGTTATTCTCTTAAAGTAATGAAAAGCTTAGGAAAAACAAGTTGGTTTTCGGTTTGCTTATACCATGCCCAGTATGCAAATACATTGCTGTCTTCAACCAGGTATCTACAAGGTTTTCCACTTCAAAACCATCAGGTCTCAGGACTGACTGGTGGGTAGCCACAAACTAGTCCTGTCCTTTCTTTGTGAATGGCCTCTCCTCCCTCTTTAGCAGAGAAGCAACAGTCACACCTAGATATTTTTGTGAAATGACCATTAGGAAACCCTGCCATATGGGCAGTGGTTGATAATGCATCTGACAGTGCCACTGGCACGTTGCTCCACATTGCTCCACATTGAGTCTAGGTTCATCTGCAACCCCATCACCTAAATAGTCTTGTCTTCAACAGCTTCCATGGCTCCAGTCACGATTTCTAATCCAAATGTCTAACATGACCTTTTCATATCGTGCCAACAGCTTTTTCTCCAACATACAGCTCTTCTTGACAGAAATACAAAGCTTTAATCCTTTGGAGAAAGGACTTCTCTCAGGATCTGACTGTCTTAACTTGTATGGAAGAGAGTTTCTGGCTAAGGCATCTATAGAAAGTGAAATATTCATTAAAATTCAGCTTTAAAAAATTATTTTCCAGTCAGCTGTATCCCACTCATGTCTCAGCTCTGAAAACATTTTAAAAAAAACCAATACAGAAAGCTGTGGGGGTCAGGGTCCTCTCTCAGTCATCTGCAAACCATCTAACAAAGTCATCCGTTCTTAACAAAGTGGAGTATTAAGAGCATATTGTTTCACACACACTGCTTGTCATTTCCCACTTTGAAATAAGCAGCTACTAGCTCTTCTACAGTGGCATTTTATTTCTAGCAAAGACAATCAGCCTGGAAAAAGTGACTGATTGCTATAGCGCTAGTTTGCATTTCATGTCACCTTGCTTTCAAGTTCTCATTAATTACATTATATTAATTAATTAATCCTGATAGCACACCTGTTGTTAAGAATTATCCATACTTTATAGTTAGAGAGCTATTGAGAAGCTTGCTCAGGTTCTATATTAAAACTGGAAACTAGTTCAGTTTTATACTGGACCCAGATTATATCTGTGTAAATTCATGCCCTCCCTCTACCATTTCCAAGTGTATCCAAGACTTCCCAACTTCTAAAAATTGAGGCAGTATCAGAGGAATTGCACTGTCCCTTCCCAGTATGCAGGAGAAAACTTGGCTTATTTATGGGGCTGTATGTGTGCAAGAAAATTATTGCAAAAAGACAATAATTGCAAAAACTCCATTTGCAATCCTTCTCTGTTCACCCTGGCTAGGGCAGACCGCTGCGGCTGGCCGTTGACTTCTGTCTGCGGTTAAGGCAGAGCCTGTGCAGGCAGCTGAGACCCTGATGAAGGGTTTGCTGAGTGATGGGTACAGATGGACCAGGCAGAAAGGGCAACCAGTGGAGGTTGCTAATGGCCATATCCTCACTTGGCCTTTCCTTTCTGCAGTGGTGTGGGTGCAGGGAGTGTGGTTGGGCTCCCCTTTCCCTGGCTCCCATGCTTGGGTTGGGCAGTAGTGTAGAAGACCAGCCAGACTGGGCAGAGTGCTGCCCTCTCCTCCTCCATCCACCCACCGAGCACAGCTCAGCTTTGCCATGTCAGTCACGTTTCTACAGGAATGCCATTTTGTTCCTACACAGAGTGCAATGCAACATCAAGCATCAATATGGTGGGGACACAGGCCACCACATCCCACTCTTCACCTGATGGGATGTATTACAGATTCCCTGGTAACTCCCTTCAGGAAGAAGTGGATCTTTTCCTGACACAGTGTCTTGGGTAGCCAGCAATGTCCAGATGAGTCCAAAATCCCTTTGGACTATGGCTCAGAGTCTGTGTCCTCAAACAAGGGCCACAGAGCCCTTTGTATGGCTTCCTTACAAACCAACCAGCAAATCCAGTACAACCAAGACTCCTTGTTGCTCGGTTGGGTGCTGAATAGTGTCCTTGCATCTCATGAACCTCAAAGAACCCAGTTTCTCCCCTTTCCCTATTTCTCGCTCCATATCCTTTTGTTGCACATGAGGAGGGATTGGGTCACCCCAGCTATTCCTGTTGCCCAGGTGGCTCCTCAGAGGCAGGAGGTAGGTAAGGGGAGGCTAGCACCAGCAGGCATGGCCTGGGCACCACATCCCCACTTTCCCCTTCCTCTCCAGCAGCACTTTAGCAGTGCTCCAATCCCAGCAACTGAGCACTTCCCAGAGAGTTAATTTGTGAAAAGAAATGGTATTGATTCAAGGGGTGTGCAGCAGTAATTCTGTTGTTCGGCTTCAGCTCAGCACAATCACACTTCATTTTTCGTCTCCAAACAATAAATAAAGATAAAATGAGCGTTGGCTTAAACAGCATCTAACAGGCGTGAGTTCCCAAAGAGCAGCATGAAAGCAGGATCCATTGCTGCTTTTCATTATGAGAATCAATAAGAGATGCTGAATGAGTTAAGAAAAGCAGCGAATAAAAAAAAAATAAAAATTACTGTTAGAACAGGGGGCTCTCTGCACCGATTGTGCTGTATATCCGTGATCCTTTTGTGTCCCTCTTTATCCTATCCTGGAATGGAATTAGCTTTCAGTCTTTTCTTTTTTTAAAAAAAAAAAAAGATCTTATTTAAATCAGCCCCTTAGCAGGTTGGCTGAATTCTTGAAAGCCTAACGCAGCCTGCAGATGTCTGTCTGTGCAGCCACATGGCAGAACCAGCTTTGGGGGTCCCCAGAGCATCACGCAGGACCGGGAACTTCTTGGTGCTGGTTCCAAAAATCCATATCCCTTTCCAGTTCATTACAAACGCCTATTGTTTGCCATATTTATCTGCCATCACTGCTGTTTGTTAGCAAATGGAAAAAGAAATGCCAGGACTAAATTTCAGCCTGCCCTTAGAATAGTGGAAAGGGGCTACAGGAATTGAATGACAGATGGTCTTTGAATGATATACAGAACCTCTGCCCCTGGGCCTGCTTTGGAGGAGCTGTTTTGGATTGTTGCTCAGAAGAGTGGGAGGTTGTTGTGTGATATGTGATTATTCCATAATAATTTTAATTATTTTGCCTGTTTTCAAACAATAGTCTCAGCCTTTTTTAATTTTTACACTCACTGAGTTGTGACACAAGCATTCTTTCCTCTGTGTTAGCAGGGATTAAAATCAAACCCTGTATCCCTTCCTTTTTTTTTTTTTTTTTTTTTTTAAATAATCCATGTTTAAATAAATTACCTCAGCCTGGAAAAGTGCGTTACAGGGCATTCTCCTGACGTGTGCGGTGGAGAGAAAAGCCAAGGGCTGGGGAGCAGGGCTGGGGGGATGGGGAAGGCTTTATTGTGTTTTGCAGGATGAGATTGTCACCATAACAAGTTTCAAGAAGAGGCTGCTCTTTAACTCCTCTTCCTCGGCACAGAGAGTGCAGCTCTGGGAGCCTCATTTACATGCATATGGGTATCTGATTGGATCTGTTCAAAGGTACAGTAGGAGTCAGTCAGATTGCATATGATGTGCATATAAATGAAGTTCCTAAAGTGGGGTGTGATGCTTCGGGAGAGACAGGGAAAATATGCTGTCTCTGCTTCATCCAAAGTCCAATAGAAACTTGGGGATTTTTTTTTTACTGGCTTGAGATAAGCAAAAGTGCAAGCCAAAAAAAATACATATATATGTACATATATATGTATATATTTCCCCCCTCCCCATTTTCTGTATTTACATTTTAGACCAAACGCTGCTCATTGCTGAAAGCCCATAAATCATGTTAGCTCTGCATTATCAGAGCACATGTTTTTTGGTTTAAAGGACGACTGCACACAGATCCCACTGTGCAGGGCAGGGTTCAGCTCCTTTGCACGCACCTCCTGGTCGGCACGCCAGCACCATGCATGCCTCCATCCCTCCTCTGACAAGCAGGGATCTGGGGAAAGCTGTTGGGTTTTGCTGGGTTTTGGACTTTCACTCAGTATGGCAAATCCTGCTTATCCGAAGCCACAGCTCCCCAATTTTGGGTGTAACCAGTGGGCACAGCAGCATGTGGCTTCATCTGAGCTTCGCTCTTGGGTGCAGGTAGCAAGCACATGGAGTGCAGGGGGCAGACAGAAGTGCTGGGCAAAAATGTTGCTTACAAGGAGGCTCAATCCACCCTCAGGAGCTGGTGTGCTTTGAAAGGGGTAGGAATGCTCAAAAAAATGCAGCAAAATAACATGGTAAAAGACAAAAGGAATCATCTCCCTCAGTGAAATAATCATTAAAGAAAGCTACATTTCTGGGCAGTGTTGAATTTAAGTAATACCGTGATACTAACCCGGGGCAGGACAAAGCACAGTGCCTGCACATCAGGACCCCTTCAGTCTATGGGGCCTGGCCTGGCCAGTGTAGCAGGAGCAGGGATGGGGCACCGCGGCACCTGGGTGCACACTGCACCCCGGAAGAGCCGCTTAGCCTTGAGCTGCCCCATCCCTGCCTGCACAGCTGGGATAACAGAAGCATCCTGCCTCCTCCCCCAAGCTGGCTTCAAGGAAGAATACATGGAGACTGGGAGGTGCCCAGAGGCCATAAGGATGGGTGCTTTCCCTGAGCCTAGCTCCTACCCTGAGATGCTGCACCCATGGGGCTGGGGGCTGCAGAGGTAATGCAAGCTGTAGGCAGGGGGATCTGCATCTTGCCCCAGGGGGGTGCACTCTGTAATATATGAAGTTTTATATTCATCAAATCTTGGACTGACTCTCCATAAAGAGATGTCTCACTTGTCCTGCAGTTAATGCCCAATTGAAATTCAGATTACTCCCATCCCACCAGTGCGGAGAGCTTGGAAAGTGTCCTCTGCCTCCCCAGGGATACATGCCAGTGGATGAAATCTAACCAGTCCCTACAGGGCACTCTTGTGCCACAGACACCAAACAAGTAAGCATATATCTACCCATGGAAACAAAAATACTCTGTATTCCTGTCTCCTCAGCATTACCGGGAGACCAGAAGAAGTAGCTTAGACAGTGATGAGGATGCTCTGAAAAACATTAAGAGTCCCTTGAAGCTAGATGCAGTGGTTTCAAAACCTTACAGCTGCAATGTATGTCTCTAAGAGAAATGTTTCCAAAGCAATCTGAAAAACTGAACTTGAAAGCCCTGTCTTTTTCTATTCTCTCTCTCTTTTTTTTTTTTTTTTTTTTTTTTTTTAACCTGCCAAGACTAGTATTCTGGTCTGAATGTTTCTCATAAAACATTAGATGATATCAAACACTTCAAGCCATCATTAAAAGGAATTTACTGTACAGCTTTAGGGACACTACCAGACATAAAAGGAGCCAAGCAGAACACTGAGCACAGGTGAATACAACAGAGAGACATTTCCACTTCTGCAGCTTAAAAAATATTTGTTTCTGTAACTTTGGGCAACTTGCTATTTGTGGTTCAGAATCTAAACAGCTTTGCTTTGCCTTTGCTTTAAAGCTGCACCTTGAACTCCTTTAGAAAGAACCCACAACAAGCCGAACAGGTATCAGGTCTTAATAAAGGGCTTGATTGCCGATGTTTGTGGGGAAATACAAAGGAGGGTCACTGCTACAAGAGAGGGCTTGCAGGCAAGAGCCCATTTCAATTTTTATCAGCAGCCAGATGATAAAATGAGATCTTGTAAAACTCACCGGTGACATGAAGATTGGTGGAGTGGTAAACAAGGAGAGCAGCTTATTGTTACAGGCTGACAGGAATTGCCTGGATGGATGGTCACAAGCCAGCAACATGCATTTTAAGATAGCTGAATGCTGTGTGATTCAGGTAATACACTGGGGATCAGAAAGCAGGCTCTGCCTGGGACCACAGGGCCTCAGAGAAGGATTTCGAGCCACTGAAGATAAGTGCCTCTACAGAAGCTCTCACAGCAGTGGTACTGCAGAAGAGAGAGCAGTGTGGTCTTCAGATGCATAATGGGGGATATCTGGTAAGAAATCATGAACTATCTTGTCTCCACAGTTCTAGATACTAATGTCCATCTCTGGAAAAGACCATGAAGGGTTCCATATACACACAAATGAAATAAGAATCAGGGCTGGGAAAGGCTTTTCAGCTTCTCCAATATGGGCACAACACAAGTGCTGAGCAAGAAACAAGGCAAAGGGCCGAGACCCCAAGTCTGCACAGTAGATGGTGTACATGATGCGCATTAGATGAAAAGATAGACCTTTTCAAAGATAAGGAAGCATAAGTGTGCCCTGTGCACAGGGGATTTGTGCAGTTTAGAGCAGTCTTTTACCACCTGAAAAGCAGCCCTCAATCTGACTTGTGGCACTAGCAATTTAAAAGTTACAGTGTCTGCTCAGCACCCTTTTAGTAATTACAATGAGCCTAGAGATCTCGGTGGTGAATTGCCCACTTGCCAAAACCCTCAGCCAGGTTGCCGATAATAATCCAATGTCATAGGCAATGAAATGTGGGGCATAGGGTCTCACTCTTACATTTGCTTGAAGATAGGTTGCTGTCTCTTATCTTTCTATGCTTCAATCAGGGATCTGGACTAAATGACCTCCCAAGGTCCTTTTCAACCTGAATTATTCCATGATTCCACCGTGATACCTTACAAAAAGTCACAGATCTCGCCTCCAGACCTTGCAGGGCTTTGCTGTCCATGACCCTTGCAAGATCTTAAAGTTCCCAGCTGGACAACAGCTCTTACCACTGAAACACTGCAATTGCCTCTGTGATACGCTGAATAGCATGTAAAGAAAATATCTGATTTTGGTCAGCTGGGATTATTCTATAAACCTTTTTAGAAGGAAAAAAAAGTACCCCTGGGAAATAATTGTCATTCTTCATCCATTATTTTAACTTTTAGAAGAAGCTTTGTAAATGGTTGCATACAGTGTTCTTCATAAAAAAAACTATAAACCATAAGATCACTACCTTGAATTGGCCAAATATAAGAGAATCTAGAAGGTGAGAATATAAGTGGTTGCTTAAGTCAAAATTCATGTTGAAGTTTGGGATAGGTAAATACAGATCTATCTCCCAGCATTAATAATAGCAACAACAATGATTAAGTTTACTTAGGAGATTTTTCCCAGTCCATCATATCTAAGGCTTAGATTTTAGTGATGTGTAATGCTAATCCACATTGTTTAAATGCCTGCTGCCCTTCAAAGTATAATCCCTCTGGAACTACAAGAAAAACAAGAATCAGTATCCAGTGGTGCTATTAATTATCCTTCATGGATTAAATGCTTCAATTTCACCAAGTTATCACCCTATAGCACCACTGCTCAGTAACTTTGCAGTATCTTTCCTCGCCCAAACAATCTGAATCACATCATTTTTTGCATACTGCTGCTAACACAGTTCAGGGCACCATCTACATAATGTTGTTCCTGGGAGCTGGTGGTTGAGAGAGCGCAAAATGTGTCCTGAGGGTTTCCATTGAAGGATTTAAATGGAATAGAAAGTCAGAGGTCCTGAGAGGTCTCCTGATAAGGATTGTTTGCCATGCCTTTGAGCAGAGCCCTGAACTGCAAAAGAAGCAGAATATTGGACTTTTTTTTTTGTTTAAGAAGCCCAGTCCTCTTGAAGTTACTCAGACAGCTACAATTTTGAAACAAGTTATTCTGGGTACCATAACTGCCGGATTTAACTTCTTACTTGCAATAATTTTGTTATAAATCACTGATATTTCACTGGGAGACCAGAGATAAAACAGTGTTACTCAGACCATATCCTGGGCTTGATCCTGCAGATCGAGTCAGTATGGAGGTGGCTCAGGTAAGGACTCCTGGAAAAGGTCCTTAGTGGAATTAATCAGTACTAAATGTGCTAACATTTAATGTAAGCAATTTACATGTCTCCTTGTAAAGCAATTGAGAAACCACCTGCAATGAAATAGTGCTCCTGGCTCCATATTACTCTTTCTCATTCAGGACTGGTGACATGGGGACACACAGATCGTGCTAGCAGAAAAGAAAGGTATCTTCCTAATACTTTCCCAGGCACCTAGGGAGGCTGCTTTCTCTCCCTCTGTCAGATCCCATCGTCATCCCACCTTCTAATTTCCTTGACAAACCCAAGCAGCAAGAGCTGGTACTGCAAGAAAATATATTCTTGCTGAATGCTGAACATCTGCATTTTTTTCAGGAAGCCCTTTCCACCACAGACAAGGTACTGGGATACTACTCAGTGAGTAAGATTTAACTGCAGGGTTCAGGGTTGGTCTGCTGCACCCTGCAGAACCTTTTTTTTTCCAGTTTTTGCTATTTCAGACAGAACTGCTAAAAAGAGCTTTCTTTTCCCGAGTATTTACAAATGCATACATACATACATACACACAGAGATGGAAAAAATATACAAACAGCCTAATTTAATATAACATATGTGCTCCTCCTTTATGAAACTGTGCCCAGCCTGTATCTTAAAAATAACCTTATTAACCAGTATGAACATTGAAATACAAAAAAAAAGTTAAAAGTCAGTATGTACAAATGGGTTCTTCGGCAATTCCAGGAAGCTACAATATAAATGGAAACAGTCATTTAATGCTTACTAAGTACAGTATATATCCAGTTAATCAATGCAAGAATACAAAGGATATGATTAAAATGCAGTTTTTATTTTTAAAAGGTACAAAAGGCTAACTCTCAATACATATGACTCACCTCCACTAGAAGCAGAAATGGTCAGAAAATTTATGGCTTAGGAAAAGGTTGTTTTGACTGCAAATAACTGCAGGTGAAATCATAGCCAGTTCAGTGAAAATTCCTTTTTAAAAAAATCAGCATTTTGATGTAGGAATGTAATTTGCGATATAAAAGTGTTGCTTTGTGTTTATTTGAATTTCATTTAAATGCAAATATTTACTTACTGTACTACATATTTACATAGTCAGAGCATGAATGCATATTTTGATTATTATATTATCTTGATGACAAATTGACATTTTAAAATGTCACATAAAAGCACAAATTAAAGAGGAATTTTATAATAATACAATAAACATGATGTGTGACTGAGAACAGGTGCTTTCAGTTTTCTTCTTTTAGCCTAGAAACACTTAATTAAGCCATTTTGGGGATTAATAAACAGTTTCAACCCAGTTGATTGAAATACACACACAGAAGAGAGTTTGATCTAGCAGAAGAAGGTTCAATCCCAGCTAACTAACAAAACCTGATGATTTCTGTTAAAACTTTACAACCACTCAATTTGTGTTCTGGTACACTACCTATTTAAGAGTATAAAAATTAAAAAAATACAAATAAAATTAATTAATTTTCAGATGGAAATGCTATAAAATTTGTAAAAAGGTACTTGAGGTAATTCCTGTTTCATAGAGAAACTGAAGATGTTGACATGATTACAAGAAAGGCAAGGCGGTGATGGTTTATTACCCTCGGCATATTGATGTATCATATTGTAAATGGAAGAAAATTGCTCTGGAGATCTCAGAGTCCACTCCCTGATTCCTTGTCATGGACCCTGCCCCAGTGCTCAACCACTCTTCTAAGCAGAAAAATCATCTTCCCAGTATCTAACCTACATCTCTACAATTTCTCATCTGATCTCAAAAGGACACCCAGATCACTTGACTATCTTCCATTTATGCTTACTGTGCATTAAAACTGGCTATGTCCTTACCTTTTTTTTTTTTTCTTCTTCCAAGGCTAGTCCTGAAATTTTTCCAGAAAAGGTTTTGTATGCTTGTGACTGTTCCTGCTGCCCTTCCCTGATCCCTCCTCTCTCTTTAACATATGGTACCTAACAGTGGTGTCCGGTGCTGAGCACCATGATATTTGAATATCTGCATACTAATGTTGAATACGTAGCTTTAATTATTCTTAGGTAATGCTGTGGATATACATTCATCATTACAACCTCCAACTCTTCTGCTCCCAAACTGCTCCCTAGACAGTTATCCCTTTCTTGCATTTCTGCAATTAGTTATGCTACAGAAGCGTAGGAGCCTGCATTTACCAAAATCTACCCCATTTTTGCAGATAAATTCCTCAAATTTTCAATATAATTCTGAATTCTATCCCTGCCCACCAATGCACTAAGTGTTTCCCAGCTTGGTATTTATCTAAATCTGCCTGAAAGTGTCCAGAGCACAGGGGAGGAGCACTCAGTGCAGCCTTGCAGTCTGGCAGTGAAGGGTTGCCTGACATTCTTTGGCCAGTTTTCCAGCTAGCTATCCACCCATCTGACTTAGGTCATGTTTTCCAAATTTGCTTGTGAGACATGACATCTAGAAATCAATCTAGGAATCTATCCTCCAATATCGTTCTTCCTTCATCCATAAGGTGTGTTGCCCATAAGTCAGTTACCTTGGCTTGATATATTTTATTCTTGATGAGGCCATTATTGGCTGTTGGGCATTTTTATCCAGAAGGTTACAAATTGCTGAATTGCTGATCCATTGGCCTATGTGTCCAAGAATTGAATTGAAATTATTCTAATTCCTGGGATCCCCCCTTCTTTTTTTTTAAGAAGAGATAGATCCCCAAGCTGCCATCACCTACTCTTCTGAAGCTACACACCCCCTTCCCAAAGCTCTACTAATTCTCCAGCTCCTTCAGGAAGCTCCCAAGCTATCCAAATTCATTCTTGACATGTCCAGATGACTGAAAATGTCTCAATTTTCCTATCAGTTTCCTTCTTATTCTAGTCAGAGTCCTTAGGCATTAGTTTCTAGCATTAATTGTTTTAGCTATCTCATTTAATCTTCATGAAATGCGAAGAAATACCAAAACCTTTGCTGTTCTTAGCTTCCTCCTTGTTAGATTTTCCTCACCATTGAAGACTGGACCAATGCTTTTTCTGGTCTTCGTTTTACTAGTAGTATATTTTCAGAATCTTGTATCTTTTATAATTAACTTTTCTTGCTGCACTTCCACTTAACTCAGTAAACACCTTGTAAAAATATTTTTTTATTTTAAGAGGCGCATACAAAAGAAAAATGCAATTGCTTTCCATAACATAATCAAATAGAGGTTTTTCAAAGTTACCATGTTATTTAAATATCCTTGATCAGTAGTGACATGGTGAATGCCAATGAAATACCACTTTCATATTATACCAGCATCATTCTGCCAGTAAATTTCCCCATGTAGACAAGTCCTTAGCAGTATTCCCCAGTGTTCTCCCCCTGTGAGTGACATTTCATAGAACTGAGAAGAATAACATTGAAATGACCCTAAACCGTTATGGAGCGTGGCAAAATTGTGAAAATGCAGAAGTTCTGAATATGAATTATTTTAGATTTTAAATACATCTTTCTTTTATTAATCTAGTGGAATTAGGGAGCTATTAAATACAGTAGACCAAACAAAAAGAAGCTGGGAACTGTCGTGCAAAAAAATTATTCCAGTCAAAGTGAGACCACTAGGCTAACAAATCTGACTGCGCAATACCTGCAAGGTTACAGCTATCTGTACACGTAGACCCTAGTCTTACTGTTCCATGTGGTGATAAATGCTAACTATGCATATTTTTTCTGGGAATTTACCTTTAATAATTATCATAATTATATCTGGCTCTAACCACTGGCTAGTTTCTCCACTCTTGCCAGCCTGTTGCCCTTCTAGCTGACTTCTGTGTTCCCTGTGATAAGCAGCGACACCGTGGATGTTAAACCGTGCTTGGCAGCTTCACCAGCAAAGCTGGGAAAGGCTCTGAGAACACGTCCAGTCATCAGGCTTTTTCTCCTCCTCCACCAGCAGCTGCAGAAAGCCAGTAAACTTCAATGAGGCAGCGGCAAGTCAAGGTGAGGGTGTCTGCGTTGGGTGCCCTATGGTAGTTTCACCTCAGCTGCACTGAGGTAGATGGTGTTAGCTTCCACATATTGGGTCTCTGCAGCAAATATTCATGATTACAACACAACTTTCCTCTTCCTTCCCTTTGCAACTTTCAGACATAAAATGGCCAAACTGTCACAATATATTCAATTAATTCTCAGGAAATTATGCATATATAGAGAGAGGAAGATCTCAGTCATAAATTAATCATGCATCAAAGGATGTCACATCTTGGAGATCTGCTCACTGGCAAAACTTCCCAGTGCATTTCTCCCCAAAAAAATGGAAACTTACCAGGGTAGGTGATAAAACAAATGGTAATAAGCAGGGCCATGTCCCGCTGGGTTTTGAATACCTGCAAGGATGAAGACTCCACAACTTCTCTGGGCAGCCTGTGCCAGTGTCTCATCACCCTCATGGTAAAAAAGTGTTTCCTGATGTTCAGAGGGACCCTCCTGTGTTTCAGTTTGTGCCCATCACCTCTGGTCCTGCCACCGGGTACCACTGAAAAGAGCCTGGCTGCTTTTCACCCTCCCTTCTTCACACCCTCCCTCTTATTCAGGCTGAACAGTCCCAACTCTAATTCCTGTGTATAGGAAGCTCACCAACTTTCAATCCCAGTCTTAAAACTTGGCCTAACTAGGCACTCAGCTGGGGATGGGGCTTCTTCAGGATGCCTTTGAGCTACATCAGCAGACCACTACAGAGAAGACTTGGCTGCCATGGGCTGTGCAGTAGTTGTTTGAGGCTTAAATGGAAGGCTTGTAAGTGCAATGTCTTACATCCAGCACAGTTTAGAAGTGGTAAAATTCCATTTGTTTGAAAGGTTTGTCTCTGTGTTTAATCATGTTCCTTGGTTGCTCTTTGATAATGCTTGTTCTGTTCCCACATCTGGTTTTGCATGATTTTAAAATGGGCAGGGGGAGATGTTTCTCAGGGAAAAAAATATATATATATTAGCAAAAGAGAGTTTCATGCAACTATAATTCCATTTAGATCACTGTCAGTGACAGGCGGAATTTACTTAAAGATATTTTCTGTGCTTTACGGTTACTCATTCATGCAAATAAAGATAGCCCTTGAAGCCAAGTCACCTTGCCCTCTCAATCATCCACCTTGCCCTCCAGAGCTCTGGGGGGAATGCTAAATTAAAATCTGTCTGCTCTGGCAGAGGTGGGTTTTTTGATATAAAGCCAGAATAATTATTCAGACATATGTTTACAGCTGCAAGGTTATATTTTGCTGAAGATTTTTTAAAGTGAAAATGTAACTTGGTTGCTAAAGGGTTTTCTGTTTAATCATTGCAGAGGTATGGAAGACAGGGAAATTTGTGAATTTACCTTCTTTCATCTCACTCCTTGCAACTTTTGTTTGTTTAGCTCACCTTTTTTCTTATTATTTTTTTTTAATAATGTAATATTTTGGAGGGTTGAAAACATTTCCAAGTTACATCATTTAAGGAGTTTCATGATATTTTTGTGTGTAGAAACAAAGTTACAGTTTTCTTCCTTTTTTGGCCTTCTATGGTGATAACAAACACTGGTCAGATGGAAGTAAAAGACTACAGGAAGGTTGTGTTAGCCATGATAAGAAGAGTTCAATGGAGGGCTTCAAACAATATTTAAAGTTGTTTTGCAGCACTGAAAATTAGCTTAAAGGATGACAAATGCAAATTGAGAAATGTCTAGCTGGAATTTACAAACTCTCCTGTAATGCAAAGAGATCCAGACTTTAATTTTTTAACTGTAGCAATCCTTGAAGCAACAAGAAGAACAGAAGAAACAGAAGGGGAAAATTCTCAAAAGGAAGACGACTCTGTCTTTGATGTTTTAATGGCACTCATGTTGCATAACCCTTGCAGGAACAGGTAATATAATACAAAATAAAACTTCCTCAAATGTGGCAGGATTCCACTTCAGGTATTAAACTCTTGCATAGTGATGCCTCTAAAGAAACTGTCATAGAGCTAACTTAATGAGAGACCTGAAATACCTCTAGATGTTTGTTCCCACTTTTTATTTAACACCATTTTTATTTAAGCTTGAGCTTTCAAATGATGCTTGTTGCAAACTAGGTCTGGCCAGTTTGGCAGACTGTCCATTTCCACCCCAACAGCTGGAACACATGTGCAGTGAATGAGGTACGTAGTGCATTCTGATTATTGTCTTTTTCATTATTGTGTTGCCTAGCTGCTCTTGGAAGAAAATCAATTATAGTTAGATCAGTGGTTTTCAGCCATCCCGTGATGATTTTTGAGCTTTCCCATGCCCTGGAAGCACTGCCTCGGGAAGCTGCGAAGCCAGGAAGATGGTGGTCGTGAATGCCCAGGCCCTGAGCAAGTGGAAGTTGGAAACACTGGGACAAGCTTCAAGTTGTAGTAACCAGTCAGAAAATTTGTCTCACTGTAAAAGACTCTAGAATCTTAGTTACATTATTTAAACAAAAAAAAAAAGACTTAATAAGTGATTGACTATTGTAAGCAGGCACCTTCATGAGGAAGTGGTCTCTGGCGCTGCACGGCTTTTTGATTCAGCAGGAAAAGAATCCAGGATATAGAAGCCAAAGCTAGAGGAAAAAGTAGAAACAGAATTTTTAAAAGAAACTTTATTAACACCTAGAAGAATCCTGGGGTGAAGTTTTGTGGATCCCTCAAAGCTTCCATTTCAGGGCTGGGTAGGTTTCTAAAGATGTAGGAGCTGCCTGGGCATAGAGACCTGAGGGGAGCCTGGCTTGTGTCCTGAGGGAGTTCACACGAGATGGTCACTGAGGTTCTTCTGGCCCTGTGGTCCCGTGAACAGAGACACCAAGAAAATAGTTTCAATCTATGAAGCCTGCAGGCAGAGAAATTGCCTGGAGCCTATGAATCCTTACTTGCAGCCAAGAATCACTTCTGATAAAATCTTTGAAATTACCCCACATTTTATGGAGTGAGAAGGAAGGAGGAAAAAAATATTGCAGTTAATTCAGAGAAGGTTTGCTTGTTTGTTTTCTTCATCTGCCTGTCTCATACTATGTTATACATAGTGCTGTTGAAGCCTTTAGTGTAATCCAATAATCAAGAGAGTTTGGGAACAAAATTATGTACACAAAGAAACTTCTTCGCAGTTATAATCTCTAAGCCTGCATAATGACATTACATTTTTGAGACACTGAGATCAACATTGTAACTGAGCCCATTCCAAGACCTATCAGCTTTCATTAACACAACCATTCATCCCTGCTTTAATCTTTCTTCTTAAACTAATCAAACTATGAATCAAAGAAAATGTCTGTGTCCATATGGCTTAAGTTTTACCAAAGTATGATATTTATCTCAGGTTCTGATTCACAAAAGCATCCGCCTGCCAGTCTAGATTTGTACATTAATTTGCAGGTAAGACACCTGTCTTAAAAAGTCCATACTTCATACTGGAATTTAACACTGAGTATAGAAAAAAGCATGCTGACATTCAGTTCAGGGGCTTAATGAATCAAACCAAAATGATTCAGGCCTTATTAGCCCCAGATATGTGTCATTTCTCCTCATACAATCATTTTCCCCACCCATTTAACGTAAGAATAAACTTTTGTCATGGTTATTTTTTTAACACTTTGGAATCAGGTGGACCATCATCAAGGCCATGTTTTGATACAATTTTTTCTTCTTTAATGAATTGCCAAAATGTTTTATAGTCTTTCAGAAAGCAGCACATAAAATGCACTCTTTTTTTTAAAGAAGTAGGTTTCTGTTCTTTATGGATCTTGTAGAGTGCAGAGAGTTTGGCCTCCTGTTTAACTGAACAGCAGACGTGTTAGATGGAGAAATTCCAGCCTGTGGTTTGACTATTGATCCAGGAAGTAGCAGTCTCCTCTCATTAGCCTTCTGCCTTAAATGTTTCCACACATGGGGTTGGGTTGACCAGCAATTTGCCAGTAGTGGGATTTTCGAACGCCAGCAAAGGCTCATCTGCTCTCCGACGCTTTCAAGCTATCTAAAACACCAAGTGTTCTGTTTGTGCATTATATTGTGAACAGACAAATAGCTAGATTATCTGCAGCAATGCGGAGTGATAGATGCCATCGCCAACCCTCCTGCATTTCAGATCAGTGATGCATTCCTGTAAACAAGCACTACTGTTGTTAAACAAAGAAAGGTCTCTTTTTAGAAAAGTTATTTACAGCACATGCAAATCCTCCATGTTTACTTCCCTTGCATGCATCAGAGTAACACTCATTTACAGAGAGTCTGCTGAACTTTTAAATATTACTCCTTGTGAGCACGTGTTGCTGAAAATAAAGGTGCAGGCAGAGGAATCTCAGAGTATGATTACATCAAGTTGTACAGAGAACACCAAATCCTCGCCTCCCTTTGTGACCCACTCTGGGAATCAGTCATTGAAGTGGTGTTTGCTGTCAACATGAGTGGCTAAGAGCCAGATCCAATCCCTTTCCTCACTGAGAGTAACTCCTTACTCCCTGAGTAGCCTTGCTGATGGAGAGTTGAGGAAGCGTGGGAAACTTTTGGCTGTATAGCAAACTAGGGAGCTTGGGAGCCTCCACGGTTCAAATAACTTAGCAAAGTGGTGAGTCTGTTGCAATCATTGATACATAAAAAAGCTGATATGTATGCCTATCTACCTACATATATAGTATATATGCATATATATACATATGCACTTACACTCTTACTAAATCCCACTGATTGGGTGGGATGATAAATATCAAGCAAGAATTGTTGCAAATGGCCATCAAAAATATCCTGCAAGACCAGTGAGATTAAAAGAAGAAAGAGGCAGAACAAGTCATGATCTGCTACAAAACATCTCTTTTCCTCAGTCTCAAAGTCCTCTGAAAAAAGCATCATGACAACTCTACGCAGAGCTGCAGCTGTCTGTACACCCAGTGAGCCAACCTCACATCCTCCACAAGCAATTAGCTACAACACAAAACTCTCCACTGGATCCTGACAGCCATCTGGCTCCATCCCGAGGATAAGTCCCTGTCCTGCAATGGATTTACCTCCTTCCCAAAGGCCTCACACCCAGGATCTCTGTTGCTATCCT
This sequence comes from Falco cherrug, assembly GCF_023634085.1. Lineage (NCBI taxonomy): Eukaryota > Metazoa > Chordata > Aves > Falconiformes > Falconidae > Falco > Falco cherrug. The sequence goes on along the minus strand of NC_073702.1, from coordinate 397,244 downwards.
TCCATTCCCTCCCACAGCCTGCTGTCACTGATGCCCCGAGATGAGAGAAGCTGGAGAGCTGAGTAGTGCCATGTAGACAGCCGAGGTATGACCATGAGGAGACACGGGCCGGTGCAGGTAGCATTCATTTCACATCTGTGCTTTGGGAAGGCAGATTTCAGAGCTGCCTGATGTGTGAAGTTACTTTTCTGTCTCCTGGCACACTGCTGTATGCTAGCAGGAGAGTTTTCATAGATAACTGGAGATCAAGACTCATGACTTTTTGCCATGTCCCTTAATACCACTGGAGGCTTTATGTTCCCTTCAAGCAGGTAATACTTCCACCTCCCTCCACTACAACTGGCACTGCAGTGCTTGATAGACTTGTAAAACCACAGGTGACTCAAGTTAATACCGTCCCTAGGGAATATGGGACTTTCTTGTCACAGGTGTTATTTAGCTTTTGAAGCTCCAGAAATTGTCCAGAAGTTAAGCGAAAGAGAAGAAATTTGAACAAAACTTGTTCAAATAATTTTGAGGTTGGAGGGAAGGGAAAGATACTGAAACTAGTGTCATGCAGATAAGCACTAAAGCAATTAATTTTCAACATTTGAAGCTTCAGGTTAGCTGGTTATAGTCAAATTTTTCAGTATTAGACACTAGATAATATACTCTAAATGTGGACTTTGTGGAAGTAACCCTTTTCTTTGGAAACCATAAACATTTCCTGAAATCAGGTGAATGTGTGCACCCAGTACTTACAGACTCTGGTAGTCTCCTGCAGTTATGAGACACAGTACCTCCTGCTTAATCATTCATGTATTAAATAAGTTTGCAAAGATGCCTCAGGTGAACCCTGTGGTCCTCAGAAGAAAATAAGCAGGACCCAGATCTGAATTTTAAAGGCACATACACAATCTTGCACTGCAAACAAAGTTAACAGAAAACAGGTATTAAACACAGAATGCTCTCTTATCAAGTCATTCAGTGGCAGTTCGTCTAAATTAGAGTTGTAGCAACCCTTGTGAAGGACATATCTCCTGTAGCAGACTGGAGAGAGAATTTATGTTCTGCATTGATGAAGTCTAGGTAAAGAAAACTGTAACCAGTAGACCACAAATATATGGATGAATAAGACAAGACATATTCTGAAGATGAACCTGTTGTAACTAGAGATACACATGGGTATTATAGTTGCCTCCAGTGTCTGGGAGCAAATGGAAATTGCAAAATGCATCTTCATTGTTTGAAGAAGAGCTTCTTGACAGAGACTGGATATGTGCTCTCCATACCAAAGGATTGCCCAGACCACATGTTTCCCAAAGCACATCCATGAGGATGAGCCCTTAGCCAGCTTGCATTAATCAGTGTCCCAGTATGCACGCTGAGCTGGTAACATGCCTTGTCTGGGTGGGACAGAAAGAGCATTGCAACTGCAGGATGGCATGGAGTGTCTCATCATGCCCCTCTGAGGCAGAGCAGGATTTGGGCTGATCCCAAGGAGAGAGGCACCATTTGGGCAAGGTACAAAACTCCTCAAAGACAAATTCACCCTGGATTCCTGTCCTCCACTTAGACTGGGGTAGGCCAGCCAGCAAAACTCATTAAGCTTCTGGGCTATGTTTCTCTGCAATCAGATGGAAGAATGACAAGAAAAATAAAGGGAGCCTAGCCAAGCTTTTTAATAACGAACACTGTTAGTACAAAACCCTGCCATTTAAAACTTTAATTTGAAATTCTACACTAAGCCTCTGGATAACTCTCTTATTTTTCCTAACGGAACTTCACATTCTTGTGTTCAGGACTGTGCAGGAGCATAAGTGCCTGGAGTATGTTGGTATGCACAGGGTCTCTTGTAACTCCTCCTCCTCCTCCAGCTCTCTTCCTTAGCAAGTCTTAGACAGGAAAAGTTTTTTCAACTTTTTCAGTATTTCTGTTACAGCACCTGGCCAAGCCATCCTGATCACAGAGAAAGAAAGTGACAGTGTTCTCTGCCTCATCTCTTTCCCTCTCTCCGCATGGTATAACCAGCCTGGATAACGGGAAGCCACCAGTCTGGTGTGCATTGGTCTGATATGAACCTTTACTGATCATGTTTATCCAGCACCTACTCAGTTTGATCTGCATACTGAGCCACATGAAAGCTGTGAGGCAGAAAGTGCATTTCAAAAGTGTGATTTTCCTTTCAGATAAATGCTTTTTACTCAGAGCAAGCTGAAATCTAACTTCTCTCCCAGATTTTGCATTTAAAAATTGCTCTTGAAAGTTGAGCAGCAAAGCGTCCAAATCTATGGGGAAAGTTCCAGCATCAGTCTGTAAGGCAGGAACTATCCTCTATCCATATCCTGTGCTTTCTGCTTCAGCTTTTGGCTAGATTTGTATTTATTTTGTGTTGTTTTATTCAGGACAGTTTTGGATGCCTTCAAATGCCCAGAGGATGCCAATCGATTAATATAATTGTAGATCTATCCCTAAAATTACCAGAAATAGAAAAGTTCTTCATTTTCACTGAAGTTACTTGTTGTTACTTAGCCAGATCACTTTAATTTATGTTAATTACATCAAAAGTGAAACTGCTGATTGGGAGATGCTCACCCAGCTGTCACTGCCTAAACCTGCTGCTATGGCTTACTCACCTGAAATGACTGCTGCCTTTGAATGAATTTCCTGTATATGGGACACAATGCTGCATGGGACTACATGGGGGCTTTCTTCAATATTGTAACTGACATCTATAGCAAGATGAGATTTGGGGTTCCTGTGCTTTCTGTGATGTCCTTGTGTAATACTTCAAGGGCAAAGGAGAAGAAGCTGCATCTATCGAGAGAGTGAATGGTGTCTGGGAATTAAGGAGGGACCAAGAGTTACAGAGGAAAATACAGCTAGAGCAACAGACACACTGCATTGTGCCAAGACCAAGATGGGAAAATGAGCTGAATGCAAAGCTGGGACAAACAAAGCAAGGAGCTGCGGATCAGAAACTAGCAGAGTAGCGGGGAGAGATCTGCAAGAAAAGATGCGTCAACAGTAGCTGTGCATTACCTGCATAGTTATATGCTTAAATATAAATTACAAGCATTTGGGGAAAATAAAGCCCAGGTCCCACATGTTTCAAACCGACCACCTGAAAGAAGTTTAGCTGCAGCTCCTCCTTGCCTCCACTCCTCATCTGTAAGACAGCAACAGCACTGTCACCATCACCACCCTCACTGGAGAGCCATGGAAACAAAACAAGGTTTCTGAAGCACTACAAAACCACAGTGATGGACAATACAGAAAACCTCAAGAAACTTAACAACTTCTGCTTGCCAAGCCAAGTTTGAATAGTACACAGAGACCACACACAGAATAAACCAAAACCAAAGTGCTAAATAGTTGCCTGTTAATTAAGCATCGTCCCTTCCATGTACAGAATAAGACCACAGATCCATGGGGAAAAAAATTATGCAATTCTATGACCAAAGATTGTTATGCAGGGGGTAAATTAAGGGCTGAACAATGTTCAGAAAACATGAACACTATTGATATATCTCTTCTGACTGCTTGTCTACATGATCATTTCCTTTGAAAACATCTTTTAGTGTAATAGATACAAGAGAGGAGAACAAAATTATTCAGAGCCACGTGAAGGTCCAGGGAGAAATGAAATACTTGTTTTGTGCTCTTGCATGGACTCTCAGATGAGTGTTCCTTGCATGGACTTCAGAACCCTTCTGCAAACTTTCCTAAAGTGAAAAAAATCTATAAATTTCTAGCAGGGGTTTGGACTAGATGATCTCCAAGGTCCCTTCCAACCCTAACCATTCGATGATGCCAAAAGAAACAATTGGTTCACTAAATTCAAGTTTCTTCCATTTTCTTTTTTATCTATTCCCACAACCGGAAAGTAAATGTCTTTTTCTGATAGTGTATGCATAAAAGGTAAATACATCTGTTTGGGGGCTTTCTTTTGATTCACCAAATTCATTTCTGAAGAGCTTGTCTCAGAATTTCTACCTGAGTTCAAGTTTATAGTTATATGATCTCAGATCCTGAGGTATCCCAGCAAAATCCTCCCAGAAAATAAAGCCCAAAATGTTTAGGATATGTGTCCATGTCTCTGTATCTACGAATCTCTTTGTATCTCTATATAAAACCATATATGTATGTACTATGTATATACTTTCATGTACACTTCTATTTAGATGTATCCGTCTACCTGTCTATATATGTATGGCTATAATAAGTGATACATCAGAGAGCTGGAGAGCAAAATATTGGCTGCCCCGTGCCGTGCAGTCCCAGCCTTAGTGCCCGGGGGAAGCAGCAGGGAAGGGGAAACCCTCGTGTGCTGGAGCAGCCGCAGCCTGTCCTGTCCCACCGTCGGTGGCGGTACCTCGGCTGCCACTGGCACTGCCCGGGGGGCCAGCAGGGCTGGCCCTGGTGGGAGCAGCAGGATGGGAGCATGACCGGGACTGGGGTGGGGATGGGGGAGGCAGTGACATGTGCCCTGCTAGCGGGGTCCCCAGCCATGGTGCAGGTATCCCCTGCTGCAACCCAACCTTCCCAGGGAAGGAGGGGCCGGGGGAGAGGAGGAGAGGCTTGGTTCCCCGATTAAATTTTATACATCCCTCCACTGTTTCTCAGGTTGCTTTCAGAATCAGAAAATCCAAGAAATATATTCACAGATGTTCCCTTGTTTATTTGTTGACTCTGTGTAATTTGTTTGCCCTAATTTGTTTTTGTCTATCATGGGACTTCCCTTTTTAATTTCCCTTTCTCTGTTTACCACTCTTTGTGGAGCAGCGGTCTGTTAAGCTGTGAGAGGCACATGCCAAATTAAAAAAAAAAGGGGGGGGGGGGAGAAAAAAAAAAAGGCACTGCAGATTGTTTTAAGCATTGGCTGCCCCTTTGGGCCTGAAGGCCTTGCTTGCAGCCTGCACCTGCTCCTCCTCTTGAGACACAGGGCTCCTGATCTTTATCCCCTGCCTTTAAGCTGCCTGATTCCTATTATCCAAACTCAAACAGCGTTCTCTACATTCACGCCTCCAGCACTTGGCATGAAATTAATAAGCCTGGCTGATATATTTCCCTGGAAGCCTGCCACTCTTTAACAGTGGTGTTAGATTAAAAATTTTGGCATGGTTAATGAACAGGGAAAAGCTGAAGCCAAAAGTTTCATGCAGCAATGCAAAGATTTGGGGGTTATGAAAAGAATACCAACTTTGTTCGCATTTTCTGAATGCCGTCCTAATTACAGGGTTAGATAACAGACACAACAAAATAGTCATGGCTAGAAGAAAGGACTTCTTCCCTCGCATTTGATTTTTATCTGTAGCCTTTTCAATCACATCCCATTCTGCTGTATTGTGTAACCTGACACGCAGTGGCGTTCGGCTGGGTTCAGAACTCAGTGGTTCACACAATTAGCAACTAAAGGGGGGCCCAAACCCAGACACTGCCCTGTCCCCCCCTCCCTAGGGCCTGGGAGCAGTGCAGCCATCCTCCAGCCTCTTCTGGAGAATGGGAACAGCCTTTTCCCCAGAAAGCAAAGTCCAGTGTGGATCGCAGGCAGCAGCCGTGTTCCCAAGCCGTTCTGGCATTTGGGCATTTCAGATCTTGGTCCATCTCTGGGTTTAACAGATTTTGTTTATAGGATACTGTCAGCATGCTTAAATATTTTTTTTCCTAGAAATAACTATCCTAAAAAGAAATTCCACGTGCTTAAGCATGTACACGTGTGAGTCATAAATGCATATACATATAAATAATTGGGCATGTGTATGTGTATACATGCAATGTAAGAAATGTTACCTGAGTCTTTCAGGTGCAAGCCTTTTACCCATATTTGTGTGATGCACAGCATGCATTTACTAGCTTTCTGTTCTCCCGCTTTGAAAATGTTTGCTTTGGAAAGGAATGATCTTAAAGTTTTCCTATAATAGCCACTTTCTGCCTCCTGGTTATTATGTCATGACTATGCTGTTAGTACCAAAGCTATAAAAATACTCTGAAACATACAGTCTGCCAAACTGAAAGAGATGGAAATTAAGCTAGTGTTAAAGCATGCCTAGCATATCACCCATGGGTCTGATTTAGTGTTAGGAAGAACACAAGACCTGTCTCTTTCCCCAGCTGCCATAGGTGCCATAGCTGCAAAGTCATGGTGTCTTATTAGTGGCAGAAAAGCTCCCCCCCTTCCATTCCCTACAGACTCGTCTGTGCTCCTGAAAATCCCCCAAAGTACCTTACCAAGCACCTGTACACAAAGGGCCATCCTCTACTGCAAAGAAGTCCCCTCTGGAGACATCGCCAGCAGTTATTTTGCTCCTGAAAACTGTGCAACACTGCTAATGACAACAGAAAAGAACAACTTCTCCAGCTCAGTTCTCAGGGGTAACTTGGAGTGAAAGGGCCTTGTATGGCCTTACTATCGTCCTACCCGCTTTCCATCCCCCGCCAATTTTTTCATCTGTTACAAACACAGATTTGTCACCATGCCTTGACCAAAGCCATTTAGCCTCTCCTGGCTCTTCTGCTCTCAGCTTCCTTCTGTCATCACCTTCTGCCTCCTGGGATGCATTTTCTTTCTGTCTGTCAAGGTATCCTTTAGAATTGTGTTTTCTTGGTCTTTCCAAGTAGATTTCCTCCATCAAAATTACCTTTTCCATAGTCTGTAATGACTTCCAGCTGAATCAATGGAACATCTCTTCCACATTAAAAAGTCTTGGTCATTCTTCTACCACTGAGGCAGCCAAACCCCTTTCCCTTTGGAGAAATGGCCTGTCTTCAGTACCATTTTTCTAACGTGAAATGTGTCCCTCCCTTGTATTACCAACGTGAGGTGCACTGGTTGGGCTAGCTGTTAGCTCTTCACCCAACACGCTGTCTGGTTTTGCTCAGAAAGTGCTGGTATCACACAACAGCTAATGCATTAATGGCTAACTTATACTACCACGTCAGCTGTGGTCTCAGTTGATACTGTAGAAAAGTGTGAAACGATAAGGAAACTGCTAATCTGTGTGATAGGGCATGGCTCTGTGCGCAGCTCCTGCCTTTCACAGCTGCACTTTACACATACATGCCCTTGGACAGCTTCCCAGGCTGTCTCACTCCAAGGGTCTCCCATAACACTCCTCCTCTCCACCTAGGGTCAAGTCATCTTCCTCTATGCTAGCACCAACAGCTGGAGGCCAATGACATACGAAGTGCATGCCAAACATAATAAGAGTTTACAATGCTAATAACTTAAGCAGGCAGCATTTGACCAAGGCATAAGTGTGACATGGCAAAAAAGTGATACAGAAACACAACTTGTCAGGCTTTGCATCTTACATCCAGATGAAGGAGGGCATCTGCAAAACATGACCTTTCCCAAGCTGTCCTACTTAACCTAGTGTGGAGCTATTCTGGGAGTAAGGAGGGACAGGCACACAGGGAACTGATTAAACAGTGTGAGCTTTTGCTCCAGAATTTTGAAATTTTGCTGAGAATCTAGAAATCATTCTTTGAATTGCCTGCCAAAAAAAAAAAAGCAGTTTACAGTTTTTATTTTACAAGCAACAATTTCAAGGAAAATTACTTTTTTTCTATCAAATTACCAATTTCCCATTTGGAGAAAGCAGGTTGGAAGGAAAGTTGTTAGCCAATCCCAGCCATCAAGCATCAGTTTCTTCATTCTACAATCCTACTTTATGAGTCTTTCATGCACCATTGAGCTCAGCTCTCCCACCCTTACCTAATGGCACCAGGCACAGTGAGTCTCTCTGTACAGTCAGAGCAGGCTATGCAGAAATGGTATGCACCTCCACTAGATTGTAAGGCAAGGTAGCCTCAGCCATACACTCCAAATATGGACAAAGTTATGGTATTTTGAATGTCCAGCACACCTCTAATTTTTAATGATGAGCTACACAAAACAGAATCAAAATTAATTATGAGCTCACTGTGTATTTGTCAGAATTGTCTGCTACTACTAGAAATAGCAATAAGCCTATATTATTACTGTGTGAAAAGCAGTACATTCAAATATTTTTTTAAAAATAGATGGTAAGTCATCATTTAGTATTATGTGGTTCTCACTATTCTGGTTTCTTTATTCCATGTAAGAATGGCAAAATCAAAAAAGACGTAGAGCACAATGATATTGCATCAGCTACTGCTGGTAGAAACAATAATACAGAAATTATTTGTTTATGTGACATTCTCAAAAGAATGTGACAAAAATGCTAAATATCTCTCTACATAAGCTGTTCCTAGCATCTGAGTCAGCCATACTACGTGATACTGCAAACTCTTCAGATTACATGAAGTTGGAGAAGTGCGGATAAACACAAATGTTATAATTGCCAAAATAAAAGAGTGTTAAGACAGGGAGAATCCAGCTTAAAGCCTAGCTTAAGAGACTGGATCCGTTCTCTTTCTGAAACAGCTTCAGCTGAGCACATTTAGAAATCTCCCTATAAATCATCTGTAGCAGTGTTTATTTCCTCCATTCTCAGTAGGTAGGCTGATGCCTTCATGCCTTGGAACCTCCTCTTGATAATAATTCCCCCTCTCCTTATGTCCTAGCTGACTAGAAATTCTTTTTCCCCCTTAATCTTTATTATTGTTTATATTGATGTATGGAAATTAATGATCGTAAGGGAGAAAGACAACTGTATTTAGACTGGGCTGCAGGAATAGCTGGCATAATGAAGAGCAGCTGGGACCTGGTTTGCAATATTTTCCCAGTAGGTGCTCTGCAGAGGGGTATGGACCAGTGATAGCTGCAGCTTAACAGTCTGCAAAGACCTGCATTGTTAGTTCCCATTCCAGACCTGTTCTGCCGCATTTGTTTGCCTGTTCTCACTGTTCATCCTGTCTTCACACCCATTTCCCAAAGCCTGTGAAAGCAAATCCCAAGTTAATGCTGGCACACGATGACGCACTAGCAGAACTGGTGCCCATCAACATTTAAGGTTGAATGAGCCGGGGAGGTAAACTCCAGTATAACATGAGGGCTGTGCTGCAAAATGGGTCTGTGACAGTTATCTAGTGAATCAGGGAAGGGGTGCAGGAGAAATAGATACTATGTGTGAGAGGTGTACATGTGTTTTGGAGACCCACACAAGAGAAGAGTCACAGGGACAATATGCTAAAGAAGATACACCAGAATAGGACCTAAGGACAACTCTCTGCTCTCATTCATTCCCCTGGCCTTTCCCAAATGGCATCAGATAATCAGAGTTCAGCTGCAGAGCAGCAAAGATCACAAACCTGTGGCAATGCAGGATCTTGAGAAGGTCACCTGTTCTTTGGCCACCTTCCCATCTCCTTATCTTCTTTATTCACAAGCAGTTGGTTTGACTACTGGTTCTTGTATTTCTCCAGAAATTCCCCAGCTCTTCCTTTTGCCCCCCTTACGTCTCCCAAGATTACAATTGGCTTGTACTAATTTCAAGATTTTCTCACATTATTTTTCCTAGCAGAGGGAGTGCCAGGTATTCCCTGTGTGACCTATTCATCTGGTGCCCACTCACTCCCACTTCACTGCAACATATTCCAGGTGGTGGTGCAGGTGCTCTACCACCACTACCCCTGGTCCCCAGTCTGCATGATGCCCCTCTGCCAGTCACATGCAGGTGCTGCAGAAATGCAGCATCAGCGCAGGGCATAAGGAGTGTGTCTCCTACGGGACCCTGCTCCCCCAGCCTGCAACCCAGCATATCTCAGGACACATTTCTTGCATGATCCAGGGCGTGTGGCTGCATCCATCATATGATTCAATATGCAAGATTTCCACCCCAACATGTGGCCTAAGAAGCATCATACTGCATTTTATACTCACCTAATTCCAAGTTACATCTCAGCAGTTCGTATTTCCTGTCTTTCTGTGGGTTTTCTTCTCCTCTTTTTCTTTCTTTCTTTCCTCTTTTTTAAGGCAGTGGATGGTTGTCAAACATGTTATTTGCACAGATCAGTCCCAGTCAAAGCTGGAACACATTGCTGGAGTTTTTCCCTCGGGTTGTCTGGGAACTGCATGCACTGCTCTGTGGCAAGCTCTCCCTTGCCTTGCAACCAGCAAAAAGATCTTAAACTACCCCAGGTGCCAGCTGCATCCTGCCAGATGGTCAGGGATTTTTCTCTTTCAGTTTCAGACTGACCCAGCAAAGATGGCACGCTCCCACCAACTCTACATGACCCACCACAAAACTATGTCCTCACTCCCAGGCAGCTTCGAATGGCTCTTTCCCATAAACGTGTTACTGACACTTTTTTAAAAGATCTGGGAGGGAAGGATCAATCTTCATTAATTTGTGGAACAGGGACCTTGCCGTTACCGAATGATTTGTTCCCTCAGTGCCTGGGAGCGCACTGCTACCTCCAGTCCTGGAAAACCCCTGTTCCAGGCACCAGAGGCACCTGGTGCAAAACTCCATGCCATGGACTCTCATCTCACCACACATTTGCTGGAATGCCAAAGGCCAGATATGCTGAAGATGCCATGCGCTGTCCTGGGGGCTTTGCTGACACCCTGCCAGAGTCAGGCTGGCAGGAGCTGCCGAGGCAGATGCTTGCCCATGTCTCCCAGCAGAAACACAGCCAAGTGGTGACTATCCAGGAGAGGGGAAGAGGTACGAATAAAGTCCTTCAAGTAAAAGCATGGTGTGCTCATGAAATCTGATTCTTTCCTAATTATTTCACTTAGCACTCTTAATGTTGCCAATTATACAAGAGGGTGCAATTATTCATGCTATTGGAATTGCAACAGGAGAGCAGGTCAGCGGACTTTTTATTATTAGATAAAGTTCATCTCTACAGAAATATTCTCATGGGCCAGTCTGTGGCAGCTGAATGAACTCTCACAGGAGTGATGAACCATTGCTAATTCTCCCCTGATCCATATGCAGAGCACGTTTCACCATCCTTGTCATCTTTAACACTACCAGCAAGGTACCTTTTAAAAAATCTGAAAGACCCTACAACAAATGCCTCCACAGTTCTCTGCCCTGGGATGAATACAAAATAAAAAAAAAAAAAATTAAAATAGGTGTCGTTTAATGCAGATTAGGAGAAGCTTAGCATAGACACACTGAAGTTAGTGTAATTGTGATAGAACAGAGAGGATAGGATAGAGCAGAACAGACCAGAAGTTACTTCTTTCTCCAGATCAATTAGCCTATATTCTGGCAATTAGTAGTAGTTAAAATCGATGATGCAGACAGCTCTGTCTTTGAATCCTTTTTATTTACAGGCGTGTATACAATGCCCTGTTTCCTGGGCAGGGCAGGAATCAAGAGGAAATTTCCTCAGTCCCAGCTCTACACCTTTTCCAGCCCACACTCTGCCCAGAAAATTAGTTGGTTTCCCTTTTTTTTTTCCAGGATCATATTTCCTGTCCTTTTCTTTCCAACTCTTAGATTTTCTTGGACATGTATTTCATAAAACTATTCCTCTCCCTCCCCTAAAAAAGTTAGTTTCTGACCAGGTTTGCAAGTGATCTACATTTTGTTCAACAGTTGTATCTATTTTGGTCCTGAATGCCATACAGTTGCCATATTCACCAGTTTTGATCAGGTTCCCCCTAATCTCCCCCATAAAAAAAGAATAGCCAAATGACCAAAGTTTGGTAACATCCAGTGACAGATGCCTTGAAGAAAGACGCAAGAAGTCTACACACACATAATTAAGGAGAAATCTGTTCTTGGAGGAAGTGTCTGTTTAACACACTGTCTCTTGAATGGCTTCTGTATTCACTCAGGCAAAAAGCTTTATATCCCTTTTGCATTTTTCATGATATCTAATGTGACTGTAGATTTCTTAGTTATCTGTAATTGCCCTAATAGTAAATGTTCGATCTGCTTTTAATCCTGCTAGCCACTTGGACCTCTATGATATCTAGCAACCATGAACTTCACAAGTTTATTCTGCACTGTGTTAAAAAGGCATTTCTTTGGATTTTAAGGAGTAATAGCACTTTTTAGTTTAGATATTCATCTGGCACTACCAGAAAGAATATGCAACCTATTTACTTTCTCCATTTTGAGTATTACATATTCTGCCAGTATGTTCCCACTTCCTTACCTTCTTTCTGAACTAAGCAGTCTTAGTCATTTCAACCATAACTCAGATGGAAGCATCTTCTATTTTTACAACCACCTCTGCTACCGAGGTGGCAGCTTCTGCTTCACACTTCTTTTTGAGACAAAGGAAGAAGAATTTAGACGAGAATTCTGGATGATGCCATATTTTATGATTTGTTTCTTCATGACATGTCAGATATGACTGTAACATGTTTGGTATTCAGCCCCATTCTTTGCATGGCCAACCTTTCAGTCCTCTCACCTATAGCTTCCACTGAGCTCTTCGGTTATCCCAATTATTTTCTCGATTATGCTGAACTGAGATCCCAACAATATTTATGAGTAGCTTAAATTATTCCTTCCAATGAACTGTATTAAACAGAATAATTTAAGCTACCTTGTATTCACTAAGAATAGAAATCGTCACTTTCCACATTATGATCTATTAAGTAGTTTATTTTATAAATCCTTTTTTCAAAACCTCACTCTCAACACCATAGTCTTTGGAATAACCTCTTCGCTCAGGTCAGTGAACTTTTTCCCACTGGTCTTAGTTTTCAGCGAGGCCCCTGTAGTTCCTGCCTGAGCTCTGCTCTATGCCCAGGTTGACACGTCCACCCTCCTCCATTTGTTTCTTGCCATAAAATAGAGTAGCTGATTTCTCAGCCTGTATATCATGAAAATTTACATCCAAACAAGGAAAAGTTTACACCCTAGATCAGTAACACGTGATTGTGCTTATACTTCCTTGTACTTGGGCCGCTGAGGAGCTATTTTTGCTGTCGCTCTCCCAGTACAACATACTTAAGACGTTCATTATATCACTCCTTCTGTTTTCTGTAAACATGAGGTCCAAAAATAAATTTTGTCTGATTTCTTTTGCTTTAAGGCTAAAGTAAGGTAATACAGAACAAATTCTAACATTCCCACCAAAGGAGAAAGGGGAGGGAGAGAGAAAGAAGCATGACCTGCATATAAGTAGGACTGAATATGGCAAATCCTCTGCAGTAGGTGGAAGAATTTGTCTTTTTGGTTTTATAACCATAGGCACCACAGTCAATGCATTAAGCTATTCATAATGACATGTCTTGAGCCTAGTTCTCCCAGAGTGTAAATTGATTATAGCTACAGACATACAAGAGAAAAATGTGCAATTATGCTTGGCCCCAAAGATCTTAACAATAAAATAATATCCCTGAACCACCCCCATGACAGAAAAAGTGCAGCCTGGACAGTGTCAGAAGACAGGATATAATTATGTAACAAGGAAAGACCAAGATTTTGAAAGAGGGAATGAAACATGGAAGCCTAGCACACTGACAGAAGGATCCATGTGCCCTAACTTTCAGGGCTAAAAAGAACACCAAGCCTGACATTGTTGATTTATGGGGTTTTTTAATTAGCAATGGGAGGAAACAGAAGTCTCCAGAGGTGATCTGTTGCCACTGTTGTTGGTGTCCGTCTAAGGATGTTATGAAATGCTCTCTGGAGATACTGTTCCATACATCAGCCCTCATGATCTAATTCCAGTGTAGACATCCAAGAGACATAAGGGAACTAGCTTTGATTTAGACACCTAACTTTAAGACAGCTGAATTAGGTTGGATGTACTTCACTTCCTTTTGTTTAATGACATCTTCCCTTTCCAGAAGACAAAGGAAAAGATTGTGACCCCAGCACATAGTGATGCCAGGTGGTCAGTGTGCAATGGACCCAAAGAGATGCTGAGCACAGCAGGAGCCTGCAGCAGCTGGCATTGCAGTGGTCCAAACCCTAGCAGTAGCTTCTGCAGAGATGAGCTTGGCCACCTGAACATTTAGCTAGGGAGACCCCAACATATACATCGTTCTGCCTTCTGCTGTAAACCACAGGAAGACTCAGGCTAACAGCTCGTGTACCTGCATTCACTGCAAAGAATCCAATTTGCATGCAGACAGCAAAAAAACAACCCCAAACACACAAGATTTTCCCCATTACCCCATTAAACCCACACTGAAGCGGAGAAAGGGAAACATGAGCAGCCATGAGAGGCACACTTACATGACTGGGTGCAGATGGATGTAATCTCACTTCAGTATGAAATACAAAGAGCTGCATTACTGCATGGATGTGTTTCAGCTAAAACTTCACCCCCATCTCTCCTCAGACCTTATTTTTGTTGCAGGAATACTGGTGGGGATGGCAGTTGTGAACACCTGCTTGACAGAAATGAGTGTGAAATGCAATACTGCTTGTTCAGCTCTTTGACTACGTTAAGTGCCACTAAAACACTGCAAGTGCTACATATATTATTCAACTTTTAAAGGTATAACGGGAACTGGCAATCATTATTGGCCTGGCCAGAGTCTGTGTCAGATTTGTTCTGGCTGGAAATAGAAAGCATAGCTATTACAATTTGAGTAGGAAAACTTGATCATTAGCCCATATAATTGCCTCATAATATATAAGGACTGGTTTATCTCTCTGTGATCGGACCAGGGAAATAAGCTCATAATTCTCATAGCCAGTGCCACCAGCTTTACTATTGGCCATGCATGGGCTGAAAAGTCCAGGCCAAATTCTGCTCTGGTGGAAATTACGTATAGACCTGGCACAGGCAAAAGAGTTGGGTGCAATGTGAACTCTAGCAATAACAACAGGAAATGAGAAAAAACAGAAAACAAAATAAAGAAAGAAATCCACTCCTACCTTAAAAACACAAGACAATCCCACCAGTCTGTTACCACTGGGCTTCTCTTGCAGTCAGACTTCATCAGCCAAACCAAGGCTGTGCACCAGCAGCTGCCTTCCCCCTGCACAGGACCGGCAGGGCCACAGTCACAACTGGCCGGGCAAGAGGTATTTAGTCGAGAAGGTCCTACAGAACATCTGTTCCAGTGTCACCACACTGTCTAGCACAGAAAACACTTTCTAAAATGTTATCATGGCCCTTAGAAAATGCCAAAAGCCACTGCCTCAGCAACACAGAAAGAGAGCAGAAGACATGCACCAGTATCTAAGCATCTAAGATCATGCCATTCATATAAGTATTATTATATTAATAAATAAGTAGGTAATATAAGTGTTCAGGAGTTAGGAAATGACAAAATGAATGCCACCCTAAAGCTGTCAACTACCTCCATCAATATAGCTACACCCCCACAATGACAGTCCCACACTCATATGATGCTTCTCAGAGCATGAGGTTAACGGTAAGGATGGAAGGTATCCCATCAGCTGGTTTGACAGCTGGATTTAATGCACTTGCACACAATCAAATAGTCCACATGATACTTTTTCGGAGCACACTCCATAAAACTGATACTTCTGGGAGTGTCCGTATGTGCAGTGTCATGTCTTTAGTGGGGTATTGCCCTCTGGAGGAACCTTTCCCCCTCTGATTGTATAGGAGCAATCTCATTCCTGACTCAAGCATTGGCTCTTTACAGTTTGGCAAGACAAATAAGCGCCCGTGATCCCTGTTTTGTTGGATAGCCAGCATTATTGTAGTAGTCACTGCCTTTGGGGTCAATCTCCATGTATGCCATTTATTGCCAATGCCAGCCAGCTCCAAGATGGGTCTGAGGCTGGCTGAGGCCAAGCCCACCAGCAACAGTGGTAGCACCTCTGGGATAACATAGTTAAGAAGAGGGGAAAAAACTGCTGTGGAGCAGCAGCCAGAAGACAGGAGTGAGAATATGTGAAAGCAACAACCCTGCAGACACCAAAGCCACTGCAGAAGGAGGGAGGAGATGCTCCAGGCACTGGAGCAGAGATGCCCCTGCAGCCAATGGTGAAGCCCAGGACGAGGCAGGCTGTGTCCCTGCAGCCCATGGAGGTTAACGGTGGAGCAGATACCCACCTGCAGCCCGTGGAGGACCCCATGCCAGAGCAGGTGGATGCCCAAAGGCAGCCATGACACTGTGGGAAGCCCATGCTGGAACAGGCTCCTGGCAGGAGAGAGGAACCCATGCTGGAGCAGGTTTGCTGGCAGGACTTGTGACCCCACAGGGGACCCATGCTGGAGCAGCCTGTTCCTGAAGGACTGCAACCCATGGAAATGACCCACACTGGAGCAGTTCATGGAGAACTGTCTCCTGTGGGAAGGACTCCAGGCTGGAGCAGGGGAAGAGTGTGAGGAGCCTCCCCCTGAAGGGGGAAGGAGCAGCAGAGACAACGTGTGATGAACTGACCACAACTCCCATTCCCTGTCCCCCTGTACTGCTGGAGGGGAGGAAGTAAAGAAAATCAGGAGTAAAGTTAAGTCCATGAAGAAGGGAGTGGTGGGGAGAAGGTGTTTTGAAGATTTTGTTTTATTTCTCATTAGCCTACTCTGATTTGATTGGTAATAATTTAATTTCCCCAAGTTGAGTCTGCTTTGCCCACAACAGTAATTGCTGAGTGATCTCCCTGTCCTTACCTCAACCCACGAGCCTTTTGTTATATTTTCTCTTTCCTGTTCAGCTGAGGAGGGGAGTGACAGAGTGGCTTTGGTAGGCACCTGGCATCCAGCCAGGGTCAACCTGCCAAAATAAACAAAGAAAAAAGATAAAGGTGAGGCAGCTTTTTCAGGATGGGCAGTACAAACATGGAGCTCACCATGCTTTGGTTCTTTTGAATCAAAATTAAGGGATGCAGTGAAGAAGCCCCAGGACTGATTACACAGTAAGAAATTAATCTGACAGAGCAAGATGAGAAGGTCTAGAGGATGAGGCCATTTTTCAATTTAAAATCACAGGGAATGTTACAAAAGGGAGGAAAAAAAAAGTAATGAGGGTAGCTTTTAAACATCACTTCTGAGCAAACAGCCCAGAGGAACCCGAGACTGTCCAAATATCTAAATCAAAATTTAAGAGAGGCCCCAGCACCTGAAATGAAGAATTTTGCCTGGAGCTCTGACCTGTCTTCATCAAACAGTGGTGCTTAAGTACAGGGGAGCATAAACAAAACTGTTAAAAACCAAGAAGGTTAAATGCAATCTTCACTTGAAATGGTCTTGGTGATGAATATCGATTCAAGATAATAGAAAACCTTATCCCTTGTACTCCCCCTCTGCAGCTTTCACCTGTGAAGCTTATCATCAGGCTCTTGAGATGCATCTGTGACCATTCAGGAAGCCATGCTAGTCGGCAGGGCCAATTTCTGCACAAGGATAGTCCTCAGAACCTTCTTCAGATGTGAAGACAAAGAGGCTGCAAAGCACATAGCTTTCATCAGCCTTATAAATTTGTTTAATTTAAATTGGGCTTATGTAGAGCATCAAGTTTGGGAACATCTGCAAAAAAACTTTTGAAGGCCCACTGGAAACCAGCTAGCACCACCTTTGCTGGAAGTTGAACCAGAGCTGACATCGCCAGTAAAAATACTGAATAAATTTGGTCAAACATATCCGAATTCCACTGGCACGCAGCAGGGAAAGACTTGATCTACTGTTTTGACACTATAATTATCTGCTACCTGATTTATCCTCTGCCCTTTATAAGGTATGACAATGTTCACTGATCAATCAAAAGGGGTCAAAACCTTTTGGTTTGTGAGCCAGCGCCTGTGTAAAAGAAGAGACTCGAACTCATATGGGTTACTCTAGGTTTGCAGTTTTAATCGGTCCAGCAGCGTTGGGTCACCTCCGCAGAGAGTGACAAGCTTACAAGATTTTCAGCTTTACATTTATAGTTTCTACAAAGCATTACATAATCTCCTGACTAGAAAATGAGTCTATTATCAGTCATTATCTTGACAGTCGGTTTCACAAGTTGTTCTATATCTTGACCACTTCGTTATTTTACTTTTTCTTTCAAGGATGATCGCTTCAGGTTCTGCACTTCTCAGTTCTGAGTAATCACAATAGACAGTCTCCACCGTCTCAGCCTCCTAAAGGTCAGGGTCTTCTGTTCTTAGAAACTTCTTTGAACTGTCAGGTACAGTCTTACTAATATTAAACTTTTATTGTCTACCATCTATTTGCTGACCGCGCTTGCAGTCCTGGTCTGGGGCTATACAGGGGAGAAAGCTGAGGTACACAGCCTACAGTAGCACTGATCTGGCATTTTCCTCCAACACCCGGCTAACCAGATCTCTTCGTATCAGTATTCTGATACAGTGGCCCAGCAGCAGAGTAGCACAGAGGGTAGCAGTTGTTTTGGTTTGAGTCCACTTTGTGTTTTTTAGCCGCCAAGCATTGCCTCCAGCCACTTGCACTTCCTTAAGAGGATTGTTTGCTAGTGATATTTTCTTGAAAAATTGTCAACACAATGTGATGCTGTTGCCTTTGCTTAGGAAAATAAGAGAAGTTAATGACCAGGCATATGTCCAGGAGGGATTACTGATGTCATTAATATTTCTTGTTTATTTAGTGGCTTAAAAATAACAACAGCAACAAAACCAGACTTGTCTCAAAACTTCTGTAGTGTGGACTACCTGATCTTGGTAACCTCGGTCCCTCTCTCCCCTTCCACCATCCACTTCCACTGCACAGCCTGGGAGAAGCATATTTGGCTTTCAGCTCTACAGGCAACAGAAACAGCTGTCAGACCCAAAATGTTCCTTCGGGCTGACTCAGATCAACAGTTCCAGTGAATTTAGGCTGCAGTTAGGGTCACTTTTGGCAAAGACTAGATCACCGAGGGGAAGTCACTGTCAAAAAATATCTCCCACGAAGGGGCAGGCTGTAATGGGGAGGACTTTGTGACCTGGTGCTGAAGGCTCTGAAGGAGGTTGGAGTGCATTCCTATGGGGATAACTGTGCTTTTCTGAGAGCACAGCGCTGAACTGAAACCCTCCACTGCTCAGAGCGGTGCTCTAAATCGCCAGCGGTCCCTCCTGGCCCTCCTCGTCTCTCAGGGAATGACAGTGAGGGGTTCTGTTTTGGAGGGCAGATGAGGCTGAATGCAAACCTGCAATACATTTTCTTTGTCCTCCTCCTGAACCTACAGGTGTAGAGTTGGGGACTGTGGAGACTGCATCCCTGTCTCGATCGTGTTTATGGACCTACAGAGCACTTATGCAAAGCAGAACAGCTTCAGAAGAAGAAACCGGGATCACATCACTACAGACCACACAGCAGTCCAGTGGAAAACATTTGAGTTTGGATCAGGTTTGTATTAGAGGAGGAATTTAAATAAGTGATTGTCCTAACTCGGTTGAGATTTGGTGTGTGATTGAATGATTTACAGGTAATACTCAAATAGAAAAAGCTTAAAACTCGTTATGGATTGGGACTGCCAGTCAAAATTAACATCGTGCTCTGCAAACAGCTTGTGGTTTCTATGTACTACTTCTTCCACCTTCACTTGACACAGGCCTACCAGCCATAGGTATTAATTCCCTTTCCGTGCAGCAAAAACTGTTTCTTCCAGGCGAAACATCAGTACTCCTTTAATGAGAACGCTGTAGGTATGTTCCAGGTGGGACCTCTATGCACCGTGATAGGTTTCCAGTCTTCTACACAGCACTTCTACACTCTTATGTGCTATGCATTGCTCCCAAGATAACAGCACTCAATACAAAAAAGTAAAAAATCTCTACTCTAGGCATTCATATGTCCCCCTTCATCGCAGGACATGGAAACTCAGTTTCCAGTGTACTTTTGCTCAGAAGAGGAAAAAATGAGAGAGTATTTATAAAAAGAACTTGGAGGCCAAGTAAGCTGCCAAGACCTCACAGCAAGGAGTGGAGTTTTTAGAACTGATTGTTGAGATGCTCTGGAAAGCTCCAGATATTAAAAGTATAAAAGAATAATTTTTTTTTTTTTAAAATGAAATGTCTACTTATTGGTAGGTAGGTCACAAGGAACCAGCTGACAGTTTGCAATATCCAATGTTTGAAACAATCAAAAAGGTCACCACTCCCATGCTGCATTCGCTGTTTGGAGGGGGTAACACAAGCAAGCTTCTCAAGCATCTCTGCAGATACAGTTTCTGAATTCCTACCTGTTGTGTTACAAAAGTCATTTAGAACCTACTTTATTGAGAAATGTTTCTGTCAACAAACTCATTGCCCTGATTATTGAGGAAACCAATCATCAAAGGGAAAAAAAACTAATAACAGAAATGCTCTCCCTGCCTTCCCCAAAAATCAGTTACCGGTGAGCTGTGTGTGGATCTGTGTAC
This sequence comes from Falco cherrug, assembly GCF_023634085.1. NCBI lineage: Eukaryota > Metazoa > Chordata > Aves > Falconiformes > Falconidae > Falco > Falco cherrug. Next base: position 377,134 of record NC_073702.1, on the reverse strand, counting down.
ATGTGCCACTGTTGGGTACAAGCCTGGAGGCTCAGTCTGGTATAGGTGAGCAGTGAAAGCAACACAAGTATGGAGAAATCCTGCTTCTTGAAGTTTACATGCAGTTTAAGATGTACTGTAATCCAAGCCTTCAGATGAAAAAAATGTGTTGCAACCCGAAGTGGATCTGGGAGGCTGTAGTCTCATGCAAAATAAGCCAGATTTGTAAATCTGCGTAAAACCACTGAGAGATAAATCACATATGTACCTACACAGTGAGTCCAATCCATTCACAGTGGGCATGTGGAGTCTGACCCAGCAAGCATCAGGCTGGCCAAATAGAGATTTTCATCAATCACCCCGTGGCTTCTCATCTGCCCTTCACGATTAAGGGTCAAGGCTCTTTTTGATTTTCCAGTGCCACCTGAGCATCCTCTCCTGTCAGCATGGGCGTGTTGAACCCTGCATCAGGAACTGGTGACCAGCCAATCTGGCAGCTGAAATGTTGGGTCAATAACTTACTGGTATGCATCTGGCCGGTATATCCATACACTGCCTGTTACACAGAGTCAAAACTACTTTGGCACAAGTTGCAGAGCTCCTACCTTGTCACCTACCAGGAGATCTTCTTCTATAATTAGCTGATGGAGCTTGTACTCGGAGAAATGCTAGGTTTGCCTCTGCTGTGACCTTCTTTTCCTGCAATGCCTCAATAGAAAGACTGCCTACCCTACTGCAAATAGCAAAAAGCTCCAAAATGTTTGAGAGCTGATACTACTCAAATACAAATAGCTCTCCCTAGCATCAAAAAGTTACAAAATCAGCCCCTTGAGAGTTGTTCAGAGGTACTTTTGCCTCCACTTTGCAATAGGGAAACTGAGGCATAGCAAGCGTGGGTGACTAGCACAAGGTCATACACGCCAGTAGGAGTTCTGGGAATAAAGCCCAGAAGCTTCTGGCATATTGAGACACAGGCATATATTTCATACCGCCTTGGCAGGCTGCGGATGCTCTCCTCTCCTCCCCACACTCAGTGTGCCACTGAAACAGCCTTTGTTCTCCCTAACTTGCTTCCAAATGTTTCAAACATCACTTCTGCTGTGAACTGTAAACTCGTATTCAGTCTCTACGGAGCGCTTGTCCAGCTGGTATGTGGCTGTTTCTGCTTGCTGCGAGGCTGGACTTCCTGTGATCCTGAGTATTTGCCAACTTCTGTGCCTTTGACTGGGGTACAGGGTCAGTCTGGAGAGTGTCCTGACATTTTCACTTGTCTTTTGTTCAACACAGAGACCCTCTGGCCACTAACACTGATCACAAGAAGACCCATTTTCATTTGTTTTTAGCAAAAATGTTTAATACTGATTATAATTACAACTTTTACCCTTTGCTAGCTTAGCAAAAAGCTAAGGCAAAAACATAACATCAGCCCATCAGCAAACCACAGGAGGGTCTAAAGCTATAAATTTGCTATATTAAACTGCTTGTTGGCTGAAAGCTACGCTGAACATGGGTCAAGTCTTTCAATGAAGAAGGAAGAATTCAGAATGTATTTAGGATCACTTGTGAGCACCTCAGACAGCCATTAAACTGTTTGTGGGCTCTCTGCTGTCTTTTTCTTGGAAGGAAGTCCTGACCTCGAAAGTTGTGTAAACACAGGAGTTGTACAAACACGTTTCTCCAGCTCCCCTCTTGCCCTGTGTGCAGTACCAGGGATGGTATCGCATGCTCTCCGCACATTGATGATAAACTGAACTAACAGGAATATGAAGGAAATGTGCCAAACCCGCAGAGGGAAATGAAAATCAAATCCGCTTTCTCGCATCAGCATCAAATTTTTATTTCTTGACAAGATAGGAGCTTGGTGGCAGGGAAACGAAACGATTAAAAAACAGATAAAAAATAGAAAGAAACCAGATATCCAAGTCATCCACTGCCCTCCCGTGGCTGTGTGTAAAGCACCTCCAAAGCACTTGGCAGCAGAGGGCCTCCTCTTCAAGCCCCTTCAAATACATTTGCCAAATTAGTAGATTGTCTTTATGTTGTCTTTCTCCAGCACTTAAAGCTTGGCTGTTGGCTGAAAGATCGTTTTTAACTTAAACAGTGGTAGAAAATTAATCAAAAAAACCAGAAGGTACATTAAGTGTACAATTTAAAAACCATGGCAAAGTATAATGTATTAATAGTTCTCTACAATTTTTAGAAAAATACAATAGTGCATTCTTGTGACAAATTCAATAAAAACTCTTGCTCTAATAGTATTATTCTCTGAGATTAACACTGTATTTTTCCTTAATACAATGCAGGAGTCCCTGAAAAATACCTGGATGAGGCGCAGATAGAATTACACAGTTGTACTCATTTTCCCATGCTGTTGCCAAAGGGGCAGGATGGGGACTGTCAAGTATCTTGGAATTGTTATTTCATGGCTTTTGATCCAGCAGAATTTTTGGCGTGTGATGTATTTGTTGTCAACACGTATAGGATTGAGGTTTAAGAGATATTCAACAATCCTAAATCAAAAATTGACTATATTTTTCAGAATTTCTGCTGCTTGCACGAGCTGTCTCCCACTTTTGCCAATCAGCAATCTACAAATTGCTAAATTACTGCTGCACTGCTGACACTGCACAGGTGCCTTGTGTTTCTGTGAAAATAATGTGAAAAGATGTGCTGTTACGACAAAGGTGAGTGCTGAAGGTCAGATGAAGGACAGGTTGCTGACATAGGCTGCGTCAGTGCAGATGTGATAATTAAGGGCAAGCTTCTCCTATGAACGCAGGCTGAGAGAGCTAGAGCTGGGGTTGTTCAGCCGGGAGAAGAAAAGGCTCCGGGGAGACCTTCTAGCAGCCTTCCCGTACCTGAAGGGGGCCTACGAGAAAGCTGGAGAGGGACTTTTTACAAGGACACGTAGCGGTAGGACATGGGGCAATGGCTTTAAACTGAAAGAGGGTAGATTTAGATTAGATATTAGGAAGACGTTCTTTACTGTGAGGGTGGCAAGACACTGGAACAGGTTGCCCACAGAAGCTGTAGATGCCCCATCCCTGGAGGTGTTCAAGTCCAGGCTGGATGGGGCTTGGAGCAACCTGCTCTAGTGGAAGGTGTCCCTGCCCATGGCAGAGGAGTTCGAACTGGATGATCTTTAAGGTCCCTTCCAACCCCAAACCATTTCATGATTCTATGATTCTCTGCTGTGGATGCCCCCACCAGGGTAGGGTGGGGGCAGCTGCTCCATGCAGCAGCAGGTTCCGGAATCTAGTGGAGGGATGTCCTGTGCTGCCCAAACCCATCGCAGCCACTCTGTGGTTGTGAGGAAACCCCTGAGCAAGGGAACGCAGAGGCAATTTTGAAGAACGTACAAGTTTTCCTATTTAAATATGTCTCCACGGTAAGTAGCCAGCATGGAGGAAGAAGGAAGGGCCCTGATTTCCTCTCCACCAGAAGATGGAAGAGATGGCTGAAGTGGTGACACAGCAAAGCCTGGAGGCATTTGTTCCAGCACAACATAGCAGCTCCAGAAAGCAAGTACACTTGGACAGCTATGTCCAGACACCACAAAAGGAAGAGTAGGTGGCTGGGAACTGGAAACAAGAGAAAGTAAGGAGGCAGATTTGCCACCGCATGGGGATCTAGAAGTCACCTGAGCATGGCAGCAATACCTCACTACCACCACATATCCATCAATGCAAGCACAGAAGAGATGTCTTCAGAGGAATGATTCAGGATGCAGCAGGGACCTTCCTTGCAGCTGACAGTAGTTGATCATCAAAGAGGATTCTGCAAAAGTAGAAGAAATGGGCACAAACAACAGCTTTATGTACGTTTCCCTGATGTATAAATACAGCAAGATTGGATGGGACATCTCATGTGTCTCTTCTGGTAACAATAAATAATGAAAATCTACAACAGTGCCACATGGGCAACCCCTTGAAGAAAGATGTCAGGGTCTTTTTTGCAGCTTCTTCCAGATCTCTTCAGAGTCTCTTTCAATTTTCCCCAGGAAAGAAAAGAGGTCGAAACATTCAATGCTGGATCCTCTCCTAGTGAGATGGCAGCCCACACAAACAGGAGGGTGCACATCACCATGTGCAGGAGCAGCCAGCTCTGCTAGAGACTTGTCAGAACCAGTAGGAGGAGGTTGAACTGCAGAAGCAAACTGAAGGCAAATTGAAGCCCAGCTTCAGCCATCCACAAAAATGTTTTGCTGAATGCAAAGTGGATGATTTATTTCTGCTTCCTCATATACAACTGCCAAGAGATGAAGCATCAAGTAGAGACCACTAGATGTTTTAGAAACACGGTGTATCTGCATTAGGTGATGGAATTGTGTCGCTGAAAGCTCGTGGCATGATTCACTTGGCTTGAATGCTAAACTGGCTGACTATACCCTGCTTAGGATGGGGAGGTTAAAGGAGGGGAAGGATCAACACTTTAAATTACAAACATCGTTCTCTCATTTAGAGTTCTGGATAAAAAAGAACTAGTGATATTTTGAATATGTATGGAACAAAATGCTGACTAAACTAGGCCAGGAGGGGGGCATCGAGGGGTCTGACATCTCCAGTGTCAGTCAATCACTCATATCTATTTCATTTCATTCACATGTCAAAAAGAAAAAAATATTTACTTACCTAACAAAGCTTTGTTTGCTTATGTTTGCAGTGGCCTGATGACATGAGCTACCCTCAACTCTGGTACAGAGGCAAACAGGCTTAGATTACAGTTAAAAATGGCACTTCTGTTTGACAGAGATTACACACAGAGCGAAAATGAAAAACCAGCTAAACGGGGACTTTGTTGGGCCTTTCCTTATTTGGGGCATTGTTATACCAGATCAAAATCAGGCTGATTGACACCTAAGTTGTCATTTTAACCCCAGCACAGAACTTTGGGGATGAGCAATTAATAACTGGCCCTGGCACCTCCCAGCAGCAGGGAATCAGATAAAGAGCACAGTGTGAGGCTGCTGCTCGGGCCACGGCTACGTCAAACTCATTTCCCTAGAAATATTTTCACTTTGAAGCATCTTTCTGTCTTGAATTGGGATGGAAACAGGAATGTTTCATAAGATTTGTAAGCAGAAATGTTGCAGGACGACTCATTCTGCTTCAGCATTTTTTGCCTTGTTGAGTGGCACGGTGCGTACGGGAAGGGTGCCCAGGAGGGGAGCATCCAGCAGGCTGCAGGCAAGTACTCAAGCCAAAATAAATAATGTGTCTCCTCTGAGTCATTCCAGCCATGTTTTGGTATCCGTGAAATTTAATCATGGAAGTTTGTAATCAGAGCTGTACAAATTATGATTTTATAAACATGTTTACCTGAATATTATTTTATTTACCATTTCCTTCCTCATCTCAGTTTCTTCTCCATCTTCCCATCTCCTCAGCCGCCAAAAGACAGTAGAATACAAGATTGTCTGTAGAGCTCAGAAAATGTTTAATTTAGATGTTGAATGACCCTCTTTCTGACATACACTTCAATGAAATAAGTATGCACTTGTATTTGTGCAAGTAAAAGTTGTCACAAAACCTGCTAGTGTTTACTCATGCTAAAGAGAAACCTCAAACACCAGCAGCAAATCCAGAAGCTTCTCACCTTATTAGCATGGAAAATGCTCAATTTTAAGATAATCTGATACAAGCCATTTTGAACACTTCAAAATGCCTGGTTTTAGACTGGTAAAAGTTTACCACAAAACCTATCTGGCCTTTTTGCCAGCATCAGCTACTCTGAGACAGACTACACCATCATTGCAATAAAGCACGCTGTTCCATACAGACTTTGCGAACAGGAATTTGCCCACTGCAGCCGCTCGATCTCCATTGTCGCTTATCGTAGCGTTAAATATGATGGAGGCACCCTCCTATAGATTTCACCCTTCTTTCTCCCCACAGAGTTTTAAAATTGTACTAGGCAGAATTTTAAAACTTCAAGTACCAACCATTAGGTTTGCATGTGTATAACAATTGCTCATCTTCTGTACCTTCCTCCTATCAAAACCTTCTGTTTTACCCCATTTGTTTAAATGCTTGCTCTTTTTTCCCACCAGCCACAGCTATTTGCAAGCAAGTATCACATACATGGTCCTTTCTGACACTCGCCTGATGCTGTCTGGCTCAGGCAATGCGTGTTTCCAAAGCTCTCATGAAATCTATCTATGGATTATAATAATAATAATAATAATAATAATAATAATAATAATAATAATAATAGACAAGGCAAATCTTGTCCTGGAAATCTAAGTACTTTACTTGACTTTTACCCATCTTGTCAGCCAGCTCCAAAACCACGGAGAGATTAGTTAGCAATCATACCACTCATTATTGTTTGTCACATTTTTAGGCTCATTGTAGAAGTAACTAATACTTTCATGGCTTTCAGTAAAAGACTGAAGATTTCTTTAACAACTTATCTAAGGGCTTTGATATTGTAAACTATTTCATTACACGGCCTTTAAAAAGATTTTTCTGCTTTCTGATTCCCCAAGTGAGTTCTAGATTTATCCATAGCTATGTAAATGGTGTATCAGATTTAGTTACTTTTTTCCCCCTCTTTGTTTAAGGTTTGCTTTTGGCCTTACAGCAGAAAGCAAATAAATTAACTAACAATACTTATAGCAGCTAGAAATTCTTCGTATCATCCTCAAACTTTTACAACCCCTTGGCATTCTGCAGGATTTTGGTAGCTGGTTATGAGCTACAATGAAATCCAGGCACTTCCCAACTCATATTTGTTAGGATGCGTACATTAAAGTAAATGTAGTCTTTTGAATTATTTTAATGGGAATAGCAGGGCTGGCATTGGCTTTCAGAGGATAGCTGGGAGAATATTTACTCTTCAGATGGCACTAAGCCTGAGAAGGCAGAATAGCCACAGTCCTAATTTTAAAAGGTGTAACAGTACTTTACACCTGAAATATTAAAGTTTTCTGGAGCTGTAAGAGGAAAAGCATGAACTGTTCACAATTTGCACAACTCAGGAGAAAGGAGGCACAAATTTCACCCCTTGCTTTTTCAGGAATAAAAGATGCACACATTTGGGAGCCAACTGCTTGTTTTTCCATCAGCAAACCTTTGCATTTTCCCTTTCTGAATCACTGTGTGACAACGAATCACTGTGTGACAATGAATCATTGATTACCTTCAGTGGTGGCACCAAACAACAGGGCTGGGTGCAGAGAAAGGCTGCGGTAGGGAGAACCTTTCCTATGCTCAGCCCCAGGCCTCCCAAGCAACAGCAAGCACGTCGCTCCACCTCCGAGCACTTTGGATCCTCCTGGCAGTAATCGCCTTTCCCTGCTCCGCTGCCTATTTCTGTGATGCTGTATTCACAAGTTAAAAAAGGTGTCGAGAAGCCATGCCAACAGGAGCCGTATTAGCATGTGGTGAAGCTTGCACTCTGAATAATTATGGTTTTCTTCCTCACAGAGAATCACTGTTTGTGAAATTACGGCAGTTTCTCTATGCATAGATGTAGTCAATGAATCAAAGCTTCTTATTAGATAATAATTGTGCCTCAGGTGGCTCCCAAACAAACGCTGCCTTCAAAATGATGGCCCAACCTGAAAGCCTTCACACCTGGGCAGAGAAAATTCAGCTGTCAGGTCTGTACACCCCCAGCCACGGCAGATTTGGCTGTGAAGGACAGAGAAAGGGCCTCTGTGTGGTGGCAGCCCATGCTTCCTCTCTCCAAATCTTATTATTTCGGTACCACATTTCTCCTTTAAATCATTTCCTGCCTACTTTGACTAACAAGGCTCTATTTTAAACCCTCAGCTTCCATCCTAGAGTAATCAGTACTTCTCCAAGACGCTCTAACCCACATAAAGTGCATCTGCTAAGAATATATTTGATGCCTATTGCTTGTTTATGTCTTTCCTTTCTTTGAGTCCATCCACTGGCTCTTCCTATATCAAATTCCAGTTTCTCGCACATAGTTTCAAGGCTTTTGACAACTATCTTTCTAGTCTTGTCTATTACAGCATCTCAACAGGGATGTTGTGAAAATAAATTTGTTAACATTTATGAAGCACCCAGAAACCATGGTAATGACTACCACAGAGAAGCTCACAAAGAAATTAATCATTTTTTTCCATTGTAGGGCTTAAATCCTGCACGGTAAATAAGGCTTGGGGGTCACACTTCATATGAAATCACCTCATCATTAATTCACCAGTCTCTACCCCCTGCACCAGGTGAAGCAGAGGTCTTCAGGGGGAAAAAAATAATAGTGAGAGAGCAAAAGAACTTAAATCTGCAACTCCATGCTTATGCAAAAAGAGGTGGCATTAAAACTGTATGGACAATTGAACTCTGGTGACTGGAGCGCTCAACATTACAATCTGAAGTTTCCTTGAACAACTTCTCCCACTTAAAATGGTACATCATTTCCCTCAAAACATATCAAAATAGAGGCGATGGCTGGGATTCCAGGTAAAGACACAGCTGTTATAGGACTCAGTTGGGGATTAAGAGATAATTTTGACCTCTGACTGTAGGGTACACTCCTGAGCTACACGTTCAGCTTCCACTGCCACCCAACGGAGATCTGGGCCATACAGTCAGCACAGTGGGAGCGGTTCAGCTCACCTGAGAGCAGACACTTCTGGCTGCACAGACCACCCAGAGCAGATTTTCATGGATTGCAACAACGCAGACACCTAGAGATGCCTAGCAAAGTCTTACTATAAAATCAAATGTATGTGGCCCAATCCAGAGCCAAATACCGAAACAACAGACTTTCTCTTCTCACTCTTGTTGCATCACTTTTTCCGAGATTGCAAACCTCACAGCAGGCAGTCTGAGCTCGCGAAGAAGACTGTGTGCAAGGACTCAAGCTGGACAGAACATTTAGGCCCTACCATAACATTGAATAATACTAATTACACCACCACCACCACTACTGTCTTTTTCTCTTTAAAGTGGTTATCCAGGGTGGGATTTGGTTGCCTGAAAACAGGTGTTTAGACATCATTTACGTGCCATTAAGATAGCCTGTCTGGCTTCCACCTGCCACTCCTGGTCTCAGGTCTCCCCTGGATCCTGCCAGCCAGCTCAGCACAGATGTTCCAGGTCTCCCAGGGTATCTCAGGATGTACTGGGCACCTACCTTGGACAACTGAACACCAGCCTCGCAACAGACATCAGCATGGGGACAGACCCGATAAAGAGACTTCTGATCAGCTGCCATTAACAATTTCACTGGAAAATGAGGAATATTAAGAGTCATAAAATGGTTTGCGTTTGAAGGGACCTTTAAAGGTCATCTAGTCCAACACCCCTGCAGTGAGCAGGGACAGTATTTCCCCACCATGATGCAGCCAACTACTAAACAGCTTTTCAGGGAAGTTGTTTGTGCAGTTCCATTAAGAGTGCTGTCCTGGGGCATTCTTGGACCACGTGCCTCCACCTCCCCAAGTGGAAAACACAGGCACCCTCACCTTTTCAGCAGTGCTCTCTGAAGTAAGGATCAGGCATACCACGACATACTATGATTGACCAAGCTCCTGCTGACAAGGGCAGAGTAAGCAGCTGCATGTGCCTGCATGGCTCAGAACCACCGGGTTACATCCAGAGTATTTCTCACATGCTGTAATTTAAAGTTTTTGGGACTGGGAGATAAAGAGAGTTTGTGTGTATTTCACCAAGACACAAGTTAACTGGAATCAACCTTAACAGGGCTCTCAGCTTGGGCTGCCAGCTCTCCTGAGCTCACAATATTTAATGTTTCACATCCTGCATTTCAACCTTAGGTACACGTTTTTCTGACCTCTGCTTATTAACTACATTGACATTTCTAACCTTAATGGAGGAGAAAAAGTCTCTAAACATCAGCCTCACCAGCCATAAAACTGTAAAGCCATGAAAAGCTAAAAACCTATTCAGAATGGTACTACAGGGTTGGGCCCAACTGGACTCCCCCCTTTAATGTTCAGGTAGGTGAAGCGCATCTGCAACACCAATGTCATCACTTAAGAAGTGGGATTTGATGTCAAGCCTCTGTGAGGTCTAAAAGCACCTGTGTATAAGTCTTGCAACTTTATCACTTGCATACTGTTGCCCCATATTTCTTCCAGCAATGTCACATCTCCTGTCACACAGTCCTGGTGCCACACTCAGGGCAGCACACCAAGTCTGGTTAAGGACTTACACTTGCTGAAAAATTTCCAAAATATTACTGCACAACGAAACAATCCAGCACAGTGCTTTGGGCAAAGACTTTAAAGCTTATGCACTCCTGATGGAGTTCCCTTTTCAGGATTATTTATTTTCACACTGGTAGCAGTAGTCATGAAACCAAGAGAGAGAGGGGAGCAAAGAACCCTCTCATGCCCAAGTTTAACTGCAGTCCTTCATCTTGTGCTGGCTCCCGAAATCCTTCCTCCAGCATCAAGTGGAGAGCTCAGCAGTGACAGTGACCCCATCCAAATAATGCTAGTGGCTAAAGTATTTGCCTTGGAGATGAGCATTTAACTCGTTGGCCATTAAAAGTTTCATGCAACCCCCAGCTCTCATACTTAAGAGAACACCATTATAGTTCACAGCTCTACAGAAAGCACAGACATTCAGAATAAGGACATGAACCAGGAAGGTATTTTAGATCCGTTTGTTATAATTTACACACCAATGACATACAGCATAAAGACAAAATATACAGATTTTCATATATATACACACATGGATCAACACAGTGCACAATTCAAAGTTATGTTACAATTAAGTGTACAATTTTAAATATGGCTTTATAAACTAGTAGTAATAACAGTGCTAAAATAATGTATGTCTCCTGTAAGTTCATAGACAAACAACATAATGCAGCTACAGCATTAGAGTCCTCATTTAGCAATGTGTTGCTTCATTTTGTTAGTTCAGCCTTGTACACTGCAACTACCTGGATATATCCCTCCCCCATATCCACCTGCATATACTTCATTCTTGCTGTACTGCACATCCCAACGATTAAAACTTTGGGACTACCATTCTTCAAGTATCCTGAAAAATAAAAACCTGTACATTCAACGAAAGATTCGTCATAAGAACAAACTAAGAAGTGAGGGGGAAACACACACAAACTAGTGCCCAGTGAGAACATCAACACGACCAGTGAAGCTTAAAAAAAAGCACTTTTGTTTAGAGAGCTTAAAAAAACAAACCACAGTCACATCTTGTTTGCCTTACTGCCCCAAATAAGGCAAATTTTTAGGTGAGGATAATTAGGCACAGAAGTAAGAGAGGTGGTAAATTCTGGGTCACTTGGAAGCTCGGTCAGAAACACCGGCCCCGCTGAAGCAAACTGCACTTCTGTCAGCAGCTTCAAAGGGGGCAGGATTTTATTTCTTCTGCAAAAGTTGAATGCCTTTTGGAAGCACATGCTCCGCTTCAGCTTTAGTTTGTTGAGCTGAATGTGAAAATCATTACATGAAATCCTACAATCCTTTTTATGCACAAGTCAGGCTAGATGTTCATAACAATCTCCTCTGGCCTTAAAAATCTGGTAGTGTGGCAACCAGAATGCAGTATTAACAGTTTAGCACTGTAGTGACACACAATGTTTTCATTGACTGAGAATCCTGTGCTGTGTACCGACATCCCATTTCTTTTCCAAACTCCTCAGGGAGCTTCAGAAACCTCTGCTGGGAAATAGTTCACATTAGGGTACTTCCACAGGGAAGGAACGCAAAAGAAGCCCTCCCCAATGGCTATCAAAGAAAGGACTGCCCAAAACCAGAGACAGAGATGATTCATGTTGCAACACTTTTCTCCACTAAGGCAAAGCTGTGAAGACTAGCTTAACTGGCTTAAAAATTAAATCCCCCCTCCCGCCCAGCAACCCACACAGTACAGGGGCACACATCCCTCCACAGTGCACCAGCTAAACAAGACAGCCCATGTTCACCAGTAAGCTCAAAGCTGTGCTCACTGCAGTGCTCTGTAACGGGGTCTTGCCCTTCGTCACCGGGATGCAGCCAATGCTGCAGCACAGGCACGGGACGACAGCATGCCGACAGCCTCACCAGAGCCACAGCTACCAAAATGAGTCCCTGCGCTGGTCTACCTAGCACTAACAAACACCCGAAGCCTAGCATAGCATACAGGAGCATCTGTAGCACTGATCAACTGCTGAAAACCACTGCAGTCATTCAAAGGTACCTCTAATCCTCTTGGTCCACAGCATTAAACACCATGACCTGGGCACTCCTCCAGATCACAGCCACTGACACATATGGGCATGACACACCTATGCTATGTATATCCATTTCCATATGCCAGCTACTGGGCCATCCAATGTAATTCTGCATTTGGACAGCATAATTTGCTTTATTTCGATCACGTGCCTAGTTCATAATTTTGCAGTATCTGGGGATGGTGGAGGTTAGGCTAAATAGCTACTTGTCAGAAAACAGATTCAAATCCTTATTCAAACATCTAAGGACAAGACCCACTTGAATTCATCCCCTGCCACAGAAACTTCACTTGGTGAGCTGCCCTGCATAAATCTGCACATAACACACTTTTCCAGCAGGCAATATTTTGTAAGGCTTAGCATCTGACAGATACAGCCCTTTCAATGAAAACAGTATGAAACTGTCATGACTACTTGAGCAGACATCACTGACAAAAGGAAATTTGCGCCTGAACTGTTGCTGCAGAAATATTTCAGGCAATATTTTTTCAAAGAGAATACAGATCTGGAGGGACATTGCCAAGGTTTTAAAGATCAAAATGTGTGACTTGCAGTGCTATAATTGGATGGAAACAGTCCTCCAGATCTGAAACATCAGGTTTGGTTTTTAAATCAAGCACCACATTTGTAGGATTTCTGTAGGACCTATACATCCCAGCGTCTGTTTTCCCCACTTGGTAACAGTGAGCTCTGCTGACAAGAGCCAGTGAGTCCGACAGGGGTAAACGAATCCCTTCTGACATGACAGAGTGTTATACAGTCAAACACTGCAATTCACATGAAAAAAGAACAGACTGCTTCAAATCTAACTCTACTGGAAATGCAGGGCTTGGTTTAAACTCCCATTTGCCAAACTAGGAGCAGACCAATTACCTACTCTCTTAAAGCAGCACTATGGAAACAAAGGCAATACTTGGCTTTTGGTGGTATTTAAGGTAAAGCAATCAGAGAAACTGTGCTGTCTCCTCACCAGGATGAGGGGCCATCCTCCAGCTCGTGAGCAGGACAGGGCTCCCGCCCAGCAGCTGGAACAGCAGCATTAGCCAGGCCACAGGTTCAGGTTCAGCCCAAGTCCTCCTGCAGCAACCCACCACCTGGCACCCTCCCCACATCCCACCCTCTCCTCTCCCACCCACTGCCTCCTCCCCTGACCATCCAAGGGCCCCTGCACTATTTTGGGAGGGGTCAGACAGTGTGAAGGAGCCCAAGCTAGCTTTCCTCCCACCAGGACCACATACCGCTGCCTACCCAAAACCAGCCCAGGACTGTGGCTGGGACCACAACCACATTTATTTGCCACAGACAGCCGTGATACTCTCAGAGACCTCATGGACATCTGACTTGTGAGAAGAGTCCCTGAACCTTTCCTAACATCACCCTGCAGTGAGTGCCTGGCCACAGCAGCAGGACTCCCAGCTTGGGAAAAGCTTTACGTGGTCTGTGTCACCTCAGAGATGACATCATGGCATCCATCGCCCTCTCACTTGAAGATGCCATCCCAGCTCACCCACTGGGCAGTCAGCACCCTGCAGCTGTCCCAGGTTTCATGGCTGCAGGGACACCTGACATCCCTGACCCCGATCAGCAGCATGGTCAGGACCTCTGGCATCCCTACAACAGATTTGCTTGCAATTTTGATCAGTGAGGGAGAAAAAAAACCCAAAACAAACAAACAAAAAAACCCAACACAAACACAAAACCACTAAACAAAAAAAAAAAAAAAAAGGGGGGGGGGGAATAAAGATGCTTTCCAACTATTTTTAGATCTGCATAGCCCCTCAGCACCAGGATGAAATACCAAGATGACTGAAGGAGGAAAATAAAAAAGCCCCCAAACACACTGCAGTACTTAAGAAAACGTTGCTCTTTCAGCAGAATTTTGGAAAGTTAAAAACATCTGTTCTTTGGGTTTTTTTGAAGAAAACTCATCTTCTCTTTCCCCATGCAAACGAAAATGAACTTACACTCTTCACCTTTTCATAGATGCTTACAAAAAAAACCAACACACAACTTTTTTTAACATATTCCGCCCCCTCCTGCCCCTTCCCGCCACCTCCCTGGAACACTTTACCAAGACCAGCTTCCAAAAGAAAAAAGCTTGGAGTAAATCCTTTTAAAGAGATCTAACAGTCAGTATTTGTTTCTGGAAGGAATAAATAAATGCAAGTATTTCCTACCAAACCTGAACAAAATACTACACCTAGAAACTCCTGAAGAGATGTCATTTCCTAATTTCACCTCTAGTTTGAAACACAGCCAAAGCTAAACACACAGACTTTATCAAGAGTAGCTGTCACGAGGAGAAAGCCAACCAACTTCTCCTCTAAAGTAACCTGAGTAGTCCCTCAGAAAGCGAAGGCATATGACAAGTTGCAAAGTAAGTTCACCTCACCGATTAACACCCTGAAAAACTCAACCAACAGAAAAAAGCCACTTTGCCTTCTGCAACCCCTTCCGATCTGCTCTTCACCCTACCCAGGGGTGAAGCCCGTTACTTGGCTGGTCAGGGTGAGATTAAGCCTCTGCTGCAATTTGCCAGTTACATGAAACAAAAGCAAAAAATGGCAGGGGCGAACATAGCCACGGCCCAGCAAAGCACCTACATCCTCAGCACGGCTCCCCATGCCGCTGTGTGGCAACACTGGCTCTACCCACCATGCCAGCAGCTCCCCGTGCTGGCAGACAAAGGAGGCTGTGGTGTGACACCAGCTGTGCACCGTGGTGGCGTTTCCCGTCTCTGCACCCACCGCTGGCTGTGTGCGGCCACACAAAATCCAGATCCAGCTGCATGCACATGGGAGGGTAAAATGACATTGCTGACTTCTGGTTAACCTGTGTTTCAGGATGCTGCAAGGGACACTGCCACAGAGAGATCTGTCAGCCCACCAAAATTACAAAGGTGATACTATCCACTGAACTCAGGCTGGTCTTCTAATAACTGTGACTCACAGCTGGGACTCGTCAGCTGCAAGCACACCCTCCCAATGCTGAAAAGATGGAGAAAGCACAGCCTTCAAACACACATGGGCAAATGCAAGAGAACATTTCCATCAGAATTTCAAACACACAAACATTTTTAAAGAGGAGCTTTTTGGCATGGATGCCTTCTATCCAGAATACCAATACCTACATTTTTGCAGGTATACTCTGCCCTGACTTGGCTATGAAGCTTCACAGGCATTGCAGGCCATCACCTCTGTGCTTTCAAGCCCAAGAATTTATCTTCTTGTGCCCTATTCCTGTGCTTAGTTTCCCGAGAAGGTTCCAAGTAACTGGATTGTATCCTCCTCCTTCTTCGTTTTGGTTCACTTTGCAAGTGACACTTGCTGACAACAGGAGACACCACTGGCTAGGACGTGACTCCATGGACATGCCCAAGGAACTGAGGAAGGTACAAATTCATACCTTTCTCAGACCACACCAAACTCATCAGCTCTAACTGTGGTGGCTCCTGTGCATGAACAGACCTGGGAACTCACGTGTGTTCCCCTGCTTTCAGAGCCACAGCTAGCTCCGTTTTTCCCCAGAGCAAGCAGTTTCCCCTGCAGGAGACACTCCATGATACAAAAAAGAGAGGTATTCTTTGAAAGCTGGAGTTGTTTCAAGCTCCAGACTACTACGACTACTAACAATTAACATCCTAAGGTAGCTGTCTGCCCTGTCTGCTCCCAGAACATACGGCACAAATAACACATTATAAAAATTCTGCTGAGGGATCCAGATTCATCTAACTGTAAATCACTGAGAAAGTCGTAATTAAAGTATTTTTAAATGGGCCACCACCAAAGTCTGCAGGCAAATACCTGATTTTATATGCATGTTTACAAATACCGCAGCTATCTGTATGTTCCACGTGCTTTATCTCTGCTTAAAACCATTAGTCATGGCCAAGCAACCCTGATGTAAATGCTTACCTTCAAATTGGTAAGTAAAACCAATGGATTCATTCTCACCTCTAACCTGCATTTAGGGAGACAAAACCAAAGTATCTCAGCACCTGTGCAATCATTCTGGATTTAGCGTTCCAGATTCACAGATGTGCTACCAAAGTCTCCTTAAAAATCAGTTATTGTTTCAGCACCTGGAAATCCCCACAGACAGCAGTGCTGGCACCGCTGTCCTAGCTCAACTGCCTCCCACGCATCAGTTTTAGGGACTGTGTAAGCCAGCGCAGTGGCCAGCACCTAAGGAAGCACCTTCCTAGGCAGCTCTAAAACATTTGATTGCCTGGCCCAACATCTTCCATTTTCACAGCATCCCGTGCCTAAAAATACCCCAAATCACTTTGCAAGCTTCATGGGTTTGGCATGTCTGTTGGTAAAAAGCACAAAGCATCCACTGCTGAGATGCACTAGGGTTTTAGTAACAAATCACAATTCTTTAGCCTTGTCTAACAATAGCAGACAACAGCCAGGGGCATGAAGTAAAAACACAGTAATTCAAAAGCACAGAAGAATTTTGGCCAACACACATTCCAGATGAGTGTTTGGGTGGTTACACATTAAAACTGACATTTCCCTCCTGAATAAAAATATTCTGGAGTAGCAATTTCAACTTTCTTTTGAACGAAAAAGAACAAGAAACACTAAAAAGCTCCTTTCTGTAGGAGTATGTCTTCCTCCTGCCTTCCTTAACTATCTCTGGAAGAACTAGGAGCAGTTCTTTCCTACAGACACTGTAACATGCACCTAGAGTACAGGCAGCTATCAAATAAAATACTCCTGGAACTCCACCGAATCACAGAATCGTTTAGGTTGGCAAAGTCCTTTAAGATCATAGAGTCCAACCATTAACCTAACACTGTCAAGTCCACCACTAAACCATGTCCCCAAGTGTCATGTCTACACATCTTCTAAATAACTCCAGGGATGGTGACTCAACCACTTCCCTGGGCAGCCTGTTCAAATGCCTGACAATCCTTTTGGCAAAGAAGTTTTTCCTAATACCTATCTAAATCACCTCTGGCACAACTTGAGGCTTGTTATCACTTGCTACTTGGGAGAACAGACAAACACCCACCTCGCTACAACCTCCTTTCAGGTAGCTGTAGAGAGCAATAAAGGTTTCCCCCCTGAGCCTCCTTTTCCCCAGACTAAACCCCCCCCCAGTTCCCCCAGCTGCTTGTCATAGGACTTGTGCTTCAGATCCTTCACCAGCCTCATTATCCTTCTTTGGACACACTCCAGCACCTCAATGTCTTTCTTGTAGTGAGGGGCCCAAAACTGAACACAGAATTCAAGATGCGGCCTCACCAGTGCTCAGTACAGGTGAATGATCACTTCCCTAGTGCTGCTGGCCACACTGTTTCGGATACAAGCCAGGATGCTGTTGGTGGCCACCTGGGCACACCACTGGCTCATGTTCAGCCAGCTGTCAACCAAGACCCTCAGGTCCTTTTCAATAACAGCATCAATCATTTTCTTCGATGGGGGAATGGTGTGTCAGTCATCCCTCTTCCATATTTGTCCTCAGTCCATTCTTGTAAAGATAAGATATCAACACAAATGTTCCACTTCCCAGAGGTCTGTCCCACCTGGTTGTGGTATGTGGTTTCAAATGTGAACAAAAATGTAGACTGAAAGGTCCAGTCCTGTTGCCCTCTGGACCTTCCATTTGCCCGTGTGTGTTTTAAACAACTGTTTACCTTGGTTCCACCTGAACAGTTACACAAAATGAAATAAAGTTGAAATAGTCCAGGTAGCACGTGACAGCTGAGCCAAGCACAATGGTCTCTTCCAAAGTGGTATAAACCTCCTGCTGACCTGAAGGAGAAAATAAGTAAAACTGATCCCAAGAAACAGCTTCTCTGCAAAATGGGAGATGCTTGTACACATCACTTGCATTG
Source organism: Falco cherrug (assembly GCF_023634085.1). Lineage (NCBI taxonomy): Eukaryota > Metazoa > Chordata > Aves > Falconiformes > Falconidae > Falco > Falco cherrug. Next base: position 359,127 of record NC_073702.1, on the reverse strand, counting down.
TTCATGATCTCTGTACTCATCCATGTCCACATCTGAATCAAAGAGGGAGTGTCCAGTGTAATCTGTGTCAGGAGTTTGAGAAATACTGTTCCCTTCCTCATCAAATGTTTCTGTCCTTGAATAAAAACTGAAGTCCTGCAAAGGGGAGTAAGTCTTGCTTGCTTCACTGCTTTCCTCAGATTCATACAAAGTGTTATCATCATCATGGTGCCATTCTGGCCAAAATTTCCTCCTTATTCTTTCACAATACATAGCAAGGTTAATCAGTTCTCCTGCAACACAGCACAACAAGACTCCAGTAAATACATCCAGTCAACAATGCTTTAACTCACCTTCTAATGCAGAAACTGTTTGGAAACAAATTGTGCAGGTTCTTGCCAAAAAGGTTTCAAAATTCCAAGATCCCATCAATCCTTTTAGCAGCGGTTTGTATTTTAAGTTACATGAAAGTTACTTATTAACAATATACATACAAGGATTACACTGCAATGAGCATCAAAGTACACAGCAAAATAACTATCCCAAATTCAACCTCTACAGAAATAAAACAAGACACTAATACTGTAATGTTTCACAGTAGAATTCTTGATGATATTGCAGAAACCTGGTTTCTAAAGACAAAATTTGATCCTATAGATACACTGATTTTGGGGTTTCCACCACCAGATGGCAGCGTTGCCTGCAAGATAAATTCCTATTTTTGAATTTATATGCTTACTGATCACCCCTGATGTTCCTAGCGTTAGTTTCTTATGTCTTATGTTTACACATATATGTATGCTTAGAGTGTGCTTAGAGAATAAATTACAGAAAACTTCAAAGAACAAAAAAACAAGATTATATGAAAGGCAACGTGTATGTGAAACCCATACTCACCATCACATGAGTAGGTGGACGGGTACAAAGAATCATCCATACTGCTTAGGTATTTGCATCATTACCACCTTTTCATTAGAGACAAACTTGTTCAACAAACCTAGTATTCCTTCTTGAAAGCCATGGATCCTTCAGGGTTTTATCTATGATTCCCCAGACATCAAGGGGAAGAACTATACAGACAATACTTACGTCCTCATCTCAAGTATTTTTTCCTCAGTTTTAATAATGAGCAAGTCTGTACCTCCTAACTGTTGCTTTAATAGCACTCCTGCAGAGCAGATCTACAAGACAGATTCATTCCTTTTACACCTATTTCACATCATTTTCCTCCTTAGCCCTTCCCATTTTTCATACTGCAGTTTTAATCTGAGAAGATACTTTCACATGTCTATACCACTCCCCCCCCTCCCCCAAAAAAAAAAAAAGTGTGTCAAGGGGACGAGTATGTTGGTTTCCAATTCATGCAAAAACACAGTGACTCCAAAGTCAGGATGGACTTCTTTGTTCCTTGCCCAGCATCTTCAACAACAACAAAGGCTCTAATTTCAGTACAACAATAGCACTTGCAGTTCTACCATCAACAAAACTACTCAGTTCAGCAGAATTTGGCTCACAGCCTGTGCTTCTGTCTTCCTTGTACTTTACCAAGCATTCATCCCTTAGAGGCATTCAGTCTTTGCTATGTTAAATAGGGAAAAGATCAAGTACAGGAACAGAAATAATTACAGTGTAGAACATTAAACAAACAAGAATTTTAAGAGAAAACATTACAGGATACAAATGCTACATCAAAGGCAAGAACAGCCTGCGATGCAGTTGAAGCAAATCAATCCAAATGTCCTTACAAAGTGCTCCAAGTTGAAACATGGCAAATACCACCAACAGTTTTTCATCAGAGGTCACTTAAGCTTTCTTACCTTTGATTAGTCTCTCTGGTCGAGTCCCTGGTAGTGTCCACATTGCCTGGGCCAGATGCCCAAATACAGTGGCATCAACAGTGGAAACTTTTGGTCCCATAATGTATTTCTTGTCACCTGTAAATACAACAGCAAATATTTCTCAACTGGATGTCACTTCTCCCCCCAGTTAACAAAAAAATTTCCCTGGTTACATCTTTAGCGTTTTTTTAAATTGAAATCACTGAGTTGAAAAGGTTCACTCATTCAAAGGCAGGGATTCAACTTTGAATAGGTTTCAAAAGCTGTTGCTTTTCACCTGTTCAGCAGGTGAAATCTCTTACTGTAGCTTCCTCTGTGCTCAGCAATTCTATAACTAGTTACAGAGCCACCACTGCCCAAGTAACATCCTCTGCTTGTCACAGCTGGCAGCACATACACATTGCACTACAACTTTCTGCATCTAGAATCCTCTCTGCAGCCAGCAGATGCCTGAAAGCATGATTTTCTCCCCTAGTGCAACCCTAAAATCATTCAACCACGGCTGAAAATCACGAATGCACTTGCTGAAAGGATCTGGGCAGCCGGTATCTCTTGTGCACGCAGATCCAGTTTCAGGTTACCCATCTGCTCACACCAAAAATAAAGTCATACCCAAAACCTTCCTCTCCCACCATTTGTTCAAGCTGAAACTGATGCAGCAGTCAAACTGGCAGTGACTGCTCAGAAATGACCTGCATCTCCAGGAGGACAAAGACATAGGCAGGAGTGAACAGCTCTTCTCACACACCACCAGTGCAGTGCCCCCACCCCCAAACACTGGTTTCTACCTAACAGGGACCAAACAGAGGCACATCAGGCAGGCAAGTGAAACAGCAGCAGCTTGTGCCTGGTCCAGAGGTGGGACATGTCTGCTCCACACTGCTATTCTGCTTACCTCTCGGGGCACCTCAATGCCATGATGGTCTTAAGTGCCCACCACAGCACAAAGAGATGGACAACTACCTAAGACAGGGAAGAAAATCACATTTCAAAGCCACTGTTTGCAAAGAAACATCCAGTGTAAACTTGTTTCCTCAACACAGGCACAAAACCTGGAGCAAAGACTGGACATAGGGCACACAGATGAAACATGCAGTTATTGCAGAGATCAGGTTAGACGGTTGCACTGTCCATGCCTTGGCACAAAATGCTATAAAATCTTTTAAGTGTGGTACGTAACTGAATTCTCCAAATCCAGTTATCCCGTCTCCCTGGGACATTCTTCCCCTGCCCAATATAAGCTGCCTGTAATTCAGCAGGTTATTAAATGTTAAGGTTATTGACTGACTTTAGAAAAACTGTCCAGCAATAAAATGCATCAAATTCCAGAGTACAGTATAACATATGCTGTCATCCCCCTGTACAATAGTGTAGGAAAGCAGCGCTCAGGAATAACCAATAACAATAACCTCCACTAGCCTGTCAGATGTAATGTTAACATGGAGTTAACTCTCCCCAGCTCTTTCACAGTTGCATCAATCTACTGCTTGAAAACTATGTACAGGGTAAACGTTGTGTCTTTCCAGTATTTATGTGATGCCTAGAATTCATCAGTCTCAAACACAGCTCTAAAATTGGTCCCCAAACCACAGTTACATGCCAACACTAGGTACTTTGCGCTCTAAACTGGTCTGAGACTCGATCCGTAGCAATGACGTGCTGGGAAGTAATACTACCGCTCCCATCTTGCTACAACTAAGGCAGGCAGTGATTAAGGGCTGAACCATCCCACTCTTTTGCAAATATAATGGTTCCCCAGGCACAACACCCCACACCTTCACATGTGTGGAAACAAAGGGGATAGGAAAAAAGAACTGTGGTTCCATTAAATCGTAAATCTGGTTTTAGGTCACCCTGCACCACGTAACATGGCCTCCATGCACATTTCCTTCTACCAGTTCCAATCTGTTCCCAAAACTTCTAGTGCAACTTTTTTCCAGAAGACTTTCTGACAGACCAGGTATCTCTCAGTGTCTAGTTTCACGCCAGAATACACAGCACCTGGTAGCATCCAGGCTGCCGTTGAGCTCATCATCTCGAACACCTCTCTGCATCCCTTAGTTAATCCAACAGAAACACAATCATCTGGTCACACTGGACTTGGATCAAACTTATACTACCCAAGGAACAGAGAGGCACACAGCCCTGCTATTTACAAATGCATGCAACAGAGGATTCAAAAGCAGCTACTTCAGCACTGTGTCAAGCAACCCCAGCAAGATACCTGCACCCTTCCACAGCAGCGTATACAGCCCACAGAGGCTGCTGTGGGACATTTCAACACTAGAGGATCATGTTCAGGTTAGTCCCACCTCTGTGTTTCAGCTCTGAGCACCCCTGCCCTCCACAAAACATCAAATGCTTTTCAGAAGCTGGTTCAAGTTGCTGCTTGCCCTGCAACTCCCTACTCAAAATCCCCACTTACCCAAATGCCTGAGGCAGGCAGACAGCTGAGAGGGCACCAACAGATTTACGGGCACTGCTCACTCACTTGCATCTTTTAAGTAATTACCAAGCACATATTTTTATATACTGCTAGTTCATATGCCCAGTTCCCCCCACTTCCTTACACTACTACCAGGCATAGTAGCGAACTACTATAACACAAGAATATTATGTTTGTGGTTTAAAGACTGTACGACAGAGAGCAAGCTGATACCAATGGGGCAGGCTGATCCATCACAGGAGGGTTGGTTCCAATTTCCGTGTTTATAAGAGATCTGGAAGAGTCTGTTAGGGAAATAGGTACATGGGAGAAGGAAAAATGATTCTCAGAAATTAAAAAGAAAGAAAAAAAGCACCCATAATATGACTGGGAATATCAAAATGAGCATCACAAGACCTGGCAGCTGCCAAGTCATCATTCTGTGGAAGCAGCTCTTGGAATTTAAGTTATTCTTCCCATGTGAATGGTCTCTGTTAAAAAATGGGGAGCATTAATCTGATATGCATGATAACTGACAGTTACAGTTTGTTATGTGCAGTTATTCTGCATGACAGGCATCCTTTTGAAGCTCTTTAAGATTGCCCCCTAATTAGCAGCCAAAATCCCAACTACTTCCTCTTCTGGGAAAATATATATAGGCACATATACATGGAGGGGAATCTTGCAAAGATCTTTGGGCAGGCAGTAAGTTGACTTCTCCTTCGCCCTGTGAAATAGGCAAGCCCAGTCAGGCTGTAAGTCCTTGTCCCACTCCTTGTCCCCGTCTCAGGATACTACCTGGAGGCCACAGTTACTAGACTCAACCATAAAGAGCTGGCAGGCAAAAACCTGAGCATGCTGATGTTAATGAAAAATCAAGGCAATTACAGAAAAGTAGACAAAGGCACCAATAATTAAAAGGGCAAATACAATGATTCACTTAACAGCACACTGACTGATCTGACATCCTTTTCAGAGGGGAAGATGAAAAAAATACACAATACTCAGCTGGCAATATAGTAAAATAACAGGAATGCAGCAGATGCCCATCAAGGCTTTTTGAAGTACTCAAAACATTCTCATCAATAATCTGGAAGCAAAAATAAAACCTCTACTGATAAAATATGTATCATACAACTAAAAAAAAAAAAGTTGATATAGTGAAGAAAACATCTTATCCTTGAGGATTTCCAGAGATTTTCCCCACCAAAAACAACAGTAAGAGACTATGTAATTACACAATTTACCTGCACAAGGAGATGACCCAGGCTACCCAGGGACCGAGAAAGAACTAGGAGGAGCCTGCCTGCAGGCCTGGAATCAAAGTCTGATTTGCAACAGGCCAGATTTTTAATAGATTTTGATGGTGACTAACATCTGTCACCAATTACTAATGAAAGTGATGGCATTTCCACCTGCTGAAATCTCATCATTAAAACTGGATACCTTTTAGAAAGATACATACTTCAGCCAGAAAAAAAACCAAAGACACAGGCCTCAAGACAGCAACCAAGCAGTGCAATTCAGAGATCTGTCTAGATGATATAACAATCCCTTTGAACCTAAAACTTTACAAATCTGAGTGTCAGTATAGACTCCAGAGACAGAATAATGCAGACTTCAAATAAGCAAACCAAGAGACTTCCACAGATACTTGGGAACACGTTTCAGTTTTCTCTTCAAGACTACATCTACTCTCAGCAGACAGGGATAACTTTAGCATAGATACATCCACTGCTGCTCCATTCAGCCTGCCAGCATCGTCTAGCCAGAACTAGGGGGCTATGCTGAGCTCCCAAGTCATAGGTTAAACTTGCTCCAGGTCCTCTCCACCCCATTCCTCTCTGCAGCATACATGGAGCCATGCAGTGCCAACCTCAAAGCTATGGCAACAGCAGTCCCACAGCTGAAGGGCACCTTGAGCTGGCCACAGCTCTGCAGCAGATGTGCCCGGACCTCCTCTTATGAACTGAGCTGCTCCCTCCCTTCCTACCCCAGAAAGAAAAGGGACCTCTTAAGCTCCAAAACCAGGTTTTCTTTGAAGAGGCACTAGAATAGGCAACCTTTTTTTGTTAATATTTTGTTGACAAATAAAATGCAGCATGACAAAGTGTTGACAGAAGAGGAGTCGTCAGAAGAGCTCTTCTCCTTGCCTACTGTGCCTGTTCATCACATGTCTTTTTGCCACCTTGCTCTCAATCCAGCAACTTGGCAGGTTTGCTTCAGAACACAGTTACAGAAAACTCTACACAGCCCCATTCAGGTCTCCTGCAAGTATCTTCCTTTCCCAAACACCCTGGAAAAGCATCTCTCTTCCTTCCCCTTCTCAGCAAACACTCTGTTTCTGCATTCTGCTGGGCTCTCTTCACTTTGCTCCCTCCGTCCACTCCACACTTAACTATTTAGAGCATGTGCAGTATGTCCTCTGCCCAGAGCACAGGGCAGGGTGGCATCCCTCCTGCCCTCCACTCAGCTGCCTCTTCAAAGCAACCATAACGAGGAACAAAACAGCCACACAGGTAGCACCTCTCTTCATTCCTTGTACAAGAGCGACACAAGCTCAAGGGAAGCGACAAACTGCCCAAACCAATTCCTCAAAATGCAGATTTTACACAGAAGCACAATACAGTTAGCTCTCAGCAGGCTGCAAGGCAAGAAGCACAGTGTAGACAGCTCCAATAAAGACTTCAGCCTGAGCTGCACAACAGAAATGATGCTCATGTGGTTCTAGCTAAGTGAGGTCAACCTTAAGGCTAACCCTATGGGATCCACCCATGACAACCAAGAAGCCTAAACCCACCTGTTTTGACAACACAGACCCATCTCCTACTAGCAGCTCTGAATAAAGCTGCCAACACCAACAAAATACAACAAAATCCAGTTCAAAGTAACATCTGCAAAGGGTTTTCAAATGGCAGCCTCATAACAATCTATCAGACAGCCATGAGTCCAATGTAGAAAAAATGAGACGACCTCAAAACCTAAGTAAGAGGTTTCATTTGCAGAACTAAACACTACGTTCTCCTAAACTCACATAGCAAAATGCTCTTCCAAAAATCACAGACCACGTTCTGCTCCTCTAGATACACATACCCGGTGCTCAGAGAAGAAAGCCACTTACCCCTTTCCTCTAGAGACACAATTTAGTAGCAAACAGTGGGGAAAAAAACTGTCCCTGCCAGAATCTGGGTGGCACTGAAAGACAGCAGCAGTGTAGACTCTACCTACTGACAAAATCAGATTATTTGTGTATGTGATCACGCTGCCAGGAAGCATTCACAGTCAATTTCATCCTGTGGACAGCAAGCTATGAACAAAAGAGAATGCCTAATTTGCTGTACATTACCCAGGAGGCTTGCTAGAGTCCGCATGTCCTTCTCCATCAGCATGTACATCTCCTCCTCCGAGAAGCGGCCAATGCCATGGCCATACATTTCCCGCTTCACGATCCCTTTGGTCAGATGACAGAGGATCCACTTCAGCAAGTCACTGAAGGGGCCAAAAAGTGAAACCATCTTTCGCGTCTCATGAAGATTTTCCACCCATTGGCAATAAGCTAAAGTCCTAGAAGGATGCAAAAATAAGTTATAGTGGTGCAATACCCAGACAGCCCATCACCACCCTGCAAAGGCTCACAGACAGGTTAGGCAGCAAGCTTTCTTAACGCTGAGTGCTCACCGCCTCAATGGAGAGGCAGTTTCCAGTAAAAAGTAGACCCTGATCCAACACAAGAGCAACAGCAGAGAAACTGACTTTACAATGCTTATGCAGACTGCCCAGTGCTTATCCTCTCAGTAAATCGTTAACCACTTCAAGAGAAAATGAGATTCACGTTGAAATATAAAATAAAAGCTGCCGAATTCTGCTAAACTCACATAAAAAAATGCAGTGCCAAAAGGATTTATTAGCTAAAGATAACCGACTGCACAGACCTGGGGAAAACAACAGCCCACAAAGAAACCAGTATTTCCCAGCAGTCTGTTGTTCTTGCTTGCGATACTGCTGAAACTTAGCCAAGCAGTAACTCTGCCCCAACATAAACACTGCAGCAGTCATTTTTCAGAGGACCTCTGCTCACCTCAAACCAACAATGACACAATCTTTAAAATATCCATTAAACAATGAAGGGGGTGGTGGTGTCATTGGGTTTGTTTTCTCCTGTATTTTCTCTTCTCTTCAAAATGTTAATTTTTATGAGTCACATTTCTAAAGGGATCTGTTGTACTTCATCTTTATTTAATGTCAAATATATGATTTTGAAAGCTGGTATTATAAAAGTTTGTCTTACAAGTTGAAATTTTTGTTTCCTATATGAATTTTTGTTCTTTCCTACTATCATAGGCAAACAAAAAATAGATCTGTTGCTGTTGCTACTCAAGAAATTTATGAAAAAAGAAACACTAGCTTTATTAGTATCTAGCATCTTCTGACATTACAAGAAAACCAAAAAGACCGTATGACTTTTGTCACCAAGTTCAAGGGATGTTCAAAAAAGGGCTAAAGACATCTCAAACATGACAAACATGTGAAGCCAACAGCGTCTCAGATACACTGGGAGTTCAGATCCATATTCCATTATGTTTGTAGCAATTTCCAAACTGAAAAATCTAAAAATGGATTTACATAGGTGAGAACATAGGAAAACAAGCTCATGGAGACACGATAGACTAGAAGCAAAGCTAGACTGAAAATCTGAATTATCAGAAGTTGCAAGTTCATATACACAATTATGTTAAATATTAACTTAATAACCAAATGTTTCCATTTCAAATATGACCAGAGGTCCATTTTTTTTTCCACTTTGGTAACCAGTTTTATCATTGAACATATTTCTAATTGCACATAATTTCCTTAGTGCCGATATGGATCGCCTAATTTAAGGAAGAAAAATACAAACCAAAGCAGTATCTCCTAGAAAACTCCTATGATTATCTTTTTTAAAATGTACGTTTTATCAAACCCCTGTATGTCATAAACAGAAGCTGAATTCAGCACCACTATCAGAGAAAAACCACCTTTACAGTAGTAAAATGTTCTAATCTTTAAGTTTTCACAGATTCTTTATTTGAATTACTAATGAGATGAGGTAAAAGGAGAATATTTGGCACAACAGCTGAAAAAAAAAAAAAAATCTATTCACAGCTAAAATTTAGAATGCTCCTAACAGAGTGGGTGAAAGGCATTTTAATTCTATTAAAAATTGTCCACTGCAGGACAATGCCTTCTGCTCTAATGATTTCATTAAAGTCGTAACAGTGAGCCATGTGCGGGTTTTGCTGCAAATGCACAACAGTGAAGAACAAGAATGCACCTGCTATGTTTCTGATGTTTTTTATCCTCAACAGGTTTCTCCACAACCTCTTGCACTGTACTAATATGACAAAAGCACACTGCTGACATTTCACACGCTTCATTTGTCAAATGGGGGTGTTCTGCACAATCCTTGTTTTTCAGAATGGATGGATCAACTGAAGTCATTGGGCTGGTCTCAGCACAGCAGAGTTTGAAACAAAGCCAGATTTAGTGAGAGGCATCAGCACAAAAGGGGGAACATGAAGCCAGCAAGCACAGGAGCAAACAGCTACTGAAACTTCAGAAGTATTAACTTCAGCTAGAAGATGTGGAGACTGCCTTGGTCTAGGAACAAAGGTAAAACAGGATTTAAGAAGGATGGAAAGACTGCTGAAAGTGTAAGGGCACTCCATAAAGCAGAACATTGCAGCAGTGACATCTCATGGGCCTGGGAAAGGACAGGATCCCTTAAGCAGATACAGGTCTGAATAGGAAGAAAAACTCCGGTCTTGATGCAAACACTGCGAAACAATTACAAGTACTATCTATATGTGTAAGTTACTTATTACTTGAATAAGCTATAAAACTTATATAAAACTATATATAAAACTTGCTTTCTGAGAGCACTGCTGTGTGCCTCGCTGTAAAGCCCCTCCTTCCCCAGCACATACCTGACTGGCTTCACTCAGCAACCCTACAACACAACTGGGTTGCTTTAGGACAACAGGTCTGGGCATGGAGAGAGATGACAACAAGAAAAAGAAGCCAAAACAAAACAGAAAATGAGAGGAAACTCCACTGCAGCATTTTTTAAGTCACCCCAGCTATACAAGTCTAATTCAGCCCTATGGACTTGCCATCACTATTGTTCACTCCAACCAAATCAGTGAGCTGGCACAGCACTGAGAATATCAACCACATCCAGGATAGTTTTAATTTCATGAGACAGGATGAACAAGGTTTCCCGCAAAGCTAATTAGCCTATACTTTAAAGCAAAAGTACATTTCCCCATCGCTCGCTTGCTCTGGGAGACATGGTCTTTGGGTCTGGAAGAGGTAGAGATCAGATCAAGTGCTTAACGATCAGGAGAGCAGCACAGGAAGAGCAGAACTGAACAGGATTTAGGTAATCCTGCTTAGGCTAAACTGTTAAACACAATCTTAAGACATCTGCTTGTCACTTTGAATGAGTAAAGTTGTCACATGTCCCAAGTCTCAAATTTACATGGGCAACAAAGGCAGCTAAATAGACAACCACAGAGTTTACTTCTAAAATGCTATGGTTCTGAGCACACAAAAGCAAAGAAAAAAGTAGGCTCAGGTTCAGAGAGGCAGTTACAGGCACTTTTTAAAGTGGCTTTACAAATACTTTGTTAAAAGAATTCTATTCAAAGGTTCATTACCCCGTGCTTCCTACCAAACCATGTTCCTCTGCATTTAATCCCACCCGCTGACCCCTCTGCTCAGACTACATTACTAAAGTATTATCAACATTACAAAAGGTTAGCGAATGCCAAAAATCAGGTAGTCTACATTACCTACTTCAGCATAACTACACATTTTAAACTACAGTTAGTATTTACAGGATGACATAATTATTTTAAATATTGGCCTAAACTAAGCATTTTGGGAAACATTAACATTCCCATTTGTGCCAGCACACCTGTACAAATCATAGAGTATAAATAAAACAACAATGCATTAAAGAGCAATGCTATGGGGGTAAAGCAAATCTTAAATCTAAATGTAACAGCAGCTTTGGCCTCAATACATAAATCAGGAGAGGAGATTGAAAAAGTGACTCATCAACAGCAGCTTGCCTGATTATCTCCAAACTGCCTAAACAACAAGGCAAGGATGTGAACTGGGGGTTATTTTTCCTATCTGAACCTGTGCAGACTGGAATTTCTTGATACACAGAAGGATTATAACAAATTCATTCCACAATCAGCTGCAGAAACCCCACCTGCTGTGCAACTTCCCAGAGCAACTGGCTTTTAAACCACCAGCAGCATTCAAGCCTCATCATCATTAATAGCAGGAGAGACATCATTTTTACAACTGGCTTGCTGTATTTAAACATATTTATATCATAAACATATTTTACGTTTAATACATGGCAAGTCTCAAAACTGACCAAAGTCAGATTCATTTGTATTCTCATACCATGTTTTTCCTGTACATCAAGCACCCATCACATACGCAACGTTTACATGGTTTTCTTGAAAGACAAAGCAAGAAATGAGTTAAGTACGTATGTGCATGTGTATACATACATATACACACGCATACACACTCATAAATCACTAAGGTTGTGTTTGACAATACAGCCAAACCAATCTAACGGGTTAGCTTCGTTAAGCTACATATTCAAGGCTTTAGGTTCTCACTAAGCACTTTAGTGTCTCCAGCCCAAGATCCCTCTCCTGAGACTCAAGTACCAGAAAGCACCTCGCAGTGCCTGCTTGCCCTCCAGGCACCAGAACCTGCCTGGACTGAATGCCAGCAGTGCTGCCAAGCCCAGCATGCAGCACCAGAAGGATGTGAGAATGGGACATCCTTACACTGAGGTCTAATCCCACTGACATACTGCAAATATATCAAAATCTCAAGGCATCCTGAAGGTAGTTGTGGATGCCCTGCCGGTTTCTGAGGGCCCATGCATTGCTGCAAGCAGTGGAGGCGACCCAGGGCAACCCTTCAGCTGATAAGAGGTCTGCAGCAGATCCCAGACCTGGGGCAAGAGCCACAAAATTGGTCTCCTCCCATCTCTTCTGCTGACTTGGCCCAACACCCATTCAGGTTAGCAAACTTTCTTCTTTGGCCAATTTAAAATACCAAAAGCCTAATAGTTACAGCATTCTCCAGTGACAGGAGCTCTAGCACCAGCTCCACATCAGTCTTGTGCATCTCAGAAATACACTCTAGTCCCCACACAAAAATAGGTATGTTCACTTGCTTGTTGTCTTTCTGTCTGACCCCTGACACCACTGGGGCAGAGGCAGGGTGTCTAGAAGCTGAGGTTCACAACAGCCCTGCACTGCGCTCAACTCCAGGCAGAGCAGCAACTTCCACCTGTAAAAGGCACTAACTGGTGAAGATGAGCAATTACCTTGGCAAAAGCTAAACATTTCAGGAGGAAATGCTGAGCACCTGCCAGGATTAGCTCCATCCAGAGACAGCACACCACAGGACGTACCTTGCTGCTTTGTTTGATAAATGTACTCCAGTATTACTTATTTATGATGAAGCTACTTTGCATGCTACTGGCAATGTAACAGTATGAATCACATTTTATATCACTGCTTGGGAGGCTTGATTTTATAAACCTTACTCTGAAGAAAGGCAACCACAGTTACAAATTCCTCACTGTGGGACCTGAGGACACCATGAACAAACCCTAAGTTGCTGGTGGGAAGTGGGGAGGTTCAGGGACTGATGTGAAGGAATCCTACAACCACAGATGCAATGTTGTCAGGGAGAAACACAGTCCTAGACTGATTTTATTTTGGTGTAACTACAGGATGGTCAAATTTGTTATCCAGGAATTACAGCAGTACAACTGTAATGCCTCATAGCTCAGGCTTTGCCCAGTACAGAGAATTGGCATGGTGTAACCTCACCAATATAGCAAGCCTCTGGTACAGCCACACAGCAGGGACATACAGTAAGACTTACAGTTGGGTATGTTACTACACTGCAGCAAATATACATGCCTTAGGGAAACTCAACTGTGTGACTAAACAGGAAAGGCAACGGGGATATACAGCCAGGCACGCACATCTCTATTCTTACTTGGTCTAGCTTTGTCCACTCATTTCAATGCTACCTCCATGGGTCAGCGCCTGAATTTGCCATAACTGTACCCTGCGCTCCCCTATGTCACACCCAGCAGTGCCGAGTCAGCTCAGAGGGAGCCTGGATGGACAGGCAACAGCTTCACAGAGGAAAGCGCAATTTGTAATTGAGACACAACAGCAGTTTAAATTTCTCATCAGTAATGTCACTCCAGTCTTCAAAAAAAGGTAAGAAGGAAGACCCAAGAAACTACAGGCCCATCAGCCTTACCTCCATCCCTGGAAAGGTGATGGAACAGCTCACCCTGGAGGTCATCTCTAAGCACGTGGAGGAAAAGAAGGTCATTAGGAACAGTCCACAAGGATTCACTGAGGGGCAATCACGCCTGACCAACCTGATAGCCATCTATGATAGAATGGCTGACTGGGTAGACAAGGGGTGATCTGTGGATGTTGTGTACCTTGACCTCGGCGAGGCTTCTGACACTGTCTCAGTAACATCCACATACGTAAGCCCAAGTGTGTGTTAGGCGAGTCACTGAGGTGGACTGAGAACTGACTGAATGGTAGAGCTCAGAGGGCTGTGATCAATGGTGCAGAGTCTGGCTGGAGGCCCGTAGCCAGTGGTGTGCCCCAGGATCAGTGCTGGGTCCAGTCCTGTTCAACTTGCTCATCAGTGACCTGGATGGAGGGACAGAGTGTGCCCTCAGCACGTCTGCTGGTGATACAGAGCTGGGAGGAGTGGCTGACACACCAGGAGGCTGCTCTGCCGTTCAGTGACACCTGGCCAGGCTGGAGAGCTGTGCAGGGAGGAACCTGATGAAATTCAATAAAGGTAGACATAGGATCCCGCACCTAGGGAGGAATAACCCATGCACCAGTACAGGCTGGCTGACCTGCTGGAAGTCAGCTCTACAGAGAAGGACCTGGGAATTCTGGTGGACAGCAAGTTGACCATGAGCCAGCAGTGTGTCCTGGTGGCCAGGAAGGCAAATGGTACCCTGGGGTGCATTAGAAGGAGCATGGCCAGCACTGTGGAGTGCTGTGTCCAGTTCTGAGCCCCCCCAGTCTAAGAGAGACACGGAACTACTGGACAGGGTGCAGCAGAGGGCTACAAAGACTATTAAGGGACCAGAACATATCCCTTATGAGGAAAGGCTGTGAGAACTGGGGCTGTTTAGCCTGGGGAAGACTGAGAGGGGATCTCATCAATGTTTACAAATATCTTCAGGGTGAGTGTCAAGACAACAGGGCCAGGCTCTTTTCAGCAGTGCCCAGCAACAGGACAAGGGGCAATGGGCACCAACTGCAGCACAGGAATTTCCAGCTGAATATAAGGAAGAACTTCTTTACTTTGAGGGTGGCACAGCACTGGAACAGGCTGCCCAGAGAGGCTGTGGAGTCTCCTTCTCTGGAGACATTCAAAACCCACCTGGAAGCGACTCTGTGCAACCTGCTCTGGGTGAAGCTGCTTTAGCAGGGGGTTGGACTAGATCTCCAGAGGTCCCTTCCAACCCTGACCACTCTGTGATTCTGTAACATTACATTTAAAGCAGCTAAGTCTACTGACCATGAAACAACCAACACTAAGGCAAGGAGATGAAGCATGAAGGGATTAAAAGGCCTCATCTTCCCTTTAGCAGCCATAATAATGGAGGGGGGGCGGGGGGGGGGGGGTGCACGAACAACAAAAAAAGTTACATTAATAGGCTGCCTGGATAAGGTTTTTGAGGCTACAGCACTGCTGATGGATATAACTGGTGAAGGTCACACTTCTTGGAAGGTAGGGTTTACATTTCTAAGCCACATAATTTAAATCTGTCTACTGAATGCTAAAATTGTTTCCAGGAAACACTAAAAATTATTTGAAGAATTGTATGTACACATGTTGCTGCTCATCTTTGATCACAAGGTGAAAGAAAAGTTGGATACATTTACCTGTTTTAAGTCACACATTGTTTTGAAGGGAAAAAAAGTGCAACATAAATGCAAGACCTAGTACAGCAAGGACTTAAATGCATGTTAGAAATCAGTATTTCCCAAATATTGGGAAAAAGTCTTGTGCCTGCTAAGGCAGCCAATGCAGCACCCAAGGTGCCACATCCACCGGCTACTTCTATGAATCCAGACTGGAAAAAGGCACTTAAAAAGGACTGAAATGTGAAGTGAGAGTGGAAATCACAGGTATTACTTTCAAAGGTGTCAGTAAAATGCATACAGTACCAGCAAGGTTCTATTTATGTTTTCCATTCATATACATACTTCAGCTTCTCAGGATACTGGGACTAATAGCGTATCCTATCAATTGGCAGCACTGTCAACAAGACCTATTAACAGGAATACCCCGTGTTACAGGAAAGGCAATAATTCATATCATAATGGCACACACAGATAATTAGAATCAGTAACTGTAAGAACACCATATCCCAGATTCACTATCAACAATGGATTTGTTCCCCTGGACCTCTCGAACCACAAATGTATTCAGCCATCCTGATTTTTTTGCTCTTTACTAACAAGGCAGAGTTCATCCCAAACAGGACGGAGGAAGAGCCCACTACTGCTCCCTTCTGCAAAGCTGCAGGCGAAGCGCCCAGCTCCCTACCTTGCTTACACAGCATGACAACTTTTCAGGGGAATTACCCCCGGCTCATACTAGCGTACGCAGAAAGAAGAAGCAGTTTTCTAGGGTGAAGAGTGGTGAAATTAATAAGTGGGTACCCAAGCTTTCTGCAAGAGAAAGTAAGTATTCACGTCCAGGCACAAGCACAGGGACAGATCTGACAGCACAAGAACGTGGCCAGCCTTGCCATGCAAGCTTACCAGTATAAGTGCTCCTCCACCATTTTTGTCACAGCTCTGGAAACAGCTCTTTCATGCGGACCAAGGTGTTTATTTAAATTCACTCCAAGTTTCTCTTCCAAAAAGTCAATAATGAACTCAGTGCCAGATACTTTCTTATGATTGTATTCAATCCAGGGCATTTTCCCTTGAGGGGAAAGTTTTCCATCGAAATAGTTCTAAGAAAAAAAGCAACAAACAGACAGACAAAAAAAGCCCTTCAGATTCTGTTTCAATGAGAATAAAGCTTTTTAAATATTCTTCTGTGTTTCTAAAGGCAACATTATCCAACAAACTTTTTTTAAAAAAATTAATACTCTAGAATAGTAGCTGTTCAATCAGAGCAACAGCTTTACCCTATATGACAATTCAGGTAAAATTCTTCCCAGGTCCTGCAAGGTATTACACGTGTTTATGTAGGCTGCCACATGATGTAATATTATTCAAGTACTCAGACTATTTAAGGGTTGGAGATGTTCAGATGTCCCAAAAGTTGGGTCTATTATTCTAAACAAGTTTTTAAACACAGGATTCACAATTAATTTTGGCTCCTGCATAGAGCAGCAGCTTTCAGGTTAAATGTACTTTATAAAGATTAATTCACTACCTACCTCAGATAGCTGCATTACCTCCAAGGATAAATCTCAACCAGTCACAAGCACATATAATGAAAGGCATATCATTGCCCAAATGAGCGGGATGGAAATCTGCCTTTACACATGCTTTTGCAACTTCATAAACTTAAGAATCTCATACATTTACAGACACACTTGTTACGATTGGGTCTCCACCAGCCCAGCATCAGTCCAGCACTAGTGCGCTGTTGAACACTGGTCTACCTGCTCAGCATAGCACTCCCACAGAAGTAGCAATGTATTTTCTCCATTTTACAGTTGGAGAAGATGAAACACAGATTAAAGAATTTATGCCTCATCTTGACAAACACAAGAGGAATTGCTGGCTGCCAAAATGTGAATCAGTCATTTGACTTCAATTCTCTATTACTCCCAAAGGCAGAGACATAAGGCAGAACCTCCTTCCTTTCCTGTGATTCCCATCCTCACATTCCTGTTATTTAGAGAATGAAAAAATCCTAGGTCAGGAAGCCGAGCCATAAAGGCTCACAATAAAGGCTCTGTACTCAGTCTCTGGTAGTCACCCTAAACATTTCAGGATCTAGCCCCTAACTGTTGGCAGTTTAGGGTTAGCAGTCCTGGATTGCCCTGTTTGGATCTCAAGTATTTACCTGTCTTGAATCCACTAAAGATGGATTAAGGTCCTCTTGCAGCAAGGAGTGTACACCAGAACGCACCTCCAGTTCAGTCTGAGACCACAGCATTCTGGCTACTGCACAAAATGCAGATGTACAATGCACTACGAACACGCGGCCATTCCCAGAGGCTTTTCCCTTGCTGATGAAAGCAGACAAAATGGGTAACGCTACTGGAAAGCAATGCCTTCTGGCTATACACTTTTCTGGGATTTCTGCCCAAACAAACAGCATGGTAAGGACATCAGATTATGTAACATCTCATCTACTGCATCCCTGTGTGGGTGAATAAAGCAACTGAATCCACCCCCAGCCTGCACATGGGGGTGACATGGGGGTTATTACTTTGGTCCATGGAAGAAACTCTAAAAACTACTGAACATCTGAAACTGAAAGGAGCGCACTGCCCCATCCTTCCACCTTCCAGACCTTCATCAAAAAGGCTCTTCCAGCACTCAGACATACTGATAGGTTTCCGTAATTTTTCATACTACAGAATCATAAGCTTTTTCAAGAACTACATAGCATGTCTATATGGCACATTCTGGCTTAATCTTGGTTAAGCCCTTTCAGTAAGGGATTTCCCTTCTTGTGCACAAACACTGATGTTTTGCACAACCTGCTAGATATGATACTGTTTACTGCATATTGCAATTACTGTAGTCCATATCATTTGCAACCTAGAAAAAAAGCAAATTCTTATTATTCAACTGCTCATTTCTTTGAATTCATATATGTGATATATATTAAATATATGATGTAAAAACTCGTTAGTACCACATTAATATTACACTCAAAAACACAAATGAGAGCTGAAATTCTCATAGGAAAGTTGTTTTACCTAAACTTAGAAAAGCCTTAACAGCATTTTCATGTTTCATTACATATAGTTTATTAAACAAAATAGGAAACATCTTTTAACAACCTGAGAAAACCTTAGTCTCCCAACAAATCTGTTATACTGTTCTTGTATCCACTGTTCTCAAATGGGTATTTTCAGGCTTAAAACCTTGGTATCCTTATGGCTGCTACTGATTGCCATCAAATATTTATCAATTTTCCACTTAAAAATTGTTCCAGCTGCAAAGCAGGCAGCGGGTTTGGAACTAGATGGTCTTTAAGGTCCCTTCCAACCCAAACCATTCTACAATTATCATTAAAAAACTAAAACAAACCCAACAAAAACATTCCCTCATATCTCATAGTACATTTAATTGAACTGCAATCTGCAAAGCAACAATAACAAGAGTTCCCCAGAACCTCATTTATAGCAGAATTTATAAACAGAATGGCATAGGGCACTTCTGGGGTAATTTTATAGTACTATCCAGAAGAAATTAGGTTCCACATTTTCAATTACTGCTGCTTATGCTTTTCTTTTACTCATATCTCTTCCCAAGGAGGCCACCATCTTCAAAGACCTGGCATGAAAACAGCACATTTCTGCTGTGCTAATTACTTATCGGATTACATAAACAGTCAGTTCTTCATATTCATGACTGAATCAGGAACACCCAAAAAATCTCTAATAAGTGCCCAAAATGGGCTCTTTTCAAACCAAGCTTTATCAAGAAGATAAATGCTCTGAAAAAAAGGTAGATACTATGACAGCCCAGCCAGGGTGGGGCTGCCCAAATTATTTTTGATGGAGAACTCACACCTAGAAAGGCAACTTCAAGAAAACATAAGCACATTACAAGAGCACAGCTGTTGGGAGAAATTCAGATGACAGTAAGGTAAAAATGTGTCGCCCAATTCCGCTTCTTGCATGCCATTAAAGCATGTTGTGTAACACACAGCACATTATTCAATAATCTGATGTACCATAATAAACACAAGGAATTGGAAGAGTAAAATCAGTCTGACCACCCCACTGCCTTTTGCTCACTGTTCCACAACCCTTCCTTCAAAGCAGCCCTTCTCCAGGAAGGTTACGACCACAGCAAGTCTCCAGAGGTGAGCCCTGGCACCAGCTGCCACCCAGATTGCCAGCACTTTTCCATCACGTCCCTGCTGGCACACAGGAAAGTGAAGTGTTTGATGCTGCGACAGCCGTACCCAATGGCTCCGTCACCTACAGTGTCCTACAGGTAGGACAGCCACAAGGGAACAAAGTAAAAGTCTCCAGGTAGTCCAAGCATAGGAAACTTCGTAAGTCCAGCTGAGAATGGCACTGCCTTCTGGCTCCCCTCCCGCTACCTGCTGCTCCCCTACCACTTAATCCCATGGTAGCACCTATACCTTCCTCCACCTGCCAGAGCCGAACACAGCGCTGTACTCCTAACACAAGGATAAAAACAGAATTTGCCTCTTTCGGAAAAAATGTTGCATCCTTAGCTCATAAGCTTGGCTCCACCAAACTCACCTCTAAAACCCCGCATATAGGGTCTGTAACCTGACAAACACCTTAAACCCGTATAAACCAGCACAACTAAAAACAGCAACCTGGTGCTCCCAGCACTCGCAAAACCCACTCCTGCTCCTGCAGCGTGGCACATGGAGCATGTAGGGGACAGAGCTGGGTTAAAACCAAACATACTCTGGTCCAGCCTGATCTGGCACAGAAAAGCACATGCAGGAAAGGAGAAGGAGCCACTGAAGGCAGGACTGTTGCTTTTGGCGGTCCTGCTGATCTACACCAGCTTAGTATACTCACAGCTAGCAAGCAGGGATAAAGTAAGGTGCAACACCAAAAAGCAATGCTGACCTTCAGTACAGAAAATCCGTAAATCCTTCTATCTCCAAAAAGGTGGGTGACTCACTTCCACCTAGCATTAGCTGTCTAAACGACTCCATCCTGAATCACACAAATGTGCAGTGTTATCTTTGGGAAGCGACATAAACGAAACATTCTTCCAAACACCCTGGCATGCAGCAGTAAAAAGTGACTTGAACCCATGTGGGGTAAGCGTGCAACTTACCCACAGCTCAGCCTCTTTGAGACAAAGATGCCAAATTTACATCACTTAGAAAAAAACAGAGAAAAGAAGAAAAACAAACAACAGTTCTTCTACCTATGATCCTCATTATATTTATCACCACTGTTGTATCATCTTAAATGCACTCAATGCTTTACACAGAGAAACCTGTCCCATGTTTCGAAGAGCCAGCATGCTGTACAGATTACCAACACTGTAACAACACCCACACTAGACTCACAGCATCACAACTAAACCTTGACTCCAAAAGGCAATGCTGCTAAGATTCAAATTTCTGTTCTCACAGCTTTCATTCACTGGAGCAGCTTAGGCTGCATCCCCTGTGGGGAGATGGCACAGAATGACCCAGCCACAATTAATGAGCTGTATTCACGACCTCTAAAAGCAATCCTGTCTCACTTCACTGGGGCAGAAGCACCAGCAATGGGAGGTGAGGCAAAAGGCAGGCATGTCTTCCCAGGAAAGCTCCACAGAGATACCCTCCATGAAAATATGAAGCTGCAGCTGTCTAGTCTTGATCTCTTTAGCATGCTGAAATTCAAAAACCAAATAACATTATGCTTCAGTTTTGAGGCGTTATTTAGCTTCATATAAACTACAGACTACTCTCCCATTTCAGCATTTCCAGCCAAGTTAATTTCTAACATTCATGCAGCTTTGCCAGTTAAATCTAGAGCTATTCCAGACCAATCTTATTCAAGTCATATCTTCAAAGGTTATACACCAAATTTAACTGGAGACATGAAAGCACTGGGTGTACCCGCCTAGCTGTAGGTGTATGTTTACATCTCCCTGGGCGAGACAGACTGGGGGGCAGAAGAGACTGGATGCCTGCTTGCCATTTCAGACAATTACAGCGAGCTGCAATGTAAAGGAAAATGGCACCGTGTACCTGGTAGGGTAAATCAGCCATCCTCAGGTAAGTTTCCATTTTCAGACAGAACGGAGATAAACTTGGAACACCATTGGTAGGCCTTGAAAACTGATGCAGTATGATAGCATCTTTCGAATCAAGCTCTTGCTCTTTCCTGTCAAAAACAAAACTGAATTTAAAAAAAAGAAAAACATGACTACAACACCCACACCCACGAGCCGGGTGCGTGATACGTCAGTACATTAAATACACAACGGAGAAATCCCGGCCGAGGCAACACGCACCCCTTCCCGGAACCGGCTGCGGCAGCGAGGAGCCCTCAGGGCGCAGTGGCAGGCGGCAGCCTTGGCCCGCCCTGCACCAGGGGCCGCGGCAGGGGCCGCCCCGGGCCACCTGTGGAGGACAGGCGGGGCTCGCGCCCACAGCCGGCTCCTGCACGGTTGCAAAGGGTAAAGGGGGGGGGGGGGGAGAGAAAAAAAAAAAAACCAAAAAAACAGGTAAATAGCAAAAACACAGCGAAAAAGAGAAATCAGGCCGCGCCGCCCTCCCTCCTTAGGTAAGCGCCGCCTCGGCCCCGCGCTGAGCGCGTCCCCGGCTTCCACCGCCGGCCCTCCACGGGGAGCGCCCGGCTCCCGCAAGCCCCGCCGCCGCCGCCCCCGCTGCCGTCTTGCTAGCCGCCCGCAGCCTCACCGTATGGCCAGCAGCTCGTGGAGCAGGTAGGCGGCGGCGGCCAGCAGGGCGCCGCCCGTCAGGTACAGCGTCTTCTTCCACCAGGAGTCGGAGCCCAGCGCCGCCATGGTGCCGCCCGCGCCCCCGCCCGCCAGCGGGAAGGCGACGATCTCGCCCCCATAGAGGGCGGGCGGCGGCTCCTCGGGCCCCGCGCACCACCCCAGCGAGAGGCTGCGGTTGCGGCTCAGGTCTGCCACGCAGGAGCGGGGCGCCGCCAGGCCCACCCCCCACAGCATGCTGCGCCCGGGGCCCGCATCCCCCGCCGCCCCGCGGAGCCCCCCACCCGGCCAGCCCTGCCCTGCCCAGCCGCGGTTGCGGGGAGGGCCGCGCCGCGCTGGGCGGCTCCGGCGGCTCACTCAGCCGTCGCTGCGCGGCTGCGCAAGGCGGCGGGGAGGGGAGGACAGGGGATGGGGTGGGCCGGGCCTGCCCCTGCGTAGGGGCGCCGCCGGTCCGGGGCGGGGGGTACGCGGCGCCTGTCCGAAATTGCGGGCGGAAAGCCGCGCTGGCGCTTCGAGCCGACGGTGCCCCGCCGAAGCCGGTCCTGTTAAAATGCCCGTGGCCCGGTGCTCCGAGCGCCGCCGCGCCGTGCCTTCGCAGAGGAACGGCCTTCATCCTCCTGCGTTACCCCGCGCTGGGGCAGCGGCGCCGCGGCATCGCCCCCGCTGCCTGACCCGCACGCCCCCGGGGCGCCTGGCATCCCGCGGGGACTTTCGCTCTGTTATTCTGGCGCTCGACGAGGTGGCTGAGGAGCACACCTTGACACGCGGGAAAGGAAGCAAAGTGACTTAAAATCCCTCAGCCCTCAAGTCCGCGAGATTTCACTGGCACCGAGGGTCCTGGTGCTCCCTTGCCTGAAGCCTGTGCTACAGTGGGAGCCTTGGGTGCGCCTTGATGGCACAAGCAAGACTACGTGTTACATTCTGCCAAATACCCGTGGCTCTGCACGTCACACTAACGTGTGTGTGCACGGACTGTGCCCTTTGCTGATTAATACCACTACCCAAATACTCAGTCCTTCATCAAATGCTGTGGTATGTACACCGCTGCTCCAAAAAGCTCCCACAAGTTAAATTTGTATTGCGCCACCAGGGGTGTAGAAGTGACCAGATTCTGCACACAAATGGAGCAACTTTCAGTGTCCAGCAGGCAATAGATGGGGTCTACAACCAGAGCTGTGTAGGTGCTTTACCTCAGGGTATGGGACAGATTAGACAAAGGAAGAGGAGAAAGAGGAGAACCCTGAACAAAGCCACAGAGTTTACATGCGTGTGCCAACTTCTCCAAGTGCTGTAAAGTGCCTGTTTTTCATTTAGTTTTGCTGTGCAACATCAGTGAGAGCAACAGTCTCTGCCTCTTGCCCCAGCAAGAAGTCTGCTGTGCTCTGACACTTTCTTGCAGCAGCTCCTTGCAGCATTTTGTTTTATTCCTCACTTTTAGCTTGTTGTTTACGGGTATTCAGTAACCACAGGCTACAGCACAAGATCCTCGTGTTTGGTATGTTAACATGTGTTTGATACTGTGCTGATGACCTGCTTTCAGGAATCAATGGGATTAGAGAGGTCCCAGGGACCTGGTGAATCTCATTCCACAAACAGGTTGCTCCCTCTAAAACCTGCTGTGCTTCTTTGCCCCCAACCTCAGTGAGGTGCTGCCTGAGCAGCTTCTTCACAGCTTTTGGGCCACTCCACACTACAGATGATGCACAGGTAATGAAGTAAGAGTGGAACGTGGGAGCAGCAGCCACTTTATGCCACAGCTGATCATTTGCAGCATAAGGTTTTGTTAAATTCTTCGACAGGGCAATGAAGAGACAGAGAAGAAAAGTGCTTTTTCTCTGCTACAGCACCTGCAAATCTGAAGCTGAAGATTTGTGTCAAGTGGCGGTCAGCCTAATAAATCTGGACTATCACAGCCTGGTAGCTGGTATCAGCTTTTGCTACTGCAAGGGAGCTGCTTGCTGTGTTACAGATAAAAGGGATCCAGTTACAGATGGGATCTAAGCTTCCATGAGGACAGAGAGAGGTCCTGGCCATCCACATCCCAGCTGCTGCCACTGCTTGACTTTTAGAGGCAAATGAGCAATCCTAAAACCCATGTTTTGAATCAGTAGTCAGTACAAGTGGGGAAGACCTGTGAAGGGAGGAAACAGAGGAGTAGTGAGTAAATCATTCACATCCCGGTGCTGCCCCAGACAAGGGAGTAAACCTGGGCTTTTGAAGGAAGCATTACTGCAATTTACACTCTGAAAGCTGATGCTGTGTTTGCTAGTCCAGCTTGTGCCTTTGCTGGCATTAAGATGCCATACAGATGCAAGGGAGACTGTAAGGCAAACCGGTTGCCCCGGGAGTATTAGAGCAGCATCCTAGTCAGATGTTTAACATTTGTGCAGCAACCATCCTTCTTTTGGAGAGCAATCTTATGCTCTGTTACACCTGTTCTGGATGCAGTGTTGCTTGGAGGCTGCAAGGGTCCAGCGCACAGTGATGCCTCCCAGGACACAGCACAGAAAGCCTCAGCAGCAGAGCCCGCGTGCCTCGTGGTGTGTCGGATACAGATCCCCACAGACACCCTGGCAGCCTTTCTGTCCTACTTATGAACCAGATTTTAAGATGTTGGTTATGACCTGCTTAGCACTGACCGGACTTGACCATTTGAAAGGTGTAGGTCCCAATGTCACATCCTAGCAGCCAGAGTTTAACAACAGCAAATAAAGAACATGGATAAAACACAAGTTCTGTACCTGTCCCACACCGTTGACTTGATAGTGGTGATCTGCCAGACTCTTTCCTCGGGGTTTCAAAGTCGCTTGCCAGCAGGTATTGAATCCAGTTGGCCAGGCAGTCTGGTAGCCAAGCTTATCTGCAGGCAAAACAGCAAAGAGCATCTCTGCCTTTTCCCTGACTGTAGAAGGTGGCAGCATCCATTCCTCCAGGGAAAGTGCACAGCCTCACAAGGCAGCACTATTGCCTGTGGCCAATGACTTGTGTTAGAGAGGCTTATTAGCCAGCAGTAGCACCCAGGAACCCAAGCTGCAGCACATTGTCTGGTGGGGGGTATTGCTTTCTGCTCCTGTGAATCACAGGTGCTGCAATCTCTGACTGGTTCCTGAGATATGGTCTGGTGTTCCCACTTTCGCCTCAAAGGTCACAGGTGGTGCCCACTGGACTGACAGCTACCTTGCTGTCTTGCTCAGGGGAAATTGGAACGCAGCTCTGCACCTTTGCTAAATTACCACATTTTTCTTAGTGGGGAAAATAACAGCTAACAGTCATACACCCACATGCCTGTCTGGCTGCAAACACATACCAAGTGCGGCACAGTCTGCAATAGTCGTGCCTCAGATACTAGATCTTGTTTTGCTCTGCTTGATGTATGTTAAAGTATTTTTATCTGTAGTCTGTTCTAGTGCAGCTGCCTAAAGGTAGACAAAATAACAGAATCAAATGAGTAGATTTTTCTCGTTAACACAAATTAAAGCCTACTTTATTATACAGCAAGCCAAATTTTTCATCTGAAGTCTGCAGATGGATTTGAGAGCAGAGAGGTACTAATAAAATCATTCGTGTACCTAGATTCTGTATGTCGATATGAAGACTTGATCTTCATTAGGTTAATCTATTATTTTTTTCTGTAAATACTTTGGGTTCATTGCACCTTTTTAAAAAAGCCTGTGGTTAGCATGGTGAGCTGCCTGCAGAGCTGGGGGCAGGTGTCAAAAACCACAGTCTGAACCCCAGTGGTTGCAATGGGTCTTTGTGGAGTCCCACTGCAGAACCAGTCTCATCTGTATTTTGGCTGAGCACTAAGCTTCTTAAAAATCAGAACTTACGCAGAATGCTTTGCCGCAAGTTCTTCTTTCTTGTACTGCTGCCAACTGGGTTTGAACAGCGGAGCTTCACTTGCCAAATCTCCCCTGAGGCTACAAGAAATTGGGCCACTCATCTCCTGCGCTGGTATCACCCATAGAGTCTACTCACTGCCTCTCTCTGTCCCAAGCAGCCAGAGTCTGAGCAGCACAGAGCTTTTAACGGCTCTATTAATTGGATACAGGTAATTTTTGCAGGTTGCTCTGCCTGAAGTGAAAGCATCTCATTGTGCCCATGCAGTGACCAGCTATCCCCACCCAAAGTGACACCCCTGCTTAGGTTGGGCTCTCGCTTCATGTGCTGTCAGGGCATCCTACAGTGGTACAGAAATGCTTTCCTTCTCTTCAAAATATCCCAAACTTCCTCAGCCCTTGTCTGCAAGAGACGTAATTTAGTAGGGTTTTGTGGTGAGGGCTGAGTTTATGAGAGGGTGAAAAAAAGGCTTTTTCATCACTGGCAGATCCTTCTGAAATAATCACTGACTGCTGTCAGGATTCATTTTGTTGTAATATTAATGATCTCTCTGGGCAGCTTGAGTTTCATATACATGTCTTTTTAACTATTCAGATAAAAATAGCCAAGGTATAGCTGCAAAACGGTCATGCTGTGTTTTGGTTTGAATTTAGAAAAGAGGTTAATAACTTTAATGACATACAAATATACAAATACATAGGAAATGCAAAACATCCAGAATCTAAACTACTTCTGTGCTATACATAAATACCTATATCTAAGTCCACATTAAATGCAGTTCCAGCAGTTTCCCAGGGTTTACCTCGCGCTTTATGGTAAACAAAGCCACTTTCTGAGGTGACACATGCTCTGAGGCTGCCCCAAATGATGTAAATAACTCAGGGCTCCTTGCTTTTGCCCCCCCCCCCCCCAAAAAAAAAGGAAAAAAAGCTTTGCATAAGACCTGCTTTCTGCAGGTTGCAGTACTCAGACTGGCAACTGAGTATAGCTCTGTGCAACTCGGTTGACAGACCTACAGTCTCACAATTCTTTAGGGTTTTTTTAATTTTATTACACATTTTTACAAGCTTTTTGGACAACTAACAACCCTCATAATGTCATGGGGGCAGTTACAGCCTTTTATAGTCAGATCATTCATGTAAAACTTTCCCAGTAGCACAATAGTCTTGGGAACCAGTTACAGATTGCAATGCAGTGGCTCCCAGCTTTGTCTGTTCTTAAGTGCTCTCCCATTTACAGCATCCACAGAAGAAGTAAGATTTGCAGTACATATTGCTGTGACATGCTTAGCATCTCAGTTCATGTTTGATAAATCATAGAGATGCATGAAGTTTTTGCAGATTTCCTTATGCAGATTTCCTTTACTGTATTTACTCTTTTCAAAAGATTATACACAGTCTTCAGATTTTACCCCGTTAAGTAAGAAGTGTTGTTTTTTGTAGGAAAATGAGTTGTTTAATGCATCTGTCCTAGATTAGCTAGCAAGTAGCCTAAGGTGGTAATGACAGATAAAAGTGCTAGCTGCTGCAGACCCTGAAAAATGGAGCAATGTACCATTAGCGAGCACAAACCCTGTCAGTCCAGGGAAACAGGACCACAAAATGTGGAGGAGATCATTCCAGTGTGACACATTTGTCTGCAAATCAACTCCCAGCTGAAGGCAGTGGCAGGAGAACCCTACCAGAGGCTGTGTCCCTGAGGCCAAGGCTGTGCTTTCATCTCCCGAGAGCTCTGGAAGTAGAGGGAGGGGAAGGACAGTGGCAGAGCCGATAGCCTGCATCCTCTGAGAAGGCAAACCGTTGAACACCATAGCTGACAGCAGGATTTTGGTTTATTGTAAATTGGATTCTGGAAAAAGGTGCTTATCAAGTAGTCCTGTAGACAGAAGTGGTTTTTTTCTTATCTGCAGATAAGATTCAATAAGGGAGAGATGCTGCACGACATGCATGGGAATGCTGTCCTGCCTGGACAGGCCATTTGAAGTTTCTTCCATTACCTGCCATGAAGTCCTTGAACCCACGTAGCTTATTCCCTTTCTCATCCATTCATGGGACATCATCTCATCTGACTACAGTTTCAGAAACTCTGGCATCTAGGTTCATCTAGGGTCTCACGCTTCCTCTGGAGAAGGAAAAAAACAAGGTGTTTCCAGAGTACTTTGTCAGCAGCCATGCTGAAATGCAGGGTGAGCCAGATCTCATCATCCACACATGCATTCCTCCTTAGCTGATGCCTTTTTGTTGGCAGCTTCAGCAGGACTTTTCTTACGATGGTGTACCAAGAAATGCATAGCAGAGGCCTCCAGGCAAGCCCATCATCAGGAAACAACCTCAGTGTTCAAAAGCTTTGCACCATCAAGAAGTTAGATGGTCTCACTATTAGGATTGGGAGGAGTGGTGAGAGGGGTAATGAACAGGAGGACACCCCTCTTTGAAAGGAAATCTGGTACTGCTTTGTTTAGAAAGAACAACATTGGGGTTTACTGGTTTTGAACATCCCGGGGTGTGGCAGAGACCCAGTGCTGTGTTCCTGCAGGTACTCGGTGGCTGGTGATGTGCCCATCCAGGTCAGGACCTCCTCAGTTACAGCTGGGGAGCAGGACAGGGAGCCCCCTTAAAGGGCAGATCCCCCAGGGCTCTGGGGTAGCAAGGTCCTGTTAGTTTTGTAAAGCGCAACTTCAAGGTGGGTCAAGGGAGGTGAGGCACTGAGCTGCCGCTTCTGCAACAGCCGGAAGGCACAGCTGGGAATTAAACCCCAAGTTTCAGTGCTGGGGCTAAGCTTCATCAGAGGGTGTTCAAACTACATCTGCTAACTTTGACCATTATTTATTCCAGTTGGATGCATTCTTCTGGTGTCTCCTTTTTATTTTGGGGGGTTTTGTTGGTTTTTTTTTATGTTTTTTATGTTTTGTTTACTTTCCTTTTGATATGTCTTCAGGTTGTAGGTGCTTCTTCTAATTCAGTAAAATAAACACCACATTTTTTTCTGTGTCTTTTTATAATACAACTACTGTACAAGGCAGTATTAGCAGTTCAATCTCCAAGTTGTTTCAGGGTTGTTGTTTTTTTTAAGTTAACACATCTCATGAGGATGCAACAGAAGTTTCAGATTTATTAATGGAACACTAATGGTCTTCACAACCCTTTTAAGCCGAAAAAAAATTATTTTAGAAAAAGTGAATATTGATTATATTGCTGGAGTCACTCCATGAGGGAATAAAAGCACAGTAAAATGCAGATCAAACTATATATCCTGAACTCCTAATGCATTGGGAGGTGGCTGTGCAATTAATGCATGTGTAAGTCAAGACATGTCAGGTGATTTTACAGCCTAGGTGAAATCCCAGCCCTTCTAGCTAGAACAAAACATGACATCATTTTATATTGCTTCAACGAGATGTGTGTCAATACAAATAAAATTACTGTTAGCACAAACTTTGAGTAGAATTTTGTCCTATAGGCTGGAGGAACAGGCTGATTTTTATCATAAAAACATAATCTGAAAATAATGTTATTTTTATTCAAATTTATAGTACTGTTCAGTCTAAGCAGAATGAAATTATTTTGAAAGGGTTCTAAAAGCAGCGTTCTACTTTCCATTGGCAAAGGGGCTGGGGAGAGGTTGTAGTTATGATGGCAAGACAGTGCATTACATAAAAAGAACTATTGCTTGGTCACTCATCATGAAGTAGGAGACAATGCCACAAAATTCACCCTGAGGTGGAAAAATAGAAATTTATTCTGAGACAGCACAGAACCGAATAAACCTGCAAACTCCACTTTAGAGGTACTGAAGGGTGATACTCCCTCACAGGCTCAGCAAAGCCCGGCAGAGGCAGTATGGGAGAAGCAGTGCTGTCCAGCAGTGCGAGGACTTCAAAGGGGAAGTGATGGGAAAGAGAAAGTATGCATTTGGGGTTCTGCATTTTCCCTTTAACAAGATAATGTTAGTAATGTTATTAAATAAACTGACTCAGGTCAATGGTGTTGCAGTTTTAGGATACAAGTTGTTCATACCTGTGGGCATCTTGGAATAGACAGTGAAGAAGTTTTGCTCTAGCTTAGGCTCCTGATAAAAGGGAATTAAATGCAAAGAAGTATAGTGGGAATACATCTGCATGCAGCAGGGTACAAGATCCTCTACACAAACATGGGGAGCACCATGAATGAGGGAGCTGGCAGCAACTTAGTAGTTAAGCAAACCAGCACTCAGTTTGAAGTGAGAGGAGCCCACCTTTCCTTCCCAGGAATTCACCGAGGGTGTAGGTGTTCGGAATGGGGCACTGGAGGTTAACATGCAAAAGCAAGTGGGAGGCTGTGAATACCTGTACTGTTACACTTCAGTCTGACACAGAGCCACTCTCCCAACCATCAGTAGTTCCTCTTCAAAGACACACTTGAATGCAATTGCTCTCTATACCTTTGCTTCACATTTCTTACCTCTATCAGAATCATATTTATCTTACAGGTATCACTCTTCTTCCTTCTACAATTTCTGGCTTTTCTATGTTGTCCCCCATTGCAAGGTACTCCTGGGTGCCTCTCTAAACCCTGCAACTACAGTATCAACAGTCACATGATGACTCATGGTCTGTCCCACTTTTCATCCTCCAGTCTGCTTCACAAGGCTGGCTAATTACAGAAGCTGAGCCTTTTGACTTCAGAACCACCAGACTGCATGCAATTATTCTTTTCAGGCATTTCTTAAAAGTGTGTGGAAAATAAGCTGCTTTTTTTAAATTAAAGCTGAGATTTCAACAAATGAGAAGCCATTTTCAGAAAAATTTTATACAAGATAGTCTTTATTCTTACCTCTACTCACAGCCATTACACATTTCCTTTACCACTACTTTCTCCCTCCTTTTTTCAATTCCTTAGGAACCTGACACAGGGTGTTTGTGGAAAACTAAGTACAATAGTTTTTAAAGTCCTTCAAAAACAGCCATGAAATGTCACTGGACCATCAAGGAACAATGGGCAACGAGATAGTGTAACAGGACATCATGGAAATGTTAAATTCTGGTTTTACTTAAAAGAGATTAAATGCAAATCTCCACTGAGGTTCTCATACTACTCAATTGGGCTTGAGTACAATTAATGTTTCAATTATTATCTGAAAGTGCTGTTCCGCAATAGAAACAACAACCTAAAAGCCTACTGCCTCTCAAGGGGCTTTTCTGCCCCACCTTCTCCCTGGCCATGTGCTCCCACTGCTTACCTAGTCCTCCACCATGGGAAAATTCAGCTCCCTGAATGGCACAACCACCAGCAGCATCCCATGGGGAAAGAAGGAAAAAAAACCCCAAACGTTCACAACTCAGACAAGCATCAGTCTCAGCAAAAGGCTGGGACTGGGACCATGTGGAGCCATAGAGGAGAGATGAGACAACATAATGAGCCACAATAGAGCTGAACAGCTGAGACCACCCAGAACATCGTTTGGTCTGTGGGGTTTTTTTTAGCCAGATCAGCTCCTTGCTCTGGTTTGTTGTGTTGCAGAAACAAATGGCTGGGAACAGGAGAGTCAAGGGTCTACAACCATAAATAAACTGAGGCTGAAAAAAAGCAAGCCTCAAATATAACTTTTTCCCAGTCTCAAGGCAAGAATCATCTCTTGCCTCACCCCCAGTCCCAGGTGCGTGCCTGGTGCTGTAACATTACTTTTCATACCTCCTACCACCACTATTCCTGTAAGCACCAAAGTTATGGCTCCATACTCAGGAACAAGCTGCAACAGGAAAGCCAAAAGATCTGCAAATTTATTTGACTTAAATTCTGTTCATTTCACTAGCACCTATTAAACTTCCACAGCAACTGGGTTAAGAGAAGTGTGAAGTCTGGACTGGTTTCCTATGCACATATTTTAAGTTCCTGCAGCACAAATACGTAGTATGTATTCAGTGCACCATGCTGAATTTGATTACACTGTGCCACAGATGCACATTTATGAATAATGCAAGGCTTTAAAAAAAATATCTAAAAAACAAGGTGTAGGATATTCTTGCGGTGTTTGTTATCTCACTATAATTCTCTCTAGCGCAATCATTTACTTTCTAGCTTGAAAGGCAGTTGTTCTAAGCAGAGGGATGAAATACAGCCAGAAGAGTTAGGATACTTCACCAGGAAAGAAAAACTGAGGGCTACAGACTTGAGGACGGAGCACATCAGGACATCTGAAGACATGCCATGGGTAAAAGGACCTGCTCAAGTAGTCCTCACATCAGTCACTAAACTCTCCCAGATTGACAGGGCTCCTATACATGTGTAGGAGCAGGTGGTCAGGTGCTTGCAATAAGGTTTTTGTCAAAAGCAGAGCTATCCTTGGACAACCATGTGCTTGTTGCTTAAATGTCAGTCATTGTTGATTAGGTATGTATCCCTCTTGCAAGCCTGGGCAGAGAACTCAAGCAGCATCAAAGGATTTTTGTGCTAAGCACAATAGAAATGGTAGTGAAAAAACCAGTCCCTTCCCTAGGCGGCTCACAGTTTTTCATTAAACTGCAAGCAAGCAGGAAGAAAGGAAAGGATGAGAAAGCCAGAATAACAACACAAGTATCTGGATTTAGGGCTTTTAACGTAAACAAAAACCAGCTGTTCTATCCCAGTTTTGTCTGCATGAGGTTTATCTCACTTGACAGGTATCAAAACATAGGTGAAGGGGGGACTGTGACCCTCAGGGGATGTTTCTAGTGGACTATCCCAGGAATCTGTCCAGGTGTCAGTGCTATTCAGATACGGTTTCTCTCAATCCACTGTTGGCAAAATTTGGAACAAACAGTCATACAGCTGTAATAACTTAAGATTGAAGGTGGTAACTTTGTTAGGGGAACTTAGTCAAGCCTGATGGTTTAACATGCCCAAACACAATAACAAAACCTGCTGATTATCTGCTCTGGTTCCACATTTTTCCCAGTGTCATTCCTCTCCTGAACACTATGCACCACATTGCATGCATGACCAATGGAGCAGAGACTCCCATGAAGAACAACATCAGGCAGAAAGAGAATTACGTATTCCTCCTGCAGACAGCATTAGTGAAGCCATTACTGAAACGCTGCATCCATTTCCATTGTCATCTTCAGAAAGGATGCTTACCACAACATTTTATATGAACAGCACTAGGTACTAAGAAGAAAATTAACTGTATCCCAGCTGAAACCAGGACAAAATATTACACTGGGGTGGTAATAACTGTAGAGACAATCTCTGCCCGTTTACCTGAGAGAAAATTAAGGGCTGACTTAACTCAAACCTACAGCGGATAGAGAGGTCCTTAACCTAAAAAATGAAGACACTGAGACATCACTGGCTAGGATCTGTTAGACTGCTTCAACTCATGAACTTTTGGAACAACTTAGTGATACAGTGGCTTCTCCATCACTGAACACTTCACATGAAGACATTTTCTTCTTAAAGCCAAGCTAATAGCTCAAAAAAATATTATAAAGCAGAATTTACTGTCATAGAAATGATCACATTAGGTAATACCTTTTAGTCCTAATACCTACGAATTACTATTATTTCCATTACAAATTAACTACATTCTTTTGGGCATCATCAGATCCATCATGGAACTTGGATCTCAAGGCAACACACAGATACAGCAAAGCAGCAAGAATGTAAATGTGTAAAACGGTAATTTAGCCCACCAAACGTCTACAGCAGGATAAACACACAACAAAAAGGAAAAAAAAAAAAGGGAAAAAAACCAAAGTTTAATTTTCATCCCTGCAAACACTGCCAGGCCACCCCTCTACCTATACATAAAGCCAAAAGATGAGAGGAAGGAAAGAGATAAAGCCACAGAAAGACACACATGACATTTTATTTAGAAAGTTCTTTTTCACTGTAAATAAACAATTTTCCTTACCCTGGCACTAGGACTTTAAGACTGATCAGGTATGGCACTTCAGTCTAGGACAGACTGCTAACGTATCATTGTTCTAGCATAGAGCTCTGGTTGCTTAGTAAAATTTTACCTGCAGCTTAACTTTCCTTTATTTGGGCAGAGGGAGAAAGTTGAAATAATAGGCACAGATACAAGTGCCTTTATGGTGAAGAGGCTTCTGACAGCTGAGGCACTCTGGTCTGGGAGACTCTTCTTCCACTGCACAATTAGCTCACATCAGCTGTAGAAATAGCATGACCCGACAGAAAAGGTTTGCTGCTCTTTTTGTTTCTTCCTCTTGGGGGGAAAGGCATAATATAGAATCATAGAACTGTTTAGACTGGAAACTACCTTTAAGATCAAGTCTAACCACTCATAATAGTAGATTGGCCTGCAGCGAAGAAAACCAGTAGAGCACATTTTGTTGAGCACCTTTTAAGATGGGCTGATTTCAGAGGGAAATGCATATATAGCTACTAAAGACAGGATGAAGCCAGCAAAAGCCAGGAAGCAAGTGTCTGTGGTTCTTACGTGTTGCACGTATTTTAACTGAGTTGAGTAACTTAAATACCTAAGGCATTTTATTTACCATACATCGTCATGGTTTTTACCTCATTCTACATTCAAGCTATTATCCTACGGAGATCTGAGTTTTCTTGGTAGGACTGAAAGTGTCATCACATACAAGAGCTTCCTCCAAGCTACTGACACAGTAATTTGCATTTCCCTGTCCAACAACTTGAAACTACTTTCTTATAAAAGTACTTAAGTACTTACTCTTTAAAAGCTTTGCTCATTTCAATCTTAAAAGATTCTTGAGATAATGGGCACTTTTTTTTCTGAGACTGCCCTGAAATATCTGGCCTAAAATAGCATAACCGTTACTAATGCAAACAGCAAGCTTGTTGTTACAAAAGCTTTTATTATGTCCATCTGGGTAAAACCTTCTTTTCTGTTCCTGGAGACAGTCCATCACCACACATCGCCGACAGTCACAGGGCAGTGCCAGCTGTGGCTGAGCGCTGTTCACTTCCCATCTCTGACAGGGCATCTGTTGGGCTCGACTGTCCCTGAGCCCCAGACTTCACAGCGTGCAATGCATAGTTAACACTCCTGCTTTCCATCCAGCTCCACGACCCTGAGAGGGGATTATACAACATCCCATTCACAGTCTTGACTGAAAAGCCATCTATAAAAGAAAGAAGCCATAAAGCAACCAATGTTCTTAAATATTGTAAGTCACCGCAACATCAAACCCTTTAGAACAGCAGGTCTGAAACACACTTCTTCCTCGGAGCTGCGGAGCAGTGCTTCACAAGCCAGCCTTTGTCAGACACCACAAGCAGTGGCAACAGGCATCACCGGTGACAGTGGGTCCTGCTAATGGCAGCAGCAATAGCTCTGTGCCAGGCCACATACTGTTAATGCTAAATGGTGAGCCACTGCAAAGTGGTATGCTAGAAACTCCAACCTCACAACATCACACTTGGGTGACTGGTAACATTTTCTGTCAGTGCAGACATTCTTCAGATTGACATCACACGCTTCAAAACCAGAATCTGAGCATATCTTTGGAAGGATTCTGCAGATTCCCCTTAGGAATGGAAAAATATAAGAAAGAGGCAGAAGAATGCCATCAAGGACTCAGTGCAAGTAAAGAGTGATTGAGCATTCCCTGCTGAGCAGCTCTCAGTTCACTGCATGGCTCTGCTGTGTCCCAGCAGGATAGGTGACAAGGCAGAAAACAAACACCCTATCAAAACAAATCACTGCACTGCACCTGCTTCTTCTTTTGAAGGAGGAACAGAAAGAACCACCAGCATGTGAACCGGTATTAGTCATGTTCCTTACGGCATCACTGCAAAGTGTTAGGAAAAGACCTTGCCAAGAGAACAGCTCAACTCATACTTCAGCTTCTTTACAGTGAACTAAAGCAAAGTGAAATATTCAGTGAGAGGGTTTTAAAACATCTGCATGGAAGGAGGACAATGGACAGAACTCTTCCTAGCTTACGAAATTCCTAGCTCAGGATTGCTTTTAAAAGCAATCAACCAGGGCAATTTAATTATTTCTTCAAATCAGTATCATATGGTTTCTCAAGAATTAATGAATTTGTGGCTTCACATTTTTTAAAGAAATCTTTTAGTAACATAGTATGAATAAACAACATGAAGCAGCAACCAAAAATAAAAACATCTTGTCCCAAGGGAAAGATGACAAACAATGCAGTCTCAGAAGTGCAACTCTGGAGCGCCAATACATTTATTTTCTCAAACCTGACCTACTGTGTATGAACCTCATTCAGAGCATACATTCTGTCACCGAACAGGATGAAAAACCTTGGAATTTTCATTTAGGCTGTCAAATGGAGGGCAGCTGTAACAGTGATTTTGTCTGAATCATCTCTGCATTCTTTGGGCTCCACTTAATTTATTGTATGCAAAATCTAGTAAGCAGCAGTGTCTTTAAGCCAGAAATTATATTCGTAATATATGATGGGTAACTCACACAGAAAAAGCTGTGTGTTGTTGCTAGAACTCACCCCACCTAGCTTATCCCCTCGCCATTTCTACAGGGACCATTTGCATAACTCTGCATTCCCACCATCTGGCCTGGCCTGGAACTTACTCAATTCCAGGAGATGCTCCAGCTCTTCAGGAGGAACAAACTTCTCCCATTCATGTGTTCCTTCTGGTACAATGCCCATTATTTTTTCTGCAACCACAATTCCCAGGACATAGGACAACTGTGTTTTACTGATTGTAGTAATGAATAAAGAACCTTCGGGCTAATTAAAAGATCAAAATGTTCAGTTAGAAGAATATTTAATTTTTTAAAAAAACTGTAAATTTAATCACACTAAAACACATCATTTGCCTATCTACAAGTCCACATGTTGCAAGAATAAGAACTAATTTCATCCCAGGATAGGTATTTACAACTATACCATTTAAACACAATAAAGAATATAATGTTCTAACAGTATGACTCAGTAGTCCTCAAAAAGACAACATAATCAAGGTCCTGGGCAGTCTGAAAATCATTTCCTTGCCCAAAAAACATCTAACAAAAGTAATTTATAATGTAACATTGCCCAGAAAATGGGTAAATAAAAGGTACTAAGGTGTATCTGTTGTAAAAAGAAACACTTTTTTAATTAAAACCAAAGTAAAATGTGCAATACTGCCTAATTTTTTGAGACTGCTGAATGCCATGCTTGTTTTAGTGATTATGGGTTCGAAAAACAAGGCCAGAAATGAATTCTAAGTACTTAAGAGCCCGTTTGGTAGAAATAAAGGATAATTTCTATGGCCCCAGCAGGCTGTAAATTAGTTAAGCATTCCATTCAAATAATCTATATTCCTTCTAATGAGCAGAAAGATAAATCAAGAGATTAATGGAAAGCTGCTGCTTGTATACTGGGCCTACCATCCTTCTTTACAAATGAAGTAATATCAAGAGGAATAAACAATGCTTTATGATCTCCAAGCATAACTATGACCCTTTAAAAGGAATCCAGGAGCACATCTGATGTGATGCTAGAGCTGCAACAGAACCTTGCGAGACAATAACATCATTACAGTCAGCTTCAATGCAGTCTGAGCCACAGCTGTCCAGCAGCAGCAGCACTGCCATGTTTTCTCTCACCTGGGTGAATCAGACAACCAGATTTCCTAAGGTCTTGATGCAAAGCAACATTGCAATGCTAGGTAATGCCATTCTAAGGCAGGGTTGGGGAAATAAACTTCCTCTAACTTTAGTTATTGAAGTTGGGAAGATGTACTTGCATCATGGAAGAGAATGGAAGGCACCACCAAAGCATGGTTCAGACTTCAAGGTGGAGAAATGAATGCAGATGTAGGTGTTTTCACATTGCTTCAAATGAAAGCCTTAATAATAAAAGAGAATAAATATTCCCAATAATGACAGCAAAAGCTCTCTTACCTTTAGCATCTGAGAGCAACACTTGATAAACATTTCAAGGTCAGCCACATGCTCCACTACTTCAGAAGCTACAATTACATCAAAGGTTTCCATAGACTCTTCCACAATCTCCTCCAGCGAACTGAACTTGTACTGTATTCTCTTGGCCAGGACCGGATCAAATGACTTGTGCTGCTCTGCTGTTCTAATGTTGTCCTCCAGAGGATCAATTCCGGTAACTGAAGCTCCCAGTCTACCTAAAGGCTAATAATACAGAGTATAATTTATTCTCTGCATGAAAACAATTTACTTAAAGGCATCTGCAACTTTGCAATGTTATACACATGATGCAGAAAACATCCATTGGAGAATAAGACAAACAGTAAATTATGAGCTCTGATCCAGCAGGTTTTTTTAAAATGTTTATTAAAGCAAGGAAAACCTTCGATTTAGAGGAGTTGGTGTTAATTTGCTTAGAAAATCAAATACTGGAATATACACATTTAAATTATCTTTTAGAACAAATTGTTCTGAATCTATTTTGTTATATCAAATAAAGATTTCCTCCATTATTACCCTCCAATAGAGGAAAAACAAAGGGGGAAAAACAACACAGCACTCAAAGGGGGGTGAAACAACGCCATATTTAATTACTGTCATTACTTTCTTCAACATCCACCTGTAATGGTAAATCCTCATATCTTTTTAATGGTTACTTAATATATTATTATCTCTGGGACTTTCACACTACTGAGAACTAAACACTGATGTTTTCTAGGATAGCATCAGGCTTGGCTGTCACTCAGGTTTCTCCAGTGTCTTCTTACTCATAGGTTAACACCTCACCCATCACCTCTTTTGAAACTGAAACAGGCTGCAGAACATGACCACATGTATGTTATTCCAACCTGAAATTCACCAGTTGTTCAGCCTGAGAAGGTGACACAGCACACCAGGTTTGTGTCAGCCTTGTCAGAGAGTGGGCTCTCACAAGGCTACAGGATCTTGCCCAGAATAAAAGACCACACACACAGAAGAACACAGGGAGAGATTCAGGTCCTTTTGTAACACCTAGTTTCAGGTGCTGATGAAGTTCCCAGGGTAACTCAGCCAGATCTGTAATCCTAAATTCACAAACCATCCCTGGTCTACCGATAGGATTGAGCACTGCTCAGAGCCTGTGTGGGCAAAGGGTTCCACCACAAGCAGTTACTTCTCAGTCTCAAGTTTGTGCACACTCCTCAGGATGCAGCTGTAACATCAGCCCCTGTACCTGGAAAATCTCTCCTGACAGGGGGGAGGCATGTCTCAGGTGTTTGACATTATTCCGTGCTTCTCCTAGTGGTCAAAGAAAAGGCAAGAATTTGCCCCATCCCCAATATAAAAAATTAAGATAAGCAATTCAAAGAAATTAACAAGTTTATAATAGAAAATAGGTTTTTTGGTAACAAGGACTGGCATGATTAAAGCATTTGTGCCTAGTCTCAGAAGTAAAAAAAAAAAAAAAAAAAAAAAAGAAAAGAAAAAAAGAAAGTGGTGTCATACCATGACTACCCAGAGGAATACTTGAAGGGAATACTTGAAGACTTTTCCATTGTTCTTCCCCTCTCCATTTCTTTACAATGTTCGAAATCTTATTTTTCTGATGAACCTCAGAATTTTAGTATTTCTCATTACCAGCTCCCTCCTTTTCTGTAAACCACCACCGCTACGCTAACAAAATATTCTAGGGCGTTTTCAGAATGCACTGCACTCCAAAACATTCAGCAACTAATGTATCACAGAAGAGAAAAGCTCCTACTTGGAGGATTAGAAATGAAGCAGTGTAATAGTAAAGCAATTCAAATACTTTGCATGCTTTCTAACAAGAGATACTAGAGCACACTGTTTCTTACCTCACTTAGCAGTCCACCACCACAGCCAACATCAAGAATCTTTACTCCAGAAAGTGGGCTTCCCAGATCATAATTACTACTAGTGTTCAACAGAGTATCTCTGAGAGAAAAGGGATGTGATTAAGGGCAAACACACAAGGTGGTTTATAGATGCAGTATCTTAAGTACTGGTAACTGCTTTTCTTTTACAATGTTTTCTGAGGTTATGCAGAAATAGTACATATAAAAAATGCCCGTCTTCAAAACCATACCTAATAAATGGCACTCTGATATCATTCATAGAATGAAGAGCTGAATATTCTCCTTCTTCATCCCACCACTTATGTGCGAGGTGCTGGAATTTTTTCATTTCCTTTGAATCCACTGATGAGTGTGAAGTGCAGAAAAGTCTCTTCACAGTGAGCCTAAAAAATGAAACCTGAATGTCATGAAATACCACTATTTCATGTCATCTGAAATACGGGAAAAACAAATTCTGCATCAGAAAATGAAAAAAAGGATAAAACTCATGTTCCTTTAGAGACTTCAGTTATACTTGATTAGTAACAAAGATTTTACACAGTTTGTGCAATGTATCTTCCAAAACAGATGGCCACATACTTCTAATTCTGCAGTAAGTAATTAACAAAAATAAACCACATCAAACATTTAAATTTTTGTGAAACTTAAAAATTACTTCATGTGACACTGCCACAAAGTAAAATTAAACTGTTACAGAAAATGATAGTCCTTGTCATGCAGGATTATTTTAGATACAATACTTACATGCTGCTTTTCATTTCAGGCAGAGTACTACTGGATTTCAGCTGTATTTCACAGCAGTAGTCCTGAAGGGTACCTCTGAGGCCTGTCTGAATAGACAGAGCAGCATGGTCACCTGCATAAATAAAAAGAAAGGCAACCAAATAGAAAACATCACCTTTATGAAAAACCCAGTTTCATAATGCCACTCTATAGACACTAATTGATGGTTAGTGACACTAACCATCCAAATCCTTATGCATTTATTCACTATCGTACTTAAGGAGTGCACGGGGAGTAAATAAAAGAGCATGTGCTAGTTCACCACTCCAGTGCTTTGCAGATTACATATGATGACATTTTTCAGAGCCTGAATGAAAAAGAACTTCTTGTGCAGTTGAAATGTTTCAGTTAGCAAGAATTTCACCGCAATGCTGACTCTGACCACAAGTTGCTCACAGGCGCGCGCACACACACACAGACACACGCGTGCGGTCATCGACACGGCTCGGATTCCTGCTCCATTGCATATCGAAATAAGAAACACAGAGCTGCACGCTCGCTGTGCGTGGTATGAGCCGGTGAGGAGACGCAAGTAAGGAAACCTGACGGCCGGTGCGCAGACAGCCCACGGGCAGCGCCTGGCAGTGCCCCCGCCGCCGCTCTGCCAACGCGCGGCTCGGCCCATGTGTGTGCCTGGGCCGCGGCGACCGACGGCCGGATCTGCAGACACCTCTGGGCCGAGGGCTGCAAGGGGAGCGCGGGGGGAGTGCGTCCCAGGGAGAGCCCTGCCCGGTGGGTGGGAGTCCCCCGGGCCGCCCTGAGGCTGGTTCGGCATCGCCGGCCGGCGGGCGCAACCGCAGGAGCAGAGCGCCGCCGGGCAGGCCGCTCCCGCCAGCGCTGCCGCACGGCCGCTGGGCCGGGGCGCAGGCCGCGGCCGGGACGCCGAGCCCAGGCCGGCCGGCGAGGCCGGGGGACGCCGCCAGAAGCAGCCGTCAGGTCGGAGCCGGTGGGAGGCTGGCTGGGGCCCTGCTGCGAGGGGGCCTGTAAAGCGACGCCCCGTTAGGCCGCCTCAGCCGCGGAGCCGAGGCGGGCCGGCCAGGCCCCGCCGCCCAGGGGCACGGCGCCGCGCCGAGGCCCTCCCACCCGCGCCTGCCTGCTCACCGCCCGCAACCCCCGGCGGCACGGCCGCTGCCCGCGTGCGCCCGAGGGCACGGGTGAAGGCGCGGGCCGCTCCGCCGCCGCCGCCCCACATCGCCGCGGCCGCTGCGCCCCGCTCGCCCCGCCCCCTCCCGGCGCCGGGCGTGCGGCGGCCTCACGGTGCCGGCCGCCGCCGGGGGCCGCGCCGGGAAGGTTGGTTCCGCCCCGCGCCGCGGGCCGGCCTAGCCCGCAGCCCAACGCCGCCTTTTACAATATTTTCTAAAACCTATTCGTAGATACCTATAATTATTTTCTACTAACATTTAATGACTATTTATTTTATAAAATGTAAGGGAAGCCGAACAAAACGGTGCTCAGACGGTTGCAAGCGCTTATTCAAGCTTGTTTAAAAAAAATAATCCAGTTTAAGGTGCGGCACAAGCAAAATCCCCATCCGATTTACCCCTCCCTCCCCAGCAGGAACGCACCGCCGCAGCAGGCTGGGCACCCCGGGGCTGCCGGGCACCGCCAGCCCCGCCGCTTGGCTGGTGCCCCTCGCTGTGGCCTCGACTGGGAGCTCTGCTGAAAACGAAGACAGCAATGTTATTTTAATTTATGCCCCTTTACACCTACAGGTGGACCTGATCCTTGCACATCTTGGAACAAGAAAACACTCCAGTAGCAGAGGCTTGCAGGGTGACGCCGTGATTGCCTGTCAGCTTTCACGCCGTTTTATTACCGAGCAGGGACTGGGCTGGCAGGGCAGGGCCCAAGCTGCGGGGCTTCTCGCTCCCGGAGAGGGGAGGCCCAGGAGGGAAGCGGCACCCAACAGCTGGTGCTACACATCTGTGGCACAGACCAGAGCTCTTGGGGCCCCCAAGGTGGCCAGGCTGGAGCCAAACTCCCAAGTCCTTCCTCTTGGGAACCCATCCAAGCCGGTTTGCTGCTGCTGTGGCCTGTTGCAGAGGCCGCCGTGTCACAGTTTACAGGCAGAGGCCAGGCTGTGGCCCAGGAGGGACAAGGCTGCCGTCCCTGCTCCCTCGCCCAGGCACTGCTGCCCAGGGCCCTGAACCGAGGCTCAGCTGAAGGACCTGAACCCCTGTGCCCCAGCAAGCAGCTCCCAGTGGTTCAGAGCTGACACGGGGAGCTCTTCTCCCCCTCCTCTTTCCCCTTGGCAGG
Source organism: Falco cherrug (assembly GCF_023634085.1). Classification (NCBI taxonomy): domain Eukaryota; kingdom Metazoa; phylum Chordata; class Aves; order Falconiformes; family Falconidae; genus Falco; species Falco cherrug. The sequence continues at coordinate 316,538 of NC_073702.1, read as the reverse complement.
CTTCCACATTTTCAGATCCCCATGGTGAGCTACATGCTTAAATGGTAAAGAATTAACCCAGTTTTTAAAAAGAACCATCTTCCGGCACTTCATTGAGCTGCAGGTCTCCTGAGACAGTGCCATGAAAACCAAAGCTGGCTGGCTGGAAGCACTGTGCAGCAAGGCTGGGTGAGCCATGAAAGCAGCAGCCGGCACACACCCATGCCTTCTGGGCATGACTGCAGCAGCTGGCTTCCCTGCCCGGCCATGGAGATGCAGGTATCCACAGGCAAGAGCCGCAGCCTGCACAAAGACAGGAGCAAGAACATGCTCAAGGCAGTAGGAGGGTTGGAGTAGCATAACCAGTCACGGTTTGACTCACTCTTCTAACCGATGCCACTCGCTATTAACTGACCTTGCTTGATGCTACAACCCTCACTGCTTCAAAACTGCCCATTTACAAGTCTCCCGCAAATATAGTGTAATTCACCTAGTAGTTAAAAGTTTGGAAATTTTATTTTTTTAAATAAAAGCTAAATAAGGACTACTGAAAGGTCTCAAAGCTTGTCTCGGCAGCAATTAAATGTTCAGCAAACCTGTTTGTGTGTGTGCGCACCACTTCTCTGCTTACCTACTTTCCATCCAGTAAAGTTTATGTAGCAGACTTAGGAGTCATTAGTAACACCTCAGAGCTACTGAAAAAACAGCTCAAAGAAATCCTTTATGCTAAGACACATGGCCTCCTTAAGACACAAAACTAAGCCTTCCTTCAAAGTGTGCTTCTGTATATTACTTAGAAACATCATCTATTACTTTTCATTTATTTAGCAAAACAAATGCAAAATCTGGAGAAAGCAAGCCAATCCTTATATTGCCATCACTTTTATATTTGTGACTTAAAAATTTAGTGACAAATACATGCACACTGGCAAGTATTTTACTTAACAGGATAAGCTGGTTTTAAACTACAGGTGGCCATTTCGTTTTTCTATTACTGAACACAGGCTTTAGGAAAACAACAGTTAAAAGCAGCAGCCTAGACTCTAACCTCTCCCACAAGACAGGGCCTCAAAGACACAAGTAACAACAAATATTTAAAAAAAAAAGTTATTACGCCATATTTCATAAAGTGTGTAGCTGTTCAATCTTAAAGTTAGAATATTTTATTCAACCACTTTTTTTTGTCCTATCCATGGCTACAGCCAGCTCCTCTTTTTAGGCAGCGTTAACAGGTACCTTGGGGTACATATTCACAATGGTTTTGTTCTATTCATCTTCAAAACCATTTGCATGGAAACCATTTTTCACTTGATTCCACACCATCCCTTATTAATTAAAAGAATTTTTTCAAGAGAACTGCCTCTGAATGTCATGTTGCTGCATGACATTCAAAATTGCATGCCTTGCTCTCCTACAGTGCACTGAAATATTTTTGCAGTTTATTGTAAAATGTAAAATACAGCAACAACCCAGTGTAGACTTTTCCAAGATGATACATTCCCATTTCCGTATATATTTGCACGTTCTAATTTAAGATTACTTCCAATGTATGGAATTAAGGACTGGATGTTACTTTAGCCTTTACCATTAAAAACATTCATAATTAGTTACTAAAACACAAGGAAGTCTAATGTATGTGAAGCTGACATGGTACCCATATATTTTTAATTATTGGTGTGCTGAATATACTGTTTAGTAAGATTTCTGAAACAGTTAAATACAGAGATCGTATGCTCGTTTTATTGGCATACAGTCACTACCCATGTAAGTGCATCTGTGTCAAAAAAATAATTTTCATATTTACAGGAAGTGACAGAATTCCAGGTGTTGGCAGAGTATATAAAGTTTTTCATACACAATCTTTTGTTATTATTAGAGAATATAAAATCTGAACTGAAAAATCAAATTAAATGCATCATGGAAACTGTATTCCTCAATAGCTTTTCTTAAACTTAGTTCTACTTTCTTTCCCTAAAAAGTCATCCCTCTAAGACAGCTGAACTCTTCTGCTACCTGTTTTTCAAAAAAATTCCTCACTTTACCAAGAGCCAATAGTGTACTGAGATTGGTTCAATACAGTTATTTATATCCATACACATGCAAGTTAAAGTTTATGTTGCAAATTATGCCTTATTTTGCTCACAGGTATGACTACTTACTCTGGGTAAGGACTTACCTGGTGAGGCAGTTATGCTATTTATAACTGATTAACTAATTAGTTATCTGTAACACTGCTTTCATAAACATGCATGTATTCACCAGCCATTAGCTTGCTTAATAAACATGGAGTTTAAAATGTGATTCTTTGCATGGAAGCAGTTTATCCCTGCATCTAATTTATGAAAAAAAAAAGTAAAATTACACTGGCAAAAATGCTGTATATATGAATTCTAATTTTAGTTAAATGGATTAATCTGTTCATGAAGACATTCTTTGCAAGTTGCCTGTACGTTTTTTTCTTAGAAGATACAGCCATCAAACAGATCTTACTTTGATGTTAAGCCTTTTATCTTTTTCACAACTGGTATCATACCAGACCTTCTAGGCACAGATCTCCAATCTTTGCCTGAATTAATGTTCTTCTGTAATAGTCACTGGCCTAGGGGTGTATACTGCTCTTTTGTTGTTGTTTTTTAACTAATACTATTTCACACTCATGTTACTAACAGCAGTAGTTCATTTCCGGAAGAAGGAGGTAATCAGTGACCTCTTCCACTTTATGGTGATAGTAACAACAAAAATTTTGTTACATCACTGTCTAACAGTGTATTAGCTTTACAGGAATCACAATTCTCATAACACTAACAAAAACCCCAGCTTTTATGTTTACTACACATTTAATGCATGTGCCAAAATGTAAAGTTAATCTATTGTCAGTTTTCATGTGTGTACTGAGTGCCATCTGTAAGTATATTCCATAAAAACATCTAAAATATTGAGTCTTGTTCCTGTAATATACCTGAACATCCAGAAAGTTCTCTCTTAAAACTGGGTGAGGAATATAGTTCCAGAGCTTAACACTGTCACACAAGATCAGTTAGTTGCACATATTCCTAATGGGGTTCAGTCTGTTTAAGTATAGCTTGTATTACAGTGACCCATATTTTACACACACAGCATATATTACTTGCTAGTCCAAATAAAAAAATATTAAAAATCTATTACATATATCTAAAGAAAAAGTAAGGTGTCTTTGCTTTGTTCTTCCACACACCCCCCTCACTTCATCTCATCATGTTCACGGATTACATATATTGACAAGTGTTTTACGTTAAAATCTTTTTCAAGTACTTTTAAAAATTTGCTATACCAAAAAAAGCTGCCTTTTTCTTTTTTTTTTTAAAAAGTACTTTCTACAATTTAACACAAAATTCAGGTGCAAGAATTTTAAACAAAAAAAATGAACTAAAGAGCTTTATTGACATCACAGTACATTCAATAGTAATTTTAAGAACATTACAGCTGAAAGAGAATGGCCTGTTTTATATTCTTAATAAGCACTACCGTTCTTGAAAAAATGTAATACAAAGAAACCCTATTAGGTATTTAATTCTGAGCAGCATTTGGAAAAAATACACCTATTTACAGATTAAAAAAAGGATTCTGGTTTCACCTACATAGCCACAATGTGCCTCTATAATGAGACAAGCCTTTTATAACTCATGGAATTTTTAAATGTCATAGCACTGGTGCCATAAATTCCTCAGCGTTTACGACGAAGAGGAGTCATTGATCTGAAAAATAAAGGAAAAGGGAGGAAAAAGTTAATGGGGAAAAAAGAGAAGACCCCCAAACCCACACACACTTTAGGCTTAGTAATTAATAGTTTTTAAAGATTTTTCCAAAGTTACTTTTGCCTAAGACAAAAAAATTAATAAATACCATACTTTATTAAAAAAAATCATATGTCGTACACATGAAGATGAATATCAAAAAATAATAAAAAAAAAAGTCAGACAAAATACTTAAAAAGTATACTACCTTGATCGTGACTTAGACTTGTGTTTGCGGCTTGCCTTCTTACCAGACCTTTGAGATTTCTCCATGGAGCATGACCGAATATGCTTCGATTTCTTAGCCTTCTTTTCTTTACTGCTTCCTGGTGATTCAGAACTACTCCTTGCACTAGATTCGGAGCCTGACCGTTTTTTGCTATCTTTGGTAGTAATTTTTTTGCTTTCTTGTCTGGAATCCTGTCTTATTATTTTCACACATATGGAATCACTGCGAGAGAAAGTTCTTTCGCTGTCTCTTTTTCTCTTTAATCTACTGTCGTCATGATTGCCAGCCTTACTTTCTTTTTCCTCTTTTTTGGGCTTCTCTTTTCTTTTTTCCTGATCTCTCTCCCTTTCTCTGTTTTTTTTTCTGTCTTTATCTACACCTCCGCCCTGCTCCTTCTTCCTTTCTTGATCTTTACCCTCACTTTTATGTTTGTGCCTATTTCCAGTAGGGCTTCTACGTTGGTCTTCAGTTTTACGCCTATCCCTGCTTCTGCTGCGGCTTGCACGGTTAGCTCGCCTGTCTCTTGAACGGCTACTACTTCTACGTCTATCCCAGCTTCTCTCTCTCGAAGGACTCCGGTTTCTTCGCCTCTCCCCTCTTTCAGCACTGTGATTTCTACTAGATCGTCTCCTTTCCCTCATTTTCTCCCTGCTCCTACTCCTCTCTCTCCTATTTCTGTGGGAGTAACTCCTGCTTCTACTGCGCCTAACTTTATGTGAAGGCGTCCTACTGCGACTGTGTCTCTTCTTCCTTTTAGGAGAGGAAGAACGCGAAGAGCTGCGACTACTACCTGAGCTAGTGCTATAGGATGAACTAGATACAGTGCTGCTGCTGCTACTGCTTCTGCTATTGCTGCTAGTGCTACCACTGCTAGAGCTTCTTGACCCACTCCTTCCTAGCCTCTCTTTACCCTCTTTTTTGAGTTCTGCATCAAGTATAATTGCATTTGGAGATCTTTTCTTTTCATGACCTGTATCTGCTTCAATTTCTTTTGTCTCCTGTGATGCTGAGTTACTGTTTTGTTCTTTGTTGATAAATTCATTCATCTCTTTTGAAACTTTTTCATTTTGTAGCTTTTCTTCTAGGAAAAAAAAAGTATACAAAAGGAAAACGCAATTAATTTGGAGTAATATGCCAACAATTTCCATCTTGTTACTTTTGGCAAAACCAAATTTTCAAGTACCTTTTGTAATACTTGTAATTAATACATGGCCTGCCATCATAACAACCACCTACCAAACAACTTGGTTTTTTCTTTTTTTATAATTCTAGAAAATTTGTCCTCCAGGTTTAGAAAAAGTATACAGCCCAGACACTTTTAGAAGTCCTTGATGTTATTTCATCTTTCAGTGGTTTAAGACAAATTTCTCAAATATCCTGGAGCACCAGAATACCGGAATTCATCTACACACATACTTTTTTCCTCCTGCACCCTTTCCACACACCTAATTCTCCCCTTCTCCTTCCTACAACACTCCTTTAGCAGTACCTACGCTTCCTGCCTGCCTTCCAGCCCTGTTCATCCAGGTCTGAGTAATCGCTGGCTGGTCTGAAGAAGTTGTATTTCCCACCCTCAGAATAATGTTGACTGACTCTGTATGTTTTGTAGGCCTCATTACCCAAAAATTCTTAAGAGTAGTACCTTCTGCTGTAGTGACACATTTGGTTTTTGTAAGGAAATACTGGGTTTATGGCATTTTTCAAAGATAACTTAGATTAGTCCTAAATGCTAAACAGCACAAGCAATTCACATTTTTCCTTCTTCTTAACAGGTTTTATAGCAAACTAATTCCAAGCAAGTGAGGAGTAGTATAAAAAAAGAGACTCATAGATAGTTCTTTGCTTAACACTCAGCTCAGAAGTTAAGACCACAGCATTTAATAGAGATAGCTGGTGAAGCTCTTAACAAAACAAAAAGTCGATGTCAGTTGAGAGTATATGTAAGCTTGGTAGTCAGCAAATACTACAAACATGGTAAGAAGACAACAGAAGACATAAAATACATTTCTTTAAAGTAACATAGTGAGTATCAGGCCAAGATTTTCATACAGCAAAATAAAGCACCAGAGTATTTTCCAGAGGTTACCAAATTTCTTAAAGTTCTACTTATTTCTATTCAACCTAGGATCCTTTGCATCATTGGCCAAATTCATCTCCCCTTCCCATTTTAAATTGAACCCAGAAAAACTAACTGACATACAATATTTTTAGTCAAAAAATGGCCTTTTGATGTGGGTCATCAGTTTCTGAATTAACTTAGGGAATAAAACTGCATCCAGAAATACACAGTGATCCAAATGGCAACTGATGGTCAAATCTAACCCAGAAAATCGTTCCATCTGGTCCCTAAGTTATTAGGTAATACAGGCAGAAGCCAGTGTATGTTAGAAGATGCTGTATTGTATATTAGTAATTTTCTGCCTTTCCTAAACACTACTGCAAATGAGACCCCACATTTAGTATTCTTTGGTATTTTGCATGTATAGAATCAGCTTCTTTACTCCAGATTTGTATTTCTGTAAATAGCCCCATGGAGATGTCCCCAGATGGACATCTGGCTTCTTGCACTAGGAAGACAGAGATCACAGGCCACCATTTAGTCACTCCCCATACGGCCATCCTTGTATGTATAAATCTTAAAATACTCAGGAGTATTAGGGGAACCAAAAGTTTAGCTAGTTCAGCCTTTTGTTAAGGGATCCATATGTCTTATTTCTAAGCTTTTGAAATAAAAAGGAGGAAATCATCCTTTTAATCAATCCATCTTAAAATAAGAAAATAGTATGCTATTGTAATAGTACTTCCTTTCTCCTCCAGCTTATGAACTTAGATCCCAACTTCTCACCATTGTATTCATCTGTTGATCTAGACTGCCCTTCAGCAGTGCAAGGTGACTTGACTGTGATACCCTTTTGACCTATATTACTGCTACAAAAGGACAAGCCTTACCTGGTATGAAGATGCAGAAGTAAATCACAGATTTATTTTTGGTTTTTTAAAATCAAGCCTGCCACCTTCTCAGAGGCTAAGTGTGAACTGACTGTGTTCAGTAATCTTTTCCCAGTGTTAGATATAAAAACCCAGTTATGAAGATGCAGCGTATGGAAACAAACCTAAACTAAAACTGAGAACAGTGAGTTCAAAGAAACTGCAGCCTCTCACTGCACATTCTGAAAGGTGCACTGCTCAAGATTATGTAACAGAAAAGCAAGTTTTTCAGATGATATGAAATAATACTTAAATACTTAAATATGAAATATACTTAAAAGTATACAACTCCAAGGAATCAGGTTTATATAAACGGCAGTCTGGTGCAGAAAGGTGACATCCCTCAGTCACAGCTGAGATACTAGTAATTTATAAAAAATTATTACACACAAACATGCATTTTTATAAAGCAATACTATTATTTATACAGTACAATATCTACAGCATATAGATATGTATGTGCCATGTCTGCTTTTTTAACACTGAAATAGAACAGTTTATGGAAAACGCTACAGGGATTTTGTTCTTATTAGGAAAAAAAGCAAACCCCATTTTGATCAAGTAGCTCAAACATCTTTTTTTGTTAAAACTTTTAATTAAAAGTACATTATTTCTCAATTTGGCTTCATATTTTGTGGCTTAAAATGCATTTTCTCTCCCACCAATTTACATATACTAAGTAGTAAACTCCATATACAGCAGCACAGTAAGAAGATATGATTTACCTTCTAGCTGTTTTTCTAGTAGTAGTTGCTGTTCTCTCTCTTTTCTCCAAAATGCTTCCTGTTTTTGCCTGATTCTGTGTCGTAATTCCTCATCATCAGTATCAGATGATTCAGAGCCTCTGTCACTCCTCTCATCTTCACTGTCTCCTGATCCATAACCACCCAGTCCACCTGCGTGCATAAAGTCCAGTCTATCACGAGGAAAGATTAAGCTTTGTTCTTAATATTTCTGTAGGGCAAAGAGGAGAGTAACATTGCCCTTCCTTCACTTCCTCTTCTCTGAAGAAGTCACTTAATTCTGGTAATTGCCAATGTTGTTTGGATGGTGTGATCAAGGCCCCCCATATCTGCAATGACACTCACTGTCTGGTTCTATTCCTTCTGGAACAGGTCGTCTATTTTCGGCAAGCAACCATTGTGATCACAGTACTTTTTCCATTGTATGGAAGGGCCAAAAAGCTCCCTGTGGAGATCGTTAACAGTGCCTGCCTCTGTATCAGCAACGGACAGAAAATTCCTGGGACCTTTCCCAGAAGACATCTCTGAATTGACTTCAGCCGCTTCCGTAGTCCAAGGCTACAGAACTTCTGAATGCCATATCAGTTTTTCTATATTGATTTAGAAAACACTGCACTTTGACAGGTACGGAGATGTAACAGAAATGGGCTTTCTTCTCCCCTAGAAATATCAATAACTACTGGACTGATAAGAAAGATAAAGTCAATTTAAACACCTGACATGGAGATATTTTACTTTCTTTCAGTCTGCGATTCTTAGGATCTTTATTGAGTTAGTTTTAAAACATGTCAATACTTGTGATGATAACGTTCCATTTAATCCATTGGAATTCCACGTAACAAACATGTAACTGATCACTGACTACTGTATTATGCTTTAGATGATAAAAAGCATATTGGGAAAAATCTTTTGCTGTTGTGTCTCAAACTGGAATTTCAACCTTTTTCCTGTGTTCTTTCTGGTAATATATGATATGAGAGCCTCTGTGCTTATGTAGCTTTGCAATAAAATAATAATTCTAAACATTATACTTTTATTTATAGACTTCCATGTTACTCTTCTATCAACTTTCCCTTCTTGTTTGTATGGATCAAAATAGGAGAAAAATATAACACAGTACTCCTCTCTCTGAAGACTGTAGTATGCTTCTGAAACAGTCATGCTTTGAAAAGTAAATTTATCTAAAGTTTTTATGTATTTTCAAAATTAGGGCAAGACTGTCATACACTAACTCACGCTAACCAGTCCTTTACTCCAAAACCTATCCCACTTATATCAGTAGTATCACCTGTGGAACAAACAAAGGTGCTGATAATGATAAAGTTATTGGAAAGTGGCCCAAACTCCTGGGCAATTAAGATCTAGTTTCAAAATGCAATTTCTAGAAATGCAAGGCAAGAGTGAAACTCCCCCTTTAAGCCCTCTCAAAAATAAGGAACATACTTACCGAGTCCAGTGAGGGAAGCCAGTGCACTGGACTGTGCCAGCTGTTTTGCAGGAGCTTTGTATCACATCAACAACAGGAACAACATGTTAACACAAATAGCCACGATTTCATAGTCATGAGTCTATGGTATTGTTAAATCTACTACTATTGCTGTTCTTTGGAGGGAGAGAAGAAACATTAAAAACGCATCATCCATTTAAAACCACTTCTAGATTTTCTGACCACGAAGATTTAGAATTTAACTGCAAATTAATAGTGAACAGAAAAAAACCCTATATACTCATAAATCACTTTCCAAGTTACAGCATCTGCACATAATTTTCCAAGTTTCAGTAGTTACATATTTAGATTAACTCAGTTATGTTAAAAAAAAATCTGTTAAGTACGTACAATACATGTTAATAGTGAAAGCAAATAATTACTAATTGAGGACTCAAAGTTCATCTCTTTTCACTGCTGAATAGCTAAGAACTTGAGATAAAGATGACAGCATTAAGAAACAGCTACAACTCAAGAGCCATTGACACACAAGTACCGTTTTAACTAAAATGAATTGTATGAGAGAAATGGAACAACTGAAGTAACTCACAATACACTGCACAGGACAACAGTACATGATTACTGGATTTTAACTCTACCAAGCTGGATGCATTATATTGTAATTGTTCTTGGGGAATAACTATGGAGTTTAAATGTTCTAGAGACATGCAAATATAGAATATTCACAGAAGAAACAAAACAAAAACAAAAAAAGAACCCGCATACCTTTAGTTGCTTTACGGTGAACATCTTTGGCCACATAATAAATTTCTTCATTTGTGACATCTAAGAGAATCTCTGTCAGCAGCGTTTTTGTCAGCATCATCTGAAGAAAATTGTACATACAAGTAAAGGCCAAAACCTCTTTAATAAATGCTGCATTCAAATTACATCCATGGAGGTTCATTTCTTCTGATGGCTATGAAAGTGCTCTCCAGAACATTTTATTTAGTGACTTCTTTCAACAAACATGACTTCAAACAAACATTAAGTCTGAAACTGTTTAAATTTGACCTGATTTCAAAACTTTCAAGAGTTGATATTTTGACTGTGAACTGTAACCATGTGTATTACACACAGCTATACAGGACACTGATCCCAATGTCCAAGATGATGTAACAAATGAGTGTGTAAATCAGAAATGTACTTAGACTGATCCCATTTATTCTTTCAAAAAATAAAGAGCACATTTCTGTCTGGTATGCTGTCTCACTGACCCCAATCCTGCAAAAATAATCAGAAGTTACTTATATACGGTATTATAATTATGTATTTACTACAAAAATAGAAATGTTGGTAGCTAGTCCTCCAAGCTTCTCAGTCTGGCCATGTGCTTTATAAAAATATATTCACAGAACTTTTTAGAATTCAGGGTCTTCAATAACAAGGTTTCAGCTGTATAAGTAACATACAACTGTGATTTTAAAGTACAAGGTTTCTGCAGACACAGTGAAATTGTTGCTAGTCTTTAGGACTTAGGTTTCTAGCACTTGCTTGCAAGAAAAAACTTCTTAAATTCCCTTTCACAGGAACTGAGGTTGAAGCATAGATTTCAGATGGCTGCATTTAAGCATTGTAAGTTTTCAGAAATTTGACAAGTTAAGTAATGTAAAGATTACAGTCATTACAGTCTTTTACTATTGTGCTAAATATGAGTTATATAATCTGTATCCTTGTCTATATGAGAAAGACAGCATTATAAAGAGACATGCAACTCTAACTTTGCTTTACTGTATGATGTGTAATATACCTCTATTGACTGTATCAGGCAGAGGAGAAGTGTTTTACTTCACTATGTCCCAAAAATATGAGCAAATACTTAGAACCGAAAGAGAGAATACCAAAATACTTAGTGAGAACTACATTACTAATACCATTTGATACTCCTTTTCTTCTTCTGTCATTTCTGGTTCACTCTGCTCCTCTTGGGGAGCCGGGGATGGACTCCTACTGATTTTCCCAACACTTACAGCTTCTGTGTTTTCAGCATCTTCATCTTCCTCATCACTGTCCTACAAGAACAGCATCATACACTTCAGGAAACACTTACGTGTCAAGCTCATTAGATGTCAAGGTATTTATGGTAGTCAACTTCATTTACTTTGTACTGGAATCTGTAGTACAGTTACCATAAAACCCTTTCTTTTCTCCCCTCCTAATAAACATGCAGGTACCCCTCTACCCACACAAGAGAGGAAAATACATAGTTGTCAGTTCACTGCCAGACAGGTACTTAGAACTGCAAACAAATGAGATAACTGCTAAAGTGAAGACAGCACAAGGTTTCCTAATGGGCTCAATTTAGCAAATACATGCATCTGAATTTGTTCAGCTACTGATTTAGGATTCAAACCTTCAAAGATCATGCACATTCCCTAATTGCAGAAAAGAAAAAACCCCAATTTCATCACTGTTTCTTTGCTACCACAGATCAGATAATATACTTTTACCTCTCAGACATTAATTTCAAAACACCAAGTAAATATCAACAAAGCAGTAGCTTAACCTTACATTAAGCAACAGAAACAAAGAGATAACCAGGAACAAATAGCCTCTCTTTCGAAGAGACCAAAACAAGTTGATACCTTCACAGAAATACAAACCTGAGCAAAAGCAAACCCTTCTACTTACAAATTTACTTTTCTGAGGTAACCGTGGGCCATCCCCTTCTTCAGCCTCACTTTCCTTTTTTTCTTTTTTAGACATCTGTGAACGTTGCTGTTCCATCCTCTCTTTTTCCAATTTTTTCTGTTTTTCTCGTTCCATCTTTTCCAGGCCCTCACGAATCCAGGCAGGCAAAGTTCTACGCTTCACAGCATCTACATAAGCAAAGTTTATAGTTTTGTAAGAAGAAAAAACCTTCTCCAAAAAAGATTTAAAAAAAAACATAAAAAAGAAGCAAACACTCTACTCCAATCCAAATAAGCCATACATCTGATTGTGGGGAGAAAAACATTTATAATGGCTTTTCTTTCCCTTCTTTTTTACTTTATATATTAGAAGAAAACAATGAAAAAAAAATCTTCAAATTTTGCAATTATTTTTAAAACACAGTTTTTATGTTTTTTTCATTAAGGAGTGGTTAACATGTACCAATCTGTGGAGGCTCCTGCTTCACAGGCATCGCAATAGGTGAACGCTGTCTGTCTCTGAATGAGGGTCTTTCCCTTCGATTTTGAGGAGGTGCAGGAGGTGCTGGTGGACCTGGTGGCCCTGGTGGTCCTGGCTGCCAATAAGGTGGATGAAATCCACCTTGAGGTGGACCAAAAGCAGCCCCATGCTGAAAGAGTAATGCAGTTTATTTTTCTTCACATGGTAACACTAAATACAGCATGTGCGCAAGTCGGTCTACAGAAATCCATGCAAGTAGGAATCCACAATTTCTAAGCTACTGAGATCTCTCAATTTTTTTTTTCTGTGGTCCCCAAGAAACAATTTTCCTTAAATATTTAATGACTAAACTTAGATTTAAGCAGGGATACTAATGAAGCTGAAAGAGCTTCAGCCAATCTCCTTTCACATTGTGCTAAACATTAATTTCTATAATCATCACCTATCTCCAGCAGTTCCTTGCCAGCTTATCATCAGCGCATGCAGTTAAATGAACAGTATACAAAATGAAGGTTTAAAAGTCTAGCTATGTTATCAGTCTTTCCTTTTAACTGCAACATGAGGATAAAAATGAAAAGTTCAAGCTTTTATTAAAAAGTAATTTTGCACTGTGCACTTTCCAGTAATTACTCACAGATGTTATTAGTACTTTTACTAGTAAATAAACTATTAAATGCATAAATATGGAAGGTTATTACAGACTCTGGGTTCTGAGCAAGCTGTATGCAATACAGAAGTCAGAAGTCTTGAGGCATACACGAGGGGTTTTTTGTTTTAATACTTGCTGCTCAGAAATACCTAATAAAACTATTTAAGAGTGTTTAGGAAGAAAGCTATGGCATCAAATACTTTTTTTTATATTCTATTGACTACTTAAGTCACTAGTGCTAACAGCACTCTTCCACTACAGTTTCAGGTCAAGCATCCCTCTGTTATTCACTGCAAAACAAGTTTTCCGTAGCATTTAGAGAAATTAATTTTAAGAGTTGATCCCACAACAGTAAATAAAGTAATTATAAACTAGTGTATTTGAAAATTGGTTCACTTCCTAACAATACTGCTGATCAAGAGAATTTAATAACAGAGAAAACTAGGCCAGAACATAGAAGACATTTCTGCATGTCTTCCCTCAGGTTTGTTTATGAACAGGAGGTAGGTGTTTTAAAAGGTATAGTTTGTCATTTATATCAAGAGTTTTGAAAGAAAAATATTAAAAACAGGGGGAAGATCCCAAACTTTTTTGTGTTTAAAGATTTGTGCAATGCTCCCTGCTATTATTAGTGCTAAAACCACCTACAGATTTATTATGCTATGCAATTTATATGCTAGAATGAAGAAAAAAAATTATGTGAATTTTTTAGAAATACCATTGTTTATTTGAAGAATCACAGTAGATAGATATGGAAAAGATCAATGGATCATCCAGTCTATCTCCCTGTAAACACAGGACTGTTCCCTATGGTACATTATCTAGTGTATTTAAGTATTATTTCTGAACTTCTTTTTTTCCTCCTTTTTTTTTTTATAAACACAAGACTACATAATGTTAAGTTATATACTGGAACACAGTGATCCATTTTAATACTGCAGACAACAGCCATTTCTAATTACTAGTATAGAAAAAAAAGCCCTTTAGCCTCAGAACAGAATTGAAAACTCTAAAGTCTCTTCCGTAAAGTATTTGGCAAAAATGTATCTTAGCAGATAACAGATTCTGTAGATGTTTGTAGAACTGAAGAATGAAAGTCGCCGCTAGATGATATTAGAGGAACACATCCACGGAAGGGACTCTGCGCGTCTACAATATTAAAGCAACAAATATGTTTCACCTGATAGTCAAACTGGTTCACTGGCCCCATTGCAAAGTTATCAGGAGGTCCCCCAAAGTTGTGATTGTTCTGGTTAAATATATGCCTGTTGTCAGGAGCAAATTCCCCACTGTCCTGACTGTTGCTGTCTTCAGATGGAGGAACGATTTCCATTTGACCTGGGGTTGGAGCCATCCACTGCTGATCTGGAGGTGGGTGAGGGGGTTGGTGAGGCATTCCCCATTCTGTTTAGGATTTAGAATACAATTCAATACCAAGTTAGTATGATTTACAGGAGCCACCAATCACTCAGTGTTCTTGTATTTATCACAAGGTTCCTCAAAACAACAAAGATGATAAAATTATGAAGAATCAATCTACAAATTGTATTATACTATCTCAATAATTTCTTCAACTAAATGAAGGAAATACAAATAGCTGTAGCTGACCTAAAATAGGGGGGGGATGGGACAGAACTGGACAGAAACAGACATGCTGTAAATTGTTTTTTATAAACGTCTAGTGATATTGAATCCGCCACAGCAGTTACAAATTGTGTAAACTGTTAAAGAACTGCTCCTACCTCTCAACTTTCAAGGTAATGAGCTATTTTATTCCTTTGCATAGTAGACTTAAAAGACCTACTATGGAAAGCAAATGGTTTTGTGAGCAGCACAACCACTGAAACTTGCTTTCCAAAATCTTCTGTCTTGAAAATGGATGATTTCCTGGATTCTTCAATATCCAGTAGAGGTCCTAGCATAAGCTACAGTCACAAGCCATCAAACATAAGTTACAATTGGCTATAAGGGTGAAAAGTGTTTAAGGAATTAATTAATAGCTGATGTAGCCATAAGCTTTGTCTTCATAGGAAATCAGTCTATTAATTATGTCTACTAAACAGGTATTTATAAACTGTGACAGAACTACCTTGTAACTCTCACCAGTAACAAAATTAATACCACTGAGGTTAATTCCTACCTTCCAACCAGTCCCTTAATGATTCTTTCAATTTTTCTGGTTTTTACTATCCTTCCCACCATCTGCATCATAATTGGATCCATTACTATAGCAACTAAAGAGGGTTAACATAGCTTTTGTGCTGCATTGTTGTGGGTTTTTTTTTCTCTATGTTCAAAGACTGTATCACTCATTTCGCTCTCACTGTCTTCCTCCTAGGTCATGTTTAGCTGATTAATCAAATTTTTTCCAAGAGTCAATGCTCTTAAAATATTCTAAAGTACAGAATCCTTTATCCTTTAAGTACAGCTTACAAGAGTTATTGTTTGTAATGGGTTAACATTTGACACTATTTAAAAGCCCCGTTTACTTCAAGTTAACTGACTTGAAAGCTTGCAAGTTGCATACAACAGATGCTGTTTTCACTTGTGGAACATGAATCCCTTCAAAATTAATTGTCTTCTAGTTACAGGCATGGTTTTCAGATTGCCATTTTGCTTTTTATTAGTGGTGCATAAAGGACTTTTGGATCCAAAAAGAAACTTGGAAGGATATGGAGAAAGATGAAGCTCTGTAGAAACAGAGTAGATATGTACAGAGAACTTTGGCTACCCATGCATGCTATGATTTAGTTTATCTGCTGTGACTACTTTTATACATTGAGAACGACACTGACCAAATTAAAGGAAGCTAGGCTGTTATCTGCATCAGCAGTCTTTATTAGCGTCCCAAAACCTGGGAAAACAACATATTCTTCGACCAATATATCCAATGATAACGAAAAGCATTGGTACATTGTTTCTTGTTAACAAAAAGGTGTTACATTACTCTTACTCCTAGACCTAAGATGTTTTCCTGTTCTGTATTTTCTAGGTGAGCTTGGGCACCAAACATTTATAAATATCAGCAAAATGTTTTCCTCACTTTCACCATTCTGTGATGACTTGCTACAACCACCATTTATGATATTAGTTCACCTCACAGACAAAAAAGTGTAAGAGGAAGAACTCATCACCACAGGATTATAAGAAAAACAAAGTTGTCCAGTAACGATGCAGTATTTCTGTGGAAAACCTCTACTTACTATACAGAAATACAGCTAGAATACATTCTATGTACTGTGAAATATAAAGTAAAAATTCTTACATGTGGCTAAAATAACTTAGAGCCCAGTGCAGGCAAGTGAAATCTGATGGCTACCTCCCTTTTGTTATGCAGATGTAAGAACCACCAATGACATTTAAAGCCTACTTTTATTAAACGTTGCACTTACATCTGAATAGTCACAGTGAAAACTGGAGATGTTATTCTTTCAATCACAACTAGAATCAAGCATGAAGTGCTGTCTTCACCAAGATAACAGAAGGCATGCATGCAGGCGTACTAACCACCTTGCTCACACATTTCAAACATAGTGTGGTGACATAACAAACATTTCAGAAAAATTCTTAGCCAAAAATACCCAATCTCTACCCCATGCTTATTGCCCAGCTTATTTTATATGAAGTCTTAGAAAGAAAATGAATTTTCAGCCGAAACTGAACTGTTGAGGACATTACAAAGAGCTGAAAATAATCGATACAAAAAAAAAAAGCATTCCACCAGCTTTAACTGACACTAACCGAAAACTTATGCAGATGACAATCAGATACATAAGCAAAAAAGGGCAAATACTACGTATGTCAAATGTAACAAAAACATTATTTTACACACAGAATTTCGCTCATCTTTTTCATGATTTTAAGATACCTAAAGTCAGCATCTGCCAGTTACATTGTGAACTCATTCTACATGTCAAGATCATGCCAGAAGCAGGTATTACACTTCAGGAGAGGGCAACAGATGCTCTTTAATTCTGAGGCATCCTGTTGCCTTCAGTGCTGTTGTTCCTAGTGCAGTGGGATAAACAATAAAACATGTAAGATTTAAAAATAAGATCCAGGGAAATAAATATATGACTGCAATTCACACTTTACCTTCCTACAACGTTCAGGGGCAGGACAAATCTTTTGCGCATGTATATTATAAAACCAAGTTATTTATTTTATATAGAGATTACTGAGTTGTGTTATCTGACATCTGTGCCTGTACTGTTACCCATTTTGTGTAACACCTGATGGGAAAGTAGCAGCTCTGATATTCAGTTAATTAATTGATGCTATTGGAAGTTTTGCATCTTGAAACCTGAGGGACAGGGCATATTCACACCCAAAAGTGTCTGATTTAAAAAAAAAAATCATTACATGAAAAAAAGGAATTAATAGGAAGGAAAACAAACCTGGCTGCCACATTCTGTTGAAGTTGGGATCCCCCTGAAAATTATTATGGTTGTTTGTACCAGACTCTATTCCTGAAATATCCTGTCCATTTGGCATCATTCCTTGTTGTTCCACTACACTCTGTTGCCCTGAGGCTTCTCGCTGAGCAATCCATGCTTGAGCTAATGCAGCCCAGTCAATCTGGCCTAAAATAAACATAGGAAATTTAAAAGGTTAATATTCACATGTCAGAAGTTTAACACTGTTTCTCAATTACATGTCTCTTTGCTCAAGAGAAACAGCCAACGTTTACCTTCAGCAAGTACCATGAGCACCATTTAAACTCATTCACAGTGTACAGTAAACCAAACTGAAAGCAAATGTCAGTGTGCATACTTGCTGAAGTAGAGTTTCTCTGCATATGTTCAAAATGCCATAAGGCAGATTACTTTAGGTTCACATTAGCACTGAATGGGCGGTAGTAATACACTTTTCTCATAAGCGAACTAATTTTGGTATCAGCAAGAAATATATATATAGTCTTAAATTCATGAAGATTCAAGCGTAAGAAATACACAGAAACTACATTTTGGAATGTATAATCTTTGTATAACCCCTGATTTCTGGAATACTGTTTTATGTTACCAGTTCTCTCCCCCCATTTTTTCTTTACCAGCATTCCTACCAGTAAGTAAATAAATTGCACTCTCAAGACGAGGACACTAGTATGTCTTCTGCTTATTGCCAAGTCAGGCAATAAATTCTTCTAGTGAAGTTACAGAAGTTGAAGTGACAGAAAGCAATGTAAAATCAGTGTGCCTGATGACTCCGCCTGCATATTAAATACATGCCTCCACTCTCTTTATCCATTTCTGTATTTCTCTTGATACTTTTGTTGTCACCTCACTCTCAATTTACAGTATATTATGTCCTACTGTTTAAATATTTCATTTTTTGTGGTGGGGAAAAAAAATCCAAACAAGAGATCAGGATCACCATTGCTGCCATAAAACCCAAATATACTAATCTTCCAGTGAGAATTTTTCTGTGTATACATCTGCATTAGTACTTCTGCCACAAGGCACTGAATAAAAAGCTGATTTTCTCAAACAAATAAATGACTCAGCTTGGCTAAAGAACTGACAGGGATATAGATTCTGTAAAACCACATGAGGTCTAAATGTATCTAGTGATCTGTATGTCTGGTAAAATGTTGATAATTCGTCCAGGATAACTCAGGTTGCTTGCCTGTATTTTGCATATTAAATATTAACTATGTCAAAACACATCAATATATGTTTTCCATTCTTTCTAGCTGTTCAGAAAAGCATCGTAAATGTATTATCTTGAGAGCAGCTACAAAAAAAACCAACTGTCAGTCATGCTCTGTAACAAAGTTACAAAAATTCAAATGACAACAGATTAAAAAAAGAATCCACAAAGCTTTCTATATACTTACTTGGGTCTTGCTGGTGCTGAAATGACTGCATCCACTGCTGTTGGTTCAAAGGCCATTGCTGCCAAGGTTGTCCACCTTGATCCCACATCTTTTAAGTCTTTATATAGTCTATATTTCAACTAAAAATAATAGTTGTATGTTTAAATAGATGCCCATGAAATATCACATAACTGAAACTTACATAACTGCAGATATAGTTAAGCCTTGCAAAGCAAGCTGAAGCAATGCTGGCTTAATATTTTAAGCTGGAGGACATGGTTCATCCTTTAGAGTAATATCTGAAAATATTACTGTAAGATTTCAGAAGCCTAGTATGCTTTCTCTGTATTTTTGCAAGGAAATTAACTACAAAATGACGTTCAAGGAGAGATATCACAAGTTTCTAAGACAAGAACTCATCTGTCAATAAATACAATTTAAAGTAAGTAAAAATATAGAAGATATTACTTATATCCTTGACTTGTATTTTAGGGGAAAAATGTGTATTTTTCTATACAAGTGCCATGCAAGGCTGTGAAGCGAGACAAAGGAAAATCACTGAATGGTAAAACATTGTTAATGACTGCACTGGAGAACTGCACAGGTACAAGATGGTGTCCACATGCATTTTATGCACTGTAGAGGCTCATTGTAATTTCTAGGTAACATATGCCTTCAAATCTAAGAAAGAAAAAAGTATCTCCGCATAATTACACATTTACCACATGGTCCTTTAGAATTGCAAGAAACATTTTTTGGTGCCATGTTGTATATCCTCACAGAGCAGGCAGCAGCAGCCCTAGGACCTGACGGCACGGGAGCTCCACAGCCTGCTTTTACATGAAGCTCCAGGACCGGCTTTGCAAGAATTTGATGAGGCACAGCAGTCCACCAGGTAGGTATGCCTATAATGGCATACCGATTCCGGTCATTTGTACCTCCTGTGTACACCTAACCTGCTACAGACAGAGGAACAGAGAGCGGCCACCTACACTGTTCCAAACAGCTTATCTGAAGACAAAGCCTGGGCACAGTTTTGGGAACACTTCACTCCAGGAACTGTTCCCAAACACCATTATGGGTAAGACTGCACCGTGACTCCCTCTGTCCTACCCAGTCTGTTAACAACTTCTCAAGAGGCCTTCCACTCTCACTGGATACACCCTCACAGCACTCAACACATAACCCTTGATTTTATGCCATAAAAAAGTCACCCATGTAAGCTGTTTCAGACACCCCAAAAAAAAACAACACCAAACGAGAAAAATTCATTCCCTGAGGTCACAGGAGCAGCCCACAAGACCTAGTTGTGGCTCACAGCCAAGTGCAATACAGAACAGATGAACACAGCCTGTCCACTTCAGAGGAAGCTAGCTCCAAGCAGCCAGTGCCACTCGGGGGCTCAGCCAGCAACACAACCCTAACCATTCCGAGTAGGACGCATGCAGCCACACAGAGCTGGCTTTCAGTAGATGGAAGAGCAGCAATTACAGTGGATCCTGCTTGCAAAGGGATCTCCTGCTTAGTGCTTATACGTTCATACAAATAATTGCATGACTGCACAGGAAGAGAGCATCACACTACAAAAATGCACAACAAAAAATGCCGTACATAACATCATGCTGTGTTGGGTCACACAGAGATGAATGCAAGCTCATATTTTGAAAAATAAGATTTGCCAGAAGTATGCATCTGAAAAAATGTAGATCACCTTCATTTTGAGATTGAGACCACTTATATTCAAGCTAGTACAAAAATTACACATGCATGGCTTGGAAAAATTCAGTTGCAAAAGCTTGGGGGGGGGCTTTAAACAAGACCAGAGCAACTTTGGTAACAGGGGGGAGTATTGGACCAAACCTACTTTTCACTATTTTCACTATCTTTTCTTGCAAATTAAGGGGTGTGGTGTGGTGTGTGTGTGGTGTGTCCATTTCAATGATATCTTTATGATATCAAAACCTATAGTAACTGAAGTCAGTGAGCTTTTTTTTTTTACATTTTGATCTTTACCTAGAACATTAACTTTCTTATACCACTTCAGTCTGAGTGGCTAATAATGCACTTAATGCAACGTTTCACCTGGCCCTGCCATACCTAGCTCTCCAAGCATTCATATATAAATATTTCATACACTAAGCATGAAGAATTAACCTCACATACCATTTTCACCCTAAAGTAAGAAAAAGGGAACTGTTTCTTCCTAGCCTCCATTCATCTTTCCATACAGAATCCAAATTCTTTCAATTGTCAAACCTGTTTACATCTTAGAACAATATTGTTAACAACTGCAGTTCAAGTTAACCACTAGCCTTTAGAGTGCTGCACAGCCTCACAGTGCCACTCCGTTTCCAGCTGTCAAATCACACTAGCAATAATAAAAATATATTTCAGTAAAATATGGTAGCAATTTTTACCTAAATATATCATACCTTGGAAGAAGTTTGTGAAATTTCACTAAAATAAACTCAGCAAAAGATTTAGAAGATTGAATTGTTTCATCAATAATATAAGTGACACTTGGGCATATAACTGAATGCCCAAACCCCCAAATTTTCCAAGTTACAGAAATATCAATTTATCTTATGGAAGTGTAATAATATTAAGAGCACCTCTACAAAGTCAACTGAATTGGAACCTCCTACACACAGTTTTTACTTGATAGGATTAGATGAGATTTATTTTTACTGGACTGGCTATATCTCAGTCCTAAACTCTTGGACATTACAGATTTTTACATGTTTCAGCTCACACAATTATCTTATAAGAAACTTTTGTACCTGTTAAAATGCTTATCAATTATCTGTTTCTCACAGTTTCTGCACTGAAAAAGATGTTTAGTGTTCTAGACTTTTCTTTATTCTCAGGCCCTGATCCTCACTGTGGGCAAAGCGAAACATTAGTTCAGAGTGTAAGAAGGTCTAAGCTAACAAATGCCTCCAGATGTCCTCTGTATAACCTGCCCCCAACATAGCAACTACCTTACTATTTTACAAGATGTTCAAAGAAATAAATTCAACTCTTTTTGTAGGGGAGAGAAATTATTCTGCTGCTGTATCAATTGGTATATGAAAAAGTGAGCAAGGGACACAGAATTAAATTCACAGGCAGTCAATTTAAGCAGCAGCAGCATTCATTCCCCTCCTGGCTTCCCTTTCAGCAAGTTATCACGCCCTAGAACACCAAGGCCAAGTCTGCACTCCTAAGGGAAGTGGTGCCGAAGGACTCCACCATCTGCCCATTAGAGAGCAGCAGCAACCCAAGCCACCTAGCACTCCTCCAGACTGCTCCCAAGCATGTTTTGTGTGTCAGCACAAACCTGGCACCCAGTGGGCAGTTAGGACGTGGCCATTCTGGTTTGGAAGGTCAGAGACTTTCATTCACCGCCAGCTGGCTTCAGGGCCACAGTAAAAAACCCAGTCAGGTTTTCGTTGTTAGCATACATAGCTGCTTATCCATGACTCTGCAATATAATATGGCCTAGAGTCTTCAATTTTCTCCAGAGTGATTATTTCACCTTATTATTGCTATTTTGGGGAGAGAAATCAGCTGGGAAGTGCAAAGCAAGAGGTCAAAACATGGAGTTGATTTCTATTTTGATGCACAAAAGTATGACAAGACAGCAACAACTGCGTAAAACCTTGAAGAACCTCAACATTTTATTAACGCAATTTATGACATCCAGAGCAGACTGATTTAAAATCACTGCCATTTGAAACTGCTAACTTCAGTCTGTGAACTGTATTTGAAAGCTTTAAATTCTGTATTGCATTTGTACTTTCACTGTTTTCCTGAAGAAATGTTGATTTTCATAGGCTGGCGACTATAAAACATGCTGGATTTCAAGTACACAGATTTGTTACCAAATTCAGTGTAAAAACTTTACTAATCAGAAATATGTACTCCACAAATACTTAAACAACTACATCACTTCCTTCATGCAACCGTATATGCAAACACCCTTTTTTAATTATCATATGAAAAGTGGCCAAAACTATTTCTAATTTTCTATTTATTTCAACTCATCTTTGTTGTTGTGCGATTTTTTGGACAGAAACAGGAATGGGGTATGGAAGGAACAAAATTAGCACCTTAAAATGTTTATAAAACTAACCTCAAGATACACTGACTAAAAGAGAAGACCACATTTATTCAGATTCTTTTAGTATTGGAAACTAAATGATATATTTTAATATGCACTACTCAGAGCCAGTGCACACAAGAGGTAAGGCCTCTATCTATATGGTGACCTGAAACAGCAGGACATCATTACCTTCTGTGAAACAGACTTCCCTCCCCGCTTGGGTTTCCTGCACTTTTTCCAAGTCTTCACTAAATGGTATAAAGTAAACACAAAAAAGGTATTTGATATAAAATTTCACTTACTACAAGGAGGCTACATGCATTTAAAGGTGGTTTATTGTCTTCACAAATTGTTTTGCTAAGCACTGCAGTGCTTAATGGTTTCATCCACTTTTAAGTTTCAGAGGCAAACTTGCTTTAGCTCTTTAAGTTATATTCTGAAAGATAACTAAATAAATCTTATATACAGACACATGTATTAAATGTCATGCATGTAAGCTATTTGATGTTACTCTTCTTTACATAAAAGTAACATGACTTTGTGTATCACTTGTGATACTTTGCTGAGAAGAGTATGTAAGAACTTTTCAACAGAATCCCAATATTGTCCCATCAGACATCCTGACATTTTCCTTTGCTACTGATGCTATTTCAAAGATGCCAAAAATAGAAACAGAGGAAAGTCTCACAATAATGAACAAACCAGATGTGAGTTACCAAAATCACACTTTTGAACCTCAGTCCCATAAACTAGAAAGGGCACAAACTACTTCTAAAAGAACTCACAAAACACAATGAAGAAAATGTACCCTGCTGTTAGTAATTTTAAATTCATTGCAAGGGATTCACCCCCAATACTGGGGGGGGGGACTGAACCCAACACCAACAAACAATGCCTCTCCCCCACCAAATCAGTAACTTTAAAAAGCTTGAAACAGCTGAAATGTCTTGTACTAATATATGTGATGAGAAGCAAACATTATTTTCCTGAGACACATCAAGTAGTAATAATGGAAAAAAGAGAATCAAAGTCCTCTCCCACCTAATTAAAATCTGCATTGCCAAAACTAACTTAGGATGCTGCCACATTTATTATAAACAAGTTTTAATTTCTTACAAAGTGCCCAAATCAGCATCACCTCAAAGAAAGAGGCTTCACCTAACACAATAGACAGCTCTAAGCCTACCTCCCGCTAGTGACACAAGGCCAAATACACAACAGAGCATCCAAACCGCAGTGAAACAAGCTTTATTCTCCACTGAAGGGTGGGTGGGGAAGGAAGATGAACACTAGCTACAATCTACTAAATTCATGCATTAGCAAGACACTAACAGAAGGAGTATATCAACTGAGAAGACACTAAGACACTCTGGTTCTGATGTCACCTGTGCATACAAGAGGTTTTGAAAAGCAGAGAGATTCAAAGAACAGATCCATTTTACAGGTACCTGCCTGCAAAGGAGAATGCAGATACTACCATCCCTTACGACGATGGGTTAAGGTTCTTTTACTTAGCTATTCTGCTCCCCAATTTAACTGGACATAGCCTTTCTGCTTTCTCTCTCTAGCAAAAACAAATAAACAAAAGAACATTTATTGGTGCTTCAAGAGCTGTTCACTGATGTCAGATCACAGAACAGGAACCTGAATCTATTAAAAATCTGTTTACCAGTGAAGAAACAGAAGCCAATTCAGGATTCTTTTTGTTTTGTACTGAAATACAATCACATGAGGGAAACTGCCCATCAATTCACATTTAATTCCAGTTACATGTACTTAGATTATAAAAAGTTACTGTGGCATTTCAAAATTTTGCTATTTTTAAGAGCAAATATGTTCTGAAATATGTTCTGTTGTGTATTTAAAAAACTAAAAGATACTCCTATTCAAAGGCTGGACCTACTGAACTTTATTCAAAGACAGGATATGCTGAAGTTTTATTGTAGCAAGTTACTGGTACTAAAATGTGTCGCCTTTGAGAGGACTGCTGGTGAAAGCTCCCCTGCTGTCAATAAAAGCTGACATAGTGGCACAGATAGGACTTACCTTGTTTCCCAGCAGACAGCAACCTCTGACAGCCAACAGCACTCAAAAAAATTTAAAGCTGGTGTCAAACTCTCTACTATACTTCAGTATTTACCCAAAAAAATACTAGGTTAAGACAGAGAAAGAACAGATATTTTAAAAGGCACCTTTCCACTCCTGAACTGTGATGTGCATCTCAGCTACAGATTATATCTCAGTGTTAACCTCTTCTTTTAGGAAAAAAAGGTATTTCTTTCAACCTTCCTATCTGCAAAATAAGATACCTTCCAATACAGTTGTATGATGTGTCCAGACACACCACACGTGGTGAAAAGGATACAAATAGAAGCTACTTACCAGTAACCAGAGCTTTGAATGATAATTCATACGCTCACCTTTAAAAAACGCCCCCTAGTACTCCCTACAAAACATAGTTACCTTGAAGCAAATTACAGACCTTCACACCAACAGGAGTGCCACTGTCAAGTAGAGCATGGCTTCCTGATGATTTCCCAATGGCACACTACTTGGTGAAGGCCCCCGTACTTAGTTGTCCACCGATGTAAAAGATGGATCCATTTTTTTATACAAGGCCACCAAAAGAACTTGAGCTCTAGCAGACTCGGTCAGATTCCTCAGACAACTCCAACTCAGCAGTTTCATAGCATAAGCTCATAAAATCTGTTATCCAGTTCAACAGCGCTTGTGCAGAGGTAACTATGCTCACACTTCTCAACAATGGAGAGGAGCAGTCTCAGGCAGTGAGGCTCAGCCCTATCAATGTCAAAAGACAAAGCCCACTTGTCACTCTGGAGATGCTATCCCCTTTACATACCTTATGACACTGGCTGCAGCAGAACTGAAAAATACCAAGAAATTTCCCCTGGAAAGATAAGCAAAATCTGCCCCTAAATAAAATAGAGCTAAGAGATAATCTGAATTGCTCCAAATCATGCTGATGGCCCAAAGACAAGAAGCACTGAGACTTAGGAAACTAGCTCAGCTACAGAAAAGCATGAGGAAGACAACTACCCACCATCCCTAGTTGGCCAGACGAGTACATCTAGCAGACTCTTTCTTGCTCCTTCCAAGAACCTTCCACCACTGCAACAATATGCTTCTGCCCAGTATGAATGTCACACAACATCCAAACTATGCAAAATACCTTACAGATCAACAGCTTTTGCAGAAGAAAAGATCTGGAGATTCTGAATGGCTTGTCCCAGGAAATTCATGGAAGTGAAATAACTTGGCCATGAAAAACAAGCATTCTTTGGAAGATGAAATTAAATAGGGTTATTTGTTAGAAGCAAGATTACCTCAACTCCAAGAAATCAGAAGACAGCCTAAGACTCGGGCTGTCGCTAAGGAGGAAAGTAAAAGGCGTCTTCTGCTGTGTCAAGCTGAACAGATCAAGGTTAGGACCTCCTACATCTGACATCATCATTTGACCAGATCTCCAGCTCACAATCTAGCAGTCTGGTTTACTCAACCTTGTAGACAGGTAGACTAGACAGGTGATTCTGGAGCCTAGAGAACCAGAGCCAATAAACAAGTGCTTTCTGATGCAGAACAGAGGCTGATGCATCACCTTTCTGATGTTACTCATCATCCCTGAACAGCAGGTCCATATGTTACATGAGATGGCCCAACAAGTTCTACTTGCAATCTGAGCTCTAATACACAGCTGCAGAAGTTCTTACGGCAACCAAAGATTTTGTTTTGCAGGCCTTCCAAACAGGCATTGCATTTTAGCAGAGAAGTATCCACTATCTAAATAAGCAAAGCTGAAATCGCAGGACATCATGCATACTTTCAGAACCCCTACACAGCCAGTCTTTGGGCCCCAGTGTTTAAAGACAACACACTCTTTTTAATACTCCATTCATAGATCAGATATCTAGGTAAAAAAACAGATGTTCCATCTCTTCTAAGATAACCTGCCATTGCAGCCATGACTTCTTGACTATCTTTAGGTCTACAGAGCAGCTGGAGGGAAGGACTCCAAGAGGTAGGGAGTCCTCGTTTGTAATAAACTGCAAATACTGCTTTTGAAACAAACTAATATTAAGTAATCAGTGTCACTAGCCAGGCAATCTTTTGGCATGAGGTCAAGACAACACAAGCAGCAAAGGTACATCAGTCTCTGTTTGATGCTCTTTGTGGAATTCCTGGGCTGCAGGGAGTCATCCACGTCACACCTTGAGAAGGATCTCAAAAGCACCACATAATCTGTGGGCAGAGCTTCTCTGTCCCATATAGGTTTAGGCTATGGAGGTGGACCTAAAGGAAAATAGAGATGTTTCAGAAGCAGAGGTCCTTGAAAAGAACAGCCTGATCTCCTGATCTTTTGTGCAAGCACCTTGTTTTAATGTAAGGTTTTTTCCTTTCATTCAAGGTAGCTGATATTGACTCCATGAAGTTTTAGCACACTGACTTAAGGCTTACGGTGAATTCCCATGATGAATTTTGTGAAACCATTCAGTTGCAAATAGCATTAATCTAACCATACATTCACAACAACTGGAGCAAAAGCAGTTGTTAGAAAGACAGGAATCAGACCAATGCCACCAAGAGTTCAAGCTCAACAGTGTTGAGAGCCGTTTCCTCCCATGCCTTCCTCCCACTATGCTATTGCTTCATCAGGGTCATGGTAGCATAGACCTCACTGATGAGGCTGGAAGGACTGGGGGATAAAACCCCTAGGGATACAACCCCAACAGTTCACAGGTTTCTCCCAAGGAATTACACAGCGCAGCTCACCCATGGTATTGCTGACATCTAACTGAGCTGGAGTCCAAAGTCAATAAAGGACACACTGTGTAAACTCCAAGAGTATCTATCTCAATGTACTCCAAACCGTAAGGAAATGTAAACTGAGCACTTCTTCCATGACTGCGTCACTGGAATAAGGAATACTTTACTGTAAGAATCTGTACACAACAGGTGTGACTGAAAGGAAACATGCAAAGGAAAAATGGCCTTGCACACCCAAAGGACCTCTTCCACCAAGAAGAAAAATTTAATGCAGGAAGAGTACCACAAGAATCATCAGTTGGTGGTGTTAATGTAGGAGACCCAGGTAAGTCAGAACACCTCTGCAACTGAAAAGATTTGGGAGTATGGAAAAGCACTGCAATCTATGCACCCATGTAGGAACAAATGCTAGAAGTCACTACATAAGTGCTGCAGACACACATTCACTCAGTCAGAACAAATGTATACCATTACTCAAACTAAAACATACCAGCTTTCACTTTATTGGAGAAAAAAAAAATTAGGACTGTATTATACTCTGCTGCTGGTTAGAAAATGAAACATTTATCGGGTGAGCCAAGTTTGCAAAAAATCAGTAAAAACAGTTAAAGTAACTATCTTGACTGCTACTGTCTTTTACCCATCCCACTTTTAGTTGGCAAAACACTTCTTTCTATGCATCACTTGAGACATCACCCTAAGCTGGTACAGATATTTAATGCCCAGATACCATGCATCTGTTCTCTTCCCAAGAACCAGAAGCTACACCAATGTGCCTCCTGGGATCTGTTAGCAAGATGTCCAGTCAAAAAATGTGCAAAATCCTTCCAGGCCATTTACAGTTGTATATTAGTAGAATGCTGGAAGTCAACTTTATTACTCCACTGCATTTTTTAACATGAGAATTATTCTTTCTCAGGCTTTCCAAACACGTAACCAAGATCCAAAAGACAGAACCAGAAAAAGAACTGAAGAAAACAGCTTGTATGATATCTGCAAAGTTTTCCAGAACCTGGTTAACGCTTCAGCATGCCGGACTAATATTTACAGTGTCACCAAAATGAAGCAGGCTGAACAAAGGCCAAATTAAAAAAAAAAAAAAAGGTACTATGAAAACTTCTTCAGTGAGTCATTCAAGCAGTATAGCTTCCAAGGTTTGTTATTTTAAACTTAAATCTACATATCCACCAAGCTGAAGCCAACACTTTCAAAAGAACAAAAGGACCAGATATTGGCAACTCAGGTATCATTTGCTTTTTTTTTTTATATTACTAAGACATAAGGCCAAACACATACTTTGAGTATAATAAAGCACCAAACTGCTGCTAAAATATTTACTATACAGAAACATCATAGTAATTTTGGCAGTTTGAGTCAAAACTCTACTGGATTTGGGGGGATGGGGGCGGGGGGGAGTCTGGTCTGATTATTTTTTGCATGTAATCATTCCACTAGAAGACACAATGTGAAATTTTCAATTAGCCATGTAATGCAGCATTATTTTTTTTCTGAAGTGAACTGTCCATTTGCAACTTCCTCCTTGATGAACATGCTGTGCACAAAAAAGGAATCGTACCAATAACTAAATAAACAACTACTCCCTGCTGGTCATGAGCAGATACTACCCCCAATGATAAACAGTTATCATTTAAGGAAGAGATATCAGCTAGTGATGGAAGTAAAAACATTTAATAAAACCTACCCACAGTATTATTTCTTGCGAAAGGCAGACTTATGATCATCATTACTTCAGTCATGAGAAGGGAGACTGGACACTCCTGTCTCCATAATGTATTTCCATAATCCTGCACCTAACTGTAAACCAAACACGGTCAAGACTCCCCTCTACCACTACAGGTTATATGGTGAGTTGTCCACTAAAAAATTGCAGAATGCTAAATTTGTGGACTCTTAAGCCCTGTAATACCTCTGAGCCCCAAAGGGGATAAACCACTCTTTCAGAGCAGGAGTTTGCATGGCACATGTGACAAAAGACAACACTGGAAGTCTCTTAATGGCATAATAGCAGAGATGACACACAAGGGTCGCTGCTGCCTCAGACAAAAATCAGTGCCTGGTCTTCTGATTTGCCACTGATTTGTCGGTAATGTTAGTGACTTGTCCCTGGACAAAGCTGAGGCTCCCAGTTCCCATTGTGTTCTACAATCAGGGGGGGAGCTGCAGCATCTGTCACCTCTCCAAGGCACCATCCCTCAGCAGAGCCTGACTTTAGAATTCAAAAGGGGCTTCTTACTCCAGTTGGACTTCAGATGGACTGGCGTGTTATTTGTAACCCTGTCTTTGTAAAAAAGATGCTTGAATATTGTCTGCTGGTAGACATGCTTTATGCTTTGAAGACTACCATTCCTCATCTTTAAAATGTGGCTTACCCCTGGCCTTAAAACAAATCCTTCAGAGCATCCCTTGCTCCCTGTATCCCACGCTTTTCAATATTGTTTGCATATAAGCATTTACAAGTATAACCCTAAGAGAAGAAATGATGGGCAATCAAGGTGGCTGAATACTCTGTATAGTAATTTGTTTCAGAAACTTGGCAAATTTCAGCTGGGATAGCACACAGAATGCTGAGGGTTGGAAGGGACCTTCCAACACCATCTAGTCCAGCCCCCCTGCCACAGGCAGGGTCATCTACCACTAGACCAAGTTGCTCAAAGGCCTATCCAACCTGGCCTTGAACACTTCAGGCATCCACAATTTCTTGGGGAAACCTACTGCGCTGTCCCACCACCCTTATCATAAAAAAATTTCTTCCTTATGTCCAAGTGTAAAACCTCTTTCAGTTTATAAACAGTTGCCCCTTGTCCTGTTCCTACAGGACCTGGTAACAAGCCTGCTTCGATTTTTCTAATAAGCCTCTTTTATATATTGAAAGGCTGCAATAAGGTCTCCCTGGGGCCTCCTCTTCTCCAGGCTGAATAATACCAACTCTCTCAGCCTGTCTTCACAAGGAGAGATGCTCCAGCCCACCGACCATTTTTGTGGCCGCATCCTTAAACGTAAAGCCTAGCACATCCCATCAAAGTTTAGATCAACACTGAACTTTGAGGGATTGTCTACAGAAGTACCGAGAGTCTGTGTGGGTAAATGCTTAATGGAAAAAGGCTTGCAAACCCGTTGTCTGTTTAAGCATCCATTTAGAAACACCCTGTGTTTGCCAAGCTGCAGAACCAAGTTCAGGTATCTTACAAACGTTACTGCGTGTGATGATATTGTTAACTTCAGTTCATTGGAGCCCTCCAGTGGAACAAAGTCATGAGAATTGCCAGGAAATCCATGAAACAGCACAAACATTCCACAGAGACACTGTATCTGCAGAAGCCACAGTCAACTACGAAATCCTGGTGCACGTGTTGCTTCCTAACTAGGTTACTGGCTAAATAAGTAGACATTCTCCCCTGCGCATTAAGAGGCGTTGCTTTCCTACAACGAGCAGCGCTCCTTCAGCAGTCCGGGGTCAGCTGCGCGCTCCCGCCGCCGGCGCGCTGCGTACGTGCGCTCCTCCCGGGCCTTGCCCGGCCACCCCGCAGAGCCAACAGCACCCGCGGCCGCTTCACCCCCGGCAGAGGCGGCGCCCGGCGACCCCGGGCCCCCCGCGCGGCCCCGGGGCATGCGCACTGGCAGGTAACGGGACCCGGCCCCGGCGGACACCAGGGACCCCCAGCGAGGCGGCGGCGCATGCGCGCTGGGCGGGACGGGGTCCCGAGGGCTCCCCGGCGCCGGCCGCCACTCGTCCCCCCGCGCCCCCGCCGCGCATGCGCAGTGGGGCACCCGGGCGGCGGGGGAGGGAGGGCGAAGAGCTCGAGTCGTCCCTTTTCGTCCAGGCCAGCGATTTCCGCTGGCTGCTGCGCGGCGCCGCCGGCTCCTCACGCCCGGCCAGGAGCTGCCGCCACGCCGCCCTCACAACGCCTCCCGGTTCGACTCGCCTCGGCTGGGGGAGGAGGAGGAGCGAAGGGGAAGATCGGGTCAGCTCGACGCCCGCCGGCCCCCCGGGAGCGCTGGCGAGCGCAGCCTGCCCCGCTACTTACACTCTCCCCCGCCTCCCGCCGCAGGCGCCGCCGTTGCTACCGCTCGGCGGCCTCTTTCTCCCCTCTTTCGCTCCCCGTCTTCACGAACAAGACAATATGGCGCCTACTGGCGCTCACCCGGAAGTTAAACGCGTCACAGTGCTGACCCTTGCCTTCAACACGCGAACGCCTCTCGCCACCATCTTTGCTAAGGGTACGCGGGCAGGAGGGCGGTGCCTCCCTTCCCCCCTTCCCTCGGCGGGAAGCGGCCGCCCGCGGGCAACGCCGCGTCGCCGCCATCTTTATTGCGGGCAGCCACACAAGTTCCTGTCGCTCGCCGCTCTCCATGGCAGCCGTAGCGGGGGAGGCAGGCGGGGCCGCGCTGCTGCCAGCCTCCCCCTGCGCGGGGAGAGCGATCCCAGCCGGCAGCGCCGCCCTGCCAGCGGCCGCCGCTGAGGGGCGCTGGGGCGCCGCCCCGCAGCCTTGTGCCGCCGGCAGGGCCCTCCCCCTCCTGCTTCGCCCCACGCCCCCCTGCCGGCGCAGCGCACCGGAGGGCCCTTACGGCGGCCGCGCCGCGGGGCTGGAGCGCAGCCGGGAGCGGTGGGAAGCAGTTGGGATTCACTTTCCCCCTGCGAGCGTTACCGCGGGGGCAGCCGAGGGAGCTCACCAGCGCCGCGGGCGACCGCGAGTCAGAGGGCAGGAGCAGCGGCTGCGGCGCGGAGGCTGAAGTCCGCGGGAAGAAGTGTGTAAAGCTGCTTCGTGAGGCGGATGTAAGTCTAGGTAATGATGCTGCCTTAAAATATGTAAGTAACTTACATGTTGCGTAGCGGCAGATTGTCGTGTAAGTTAGGTCAGTGTATGCATATCTGGAGCGTTCGGGGAGCAGGACAATGCTTTAAGTAGTTTGTTCAGAATAGCCAAGTTAACTTTTACGTTGTCATGAGGTATACCTTGAATTTATCATTATATTTTTTATGTGTGAAGATAAACCAAAGTCATCATTGGTAAATAGCTCTCGTACCGACACTGGGGTTGGGTCTGTGGGCACGGGCTTGGTGGTTTCGTGGCTTTTTGCGGAAGGGATTGTCATGAGGCTGTCATCACTGCCCGCCCTGCCTTCAGCCTCACCTGATGGGAATGCCTAAAACATCCGTCATCTTCTTGATCACTGGATAAAGTAATATTAATACCCACATGGAGTAACAGAACAAATTAACTTCTATAAATCTATAGAAAATTGAAAGCTTCAAGAAACTTTACTTCACATAATGATTTCATTGTAAGATTTATTGGTGCCACTTATGCTACTTATTACTGTTAACTGAAGTGTTCTAGACTTTTCCCTTTTTGTGTCACAAGGAATGACTGGACTGAGAATGCTTTCTGTGCGGAGAAGTGGTGTGGAACTTTTAAGTCTGTCCAGCATCAACCAACACACAGCTGGAACCTGGGATGCGCAAGCTTTAAGCTACTACCGAAACTGGGGATGTGAGTGGGACCCACTGATGGTCCTGGTCTTGTCAAAGAATTACAGAACTTGGTTCTTGTAAAGGGAGCAAACTGTTTTCTTAATCTATGACCTATGGCATATGTGTAAGGCAAGGGAAAACAAGTGGTGTAGCTCAAGTGTTCAAGGATATGGACTCATCTCTGGGTAGCTCTTCCAAGTGCAGTGAAGTGACAAAAGATAAAAGGAAAAAATACTCTCTTTTTAGTTGGGAAGAAAATGGAAGCTCTGTGAACTCAATTATACAACATACAGCTTGTATTTAAACAATATAGTTTTCCAAATGGTTGGATGTTTTATTTATACATTTGTCAAATAATATATAATGTAGATGAAAAGACAAAAATAATAGAAGAAAATAATGGAAGACAAATGGCAATGTTATTCTGAGAAACTTGTTAAAGCAACTAAGATAGATTGGAAAACTGATCAGACTCTTGTTTTTTAAATACAGTTTGTGTTTAAGGCCCTGTTTTCTTAGTAATATTTGGAATTAAAAGCTACAAATAAAGCGTACAATCTATCAGTACTGTAGTAAAATTCCAAAACTATTATTTAAATACCTGCAAGGTAGAGTTAGACTATTAGTTCAAAGATGAAAAAAGTAAATAAATGAAAACAAGATGAAACTTTAACATGCTTGATTTATTGCCCACTAGTATTTCGGACTTGGCAACAGGTTTTTTGATTACTTGAATTGGCTTTTGTGTAAGCGCAAGCACATATGAACATATTTGGAATTATCCCCATGCATAAGT
The DNA here is from genome assembly GCF_023634085.1 of Falco cherrug. Lineage (NCBI taxonomy): Eukaryota > Metazoa > Chordata > Aves > Falconiformes > Falconidae > Falco > Falco cherrug. The sequence goes on along the minus strand of NC_073702.1, from coordinate 282,609 downwards.
AACAGTAGAATCAGAACTCAGCTTTGTGAAATGGCTAAACAGGGAATGGCAGCCATTGACATGGTGGTTTCATTAGAGTTCACTGTAATGAACCCCAGGTTACACAGCTTAAAACCAAAATCTAACCTAGCAAAGCAATGAGGTATGCGTTAAGAAGTCATAAACCTACTCAAAATAAATGCTTTTCTTGTTTTCTTTTAGCACCTTTATATTTTGAACTAGAAAAATACTGGAAGCTGCAATAGATGTAAGAAACGTTCTTGACACTTAAAAAATAGGTTTTTACTCTTAAAAAATAGGGGGGGTTACTTATATCAATGTAGACAGAAGTATTTATAACTTCATATAAATGTAATATATCCCAAGTAGTCTTGAAGTAGTTACAATGCATTGCAATTGTTTTATTATAACAAATAACTTAAGAATTTCTGTATATTGTTGTGTAAAGGAAGTGTTTTGACGTGCAGTTCTGTCTGAAAATATATAATCTAAGTTTACAAAAAAAATAATTTTGAATTATTCTGAATAAACACTTTCCCACTGTTTCTGTAGTTTATATGCCAATGGGAGAGGTACAAACAGCTAAAACAGCTAGCAAAATTACATGCTAAGACACTGTAAATAGGTACAGAAACCAAACTAAGCCATTCTAAAATAATTAGACTGAAACGGTTCTACAGAAAATTAGTGGCATCTCTTTTACGTAGATATATAAATCTTTTTACAGGTGCAAAAATGTGTACAGGGCACAGCAAAAATGTTTCCAGCTGATGAAAACTGAGGAATATCAAATTTTTGTTTAATCAGGGCTGCTATGAAGCCACTTTTTAATTAAAATTGGAATTGTTAATTTTGCTAACAGAATTGTTGTAATCAAATTCTTTCTTTGTTTCCATTTTAATATATCTGAAATTTTCTCCTCAAGAAATTGTTACTTTCCAAAGCTTAGTTTTTTACTAATATGTTCAGATAAGCTTTTCATAATGGGTTGAGAACGTAGATGTGTTAATTTCAGATCCTTTTATTATTCAATTTGTGTTAGCATAAAAAAGTTCAAAGAGAAGCAAATGACGAAGTTAAGACATTCCAGACTTTTAATGAATTTATAAGCCACTGTCACCTGGTACCACTTGAAATCCATAAGCAAGAGCACTTAACTGATACACACAGAGGGTGCAGATGGGAATAGAGGAAGGTTTGGCAGACTGCATGGATTTCGTTTTCTAAACAAAGATGATTACAGCACGTACATTTTGGGCAGGGAAGGTTAAGGTAGGTTTGTTTGTTCTCCCTTCACCACTGCATAGCTGTAGTCCTCTTAGGAGAACAGACTTACACAAACATGATGTCTGTACATGTATTGGTGTAGATAGTATAATAAACCTTTTCCCCATCACTTTTTGAAGTATTTAGTGTAACTTGTATGTAAATCCAGATAACAGAGTTCTTTTTGAGGAGAAGGACTACAATCCAGACTAATTCCTTAGCTGATACAGCTGTCTCTGTTGGTGCCTCTGCTCTGTGGAAACTTTTGCATGTGGACAACTGGAACCCCCTGCAAATCAAGTACTTCTCATAAATGAGGTTTACTTACTGTGGAGTGAGGAACTATTTGCTTTGCTTTCTCATTGTTTTAAAGGCACTGTCTTGTGATGGGTCGGCAGGTTGCTGCTCAGGAGTCACAGCTTTTCTCGGATACCTGTATTGTAGTCTGTGTGGAGAAGCAAGACTGTAGTTACAGCACCTCTTCCAGTAGAAGTTTTGTTAGTTGATGGAACACAAGCAATGGGACTGGGAAACATTATGTCATGCTTAAGGATCAATGAAAGAACAGACATTGACACAGAGGCTTGTGGAGACCCTGGAAACATAAAGAATAGATGAGGCTGATGAAACCAGTGGTGTCCTTGTAAGAAGAAGAGAGGGGTGGGGTGAAAATAAAGCCATTTCTAAGCTATTGCACGTGAAGAAACAGGCTACAGCACTTTCTTGGGGTGGGACCACAATGGTGTGGGGTAGCTCTATGAAGAGCAGATGTTGTAGGTCTAAGAAGATTTTTGGTTGGTAACAGAAGATATTTTAAGGACAGTCTTAACTTCAGAGCCCTACAGTTAAATTCTGAAAACATACAGCTTTTCAGTAGTGTACACACATCTGGCAGTTGCAGGAAACTGCAAGTTCCTTATGTTTGCAAATAGCCTCTAGAATCATGCTTAACATTTTAGCAAATACAGGATGTACACCCCTGTTTTCCTGGAACACTGACCATCTCTTGCAATTCCTGATAAGCTACTATAACATCTGAAGTGTGCATATTTACATACAACCACTTGCTTTGGAGCCAAATTTTGCCCCACCCACAGCCCCCACGCCTTAAAGGACACACTGAGCATGACTTGCATCTAAAATTGTGACATTGCATTAGTCATCATTTCTTCATTCTAAAGCTTTAATTTCACTCGTTGCCCTCATTTTTAGAGAGTTTCCCCTCCACAACATTTTCATATCTATTCCTGACTCTGAACTTGCTGGAGTTGCTGCTAACACTGCTTTTTATTTAACTCAGGAAGCCTCATCGAGGAGCAACAGTGATGGCTATGTCAGGTAAAGGTGTTGGCTTTTTTTCACACCATTTTCTCTCCATGTTCTATAATATACTTTAATAGCAAGGAAATTTTCCCTGGCTGCTAATGAGGAAATGATCCTGCCAGCATCTTTCATGGCATCCTAGTCAGAATGTCCTCTTGGGAAGACTGCAGTGGTACAACCTGTATTTGAATTCCAGTTAAAGCTAAGAGAAGACCCCTTCAAGAGTTTCCTGAAAACAGCACTAAAAATAAGAACAAGTTAAGACCCTTGTTCTGTTCTCTCCTAGTCTTGCACTCTAGGGAGGTAGTTCTAGGCTAAAAAGTAGAAGATTAATGAAGGTATTTTAAGTTCAAGTTTCACAGAAGTCAGCAAAACTAGGAACTTCAGACCTCATGTAGTCTGTCTGCTTTAAGGTGGATGAAATAGACACCATCTGTGGTCTCCTAGCAGAAGTGTATCACAGAAGTGAAACTTGGTTGGTATTTGCTGTGACTCTTGCACAGAATTAATTTTGAGTTTTGATCAGCTATATACAAAGAGGGGGGAGGTGTGTGTAGGGAGATGAAAGGTATGTGAAGATAAGGAGGTAAAGAGAATTAACATATTTTAACCAATTCTAGTCTAAACATGATTATTTTATTTTCTTTCTTTCTTAGTGTAGACTCAGATTAAGATGTGTTTGCTTGGCTAAAGTTGACTGCTTGGTTTCTCTGAGTTTTACTACTTTTGGGTACACTGAGACAATTTCAATCTGTGGAGTGAAAAAATGATTGTTTGGCAAAATGCAAAGCATAATTTTGACCAAATAGGAGTTCTCCTTTGGAAAATAAAATTCAGTGTGACCAGAGGCTCACTGTGTTGTGACAGTCAGTTGTATGGCCTAACAATTCTTAGTGCTTGCACAAGTATGTACAAGTAATGTGGCTATGAAATATACCTCAGCAGTTGGAGCAAATGCAACTGTGGCAGGTTTTGCTACTTTTTATGCAAAAGAGTGAATGCAGGTGGGATGCAGCTCTGAAACAGAACTAGCAAATAGGAAAGTTGTGCAAGTAGGTGTGAAGAAACATAGCAGAGATTGGGACAGCATGTTTTTTCGCCAAAAAACATTTCCATAAATGAAAATGGTAAGCAGAAATAAACATAGCTTTCCTCTACCAAAGACCAAGTTGGACAGGATGGAACATTACAGAAGTAATTTTTATTTAAGTAACTGCTTATTAAATAAATGAATTGCCATATAGCGTCAAAGTAGTAATCAGATTTTGACCTTAAAATGTATCTATTACTCTCTGGGATGGAAATGAGAATTTACCAAAAGAATTAATAACTCAACACAGGGCAGTCAAACAGGATACAGAGACAAGTTCTGCCAGCAGGACACCTGCTGTCCTCCGCTGATGACAAAGGGATGTCCAGACACATATCAGAGGGCAAACATCATCATTTACTGTCCAACTCACACACACAGTGCAAAAATAATTTATAGTTTATTACTCCTGTGAGAAAAGTATACAGGACAGATAAACAAATTCATATTCAGAACCAAAAGTAACAGTTACCTAGTTACACTTAAACCTCATACATATTCATACACAAGCTCATATGCTGTACATTGTCATAATTACGAGGTTGAAAATTTACTAAATACAGAATCATTTGCAATTTTCTTTCCTAGTAGGTAAAATGACAATATATATTGATGGGTTTATGGTGTGCGTATATACACACACACACATGTATATACATATGCACATGAAGAATATATTTATAGGAAACAAGGAGTACATTGCTATACCAGTGCCAGATAGAGACAGTTGAAAGGGTACTGGGTTATCTCAGGGTTCACTGTCACTTTGTAGAAGCCACATTTTCCCAATCTATTCCCAGCTCTATCAGGAAAGTGCACTGCAGCATTACACAGAGACAGCTGTTACTCCATTCTGGAAGCACTGTGCTTTCCAATTACTACATGTCGAAGTGACATGATTTGACAGGTTCTTGTTTGCAGAAATCTTAACAGCTGACATTCAACCCAGCAATGGGAAGGATCTGGGCTAGATCACAAAAAGTTGAAATACTTTCTATTGTTACTGTACACCAGCAAATCCAGGCACTTAACGCTACCAGTATTTTTATTCTCAACTATTTTAGAACTATGGGTGAAAGCTTATCTTTATTAATATCAAAACCTTTCCATAGGCCTCAGTAGGACAGGTCATCATCTTACATTCTAATGGTACTGCATTTTAATGAATCCAGGAATTTTAAATGTTTGGCAAAGTGCGTACTTTAAGAGCCATTCAGATATTTTTAACAGCTTGACTGAACTTCAGAGTCAACATATGATGAATTCTCTGCAAAATAAAGGCACAATATTTACAGGTACTCTTACCACTGCAGCTTTAAGTAAAATAAACTAAATAACCACTACCATCTTTTAAATTAAACTGTTGAGAATTATAGTAATACTCTTTCATAAAAAAGTAGATACGCTTGTGCATTTAGTACTCTTGATTCTGGAACCATCTGAACATGAGCATCACTAACATACACCCACTGTCCTCCTGATGCTCCCATGGCTTCTTTTAAACCTGAAATGCACAAGCAAAACAAGTTATTTCTCATCTTTCACATCATCATCAAACAAATACAGTGGATATTTAAAAAAGCAAGAGAACCTTCTAACCCACAGGAATAACTTATGACTTAGGTGCAATCCAGTATTTGTAGTTTGAAATTTACATGTCAAAGAGTACTGTAAGAGAACCCGGTGGAAGACAACACTTACAAATGTACACCGCCATTGTGTTCTTCATATTTTTTTAAAAAGCTTAAGACATTTCAAGTACAGCTTGCTGAGTTCTAACAGTAAGTTATACTAGCACACAACTTGAAAAAAGTCATATGTCAAAAGATGACCAGTGTGAAATTAACACAAAAAGAAATCACTGCAAGGGAAGCGTAAGACTGAGGGGTACTCCCATTTCAAAGATGATAGAAGAAATTGTCCTTCTGGGAAGTAAGTTTCAAATGCAAAGTGATGTTACACAGGATAGAGCTTGGTTCTCCCTCCATAAAGGGAAACAGTAAATATGTTTACCTTACTTTGACATCTCAACATTCTTGCCTCTACAAATCATTCACTATTTCATTCTGCATATCCAAAACATATTAATAAGAACTAATGTGCTGTTCTTAAAATGCCAACAGAAACCCTACCACAAACGTCACACCCTCCATGACAAATTTTATTGCTGTTCACATTAAACCAGAATATTCCAGATACCTTTTTTAAATTAAAAATTTTCCAGTCCTAAAATACATAAAATGCTCAACTATATAGAAGATTTAAACCGTCATGGATTCAGCTCTTGTACTAGAACATTTTCAAATATTCAATATGCCAAATAGTTACATTTTACTGGGCACAACTACTCATATCTTGGCATACTATTTTGACTAGGACTAATTTTCCATCAATTCTCTGTTTAATAACTGAACCAAAATTTCATTATTCATTCAGGTCTGTGGGGTTAATACAGAAGTAGGTAATTTACTGGGTGTAACAGAAAAAAAAAAAGTATTTATTTATGGAGCCCTAAAAATAACTAATATGAGCTAAAACAATTATTTGCTATAAATCCTCTTAAGGGTAAGGAGCTGTAGCCAGGGGTTACTTTTGGTTTTACTCACAGAGAAAGGAGGCTTTGTTTGTACATACCCAGAACATTTTTAGTAGTAGAAATATGCTCTAATAATTTCTTGGAGGGTGTCCTGACTTTCACATACGCCGCATAATGACCACCTCTCATTGACCCACTGTGCTCCACTATTCCATAAAGACTATACAGCACTCTTGCACCATCCGTAACATTCTGCATTCCCAGAAACACAGAAAACAAAGGTAAATTATTTTATCAATTGTACATATATCTTAACTACATATCAACAGTTTACTTTAACAGAAGCAAACAGATATCTACAGCATTTCCAATGGTGAAATACATCTATTAAAAATACTTAATAGTCTATTAATAGAATTTAGTTACCATGGAAGCAGCAATACTTGTCCTTAATGCTGTTAGATACGCTAACACCATCAGGGCACTGATTAGCTTAATGATTACTAGTTGACATCCATGATATTCTTTGTATGAATGGAATTTCAATTAGTTAACATTCTGATCTCAGGATACTCTTTGAAAAAATCACTCTGTAATTTCTCTAGGAGAGGAAGTAATAATAAACATCAGCATCATCTTCGTCAATCCAGTGTAACTTCAGCTCAGGACAACTGCTGTTGAAGTATTATTAAAAATAAGATTTGAAATGGCTACCTTGCAAGATGCAGCACAAAATGGTGCTAAGTCTAGTATCAGCGGGAAATCCACATGCCTATTCACTTTCCGTAGACTCAAACCAGCCTTCAAAAGAAAAGACAAGACTGTAAAATAAATACTTTTACTAGGAAGCTTTTTAAAGCTAAGGTGCATTACTATACTATTAAAATAAATGAAAACAAAGAATAAGATTGTAACAGATTTAAACATTCTTTGTTATGTTTTCAATACAGTGTCTGCTACACATAAGCATGATGGAGACTTAAGAGGTTTCCCTGGATACATCAGAATGGCTAAATGCACACTGAAGGTATTAGTCAAAAAAACATAGGCACATTTCAAATAGTGGTTCTACCAGTTCTCCAATATAAAAAGCAAATATCAGTATGCACAATGACTCTTAAAGAACTGCCTGTCCACCAGTGGGGCAGAGGAATTTACAAGAGGGTTTTGGCCTTTTACCTGGTGGAATCTTTTCAGGTGGAGAATAAGAATAGCAGGAACCGAAGAAATAAGCAGCTGTTTCCGAGCATTTGTGTAGACACCTTCCATCTTCTTTTCTGTATTTATATTAAAAAAATTTGTAAAGTGAAGGCACTCACACAGAATTTAAGTATTTTTTAAACATCTGACAGAATATATCTATATTGCAATTATTTTTTACATGTTATATAATATGCTAGGGAAACTTTGTGGAGTAACAGAAAAACACTTTCTCATTTTTCTAGTTTTTAATAAACATATTCTGCCAAATCTGAGCGTTATTTTAGCCCATCCTTTGCAACTCAGATCAAAAGTTGGAAGCACAGACGCTATCTAGGTCAGCTTGCACACTGACATACCTACATTTTCTGTCATTATAGCACCCAACTTTCCTGTTAAAACCATTTCACCTGAAATAAATGATCACTGGAACAAAAAAATGGAAAGCACAGGTCTATCTGTGCTAATGTCCTAACCATTAAGACAGAGATTAATTTACTATTCTTCAGTTCTTTCTGAATGACTACATACTTTGTGCTTATGTAAGACAAAGGTCTGAGGAGGGGTGTCTGCTTCAGGATGCCTCATAACCTGCTGGCTTGAGCACACAGGATTGGGACATGGTGCACTGGGAATTGAACACAGGGCTCTTACCAAAAGTAGCTCAGTGATTAGCTATACGGTAAAAGGGAATGTGCCACCAGCATTTTTTTCACTGAAAAAAATCTAACTGATTTACTGGTTTTACACATGTGCAAAGGAAAATATTTCATTTGAGGTAGAATGGAGTACTTAATGTAAAAGTAGGTGACTTCAACCTTTTGTTTCAGAAGGAAAAAATAATGATTAGTTGTAAACTCGTTTTCCTTTTCCATTTTTTATGTGCCCATGGAACCAAAATATTACTGTCAGGCCAATAATGATAAATGAATGATTACAAAATACTATGTTTAAATTAATTTTCCTGAATTTACTTATGCTTAACTTGTATCTCTCCAGATATCTACAAATGCACAGCAAATGGGCATTTTTTTGTTACTGTAAGACGTCCCTTTATATTTTATTTACAAATAATCAAAGGAGCTTAACTTTTTCATCCTTCTGAATTACTATACATCAAAAAAATCCTCTAGTCCTTTTTAAAAGTTTATATTTCGTTATATTTAAATTGTTTTTCTTACTCAGTGAACCCTAATGGTCTGCTTGGGCTATACAAACATTGAGAAAAAATATTGTCACAAGAAGGTAGTTCGCTCTCTTGTATCCGTTCTCGCAAATCTTTGTGAGGTGCCCTGTCCCTACCCATCCCCCCTCATTACAAGTGTCTTTTTTTGCCCCTCTCACATACTTCATTACGTTGCTTCCCTGAGAATGTAAGTTACTAGAGCTGAGTATTACACCATTTATTTCAAAGCTTCTAGGATTGCAAAAACAGGAACAGCAGCAAAGATTAATATTGAACGATGCACCTATTCAGTTTATGGTCATCTTTAAGTTATCTTGGAAAAAAATAAAGAAAAGATGCAATTCTAAGTTACATCTAACGATGATGTTGTAATACAAAATTCAGTCTTGCTGCCTTTGCAGGATGAAGTTTTAAATTGTCAGAAGCAAGTTCTGCTTGGGGAGACATTTTCTATTTAGCCACAAGGGGAAAGCCCATACTGGCGCCATGGAAGAACAGCGCGTGCACAAGTTTGGGGAGGCAATTTTATAAAGTTCAGACAAGATAAAAGCACTTCACCTGTGGAGTTGGTTTTCTTCTGATACTTCTGTTTCCTTTCTGTGCAGCTCTCACATAAAAGCTTGTTGTTCCCCATTAGGAGCTCTACAGAGGTGAACTGGTAAAGGCAGGACTGAACAGAACATTCCTTGGAGCTGGTTATGTAGCTTTGGGAAAGTGTCTGGAAAGCATTTTGAGGGTTTTGGGATAGCGGGCATTTGTCTACTGAGAACATGGAGTTATTTGATAAACCTAATGCTGAATCTCCACAGCTCAATTTTTTATCTTCATTTATAGCATCACAGAAGCAGAGTTTGGATATGGAAGTGGAAATCATCTCTTCACTACTGTCACTTGGTTTGTTGTGTGGCATGTTAACGTTTATGTGGTTGACATGCAAACCAGACATGTTGCTGGACGGGCTGAAAGCTGTTTGTTTAGGAGCACTTTCACTTTCTGAGGCTTCACTGTCTGCATCAAAACTGCTTTCAGAGCGGCTGGCTTCCTTCTCGCTGCCATCTGTCTGACTTCCATTTATAGCAGAATCAGCAGTTGTGTCTTTGGAGTACAGGATGCCAGAGCTACCTTCCAGCTCAAGCTTTTTGTTTTTTTCCTGCATGATAACAGGACTTCTTTCTTCTTCATTCAAGGAAGCTTTTCTGGCAAGCCGTCTCTCCTGATTCAATTGATTCTGTGAATTATGGCATTATTTCAGTAATTTAGGGGGGAAACAGAAACAGATCTGTGATCTAACATAGCTTTTGAAACATGAAAAAATCAGAAAGCAAATTAAACCCATTGTTTTATATTCTCCTGCTCTCACGTGTTCAAATTAGTTGATTTCCTTAAGATCTTTTTAAGTCAATTTAGGATTAGAAACCTATACCCCAGTCAGCTAAGAGCATTATACTTAGTGTGAGATCAATACCTCCCACAACTAATTACATTCACTTCATGACAGCTGTGGATGGCACATTTGAAGTGGCATTTCACTTAATCTAACTTAAGCTTCTGAAAGGTCCTCAAGTTTAAGCTAGTCCCCTAGCCTCCCATCACAGGCCTTAGCTGATGAGCAGCTCCAGAAGAATATTCAACTCACCTTGTAGGCACTTGTCTTAAAATTAAATAAAGCATCCCTAGTAGTATGTTTGCTAATTTGTATATTATCTGAAGTTGATTTTTTTTTCATTTTATCAAGATTGCAAGAAAAAAAAACTGCTGCCACAGAATACTACTACTATAGCTTAAAAGAAAAAAAACAAAACAAACCAAATGAAACAAAGCTGTGATAATTTTAGATGATTTATAAATGTTCATGATTCTTTTCCTTCTTTCATTTGGCTGCTTTCCGAAAGAAATTAGCAACTTTCCTTCCCCTTTGCTTTTTGCCTTTATCTGAGCTGGATCAAAATTCCACTGATGCCAGTGGGAATCCTTCCTTCCACCTCAACAGTTTGAGTTTTAGGCCTTTTCTTCTGTAACAATCACCGTCTGTACCTTCTTCTTTCCATCCTTCCCTTTGTTTCTACCACAAGTCCTTTTTCTACTTCTGTCTCTTCTCCTATCAGTCTTTTTACATGGTTATTCTGTTGTATTTTTTCTTTGCATGTATTTAGTGTGTTAGGACCTGATTCAGGAGAGGTTTTATGGCCCCCAGCAGGATAGAGACCCTTTCAGTAGGTCTTTGTCAGATACCAGGTACAAGAATCTAAAATTGCCATGACCTCATAACCTGATAGTCCAGGCACGTTGCATCAGGAGCCCTGCACTTGTATCTTCCACTTCCTGGTATTAATAAAGTATCTTTAAACAAACAAAGGGACACACAGCATGAGTTAAGCTCATATCGGTGCTTTCACAGAACAAACTACAGAAACTAATTTCCACAGGTTGCTTCCATAATGGGGAACCTAGCCGAGGGGCATACCTTTCTGCACACCTGATACGTGCCTAAGCAGCAGTGAGGGTGTAACTTCAGACATGGTCTTGGGTTTAGTGTTTCCTACTGACTACCTTTACATAGCTTCTCGTTTGGTAGAGAGGGTTTCTGGACTGTTTTTGTTTTGGATCCCACTCCAGGTCATGGGTACCAAAATTCTAGGCACTACAAAAACTGCCTAATTTTCCGACACTGAACTTTGTTGAGCATATCCCTTAAATATATACCATAGACTTAATTAATGAAGAATTCTCAAGCACACACTCAGTTTTAAACTTTAAGCAAGAACTTAAGTCCAAATTAAGTCCATGTGAAAGAGAAAAAATATTCCTGAATCCTTTCTTAAACAGGATTCCTAAACATGAACTGAAACTAACTTGCAGATGATTTTTTTTCCTTACAAATGAAACCCAGTAACTAAAACTAAATGGTTCCCAATGACTGTCATTTCTCACACTTCTAATAATGACCTAAATATTTTAAAACAAGTCTCTGTCAGCTGTATGTACACAAAAAAAATTCCCATTGATAGGTGTCAAAATTCCCAGACCTGTAACCCTATAAACTTCAGAATAAACTCAAGATGACTGGTTAGTGCAAGTATTCAAGTTCTTACCTTATCTTTTGTTAAAGCGTGTTTCTTGACAATTTTGGGTTGATTATTCAGTGTAGTGATAGAACAGTTATACTGACCAAGATCTGCCTCTTGTACAGTTTTACCTTTACCTGTTCTTCCCAAAGGCACAGGTTTTGCAACCTAAGAAATTAGACAGGAAATTAGGAAAGGAAATATGCCAATTTTGTATTGCTTTGCAGCCTACAGAAAAGATGAATGTAGGTGGATTTTTTTTCCTTTAGAAAACAGTAACTTAGATAAATCAAATTAACTGGTCCCTGATTTGTGGTATAAGACTACCTTCTAATTTTATTTATCATAAACTCACTGTCAACATCTTTGAAGGATCAACTGAGAGCTAAAAGAAATAGGAATGATACAAAATTCCTGTACAGAGCATATACCAAATAATCTATTCTAGTATTGTATAAACACATGCATTTATCAAAGGGGACATAGCTCCCCATGAGTCAGTCTCTGGTGCAGCCTACCACCTTATGACGTGGTGAAGGAGCTGCTGCACATCCCCCATCACGTTAATGGCAGCAGCATATCTAGACTCTAAAGGAAAGAGACAACCAATGCACGTCCTCGAGTAAGTGCAGCGATTGCTAGAAGCCAGCAGACCTCTCTCTGACAGAACCCATGAAGTTCCCATGTTACACATGTCTGCCAAGAAGCAAGCACAGGGGCCCAGGTACTCAAAATGCTCTTAAAAGCCCCACAGACATCTGCACTCAATGCAGCAACAAAGATGAAGAATTAATTATGAGCAAAAACTGGCGTTTAGAGAAGAATACATTTTATACAGGATTAAGCATTACAATGAATACTCTTCCCTAAATATACAGGAACAGATGCAGGATGGGGGAAGAACCACTCCCAGCCCACCCCCATTACTCTCAAATGAAAACACCAAGTCCCACAAAACCCAGAGCATATGCCTTCAAAGGAGCACAGTTCCTCAGCGGCTAATGTAGGCACTCTGTGAAATGCTGAAAATGCCAGAAAAAATATATATTAAAAGTCTTATCAGTTTTTAACACTGTCTTATCCCATAGGTCACTTCAGCCCAAGGGACTCAGGTTCTCCAGATTCAAAACAATAAGCTAGAATGTCATTTTCTTGACCTTCAAAAAAGTTTATAATCAATCTATTCATCTAAGTATATACTAAACCTACTACTAAATTAAGCTCATCTCAGACTGACATATACTGTAAATTACCATGGCCATTTATTCCGATTCAGACTAATTTAAAACACATGCACTTGTGATCTTGTATGCCTATATATATATATAAATAAAATCATATAATGAACAGATGTGTGGCAGTACATGTATTTATGGACAAGCATACATTTTTTAGACTTCAAATGAAAACTGTGTGTGTATATATATAAGTATCTTCATAGAATCATAAGAGTCATTTAGGTTGGAAAATACCTTTAAGATCATCGAGTCCGACCATTAAACTAGCACTGCCAAGTCCACCACCAAACCATGTCCCTAAGTGCCACGTCTACAAATCATTTAAATAGCACCAGAAATGGTGATTCAACCACCTCCCTGGGCAGCCTGTCCCAATGCTTGACAACCCTTTCGGCAAAGAAATTTTTCCTAATATCCAATATAAACTTCCCCTGGCACAACTTGAAGCCGTTTCCTCTTGCCCTATCACTTGTTATCTGGGAGAAGAGGCTGACACCCACCTGCCCACTTGCCTTTCAGGCAGCTGTAGAGACCAACAAGGTCCCCACTCAGCCTTCTTTTCTCCAGGCTAAACAACCGCAGTGCCCTCAGCTGCTCCTCACAGGACTTGTGCTCCAGACCCTTCACCAGCTCCGTTGCCCTTCTCTGGACACGCTCCAGCACCTCTACATCTACCTCTAAGTGAAGGGCCCCAAACTGAACCCAGGATTCAAGGTGCAGCCTCACCAGTGCCCAGTACAGGGGGACAGTCACTGCCCTGGTCCTGCTGGCCACACTGTGTCTGACACAAGCCATGATGCTGTTGGCCCCCCTCGGCCACCTGGGCACACTGCTGGCTCATGTTCAGCTGCGTGTTGACCAGCACCCCCAGGTCCTTTCCCCCCGGCAGCTTCCCAGCCACCCTTCCCCAAGCCTGTAGCGCTGTGTGGGGCTGGTGTGACCCATGGGCAGGACCCGGCACTGAGCCCGGTTGGACCTCATACAACTGGCCTCGGACCATCAATCCAGCCTGTCCAGATCCCTCTGCAGAGCCTTCCTGCCCTCCAGCAGATCAGCACTCCCCCCAACTTGGTGTCATCTTCAAACTCACTGAGGGTGCACTCAATCCCCTCATCCAGATCATTGACAAGGACATTAAGCCGAACTGGCTCCAGTACTGAGCCCTGGGGAACACCCTTGTGGCCGGCCACCAACTGCATCTAATTCCATTCACCACCACTCTCTGGGCTCAGCCAGCCAGACGGGATTCTACCCAGAGAACAGCACACCCGCCCAGGCCATGAGCAGCCAGTTACTCCAGGAGAATGCTGTGGGAGATGGTGTCAAAGGCTTTAATAAGGTCCAGGTAGAAAACACCCACAGCCTTTCCTTCATCCACTAAGCAAGTAGGTCACCTTGTCACAGGAGGAGATCAGGTTCGTCTTGCAGGACCTGCCTTTCATAACCCCATGCTGGCTGGACAGCATCACCTACTGCTTGTCCTGTACGTGCCACATGACGGCACCGAGGACGACCTGCTCCATAACCTGCCCTGGCACCGAGGTCAGGCTGACAGCCCTGTAGTTCCCTGGATCCTGCTTCCAGCTCCTCTTGTAGATGGGTGTCACATTTGCTAACTTCCATTCAACTGGGACCTCCCCGGTTAGCCAGCACTGCTGATAAATCATGGGAAGGGGCTTGGTGAGCACTTCTGCCAGCTCCCTTCAGCACCCTCGGGTGGATCCCACCCGGCCCCATAGGCTTGTGTGTGTCTAAGTGATGTAGCAGGTCACTGACCATTTCCCCTTGGATCATGGGGGCTTCATTCTGCTCCCCAGCCCTGTCTTCTGCCTCAGCGGGCTGAGTTCCCAGAGAACAACTGGTCTTACTATGAAAGACTCAGGCAAAGGTGGCATTCAGCACCTCAGCCTTTTCCTCAGCCTTTGTCTCACTGTGTTTCCCCCTGCATCCAATAAAGGATGGACTTGGCTCTCCTTCTGTTGCTAATGTATTTATAGAAACATTTTTGGTTGCCTTTTACGGTGGTAGCCAGGCTAAGTTCTAGTTGGCCTCTGGCCCTACTAATTTTCTCCCTGCATAACCTCATGACACCCTTGTAGTCCTCCTGAGTGCACTGCCCCTTCTTCCAAGGGTCAGAAACTCTCCTTTTTTCCTGAGTTCCAGCCAAAGCTCTCTGTTCAGCCAGGCTGGTCGTCTTCCCCACCAGCTCATCTTCTAGTACATGGGGACCACCTGCTCCTGCACCTTTAGCATTTCCTTCCTGAAGGATGTCCAGCCTTCCTGGACTCCTTTGCTTTTTAGGACTGCCTGCCAAGGGACCTGACTCCGTCACCCACACTCCTAAACAGGCCAAAGTCTGCCCTCAAGAAGAGCAAGGTAGCTGTTGTGCTGATCGCCTCTCTTCTCCAATAATTGAAAACTGTAATTTCATGATCAATATGCCCAAATGGCCTTCTACCATCACATCATCCACAAATCTTTCTCTGTTCACAAACAACAGGTCCAGCAGGGTGCATTCCCTAGTTGGCTCTCTCACCAGCTGTGTCAGGAAGTTGTCTTCCATGCGCTCCAGGAACCACCTAGACCCTCTGCTGTACTGTATTTCTAGCAGACATCTAGTAAGTTGAAGTCCTCCATGAGAACAAAGGTTAGCCACTGTGAGACTTCCCAGCTTCTTACAGAATATTTTGTCTGTCTCTTCATTCTGATTGGGTGGTCTATAACAGACTCCCACTATGATATCTGCCTTGTTGGCCTTTCCACTGATTCTTACCCATAACACAACCCTATTGAAACCATCATTAAGCTCTAAACACTCCCTAAACACACAGGGCTACCCTGCCAACTCTCCTTCCTTGCCTATCCCTTCTGAAGGGTTCACAGCCATCCGTTACAGCACTCAGCTGTGTGAATCATCCCTCCATGTTTCCATGATGGCAACTACATCACAGTTTTCCTGCTGCACAACAGCTTCCAGCTCCTCCTGTTTGTTGCCCATGCTGTGTGCATTAGTGTAGATGCACTTCAGTTGGGCTATTGATCCTGCCACCTTCTTGGGGGGAGAAGCCCTAGTTCCTGTGTGAGCATTCTCAGGCCGTTATGTAGTTTCTAACACATCAAGAACCCTTACGTCTTTGCTGTCACATGGATCTCCATTCCCTAACTCCACTGAGATGGCAGACTGAATCACCTTGCTAGCACAGTGTCCCTCAAACATTGGCGTGCTGTCCCCAGGCTTATCTCTAGTAAGCCTGGTTTTATCCCTTTCCCCCTTCAATCTAGTTTAAAGCTCTTTCAATGAGCGCTGCTAACTTCAGTGCAAAGATCCTTTTCCCCCTTTAAGACGGGCTGACTTAACCTCAGTGACACCTCCAAACTAGAGCAACCACAGTCCTCGTTATTGTTCAGTTCCTCTTGCCGATCCTCAGCTCTAGGATGCCCAGGCACCCAGGAGGGTGGGCTAGCCACAGAGGGGATGCACCTGCCGCACCAAGCAGGAACTTGTCCCCATTCCCCCTATCCCTTTAGTCACTGTGTTTAGCCAGGCAGAGATCAGGTACAGAATCCTGGGTTACCATGGGTCCTGTCAGCCTGTCAGGCCTGTCCCAGGGAAGGTAGGGTGCAATTCCAGTAGTCCATCTCTCTCTCTCGCACTCCCTAGTACTTCTCAATCTACTCACCTCCTCCCGGAGCTTCGTCACTAAGCGGAGGAGTTCCTCTGCCTGGGTGTACCTCCCACAGCTCTGCTCCCCGCTGCCATCCGTAATGGTGTGAGAGCAGGGCACACCCTGCAGCCTGGCACTTCCATAAAGGTATGTAAAAACAATCCACTAGAAGCAGTAGTTATTTATTACATATTCTGTTTCTTACCCTCTCCTCTATTATAGGTAGTGAAAGATCAATGAAAGGTTCTTTTACTGTTGAAATCTTGAAGAAAAAGAGAAAATGCATATTCAATGCAAAGAACATGATAGGAATTTATCACATAGCTCCCTTTTTAAAATCAAATTATTATCAGAAACTATACAAAAAGCAAATTAGATACAAGATGTAACAAACTACAATGAAGAACTTCCCACAAACATTTTTTTTCAATGTATTTTAAGTTAGATCTGATTTTCTTCCTTAACACTGCAAAATTTCACCATACAGACACAAAGGGCAAGGCTGTTCATCTGGGCAGGAACTGGACCTAGAAGCAGTATGGTGCTCAGTTTCTCTGAGCTCCAGATGGATTTTTAAGTCATGTGGGCCTTCTAGATGGTACAGTTCTGCAGAAAGCCAACTTCTAGGGTTTCCTGGACACTTCTGTGCAGGTGTTTGACCTCATACACTGCTAAGCAGTAAGGACTGGCTAATGACAGTCAGATGACAGGTTCTAACCCGATGCTTTCAGAAAAGTTTAAGTCAGCCTTACTGGTTACAACCAAAAGCTTTATTAGAATTTTTCATCCCATAACATATATTAGTAATGGTTAAAATAAAATCAATTGCTGGGCAAAAGGGGATTGGAAAAACAAAAACCACCTTGTTTTTCTGTACTTTTAAGTTTTAATTTGCCATCTATAAGCCATACAAAATCTAAGCTGAAACTGGAAATATCTGCCAAACCACACCTAAAAACATTCTCTGTCAGCACTTTTCATCTGCCTTTATGACTAGACCATCTCATCCAAGCCTGTTCCTTAAGCTCTCTCCCTTGCCATTCTCAAATTCCTTCCAAAACTGACTCATCTTACCTCTGGAAAGGCTGTGAAAAATAAGGCCTTAAAAAAAATACGAATCATGTTGTGCACGTAAGTTACCAAACACAGTCATGCCCTCACTTACTGTCACTGTTGCCCTTCTCTTGTATTTGTGACCCTATCTTCCACCTGCAACATTTGATATGGACCGTAGGCTTAATTTTTACCTGTTGTGTGAAGGACTTGGCACAGTTTAGGTTCCAGTAAGGCAATAAAGATCAAAAACTATTTGAGAGCAAAACTATTGTAACTATGACTGACTGCCTGATGAGTGATGTTCAAACAGGGGTTCCTCTAAAGAGTGAGTCTGCGTGAACAAACTTTAATCAAATATATCTTTGCCAATGCAGCCAAAGGAAAGTGAATGCTAAACTCTCCCTCAAAGGCTTACAGCTAGCGAAGTCCCAAGTCCTGTGCAGGCAGAATATAAAAATCCAGCAAAAATAAATGGGACACACAAAATACATACAACCTCTATTTTTTATATAGTCAAAGTTCTTCATTGAGACCAGCAGCACATAAGTGTAATCCGCACATCACACACAGGAAAGTTTACCTGGCACTGCAGGACTGTGCTTAATTATTCAGACTGATTGACTTACTTAATCTCTATAATATGAAATATAATGTTTTAAACCAAACAGAAATGTAACATTCAGTTAGAAAAGTCATGCAAATAAGATTTTTCTCTTCCAAAGTTAAAGAAAATTATAAGGATCATGGAAAGCATTTATGATGAAATGTCAGTAATATTAATTATGAAAGGAATATGCTGTTCATTAGGGTTATGTTAATTATCAAAAATACTTTCAGTGAAAAAAGAAGTCATTTTAGCATTTCCCCACTCACACTAATTCAAAGTAAGTAATTCCCAATTTTCAGGCATATCCCAGAAAAGCAGACAGGAGGATTTGTTTTAAGATAGGTAGATGTTTTAAAAATATCAGACAAAGTTGGGCTATAACACAGATAATTATAGAATTTGGAACCTCCAGCCTTAAGTCAGATGTAAAATCAAGCCCAGTACTTGAATCCTTTTGGAATTCAAAGGACTCCTCTTCTTAGGTTTGGGAGGATAATGCTTTAAAGAAGGAATAAATCATTCTAAATGAGAAACTTTCAATAAAGTCTTGTTTTTACAAACAAACAAGTATAAAATTGGCAATACAATTTTATACTTTCAAGACAATGTAATCAAACCAGTATATGATCTATTCCACATCAAACCAAATTCCAGAATACCTACATTTTCACATTCCTCACACATGACAGTGCTAGTCAATTCACCAACAAAGATCCTATCTATGAAGTTCATCTTCACACCCTCTCTTCCATACGCTGAAAAAACATTGCCTTTTTTAAATGTGAAAAATAACAGATCCAATGCCACACTGTAAGTACAACAAAATTCTAAGATATATTATGAAAGCACAATTTTTAAATGTATTCAAAATGTTTTGAACACAATAACTAATACATCGTATACTGTATTATCTCAACATTCAAAAATATTTTAATGAGATGGTTCCCTTTTATCTTTCCCTTCCCGACCTACTGTAACAAGCTAATAATACTGTACCTCTCAAGAAGAAGCCTTTTAAATAAAATCTCAGTTTTCTTTTGAATAAGTAATATTGTATTGCCTTGATATAGACACTAGGGTAGCAGACAGGTTGTCACCCTTTCTGAATGGTTTTTGAAACTATAAAACTCTAAAAAACATGACAAAAGCCTGTTCTAATACATCTCTATGACTTAACTGTTGCAGATTTGGGAAGGGTGACTTTCAAAAGAGCTTAATCATTATTAAGACTTTAATTAAAACAAAATCCCCCAAATTAAAACTTTTGTATAAACATACACACACAGAAAAATTTAAAAACCTCTTGTTTTGAAAAAACATGCCTTCTTTTGAAACAGCTTCCTATCTTGGCTTTGTAATCATATTTAAAGTGCTCGCAGTATTAGTCAAATCTGTTTTATTTATGGGAAGTGGCCTCTCTGAGTGATACAATAATTGTGGCCATACAACAAACCTGAAGATGCAGCAGGCTATTTTAGAAAACAAAATTAAATTCTATCTATCATTAGAGGAGACATTATAAATACAGTGGAATCCTTTATCCTGGATACAAAGATGCAAATCAGCAAATACTAAGCTCTCTGAACTTTAGATACACACTAGGTGGCACCAGAATAATACAGAATAAAAGTCTTTCAACTACATCGGGATTGCTGTTGCAATAGTTATGAAGGAAATGGTATTTAAAAACCTGTGCATTTTTAAAAGTTTTCAATAAAGCATTGCATACCTTTGACTCTTCTTCTAGTTTCTTCATCTGCTGTCTTAGTAGTTGGATTATTAAATGCTTTTAAGATACCAGTTTGTATACGCTATAATTAAAAAAAATACATTCAGCAAGTATTTTAAGTGTAAACATTCTAAAAACTATGATTATATTTTATCTACTCTTATTTCCATCAAATAAGCATAACAGTATTTTAACAGTATTTTAAAACTACTGTTGTTATTCACTAGCAGTGTCAAAACTACATGAGCTTTTCAGTACATAACCATCCAAAAACTTCCTGCCCTTAAAAAGGGAGCCACTGGAGAGCACTCAACAGGTTACCAAGAACTACGAGATTTTTAGTGAACAAATACCATCTGTTTCTTCCACTGTTGGGGGGTGCTGGGGGGTGGAATATACTGAAGAACGGACTGTTACTGATTGACTAGGATACAAAATACTTGAAGGCAGCTTTTTAATATCTTTCAATAGCCAGTTTCAATGACTCCATTTGGGCAGTATTTTTATTACTTACATTTATTTTCTAACACTGCACATTTTGGACTTATGGTAGAAAACCTTAGGAGAGATAAAAAACTTTTTATGAATCCATATAAATATCATCACATTTGCTCAAAACCCTGTAAAAACTACATTTTTCGAGAGAAGAATCAGGAAGAAGCAAATTCATGCCGGTGAGCTGTAGCTGCACCTCAAGACAACTATTTCTCAGTTGCCCTGGGATGAGGAGATGCTGTGTTCCTGAGAGGTGTCCCCTGGCAGCAGAACTGCACGGGCCAGGACAAAAGGCAGCTCAGCCCAACCTCTGGTAAGCAGCACAGAGGGAAGCAGGAGGATGAATGGCACAGGGGACCACTGTAGCGTGCATGACCCAGGCTTCCCTTTTTCCGGGCAAAGGTACTGGCTCTCTAATCCACAAACTCCAGTAACATGTCTGAGTCTCCCGTGTCACTGTGCAAATGGCATTTATAGTTAAATGTGTTGCTGAAGTCACGCTTAGAGCAAAGTACCAGTCTAGAGACAAATGGCAATACCAAACTTTCTGCAAGTAAGTGAAACCCTACGTCATAACATGAAAATAATAATAAATAGCTCCTGTTTGCAGGCAGCAAAGTACACTTTCAAGCCATATATTACAAAAGTGTCAGGATGACAGACAGCATTAGAGGTTTGATTTCCAGTTCAGGCACCCATCAGACCAAGTCATACTCCAACCTTATGAGTATGTGACCTAGCTTGTGAATTAACTCCTGCTGCCCAGAGCTCAGCTTTGTTCATCTTAAAGCCAACAATATACTAAAAGGACTAATCAATAGGTAATTCATGAAGTTGAGCACCATAAATGGGTTTAGGGCCATAAGCAACCCTTTTGTTGGGATTAGCCCGTTGAACCATTTATTTAGGTCAAAGAAAGACATAGCCTTTGAATGGGCAGGGTGCTGCGGACAATGGCAGCAGACATTAATCAATTAGCAACAGGGTTCAGCCACTTCAGGCCCTGGTATGAAACCATCTCCAGCCCACATTGCTGGAAACGGCAGAGCTATGTCATCCTTCTTGCAGTATCAACAAGCTTTTATCTTAAAAATCCACTTGTGTACATATGCACATTCTAACTTCCTTTACAGGGATAGGAAAAAGTTCAATGCTGGTGTTGGCTACAAGATACAAAAACACAGAGAAGCAGCAAAGGTGCACTGTGGTTTTTTGTTAGTTACTATAACTAGTACCATGTTATGTGTCATATGTATTCCTCATCAAAACTCTTAGGGTTTAAAATAATTAATCCCGGTAGGAACAGGGGAGCAAGGATGTCCACGTTCAGCTCTCTTGCAGGTGGATGGCAAAGCAGCTGGCTGCCTTTTCAGCAGGGCTGTTCCCTCTTGGGAGAATAAAGTTTCAACGTGGCATGAAAGAGAAAGGTTAGTGGCTGTAACCCCTGCTACAGGATTCTGGTGGCAGACATGCTGCTGCAGGCTGTCCCCAGCCGGAGCCCACGTGGTGGGGAGGCCATGGGGGCTGCTCCTGCCTGTGTCCGGCCGGCACAGCAGCCAGCGCTCACCACCTGCTTGACGTTTGCCATTTTGGCACACCATCTACAAGCCCAAACCACAGGATAATCACAAAAACAAAGCAAAACAAACGAAACAAAAAAAAAAAAAGGAGAGACAAAGCTTTTACTAGTACTGTCTGTGGCGGAGGAGCAGCCTGAGGGGATAAAGACTTGTCTGCAGTAATGCACCATTAGAGCAGCAGAAGGGTGTAATTGCAGGGCAGGATGGGACCAACTTCTCCCTGCCTGGTGATGGGGAAAGCAGAAATACTGCCCAAAAGGTCACTTAAAATTCTCACCATCTTCCATTACTCTTTTGCGGTAGCTACGGTAGCTGTCACTGCTCTCTAATAATAACAGATTCAAAAGGCAAAGACAAATACAGGAGACTGACTTGAGCAGAAAGCATAATCACCTACTAGAGAAGAAGTTTAGTAACTGTAATAATCCTGCTTTCAGTGAATCCTCATTTGTGAGGCAAATATAGTTTCCACCTTTTAACACATGAAAACCAACAAAACAGAATAATAAACTTTCCCCTTGCTGCAAAAACATGGTAACTCTTTTCTAACAGAAGTTAGCTGCTTCTGGTTTGTGCCCTGTTCAACACAATTTTGAAAGCCTAACAGTGTCAAGGTTTAGCTGTTTCTCCCTGTAGGTTCAGTTCTGTTTACGATCAAGTATACTGCTGACAAGACCAATATATATTAATATAATCTAGGAGGATGGGGATTTGTTCAGCTGTGCTCTAGGGCTAGGCTCAGACACAGCTTTGTATCTTATCTGCAAGATAATTCAGCCCAGAATCATGGCATTCATATTACTAAATGAGAGGGAAGAGGAAGTATGCTGGTCAGTATGAGATTTAAGGCCCTCCTTTTGAGGAGACTTAGAAAAAGCTATTTATCAAAATATCATCTGAAAAAGAAGGGTCCAAGACAGAAGGGTCAGGCAGATGAGATCTGATATGGTCAAAATAGTTCAAGCAAGCAAACACTCTTTCTTGCATTCAACAATGCAGGAGGCAGAAATAATGAAGGAAAAGAAACAAAAAAAAAACAAACAGGGGCATATTTAATATAATGAACTATATACTTTGCAGGCTTAGCTGTAAATTTTAAGGAATGAAAAGCAGCACCTTATTTATAAAGCAAGTAGTTCTTCAAACTTTCAAGAGATACATACAAGAGCTTTGCAAGATTTTATTTTTGTCCTTTTTTTTTTCCCGTTGAACTAGATTTCAACGAAAATTGTGGGCAGGCCCACAGCTAGGAGCTGCTGATTTCCATCCCAAAGCTCTAAAATTCACTTTGTCAGCTAAATCAGAAGTCCTACTTCTACCTTCTTGACTCCTCGGAAGTCCTTTTGTTTGATCATTTTATTCTTTTTTAAATAAAGGCAAACAATTCAGATTCCTAAAGTTACCACGATCCAATTACCATACTCTTTCTATTGCTGACTGAAACTTTCATTCCAATCAGCAATTTTAACATATCAACATGAACATCATTAAAACGTCTTTCAAAAAAGTCATTATTTTTCTCAAGGTAACAAAAATAGCCACTCTTACTTCATTAAGTATATCTCTAAAACATTAAGAACATGAAGAACATTGATGCAATGACTAGGCAGCTCTCCATACAGTCAAGTAAGTTTTTTAAAAACACGCACAAAGACGTTACCTTTGTTTCTTCAATCCTCATCGCATCCAACAGATAATGAAGAAGCTCCTGGCTGTCCTGTTGCTGGAACCCCTTAAATCGAGGAGCCCTGTGAAAGAAGAGTAAGGAATTTAGATTTACCTTGGGGGGGTCTTAATGAGACAGGGTCTACAGCAGACTCTTGCTGGATGCTGGCTGGCAGTACAGATAGGTACAATCCCTGCTGGACCTCGTGGGGTTTTAGGCTGCTCCTCACGTGGCAGCAATGTCATCAACCAGGCTGCACTTTAACCTGGGAACCATTTTGACC
This sequence comes from Falco cherrug, assembly GCF_023634085.1. Lineage (NCBI taxonomy): Eukaryota > Metazoa > Chordata > Aves > Falconiformes > Falconidae > Falco > Falco cherrug. The sequence goes on along the minus strand of NC_073702.1, from coordinate 258,624 downwards.
CTGTTGGGTATGGCTTGACTAAAATATAGCTTTGCCAGTAGAGTTTCATCCATGATAGCAGCACTGTCCTGACAGACTACACTCGTGCTTCTATATCACCAGCTATTCCCAATGTCATGGAGGAGAAAAGATTTTCAAAGTGCTTAACCTCCCTTGCTATCTCACCCTTCTCTCTATCAAAGAGAAATCTCAAATGTACATAAAACAGTCTGTATACAGTAAACCAGAAACAGCACTATAATCTGAACTGGAAAATCACGAACTTGAAATGGAAGTCACAAGGCTATTCAAAAAACAAGCAAACAAAAACTGTGCATCAGAATCCAAATGAGAATTTCTTAACTTCTTAAACAAAAGTATGCATAATCACCCCTTCCAAATGGCTCCACAGTCAATCAATCCAGTAATCTTTATCTTACTGAACAATGAGTAAGTCAATGAGCAAGGTGGTAAATATCACATAGCATATGAATTTTAAATGCTATTAAGAAAACTTAAGAGAAAATTATGATATCCTGATATATGTAATTTACACTGTATTCACTTTTATTTATGCTATATTTCTTCAATTAATATTACATATATAGGCAATAAATGCTCTAAACATGGGATCTCCATTCTAAGAGCATTTCTAATCAGAAAAGTTAGGGTTTGGGGTTGGGTTTTTCTGGGTAGGAAAGGTTAATCACTCTTACATTATTAGGTAAGAGTTACTCTTCAGAGTTGCTTCACAGAAGTTTAAAAACAGACCTTTTAGCATCATGAATTATCAACTCACACAGTATCCACAACCAAACTCCTGTTCTACAGTCTAACTACAATACTTCACACTGAAATTCATACTAAAACATGTAGTATTACCAGAAGCAAACAAAACGTAGCTTCATACCTAAAATGGAGAGAGCCTGAAACCAATGAGATAATCTCTTTACAGTGGTTTTAATTGCAACAATACATTTGAATCCAGATTCTAAAAACTATTGTGTTCGCAAAGACAGGTCATAAATTGGCTACGCACTGTCTGATTCCACCACCCGCCACCCAAAAGCTGTTTATGGGAATTGTATTCCCAACTGGTTTTGACAGCAAAGAAATCTGAGATGACAGAGGTTCAAATTTCACAAGTCTTCTCCACTAATTTAGTGGAACCTTCCTTACCCATCACAACAACAAAACATATCAAGTATTTGCTCTCAGTGCACATTGAATACAAAAACATCACAAATTTCAGCTTTTTTGCAATAACCTGAGGGCACCAAAAACAAGTTACCTGGACAACCCATGAAGATCATAAATGATCTACAATGTTACTGTAATTTAATATTGCTACTTTTCCTATCAACATTCATTTACTTTACTAATCTGAATAACCAGCATTAAAAAGAAAATCCAGATACAATGCTCTTTTCTGGCGCTAATCAGGTTTAGAAGATGGGTAATAGTTTGGTCCATTCCATCCAAACTTTCTAACACTTGGAAGAAGCTTTTAAAGCCTCATTCCCATACTGCATCTGTAAGCACAGGTAGGCAGATAAACCAGCCCCAAGCCCCTCAGAACTGCTCCTGCACAACAGCCCCTGCAGGGATTTCCCTTGCCATCCCCACAACACCAGCACAGCATCTCGGGCTGAGCATGTGACGTGGCCTGCAGGAGAAAGGCACAAGGCTGTAGATCTCCAGTTGTGATTTTGTTTGTGAGGTGAATGGTAAGTACCTCTTGTATAACTGTGTGCCACAGTCCTCCTTTTTACAATAAAGTTGAATGAAGGAGGGTTTTTTTGTTTTATGAAATCCACACAAGCTAAACAGTATTAGGGCTGCAACTGAAAAGATACCGCTTCTGCATAAATAGTAACATCATTACTTTTTGGATATGTGATAGCAAATGACTGCCTGAAACTCCCATACTACAAGCCCGCCTTAAAGAATAATACATACTGGCTACTCAGGTTAAGCAGACATCTAAATTGCCAAAGACTGCAACAACTTATTTAAAAAAAAATCAGCATACTTCCAAACTTTCCTGTCTATAAATTAAAAGTCTCGAAGGAAAGGGTCTACATGCCTTAGCAAATACACATCTGGTGTCACCCTTGTTCTCTCAGACTACACCCTCCTTCAAGCTGTCGTCCTCCATGGTATCTGGCCACAGCACCAGCAGAGATGAGCCAGCTTGTGAGTCAGCCCAAGGACATGGAAGGGACACTGATGCTGGCTAAGTTTGTACCCTTGCGCTTTACTATGTAGGACAAACAAAAACCAAGGGCTCCACAGGAAAGGTGATTCTTTTTTAATCTTTTTAGACCACCAGCAGCATCTGTATGACTCTCACAAACCAAAACAGGAAAAACATCTGTTTCAAACTACACTACCATTTACACCAGTGATGTTTTAATCAACTGCACAGGGGTGACATTGCATCTGTTCATAAAACAGCCATTCAGTAGTCCCAACCACTGCTATTTAAAAACCACAGACTCCTTCTTTACTACTGACAGCATCTAAATATACTTTAAATACCGTATTTTGCAGCACAGATTACACAGAAATTAAAAATACACCTATGAATATATGGACAGATCCTTAAGGTGTTATTCTTACTAAGATAACCATGGCTAGAAGGCTTCTCCTAAACAATTTCAATCTCCAGCTTCCTGCAGCCCCAAGTGAAACTGCGTAAATATTCAGTATCAACATATCTCTATTCACATTACCTGTAACTTACTGGCCAAACCATACCTGTCTTTCCAGGCAACTTACCCTTTAAATCTTCAATTACAGTCCTAGACCAATTCATCTAAAATAGGATTTGAAAGGATGTTTTTTTTGCATTTCCAGTAATGCCACCAAATGGCAGCTGTGACTCTCACTGCAGACTGAGAAGAGCACACGGAGGTGTAACCCTGTGCACCTCTTTCCAAGATCTAGCACAGGAGACAACTGGCTGAGCAGAGCTCACGCAGGAAGTTTATCAAACTGGCAGAGCAGCCAAAAAACCCAAACACACACTTACCCCATTTGATTAAACGCATAGTTTAATAGCTAGTTTTCATTTTCAACCTCACACTGTGTGCTCTGGCTAACCAGTACATCCAACTGTAAATATGTATCAGTATTTTCTCCAGGCACAATGATCTTACTTGCCCAGCCATGCTCCTCAGCTGTTCTAGGGTTCCTGAAGGTGAAGTTTCTTTCCCACTTATACACTAAAGCTGCTCAGGTTCACCTTGGAAGTTTGTGCTCACAGACAGGAGAAATTAAAGGCGATCAGAAAATGCATCAGACGTGCAACGTGCTTACAACAGTAGAACTTAAAGCTGGGCAAGATGTCAAGCTGCCAAGCTAAGGCACAGCAGCCCTGGGCTACAGGCAGGATAGTAACACAAAGGTCTCAGTTTTGAACTGCTCGCTGGAGGCGCTTTGGGATGTAACTGGAGAAGGATCTAAGGTGACAAGGCTTCTAAGGTCAGTGCCTAAAATTAAGTGGAATAAATCTGGACCTGCATATGCAAAACAACATATTCACATTTACAAATATGATACTTTTACATTTGTATTTGTACCTACTTTTTGACACAAAGTTGACAACATCCCTAGTTAAAAGTGATTTAACAGTGCTGCTCTATGAGGCTTACTGAAAATCTGGAATCAGCAGAGTGGGTGATTTTTTTTTAAAGCATTCTTTTTAAAGTCAAAATTTTTTTGCATGCACAGGTCAACCTCAAAAATCGATTTTAAAATCTAAAAAATATTCACATTTCAAATTCGCCTCTTAAAAATTAAATATTTTGTTTAATATTATTAAAATGTGAATTTTTGCTTCTATTAATAACAAATGTTTTGTTTCCAATTAATTGTAAAACCCAAATATATTCTGAAAAGTACTGATCCAATAAAACACTCAATATACATTAAAAAAATAAATAACACATGTACCTGCATGCACATGTGTACATGCATGTACAATTTCACTTTTTAATTTGCTAAAACAGTTTTGTCATTGTTTCTTTCATTGAATGGCCAGAAATCTGAAAGAATCCTTTTTTTTTTTTTTTTTTTTTAACCCAGATGCTGAAATTAGTTCAATTCTGAGAAACTTAATTAGCTACCCACGGTATTATCATGAGTTTTATTTATGAGAAATTTCTAGTCTTCATGAGAGAGTGAGAATCAATGAGAATATTCAACCTGTCTCCTCCAATATATGCACATTAGTAACTCCAGTGTAAGGCAAGAAAACAAAATCTTGCATTTACACAACCTGGATCCTGGTACTAATAGGGATTTTTATATTTTTCTTTATTGCCACAGAAGCAGCGCCACTGCAAAAGACATTATAGTAAAAAAAGAAAAACAATAATTACTTGAGAAAGAAGCAAGCAAAAAACCCATCACTGTTACAGGAGGTTTTTTTCATAGCAGGCACACCTCACTGAGCTAGATCTTCCGACACAAATCAGAAAAAAGCCCCACGCGTACCTTTCGTAACTTGTTTATGGTTTGCAGTGTAACCTCTCACTGATGAACAAGCAGTAATCATTTCAGATGGAAATTTACAAGTTATATTTAAAGGGAAAATAGTTTACTCATGTTCCACATAGGTTTATTAGCTTAAATGAAAAGGGGGGAAAATTAACTCAGCCATGGCAGCTTTTTGTTTCTCTTAAGTCTTCATTTTATTAGCACATAATGAATCTACAAGGGCAAGATTATTTAGGATTCTCTGTGCTTGTACTATATCTTCTTCCAATCTCACATCTACATGCCTGAATTTTAAAGGCAAAAAGGATGATGGGAATGTAACAGCTACCACTTTAGAAGTGAAGTGGCAAAGAAAGTGACCTGTAAAGATGCTGTGTAAGGTTTAAGTCATTTATTTGGACTGACAAATGATGTCATTATTAACACTGCTTAACATGTGGTTAATCTGTCGTTCATGTACATAGCATTCTATATAATGCTGTGTATAATTCTAAATATCTGATGTTCTGTGGAAAAACATTTGAGATCAGTGAATTTGTTTTTGGGGGGAAACCACAATAGAAAACCAAAAAAAAAACCATAAACAAAGGGGAGGGAGGGAGGGAGGGAATTTCACACCAAACAATGCATTTACTGGAAAACTCCTACACTTACATACCAGTATTAGGGGGAAAAAAAAGGAATTAAAACATGCTGATACACAGAAATCTGACAACTAAAAGATGTGCGCTCTCGTCTCCTTGAAAATATGCTTCAAGCAAGATCCTTGGCAAAAGTGGGGGACTTGAAGATGGTTGGTTGAGTTGACCGCTCACAGATGTGCTGACATATGGAAGCCAGTGCCAATGCAGTACAACCTGTTGTACAGTGTCAGCAGGATAATGACAGAACAGGTTGAACTCCTGCTAATGGCCATAAGTGGTGAAGGACAACTGTGACATCTACATGCATACACTTATCTAGCCTCTCATTACTCATCTGGAGACCAGTTATAATTGCTTGACTGTCAGTTGAAGAAATACTTTTCATTATGATCTGCTTCCTGCAATGTTTTAATAACAAAACCTACACAATACCGTACTTCTTAAAAGGAAAAAAAACCCAGTCCTCTAAATATTAATACTTCTCATTCCTATATAATATTAATCTGAGGGAAATTAAGCTGCTTCAAAAGCAAAACTGGGATACAATTACAGTCATTCAATCATACTGCACAGAACTGCCATACCTTTACTGTCTAATAAAAATCCTCTCCAAAACCATCCTTTCAATCAGTACCACCTTTCAGCAGAAAGCAGCCTAATACCTTGGAAAACTTTAGGAACAATAGTAAGTGCTTGAAAACAGAAAACAGAACATACTATTTGATTTTTTCCAGTGGTACAAAATGCAGAGGAAGCCCTGTAATACTACGGTACACTATAGAGAAGCAAACTAAAATGCTTACTTAAGGTTACCCTAAGAGAAGAAATTTTGCTTATCTGCAGATGGAGATGTTCACCTCTCAAGACTGAGCAGTTACCAATGAAAGTTCCAAAAAAGCATGCAAAGGGCCAGTCTATAAAAGCTACCACAATTCACAGGACTTACCTTTCCAAGTGACATTATTGAATATGTATTCACTGCCATTACAGAACAGCTAGAATGTAAAGTTTTGTTCTTCCTAAAGCAATCACTCTCATTAGTGATCCCAAGTTATATGCAGCACTATACAGAAAAGAGAGCTAAATTCTATATCTGCCCCACAGACATAAGAGCTCTGCTACCACGAGGTACTTGGCAGGAAAAAACCCAACCAAACATGGGCTTGCCCCCTCATGTAACTAACAAATAACAACACCAGACATGCCTGTCCTATCTCAATGGCATGGATAGACAGCACTTAGCTCTCGTTTGGATGTGCTGGCTGATTAATTCCATCTTTTCCTGTCTCACCTTCTCCCTGAAGATAAGTGAGGAAACATTACTCTCTTACGATGCACCAGAACCCTGGTACCTGAGCAAAAAGCACTTCTTAGAAGTAGCTCTGAACCGACACAATAGCTGACATGCCACAGCAGAGCTATTTCCCACTTGACCATCAGGAGGAAAATACAGGTCTTTTTAACAAGTAATGGAAATAACTGTCTCGGGAAATTTCTTCCTACTAGCTGGCAGCCAGGTGAAGGCCTTTAGGCGTGAAGTCTTGCATCCCTATAAAAAAAGATTTCTCTTTATATGAACATCTAACTTTTCTTTCTTCCTTTAAGTCTTGCTAAGATTTTTAATAGTGCTCTGTGATGGCAAAGTTCTACAGGTCAACTCTATATAATATGTTTTAAAAAAAAACACTTTTTTTTTTTCCCCTGGCTGTAAATCTGTTGCCCTTCAGTTTCACAGACAGCTCCTTGAACTCTTATGAGGGCAGTTAAATAAGCACAGCTAATTTATCTTCTATCATTTATTTTCTTCTCTTGCTGTCATGCCTCCTTTTCATGTCCTCTCCTGCCTAAACTCCCAATATTCATGTCCCTCTTGACCTGAAAGCTTCCTATTTTTGTTACCTCTCCCTAAAGCTCCAACCTGGCTTTACCTCGTAACACGCTATTCTGGTTAACATGAACATTGGTACTGAGGATACACCTCCAATGTACCTAATGAAATTATTGGTTTTCTCCTTCATTGTATCTACAAGCATTGCTTACATAGCTCACCAATACCACACAGATTGCAAATACTTGGGTTGTCCCAAATGTTGTACAGGTTTTCCTCCTGAGTGGATGAAATGAACAAAAAACTTAGGAGCAAGTGCAAATGATGCCTGCCAATGCACACTACTTATATATGCAATTAATCTACTTTGCACTCATAAACCTCACCCATCCAGCTTGTTAATTTGTTCCTAAAATTAAGGGAACTCCAACAAAGCTAACTGAACTAAAGATGTACAATCCCTCCACTGCTGCTGCATGAACAAGGTTCAATCTCCTCTGTCACAGAGCTTCTGAACATGTCACAGCACCAGCAGCAAGGCACATGGCGGCACAACAGTGATCCCAAATAATTCTTCACAATTGGTCAAGGAAACATCAGCTGTGTGTTCTGCTGCTATTATCTTTAAATGGTAAAAGCCAAATGGGAAAAATAAGCAAGCTGGAAATCTTTTCCAAAAAGAGATTTTTCTCCACAGCAATATCATTTTAAAGTTAAAAGCTCAGGAAGACTCCTAATTAATAAGAAAAATCCTGTTTCCTTCACCCCCTAAATCTGGTACAACATTACCTCAGTTTCCCTTAGCATTTCCTCTTAGAAGTAATAAATGCAGAATGCTCCAAGCATTGTTTAGGCTTCCCTCTAAAAGCAATCGATAGTCCTAACTGCACATGACCTCTGTTCTGTCAGTCCCAACCTCTGTCTTGACTTCTGCACCTGAGAAGGAAGGATGAATACTCCTTGAGGAAGGAAGACCTATGTATATTTTGTGACCACCAATAAAACCTTTGTTAGGCAAGTATTTTCTCCTGCATGTTAATGTAGCAATATAATGCCCCTCTAAATACTTGTTTGGTGCAGGTTTGAGCATCTAAATTCTGTAACTACTTTCTGGACTCATCACTTATATGCTGCAATATTTACTTGCTACACAAATCTAAGGCTTCTTCCACCAATAAAATTATTCAATCATAACAAATAAAGAAAATAAAATTTCTGTCCTCTTAATACATCAGTATTGCATTAGTCACTATGTCTTCAGACAAGTCAGAAGTCTGCAGTCCTGATATTCAGCATAGTGGAAAACCAACAGAAGGGCCCCATAGTTATGCTCACAATCTGTCCTCACAAAACATCTGACAGCTGCAACATTAACAAAATTAACAGTGGATGAATTAGTACCAGACGCTGAACAGTTGCTATAGAAAGACTCATCCATTTCTTTTCTTCTTCTCCCCTTCTTCAACCTGGCTACCCCACCACTTGATAAAATTAACACTCAGTATCATTTTTTCTTTTGTTATTTAATAAAAAAGGGTACCACAAATACCCTTTCATACACAAGACTATGAACTTCACACTGTGATCTCCCTAGACTCTTAAAGCAGCAGTTCACAGTTGAAAGAACTGTGTCCCAGTTCTCTTACAGCTTTTGAGCAGTAAACACGTATCCACTTGCAATTTCTCACTTGCAGATTTTGGGATCCCACCCAGTACCATGACAGAGCTGCAGCTGACCAAGGCAGTCCTGGCTCCCTTTCTTTACAGGCTCTTTGCCCACAGCTAGCTGCATTCCTACATGCCTACACACACTCCTTTCTAGCTCTTCCTTCCTTCCCTGCTTTCTTAGGTCTTTTTTACTGAGCACTTTTCAATTTTTGACTAAGGATACCCACTTCAAATGTGAGCATTCAAACTCTTGCATACTAAAACATCTGAAGCAGGTGGAGTCCTGAAGTCCTACAATGACATTAAAAAAAGCAGCTCTGGACATCAAACTCGGAAGTGTTATTCCAGTACTGAACTCCAAATGAGGGCAAGTGTCAGGTGTTAAATTATACGACTACCCTTACTATATCTTGCATAGACTGATCCAACATGAAAATATGTCACCATTCAGTTAAAAGATTAAAAAACAAAAAACCACCCAGAATCGTCAATACCAATTTAATCAAAATCTATGTGTATTTTTATATATATAATCCAATTGTGTCATCAGGGAAAAGCAATCATTTTTAAAGGACCAGCCTTCTGCTACACATGAGAAAAACACTATTAGGAAATTGCTGTGTTACTTTGTGGCTAGGCAGCACACTGTAACAGTCCTGACAAGTAGATAGATCTAAGTATATAAAGAATAGCAGCATACCATCAGCTGCTCACAGCTTCAGCATTTCAACCATTCACATTTGTAAGAAGCCGAGTAGGACTGGGAAGTAACTACACTAAGTATGAAGCAAAAAGTCTGTATTCTGCATGACTACTCAAGCTACAAGCAACTGTTCAAAATAATCTTATGGTAAAGACTGGGAACACAATTTCTGGGTCACTAAGTCCAGCTCATCACAAACAAGTACATCCCATACTATCTGCACAATGTGCTTCATAAGTTCTTTACTGAAGAAAGGTATGATCATATACTCTAGAGTGGTAATGAGACAGCAAGATCTGTGAAAGGGAAAGAATTTAAAATTTAATTTTAAAAAAAATTAATTTTAAAATTTTAAAAAAGACAAAAATAAGATTGCAACTGGAGTCAGAAAACTTTTACATAAAATATATGAAAACAAAACATTCTAAGCCCTTCCCCATGCCTTTGTCCCCCACAGTTACCTGTCTTTCTCTGACATCTCTCTGAAATACAAACAATTTTTTCCAGTGTAGTTCTCCCTTATACACATTCATCCTGCCATCTCTTTAGGAAAGATGCTGTCTAAAGTTAAGAGTTTGTGCTAATACATGTGAAGGCAAGTAGTATATTCATTTAAGATTACTTTACTAACACAACTTCTTGGCAGGATTCAAAAAGCAGTTTACAGAGAATGCTGCAGTAACATAGATTTCCTAGTTGGGACTCCTGCAATCATAGAATCATAGACTCATTTACATTGGAAAACACCTTTTCACAAAGTCCAACCATTAACCTCGTACTGCCAAGTCCACCACCAAACCATGTCCCTAAGTGCCACATCTACAAATCATTTAAATAGCACCAGAAATGGTGATTCAACCACCTCCCTGGGCAGCCTGTCCCAATGCTTGACAACCCTTTCGGCAAAGAAATTTTTCCTAATATCCAATATAAACTTCCCCTGGCACAACTTGAAGCCGTTTCCTCTTGCCCTATCACTTGTTATCTGGGAGAAGAGGCTGACACCCACCTGCCCACTTGCCTTTCAGGCAGCTGTAGAGACCAACAAGGTCCCCACTCAGCCTTCTTTTCTCCAGGCTAAACAACCGCAGTGCCCTCAGCTGCTCCTCACAGGACTTGTGCTCCAGACCCTTCACCAGCTCCGTTGCCCTTCTCTGGACACGCTCCAGCACCTCTACATCTACCTCTAAGTGAAGGGCCCCAAACTGAACCCAGGATTCAAGGTGCAGCCTCACCAGTGCCCAGTACAGGGGGACAGTCACTGCCCTGGTCCTGCTGGCCACACTGTGTCTGACACAAGCCATGATGCTGTTGGCCCCCCTCGGCCACCTGGGCACACTGCTGGCTCATGTTCAGCTGCGTGTTGACCAGCACCCCCAGGTCCTTTCCCCCCGGCAGCTTCCCAGCCACCCTTCCCCAAGCCTGTAGCGCTGTGTGGGGCTGGTGTGACCCATGGGCAGGACCCGGCACTGAGCCCGGTTGGACCTCATACAACTGGCCTCGGACCATCAATCCAGCCTGTCCAGATCCCTCTGCAGAGCCTTCCTGCCCTCCAGCAGATCAGCACTCCCCCCAACTTGGTGTCATCTTCAAACTCACTGAGGGTGCACTCAATCCCCTCATCCAGATCATTGACAAGGACATTAAGCCGAACTGGCTCCAGTACTGAGCCCTGGGGAACACCCTTGTGGCCGGCCACCAACTGCATCTAATTCCATTCACCACCACTCTCTGGGCTCAGCCAGCCAGACGGGATTCTACCCAGAGAACAGCACACCCGCCCAGGCCATGAGCAGCCAGTTACTCCAGGAGAATGCTGTGGGAGATGGTGTCAAAGGCTTTAATAAGGTCCAGGTAGAAAACACCCACAGCCTTTCCTTCATCCACTAAGCAAGTAGGTCACCTTGTCACAGGAGGAGATCAGGTTCGTCTTGCAGGACCTGCCTTTCATAACCCCATGCTGGCTGGACAGCATCACCTACTGCTTGTCCTGTACGTGCCACATGACGGCACCGAGGACGACCTGCTCCATAACCTGCCCTGGCACCGAGGTCAGGCTGACAGCCCTGTAGTTCCCTGGATCCTGCTTCCAGCTCCTCTTGTAGATGGGTGTCACATTTGCTAACTTCCATTCAACTGGGACCTCCCCGGTTAGCCAGCACTGCTGATAAATCATGGGAAGGGGCTTGGTGAGCACTTCTGCCAGCTCCCTTCAGCACCCTCGGGTGGATCCCACCCGGCCCCATAGGCTTGTGTGTGTCTAAGTGATGTAGCAGGTCACTGACCATTTCCCCTTGGATCATGGGGGCTTCATTCTGCTCCCCAGCCCTGTCTTCTGCCTCAGCGGGCTGAGTTCCCAGAGAACAACTGGTCTTACTATGAAAGACTCAGGCAAAGGTGGCATTCAGCACCTCAGCCTTTTCCTCAGCCTTTGTCTCACTGTGTTTCCCCCTGCATCCAATAAAGGATGGACTTGGCTCTCCTTCTGTTGCTAATGTATTTATAGAAACATTTTTGGTTGCCTTTTACGGTGGTAGCCAGGCTAAGTTCTAGTTGGCCTCTGGCCCTACTAATTTTCTCCCTGCATAACCTCATGACACCCTTGTAGTCCTCCTGAGTGCACTGCCCCTTCTTCCAAGGGTCAGAAACTCTCCTTTTTTCCTGAGTTCCAGCCAAAGCTCTCTGTTCAGCCAGGCTGGTCGTCTTCCCCACCAGCTCATCTTCTAGTACATGGGGACCACCTGCTCCTGCACCTTTAGCATTTCCTTCCTGAAGGATGTCCAGCCTTCCTGGACTCCTTTGCTCTTTAGGACTGCCTGCCAAGGGACCTGACTCCATCACCCACACTCACCCACACTCCTAAACGGGCCGAAGTGTGCCCTCCAGAAGTTCGTCTTTCCATTCTCTCTTTTTCATTTCTGCTTTTTCAAAGAGGAGAATGCAAACTTTAAAAAATGAAAAAAGGCTTTATTACCATGGCATGACAGAACACTCCATTCATATTGTTTAAGTTAATATATAGTAAGCGTATTCAGTCTGCAAAGGTAAAGATTTCCCATTCTCTTACTTCCACCACTGCAGATTGCTTAATTTGCCAAAATTCTCCCTTTCTTCTCTCTTGCTTATGTCACCATCAATAACAAAATAATCAAAAGACCAAAAAATTCTATCATACATATGCAGGCACTTACTGCCCCTGAACACCAGGATGTGGCTGAGACTTTTGGTTTTGATAGAAGAGCTAGTAAAGGATTTGTATCTAAGTTGTGTTCTGCAAGGCTAACAAATGTTAAGACATAGGGATGAAAGCAAGAGATGGCAGAAGCTGGCAGATACATGTCTAAACAGCAAAAGTCTGCTGTTTACTGAAAAACATGTTTCAATTTTAGCTGGTAGTTGAAGCGTATGTCCATCTCACAGACCAAAAAACAGCAACAAACAAAAGAACATCTAGGTAACTGTCATTGTGTAGCCATCACTTGATGACTACAGAAATACAAACACACACACACAACAGCAGATACCGAATAGCTATCACTACAAAAATACAGTGCCATCCGAAGTGCACTGCATCCTTTTTATTTTACAATGATTTTACTAAAGTGGTCTTTAAAACATGTTTTACATCATCTTTTCCTTTCTATCCTTAATACTTACAGAGAAAAAAAAACCCTACTACTCCTATTTGATCATTTCCCTTCTATTTGTCATCCGAATTTTGTTCTTATAACCACATTTTGGACTCAGCCCTGAAACAGGAGTAAGAGTGAGGAAACGTATTTTTCTTCCCTATACATTTTTCTTCCAGGTAGATAATACTAAACAAAGAACACTGCTGTTTAACTCAAAATCACTATAATGACACTTAATACACATTTCCTTTTATAGCTCAAAAGAATCAAAAAGAAGTAAAGTGCAATAGAAAAAATATAATATCACGTTTCTGAACTTGAATTTTGAGGATAAAGAAAAATTAATAACCAATTTCTTTATCAGAATTAGACTAGAGCAGGGACAATTTAAAAGCTTTTGTTTCTTTATAACATATTTTAAACCCATGCTTGCACAGTGAGGTTGCCCTGGAATGCCATGGTAGGAGGCTGCAACTTTTCTTCTACTTAAAATTCCATACAAGAATACTGTAGCAAATAAATTAACATGCATTATTAATATTTTTAAATGTAAGATTCAGCTATATCATCCTTCAGTTACTCTGCTTCTACAGCTCCTTTTACTTGTAAAGTCAATATTTAAATATTTGTATCAACTTTTAAATAGGTCTTCCACAGGTGTTTTAAAAACCAAGGTTGTTTGCATCATAATTGAAGGCACCTACAAAGCACCACTGTAAACATTTTCCACACCAAGAAACAGGATTTTCTTTAGGGCTTGGAAGCTCTTTGCAATCTGGAGCCATATGCCATTTCAGTATTGCTTCAAGTACTTACTTGTTAGACTCTTTTTAATTCTGAAATTGATGCCAAGGTCATACATCATAGCAGAGGTTTTCCATTTAAAAGCTTACCATTTTTTTTTCAAAATACCTACATAAACTTTGCAGTATTAGCACAGCTTTATGCTAATATACAATAAAACTTGAAAGGTAATTCTACTTCCTTCAGTTTTACCATGCCTTCTTCTGCCCCCTCACACTCTGTTCAAAGCCCACTGAAAGTCATTGATTATGGACTGGGCCATATATTTCATGAAGAGCAGAGCAGGCACAACCCTGGAGCACAAGAAGGAGCCCTGCCACTCTAAAACATGAAGATGACATTTTCTGGACTGCCCAGTAAAAATCTAATGGCACCTCAGAAAAGGCAACAGACATGGCACACTGAGAAACATATCACTGGAAATTAAAAATAAATAAAGTAAAAGATACCGGCAATACATACTTTTGACAAAGCTGGCTGAACAGCACTTTGGGAGAAAGAGGGCCTCTTCCAGCCTCCCTCATGCTGTGAAGGAACAAGAACATTGCTGAAGTCAAAGGTCCTGGACTGGAGAGGTTTACCACCAAAGGATCCTTCAAAGCAAAGGTAAATTGCACATCAGATTTCAAAGTTAATGACACACAAGACTTATTTCAAGTTAGTACATTTATGACAAAGAACAACATAACTTTCATTCTTAAAAGTATTTGGTTTGTTGGGGTTTTTTAATGTTGATGTCACCTACATGATTGGAATAGTTGAAAAGGAAACTTATTATTTAAGCAGTAATAGTTGCAAAACCAAACTATTTCTGTCAAGCAAATTGGTTGGTAACCAGTTTTGGAAACAGGCATGCCAATGAGCCAGTCTGTCTCACAAGAACAGATTACCTCCTGTATTACCTGCTTTACTCTTACTACCACGTGCACTGAAATTCAGTTGGAGAGACAACACAGGTGACCTCCTCTGTCGGCCAGCATCAGACAGAGCTCAGTGGCACTCAGTCTACTTAACCTTAGGAAAGCCACACACCAAAGTTTCCACACTTCCTACAGCCACTGGAACATATGCTGTTCCTCCAGGAGCCAGGCGCTGGGAAGGCCGACCAGCCGTGGTTCACAGCAGGAGCCAACAGCAGACCCCACAGATCCGCCATGGCAGCGGGGGACAGGCACGAGGCGCATCCCACACAGCCCCTCCCGGTGTGAGATTCACCCTGGACAGCAGGTCCTGGGGCTGGAAGGAGCCAGCCATCAGCCATCTAAGCCAGTCTTCGAGTAGGAGATATTCCTGCACTGCTTACATGCCACGTGTGCCTCAACAGAGACACAAGATCGCCAGTCCTCCCTAACGCTCCAGGTCCATAAATGACCACAGTGCTTCCTGCGAGCTGGCCCGACTCTTGCAAAAACAGATTACAACTGCCAGACAAACAGTTAGAGAAGCTGCCTTATCCAGAAAGCAGATCCACGCAAAACATAAGCGCTATGGATACACACAAATATGAAGTATTTGCATTATACAGACTATCAGAAGGTGGAAAAATGCCCTTTACCAAGTGGAAAACTGGGAGTTTCTACATTACTATTAGACTACTGCTGCCCTTTAATTTTGTGTTGACATACAAAAACTAGAAAACACAGGTTTTGCTCCAAAGATCTTACTTATATTGCAAGCATTGTCATTAAAGGAAAAAATAAATCTTTCAACCTTATGGTTGTGCAAGTTTCACATCAAGTGTAAGCCAATGTACCACTGGCTTTCTAAGCCTCTGAGCACAAACAAGCTCCAGACCTCTGCTGTGGCTCAGGATAACTTAGTGAAACATGCTGCCGCTCAGAACTGCCACTGGAGGAAATACAGACAGCAATGCTGTGAATTTCACACTGCTCTTGCTGGGAGAAGCTACTAACATCACTAACAGCAAGATACAGAAATCATGTTCATTTCAGAGGTATCCGGAACAGAATCCCACCCCTCAACCCTCACTGCCACCAGAAACTCCCAGAAACAGCAGAAAAAGAAAAAAAGAGGAAAAAGAAAAAAACATCCTCTGTAAACTGCTCGCTTTAGCTAGCAGAGGGACAAGGGTATTATCTTTATTGCCAACAACATATTATGAAAACCCAAGTCTCTAAGACATGAACAGGAACAGCAGAGTATTATTTTGATAATAACCACAGCAGTCTCTTTCCCATATGCCTGCAATGAGCTTGAGGACAAGAAATGTGGTCCTCACTGAAATTTTGCTTTTCTCAGTTTAATCCTCTAGACCTTAAAGCACATAATAAATTTTACAAGCCTTATCTATGAAGGGCTGGGACAGACTGGAATAAAGTATTTCATGAACACTTTCTAGAACCAAATATACTATTTCCTGTATCACACATTCGTACTGAAAAAAATGATATGGGAAACAAAAATAATCCAGCCACTCTTTCTCAAGGTCAGGCATTATTTGCTACGTCAATGTCACAAAATGTGAAAGGAAGTGATTACTACTCCTCCTCCAGAGCTGAGTAATTAAATTTTGTAAAAAAAGTGAGTTCACTGGTATCATAAACCAGTTAAACAATTAAAAGGCAAAAGAAATGGAATGGTAAGAGTGTGTCTTTAACAGAGATGCAGTTTTCCATCCTACAGCTTCTTCCCCCATTTCCCCTGATTTGTATTCCTCACTTCATACTCACCAATTGGGAGTCTGAAGTATGACAGATTTTTAGCTTTGTTCCTTTCTCCTTCATCTCATACATCAGTTCATTTAGTACGTGAGTCTGTGCCAAGTTCTTAAAAAAAAAACAAGAAACACAGGATGACCTTTCAACTATACATTTTTCTTTAGTTACAAATTATAGCTTCAGGGACACACAAAACCAGATATATTTCATAATGTACAACTGAGGTTTAAATCAGACCACTAGAAAAAGCAGGTATAATCCTTATAAGAGCCAAAATCATTGATCTCGCACTCTTTCTAAAATTTTATCTACTTCTGTTTCTGTAATTCCAAAACAATTTCCTAGTAATAACTTTGTTGGTTTTGTTGAACAACAAGGTTCGGGGTTGAGGGTTTTTTTTTTTTATGGTGAGCACATTAGTATCAGAAATATTTGTTTCTTTTAAGCTCTGCAGTCCCCCTCATTGTGCCCCAAGAGGCACAAAGGCTTTGGCACACTGAAAAGCATTACCTCTCTGAATTTAAGAGAGAAACCAACTCAACATATCTCAGCTTTGTTTCTTTATTTTTGGTTAACTTTGACTGCAGATCACTTAGGTTTCTACAATGCCCCAAGTATGGATAGAGGACAATGTGCAGTAATTCTGCTCCTTACAAATTTACTATTTCTTTGCTGAGGTTTGTAATCACCACCATAAACACAAGGTAAAGAGTGCCACTTCAGAACATCTTTGTAGCAGTCTTCTCTCCTTTGTTCACTCCTGCCTGCAGACATACAGATGTCTCCACTCAACTGACAAGCAATAGGATAGTCCAATACAAAACCCACTAAGGCTGCTGCCTTTTTTGAGGACGTTGGATTAATTATACACTCAACATCAATAAAAGTCTATTAGTATAGCTCACTCCTCTTATTCTGGTCAGGAAAAAAAAACCCAACGTAATCAATATAAGTACTTTTATAACTGCACCCATTGCAGGGGCTTAAAATTATCACAATGCACTGTGCAGACATTTACATTATGCATAAAGTACCACTTTTCACACCCACCAGTATGGTAAATACTGTGCATTACTCATGACTGCCTAATGCTGAACTACAAATAAAACCATATGCTAGAGTACAACCCACACACATATGCAGTGTGTAAAACACTTGACATTTTCATTTGTCTCATTACTGTGAAAAATGCTACTGATCCAGGAATTCTTTTTTTGTTATAACAAGAAATATTGCTTGGATAGCAAGGAATAAAAAAAATTTGAAAAGGTCCTTCAGAAAGCAGAATGAAAACTGGTAACAGCCAGAACCTCTTCTGAAGTTCACCGTTTATACAGATCACTTCTGAAATCTATTACAAGAAAGCTGTATGATTTTTCCATCTTACCTGCATGACAGCATTAAAAAAGCATGTATTTCCTAAATTATTTATTCCTTTAACTGGAACTGATGCACCATTAGCAGAACTTTTTCCTTTCAGTATTTCACTTGTTTCACTGTTTTCTTCACGGAGTCGTATGATTTTTGATGAACCTGTAATTAAACTACAGATTAATATTACTATATAATTACACAGTTTAATCAATCAAGTCCTTCCATGGGTTACATTTATCATTTTTAACATATGCAGAAAGATACTTTGATGGTACTCTAAGCTGCTTTACGCAATCTTTTAAACAAAACAAAACAAAACAAACCATCAGCAGTTAAACCCCTGGGGAAAAAATATCCCCCAACAAGTGCATATACCCAACCAAACCTTCCACAATAATCACACTGTCCCATAAGACTGTAACTTCTTCAATTACCCAAGCAATAAATAACGTAAAACAGGCTCTGTTAGTTTATTAACAACAGGCAGTTAAGATATACAGTCGTTCAACACACTGGAAACACCACACAAGGACTGCTTTTTGGTGCATTTGATGAGACATAAGCAAAAGTTACCACCTGAGTGCCGCAAGTCTTTCTCAATTACGGTGCTGTTTGAATTGCCTCATCCAACCCAGTCAACAGTTTCTGTTAATAGTTTTCCCTAACACCACATTTGCTCCTTGACCCACCTCCCTTTGTCACAGCCTGAGGAATTGATAACACAACCCACATATATGCAATGCTAGTGTTTTAATTTCAAACAACAAAAATTTTATGAAACTGCAATGGAATATGCTACCAGTATAACATCCACATATCTCCCTATTTCCCTTATTATTTAAATAGATAAGGGGCAGCAAAGTTAGACAGTCATTAACTTGTAGCCTAGAGGTAATGGGAAGACTTGAGATAATAATATTTAGCCTCAAATTCTACTAGCAACTTTCATATTGTCATGGTTGCAGGACTAAATATGAACACTACTGACATCTGCAGTGTCTTAAATATTGATTAACAATGCATGTCAATGTAAACGAGTTATGGACTTAATAGATGCCAAGAACTGCGATGCTGCAATCTCTGCCTTGACATATGAATTCATATATTTGTTCTAATGAGTTTCACATTGAAGTCTCATTAAAGTGTTCTTGAGAAATAGCTAACAGTCTTATTTACATTAATGAAACGCTCATGCCAAAAGGTTCTTTTATGTACACTCCTAGGTAGCTTCTTGCTTAGAAGATGAAAAAATATAATTAAATAAAAAATAAGTCATTAAAATATCTATTGTATCTAGCAACAAGCTTTGATGCAGTCTGTCTGCACCCTGTAGTGCCATCAAGGTATAATTATTTTTCCAAATTGTATCCGAGTTTGTCAAAACATAGTTAAAGGTGCTTTGCTGTTTAAAAACATTTTTACATGTTCTTAGTAATACTGCTTACACAGCTTTAAAATACTCTCCTTTCCACTCATGTGGAAAATTAAGACAGTACAAGGGCAAAGTAAGAGACCAAGTTCTTCTTCAGAAAGCGAAGTGGTTTTGAATGCAACAAACGACAAACAGCTTGGGAGCTGCTCACACCCTGAAACAATCACTGTTTTATGGGCTACATGCAGCAACACCTTTTAATTGACAGGCTTACAAGGGGCACGCTACAGTGTCTGAGACTTGCCCACCCACAAGAGCTCCAAATGAACCGCAGCAGGAGAAAGGGAGCTTCAGTTGTCTGCAACTCAAAGGCACTGCTCACTCTCAGAAATTTAATTATGTAAATAGAGACTTCTTCACCTCAGAAAAGTGTGCCACACAGAGTGGTGCTGTGGAGAAGAGATGGTTAAAAAGGAGGGGGGAAAAAAAAAAAGGGGGGGGGGGGGAAGCCAAAATTGTGTAAATAATTTGTGTATTAGTATACCACAGTTGTTGCATTTATCCATCGGCATTCAAAAACATCTGGGACAGCATCTTAAAGTAAACAATGTTCACAAGGCCATCTGGACAAAACTGCAGGCAAAAATTAAAGCATAAGCATATGGAAAAGCAGATTTTTCTCTTCCCTTTAGCAGTACAGGATGACAAATGTCAAACCTAGATCTGTCCACGCTTCACTGTGCTATGCTTTACAGCACCACCTGGCTCTCCTTGCACAGCCACCAAATATGGACAGCACTGCCACAGCGGACCATATCTGCAGGGCAAACTCGATAAAAGCATTTCACTTCATGGTTAAATGGCAGCTTCACACAAGTAGCGAGGTTCCATTTGCTGAACCTTACATATAAATTATTTAAGGGAGGGAAAACAAAGCCAAAGCATCCAGCTTTGCAATAAGAGCTGGATGAATATGCAATTATAAAACACAATAAATGAGAACAAGACATCCAACTGCCACAAAGCTGAAAATCAGCAGAAGGATAAGGAGAAGTAGCAGTAAATTAAAAAAAGGCTTGCATGCTGTTACTCAAGTCTAGGAACCTCCTTTCATTCAGGAAGTTTTAATTACTGCCTCTTGATTTTTTAATAATTTTACGCATACAATCCACATGACATTTTACTAGGTGTTTTGTATCCATGAAAGTCTTCACAGGAAAGTATTGTTTTGCCATTCCAAACGTTATCTGCTGCCTCACTCACTCCATGCAGATATTTTTTAAGGACATATACAGAGCTACAGGAGGGACAGCAGTTTTAATTTAACGCTGCTCAGTGTCCCCAGCTCTGTGATAAATGACAGACAGGCCTGAAGCTGAATGTTTAGTTGACATGTGAAGAGTTGGTCAGTCTTATTAGAAGATGCTGGTAATGACTGCAATAGCTAATACTTCTACAGATTGGGACCGGAGGGTCCTTCTGCAAGATTAACCCAAGGCTGCAAGCATGTTAGTAATCAAAAGGCTAATATGTAATTTTTTAAAGTGAATTTGCACTGTTTCATGGACTCTCGCCGACTTAATCTTGCAACCTGCAAGATTTTAATAGCTGGGCTTTTGGATACAAAAAGTGACTTTTAAGCCAGTATAGACACAACAAGGACCCCAGCAGAAGGATTCCACTGAAATGACTGTCATCTGCTGCTGCCCACAAGGGCCTTCAGCTCTTGACCAAACAGGAGATAACAAGTAGTCCAAGCCATCTGTCTGCATGCAGTAATACCAGTTACAAAGGACCTTGTTAATGTTAATGACAGCAAGGTGGGTGAAAAGCATAAAAGTAATTAAAGTCATAGATCAGTTTCTATCCATAGCTCACCATTACCTCTTTTAAAGCATTGATATGGTGACCCTCAACCTCTCTGCCCTTCTCAGGCACTACTGGTATCAGCCCCAAGTAGGCCTGTCCCTCCACACTGGGGACAGCACATCTGACTGCAACTTGTTTTGGGGCTCACCCATTCAGACTCTGCCTCTTCAGACTCCTGCAGTTCTGTTGTAGAGGTGGCCTTTCTAATCCAGTCACACAGGGAAAACTCTCACCCAAGCTGTGCCTCGATCACCACAACCTTCTTTTCCCTTGACAAAGTGTATCTGGCTGCAGAGACAACATGCTGGTGCACTCTGCAAGACCCACTGTCCAGCTCTCCATCCAGCTCATCACACCCTACTAACCACCTCTTCCTAGGCACCAGGTCAGTGCCTGCCTCTGGTCCCACCACGACATCCACCTCCACTGCTCCCTCCTTAAGCTCTCTGACAGCTGCATTTGCACATAGGCACAGCCTTCATGCTCGGCAAAGCTTCCCAACATCACTCTGCTCTCTCCTCCATGCCAGAAAACCCCCTCTCCACCAGACTCACAGGAGAGGACAGTAGTCAGAGACTGGTCCTCCACTACAGCTCTTGCCTGCAATGCACCCTTTTCTTGCCACTCTTCAGCATATTTTTTTACCTACTTCTGCTCACCTGTAGTCTTGTCTTGTAAGCTCTCTGGAGGCAGGGAACATCACTTTGTCCCACAGCTGCACAGCACCAGCCTGATAGGTATATGATTGAGATTCCTAAGCCAAATGTTAACATAGACATGATACAGTCCATGAATCAGAGCAAGTCACTGTACCAGGTGTACAAACACACATGGTGCTGACACATCCACTTGTAAAAGACGTTCAGAAAACTTACCACAGGTTCCCTATCAAATTGTTTTGCCAGTATTTCAAACATTTGCAGTGCACATGGACTTCTGTACCACCCTTGCTGAAACTGAGCTGTGCCGGGGGGGTGCAGATGGTATGCAAGCAAAAAGATAAATTACAACCAATTTTTATTTCAGACAGGGGAGGAAGCATTTTTGCTCATCTTTTCAATGCAACTTTTTTTTTTTTAATTAAAAATGAGGGTTCCAGAACATGTACTTTTATTCTAAGGTCAAGGCTTTTACATTGAACACAACTCTGGTAATTCAGCTGAAGGTCTTCCCAGTAAAAGCAAGGTTAATAGATTGCCTTTCTTTTACCAAGTTCTCATCATGCTGTATTATGAAATGCTACTAAATTGTCTGGCACTCCTTTTTTATTTACAAAGTTTTTATTTTTTTACAACACTGTATGACAATAAGAATCTACCTCTTAGAAAAACAACACAGTTCTCTTCTGAAATGGTCACTAGCTTTATGTTTTAAAATCCCTATTTCTCTTGCAGTGTTACAATCCCACCAAATTAAAAGACTACAAACTGCAATTTTATTTCTCTGATTCTGCCAGAACATTATAAACCAAAAAAACATGTCTGCACAGTGTGAAAGAGCAAGCTATTCCAGCACCAGTTTCAATTCTCATCACTCAGATGACTTACGCTACACTTCACAAGGAAGTAAGTATGCGGACAGGAAAGAGAAGAATTCATGGATAAAAAGGATAGAATGTCTAAAAAATTTTTTGCCAATGATTCACTTTTCATTTCTTTGCAACATGTATAATTAACAGCAGCCCCTAACAAGTAAGTAAACTTGAAAGAAAATTTATAACCAACAAAAAAAATGTCTTTTTTCTGAAGTGTATCTCAGATCTGGAGAATCAACACACTCTGCTTTGTTTTGCGAGTTAATTTTCTTTTAAGTAGACAGAAGGGACTGATATGATTTCAAGCTCCAAACTACACTTAGTGAAAAATCAGTTATGAAAGAACACAATTCATTTTTACAGTGTGATCTTTTGTCAACTGCTAATATCCACAGACAAATGCAAATCTGAAAAGTTATTCATCATACTATTTGTTTTTCCATACAAGTTAACACCTATTACTTGTACTGTATAATTACATATCTTTTAGTCTCTATTTTACATCAATTATGTCCATTAAAAAAGAAATCAAGTTTCTAACTGGCAAATCTGGGCAGCTGAACTTACTAGCAATTCCCCTGCTTGACCTTCCCAACAATAAATTTAACTACAAAATCTGAGAATAAATATTCTTCCTTCCCATTCTATTGCCACACAAACCAATTTAACTGCTCTATAAAAAATAATTAAGTATGCAATCTTATGTCTCCACCAATATCTAATTTGGATTTTATAAAGGAAAATACGTGTAATATTCACATTTAAGACTGCAAAACAATTTATTTTCTCCAGAAAATGAGCAGACATGCAGATCGCAATGTCTCAGCATGGTTTCTGTGTACTACATGTGCATTATGTCCATGTGAAGTTCACAAGTGTGCCACACAGACAATACTGCACCTGCCTTTCTGTGAAAATCATCATGGCCTGCTAACCTTTTTCACAAAGCAAATTTCTGGGTGGTATACCCTAGAAAGCAATCTTGCTTTATTCTTCCATCTTGTGCCCAACATGACCTCTTAACCACACAGACGCCTCTTAAAAAAAAAAAAAAAAAAGGAAAAGAAGAAAAAAAAAAAAAAGCAGGCATTGCTGGGTACAACAAACCATAGGATCAGATGCGAAAATCACACAGCTGCAAGCATTCTTTTGGGAACCCAGCACTGGGATTTATCTCAATCGCTTAATGTAATTACAAAAGTCAGTCATGTAGTAGTAATGTAATTTGCACATTTTTACAGCTGAAGTGAACTTGAATCTTTATAAGAGACCGAGTGAAAAGCAGGGATCCTGCTGCCACACTATTCCACCACATTAGTACCAAATGACAAGCATTTTGCTTTTGTTTATTTTCCAAGATGCATTAATTAGGAAATCTATATAACCCTCCCTTCCATGTTTAAACTGATTATTTTATCTTTAAATGACTCCTGCACTTTCAAGAACTTAAAAAACCCTAGCAGCCCTCATCTGCTAACTTATATCCATGCTCATAATGCATTTCTGCAGAAATTTCTACACAATGCTATTTGAATTTTAATGATGCACCATGCCAACCAGTTGTTACAATAGAAAGAGATCCAGACATAGGATGAATTGTTGCTACAGTGCCACATTCTGATATGAAAACTACGCATCTTCACTTTGGCTGCTTTTTTAGAAAGAAACAGAAAAGCAAAGGGAAAAAAGCACAAGAAAATTTTTAAGTGAGAAATACAAAGTATTAATTGTCAGTTTTACACTAATTGTTTCTCACAAGTTATTTTCATTTATTTAAAATTATTTTATATTTAAAATATAAATATGATATGTATATACTTATTTATACTTCTTATATATAATATTTATATATGCATATAAATAAAATAAGTATATACTGAATATACAAAATATTTTTTAAAAATTCGAAACCAACTAATAACTTAAAGGATGACAGTTACATTGAAAATATCATTGTAACATGAAATAAAATGCTGTACTTTAAAACTCAAAACCTAGGTTATCAATAGTAGAGATGATTTTCACTGTTAGACTTCATGTCCTTTGTGTTCTGGACAACAGCATGAATTACATTTTGATTTTATTTTTTTAAAAAACTTTAAAAACCTTAAAGGCAGTCTAATTTAAAGAAAAGAAAAAAATCCTACTTAAGTTACATTCCTTTAGGGGAAGCAGCAAGTGTGTGAGCCCAAGTATTTGACATAAAACAGAAAAGACACTGCAGTTACATTTATCAAAGTGAAAGAGGAATGCCAACTCTGGTTGGGAACTCCCTCTCACACCACTTATTTATCAACACACAGCTGTTTCCCAGCCTCTTCCAGCGAGAAGCCTGGCCCAAAGCAACAGACCATGCCAAACAGCTTTTTCCTTTTTTCCTTGCCACTTAAGAAAACCCAACAAATTATCTTTGGGCCAACGTTCCCAGAGCTCTCAAAGAACGGCAGCCAAACCACTCAGCGCAGCCATACTCTGCCACATGAACAGGGTCACAGACTTCCACCTTTAAAACATTACCAGAAGTACATGCACACACTTTTTGCGTGAAGCTTGCACATGAGCCTCAGCCCTTGCCCAGCAAGGAGCAGGAGACACGACTGCCCTGCAGAAGCAACCTCCGTACGCTCAGACCTCTCGCTGCTGAGGCGGCCACCCTGCAAGGCTTGTGCATGACTTCTCTAGCTTTGAAGGACACTAGCGCAACTGTCCACACACTCAAAACCAAGCACATGCATGAACTTGAAGGAAGAAGCATAACCACGCAGACTGGTAACACGCGGTCCCAGACGCTGGGAAAGCAGACTCCTCAGTCTGTCATCAATGTAAAACTGTCCTGCACGTCCCACCGCTTTGCAGGAGGACCCTCACACTGCCCACAACACTGCTCACCTGACATCACCACTGGCACCCAACCACCTTTTACATCACTGCCATGAACCTCCTTTTCCAGGGCACCAAAGCAAGCAGGGCCAAATCAGTGCACTGCTGCCACAAAATGTGCAACCACAAACTGAAGCTAGCTAGTTTTTCATTTCAACACCTGTTTTCAGAAACTGAAGGGAAAACAGGTTTAAACAAAATAGGAAAAAAAAAGGGGGGGAGGGGGAAGAAAAAATGTTCATGCCCTCAACAGTACAATTTTGTTTCCAGTTATAGAAAAGAGTTTCCAGTCTTTATCAGGTGAATACTAAAAGGACATATATGCATTTTCAAAACAGAGAATCAAAATGAAACACAAAAACATACACAGCAGCAGTGTATTCTGCCCTGCTCTGCTATAAACATCTGATTTTTAAAAAATCCTGCGCCTAATTTAAGCTTACTTTTCCTGAGTTAGTTTGGAATTTCAGTTGCTTAATTTAAGATATTTCACAGAAAACTTGTAAGTGCTATACTCTGAAAACCAGATATTTTTAAATGTCACAAATTAAGAATCTAAACTATGAAGCACAGAGTCATAGCAAAGTCTTATCCAGCAATACACAAACAGAATGAAATTGTTTCCATTAAATTAACTGAAACAAACACTACAGCATTTTCATCTACAAGCAAGCTGCAACACCCATTTACTACACATAAATGTGAGCTGTGAACAAAAGTGAAATGAATGACATACTGTATTTTCATTACTCTAAGCAAAAAGAAGCAATTTACCAATTTATTACAATTAAATAGTTTAACATACAACTTGTATTTCCGAGCGACCCTTCATTTTTTTCCCCTCAAAAAATATGTAACACCTCTTAAAACCAATTTATGCACATGCAGCTTGAGGAATACCACGTCTAATTCAAGTAAGGCAATGCTTCTCCATACTTACCTCTAAGTAGTTGATTATCTCTGCTAAAAACTGCAACCAATTGTTCTAGAAGTTTACCCTAAACTGTGTTTTGTCAAGAAAATCTGGAATCCAATGCACTCTCTAAGTCACAAGCCAGAAATGCTGCCGAGTGTGTTACAGCAAGGATGAATATCATCAACATTATCACGAGTAGACAGCTGAGGGCCACAGTTACCAAGTTCTATCTACTATTACATACATTGAGAAGATATAGTAGGCTCCTAACATAAGAAAATAACTTAATAATATTTTCTATTAATAGAAATGTGCATACTACCAATTAAAACCCAGTAACATAAATTAACAGAAAGCATTACATCCAACAACAGAGAACTAGAAAATCCACTTAAATCTCACTACTGTGGAAAACAAATTTAAATCAGAAAAATGTAAAGTGTGACACATCCATCTGAGGAAAATTCAATTTACTTATGCTTCTATATAGCTTTTGTGCATTAATTTCTATGGCATCTTATGTAAGGTAACGTCTTCTGTAAAATAAACTTTCTTCATTAAAGACAAAATTTGAAGAAACTGTCCTACAATGCCCAAAATATTTTTAAAATGTAATCATACTATAGAAAAGAAATGACATTATGTTTTGATAGACATTACTTGCCCAAGTAATTGTGCAATTACAAATTGCATTATACTCACACCATACATAATTTTTCAATTTTATGTTTAACATGACTCAAAACCTGAAATGTTTGTTTTTAGACAGTACATTACAGATGTCTCCAGATAAAACTATTTGTGTAAACTTACTTGGTTCAGCCCTGGAACCATGTTTTTGAAGAAAGTCAACTATCTGAGCCAAAACCTTTTTGTTGCAATGTGTTGACAGCTCTTCATCACATTCATAACACCTAAACAAAAGAAGAAATGAACTAGAATTCAGGATATCTGGATGCACCTCCCAGCTCTAACAAACCTCTCAAACAACCTTGTACAAATTACTTAAGCTCTAGGTTTCAATTTTTCATACTAAAAAGAGGAATAAAATTGAATTCTCTCATCTCATATATGCTCTTCGATAAATCAGTCTCAATTCACTGTGATACTTAGAGACTTAAAAAATCTCAGTCTATAGTCCTGCAAATAATCATACAGAAACAAGCAGGAAGGACAAGCTCCAGCCAACTCTCCACAGAGCACAATGGACTCAAACTTCTAGCCTAGGACTGATCTGTGACCCCTGTGAGAGTCCTAAGGACAAAGTAATTTTCTCTCCAAAAAGCCTGCCCTTCCTCTCTATAAAGTATTCATTTTATCTCTCAGAATCGTTCTTTATCATGAGAGGACACTGCTTTAAGATATGAGTAGTCCTTATATACAAGCATACACAAACACCTGCGCACTCATTCTTACCATATGATCCATGTGCTGAGGTTGATAACAATGCAATGGGGTTCTGTGCGTGCTGTTTGGAAGTGTTTCAGAGAATGTTGGCCTTCTGAGTTTTTACTACATCCCTAAAAACAGACACATCAACACAAAGGGGAAAAAAGGGAAGCATGAAAAGAGTGTATTATTAGTAAATAAACTACAAAAGATTCACTTTTCAAAATCAGACGTAAAGCTATATTGCCCTAAATACTCATTTAGCATTCTCAAGGATTGAGAGGGTTTAACATTCTTTATAATCCAGTGTGACAAAGATATCAAATAACTTTTTTTTTTAAATGAACAAATTTTCTTTTTACTAATAAAGGAAAATCCATGACAACACAAAACCAAAATCTCATCTTTTCTACTTGGAAAAAATCAGTTAAAAGTATAGAAAATTATTGGTTTAACTTAACAGAAACAATTCCTAGCTTTTGAATAAGTATTGAATAGGTATCAATAGAAAATTATGCCATTCACAGAAGTTAGAATTCTCTAAAAAGATGTGAATGAAATGAATATGTAGAATATTTGGTCCACAAAATATCAAGGAAAGGACAGCACAGGTAACACCCACTGCTCCAGACTTCCAAATGCTTTCCAGACAGCAAACACAAAAGGTACATAAATTGTTTTGTACTAAAAAGCTACTCAGAACACACCATTTATGCACACCAACTTCAAGAGAAAGTATTTGCTATTTTTTCAGTATCTACACAGTGGGACTTAGAAGATTCAGGACTGGCCTCTAAATGAGGCATGAGCTTTGGAGGCTATTAACAGCAAAAACATGAAAAAGCACACAGAGTTAACTTGTTTTAAAAGCCCTCCTTATCTATAAATTTTCAGAGACAAGACATGAGAGTCCTCCTCAGATCTATTTAACTATCTTCTGAAGCCTGCAAATAGCATGTTTTTTTCCAAAATTAAATCTGTTCAGATAACACTTGTAGGAGTTTGCTTCTGTCCTTACTACACTAAAACCTACTGAAAGTCTAACAAAATTGTGAAATGCTTTGTTTAGGCAACTACTAGCTGAATAAAGTGTAACACTGCCTGTAACTTGATTTCTTCTGTATCAGGCTTTACTTCACTCACAGGGTAGAAACCTGTGCAAGCCCTTGGGGTCAGCACCTGTGTCATCTTAAACTCTGAGGCCACAATTTGACATCACAACTGATCCAATCTAATGGCTAGCTGCCACAAAAAGCAGCACTCTCACTCCAGCCCAGTCCTTTCTCCCTGGTTTCAATCAAATCTAGCAATTGAGCGTCCACAGTACAAGTTGATTCTGCAATATACTTATTTGTTTTTTCATTAATTTGCATTTGCAGAATCCTCTGCCAGATGAGCCAGGTGAATGGATGCATTTGCAACCACACAGTTCCTGAAGCCAATTCTCTGTAAGTGGTAAGAGCATGCCGATGAACAGAGAAAAGGCAGGACCTTCACTTGCTACTTGCGATGCCAAACCACACCATCACACATAAAACTAACCAAAAACGAGATGTAAAGCCACATCCCACTCCACTGAAGAAGCTGAAGCATAAACTCTCACAACTAAGCACTCTGTCACACTGTTCACTGAAGGTAATGGGATACCAAACAGAGAAGGATACACACCAGTGATATCTTTTAGAAAATCAGGGCTGATCCACCTCTGTAAATGTACAGTATATGCTCACCTGAGAGCCACATTTGAGACACAGCCATATGTCTGAAGGTGCCACGGGCTCACCATCACTCATCCGCCTCTCCTTCAGACATTCTGCGCATATTGACCAGACACTCTGAGCTACCGCTCTCTTCACATGGTGCACATCCACTGCTTGGCTCACATGCTGGCAGGTTAAGCCTAGAGAAAACAACACATACTCACTTTCATACATTAAAAATAATACCCATGAAAGGGAGCACCTGTACACTAAAAGCAGAGTCTTCAATGAATTCAGCAATAGGAAAAAATAGCAAAGAACTAAAATACAAAAAATCAGCTAGCTGCTCCCTATATACTGAATTTTACGAAGGATCTATTTCAGTCTTTCTATAATGAAAATCCTTTTCAAGTCAATAAACACTACTTCTTAAAAACAGATAAACTACTTTGTACAAAAGTACAAAGATTACTTTTTTACAAAATTAATTTCCTTGGTTTTTTGGTTTGTTTTTTTTGTCACAGTAAAATACTACGTAAGTCTATTTTTGCCTATAACGTTACAGGCAGCTGACCTCCTTTTCAATCCATAAAGATTTTCAAATACCCATGCACCCCTACTACAACTGCCCATTCTGAACACGAATATCAATGAGCTTTCTTCTTTGTCGTATTTTTCACATAAATTCCACTATAATAGCACAGAATAACCTATGTTTGAAGGAACCTCTGAAGGCAATCTTGTCCAAATCCTCATTCAAAACTGGGCCAAATATAAATTTAGTTCTGGTTGCTGATGGGATGGCTTTGTTCAGCTGAGTATTGAATATCTCCAAGGACAGAGGTTTCACCAACTCACTAGAAAATCAGCTTTCTGTCTGACCATGCTCAGGGTGAAAATAAAGTAAATTTCCTCACACCTAGCCAAATTTTCCTTGCCCTAACTTTTGTCTGTTGCCTTTAGTCCTTTCATTGTGGACCTCCTGGAAGAGTCTGGCTCTGCCTTCTCTATAACCACCTATCGGGCAGTCAAAGAAGGAAACCATACTCTCACTCCTTTGGCTAAAGAAAATCCATTCCCTTCAGCCCCTCTTCATGCATCATGTTCTCAATCTCCTTAACAACATGGAGGTGGTGACCTGCTGTTGGACTCACTCCGACAAGTCAATGTCTTTCTTGCAACAGGGAGCCCACAACTGAACACAGTACTCCAGATGAAGCCTCACAAGTGCTGAAAAGACGGAAAGAATCACGTACCTCACCCTGTGCACTAGTTAATGCAGTCCAGCATACAGTAGGCACAAGCCACACTTTTATTCAGCATGTGCACTAGGACCACCAGGACCTTTTCTGCAAAGCTGCTTTCAAGCCATTGATTCCCACCCTGTAATTGCACACAGTTATTTTGGCCCAGATGCCAAACTCTCCACTTGCCATTACTGAACTCTTGAGAAGCTCCTGCCAGCTCACTCCTCCAGCCCATCTAGGTCACTCTGAATAGCAGACCTAGCCTCCAGCGTATCAGTTGCTCTCCTCCATTTGTTGTCATGAAGATGACAGAGTGTAGTCTCACAATGACATCACCTAGCTCACTCAGTATCTTCAGATGCATCCCATCTGGTCCTATGGACTTGTGCACATGCTACTTGCTTATCAGCTCTCAGTCTTCTACTCTGGACAATGCTTAAATCCCCCAGTCTGCCATTAGGCTCAGGGACCAGGGAGGACCGAGTGCAGGGCTTACATGTGGAAGCAGAGGCAAAGGATTGAGTCCTCAGCCTTTTCCCCTGTCCTGTGTCCCCAGGTCCCCTGCCACCTCAAGCAGCAGGTCTGCACTTAGCTTAGCCTTCATTTTACTGTCACAATATCCATACAAGCCCATCTTACTCTTCACACCCCTCATCAGATTCAGTTCTAACTGAGGCTGGCTTACTTTATCCCATCCTTGCACACTCAGGGGCCCTGCAAGAGCAGCCCAAACCTGCACCCACCCTCTGCCATTTCGTTTTGCCTCTGAGCTCAGCTGGAAGCTTCCCACTCAGCCAAGCAGCCTCCTGCTACATGTCTGACCTTCCACACACAGGCAAGGACCATTCTCCTGCTCTGAAGAGGTTGTCATCGAAGATCAACCAACTGCCCAGCCCTTCAGGGCAGTCACATAGTGTAACAACCAATCATGTCATAAACACTTGACTGGGGATATTTCTGTTACAAATTCAAACAAGGAAAGTATTTCATGGTACCACTGATTTGTGGTTTTCATCAGTCATCAAGGAAGTCGTTAGCCCTCAACCTCAGGGCTAGACATCGCCTAAAGTATTTACCTGAAATATCGTCTGAAGAGTCCTCATCCTGTGGCCTGTTAGGCCTTTTGCTTCGCTTTGGTTTCTCGGGGTTGGCTCTTGATGGATCTTTCACCCGCATCTGTTACTCACTAGGAAAGAGAAACAGGTTGCTTTATTGTCTAAATGCTTCATCAAATGTAGTCAGTTTGAACTCTTAAAAGCACAAGATCAAATCACACATTCAAATCTCACCAACACAGTTTTAGGCTTTGACTAATGTCAGTTCCTGTGTAACAAGGAACATGAATGTGTCAGGCATAAACTCTTAGGAATGCTGCAACATCAATTAGTTACAATTCATAATATGTAGTATACCTGTAGCTACAGGGGACACACACTCCCACGTAGGGGTGTTAAAATATTTGAGATATTGAGATTTTCTTTGTAACATACTCCAGAGCTCCAGCCATACCTTACCAGAAAAACTTCATCAAAATAAAAGCTTTTCCTCCTTAACATATCTCCCTTATGAAAGGTTTTAGTCACCACTTACCCTTGCACATTCCCCAAAAGCTTTTGAGCAATTTCCAAACGCTTCAATAAAATAAGTCTTCCAAATCTCATGATCTCATGAAAGTGCCCTCTCTTATGAGTGAGAACAGACTGGCATGCAAGCTGACCCTTCTATTAAACATCAGAGAATCCATACGGATGAAGTTTCTCATAGGAAATTTGGGTCACTAATCAAGGAGTCCTATGAGGAACAGAATCAAAGGATAAATATTTGCCACTAAACTTTAAAAAAAAAAATCCTCAGAGATTTCATCCAAATGCAAATTCACTGAAGGAGTATAGCTGTGCATCACACAAAGAGCTTTTGAGGTTTAGTTTACAGGTTGTCTTTTAACAATGTGCTTGATTAAAAAGAAAATGTTTTCACATACGAAGCACGTGAATGTAAGATAGTCAAATATTCATACATTGCAACCCTGTGAGCTACTCTGTTCAGGAAAAAAAATAACATCTTGTTGTGTACCACAAACAGCTTAATAATGTTGCCTGAGCTACCAGTACCAGATGTTTTCAACTGTGAATCCACATTTATGTATAGGAAACCTCTAAAATGTCCAACATTTCAGAACAGCAAAAGATACATTCTTGCTGCAGATCGAAGAGATAAGTTTGCCAAAGTTTAGACTGTTTGTCTAAGTTTTTAAATCCTCTCTGCATATGCATTTAGACCTTTGTGTTACTGAAGCTCTGAGAGACATGGAAATTGACCTCTATATTGAACTCTGTATTTCCTCTCCTTTCTTATCCATTAAGCTGATCAGCAGAACAGTCGTCAATATCAATACTGGAGCACCACCATCACTGGTATCTGAACAGCCTTCACTGAAGTGAAGCAGGTAATCCATACCTCCGAACTCCAGTTCCAGGTTCCTACATATCTGGACAGACATCTCTACATCTGCCACACACTGTTAGTGCTGGAGGTTTTCTGCATGAACGTATCAATTACAGATTTACTTTGGACAAGTCAAATTTCTATATAGTATGAAAGAAACCTTT
Organism: Falco cherrug; assembly: GCF_023634085.1. Classification (NCBI taxonomy): domain Eukaryota; kingdom Metazoa; phylum Chordata; class Aves; order Falconiformes; family Falconidae; genus Falco; species Falco cherrug. The sequence goes on along the minus strand of NC_073702.1, from coordinate 225,295 downwards.
ACTCTGCTTCATTGCATCAATGGCTTCATTGCATCAATGGCTTCATATCTCCTCAACCTTTCAAAATGCACTTCCATTTTTTTCAGAATGGTACATTTACATAGCAATCAGGTTACACTATATTAAATAACATTATGTTCTTAAGTCACAGATTTCAAAATTTCCTGCACTTAAGAGTATAAAGCTTCAAATGTTCAGACATGTAAGTGAATGCCACTGAATTCAGCTTTGCTGATTTTGTAGGTTCAAAGTCATGTTCATACAGTAAGATCTGAATATTCCAGCTCTTGACTATTTATATTCAACAAATGTTAGCACGCCTTGACATCAACATCCCTGCATTATGGCATCCCTAGAACATGACAAGGTGCTTCAGACCCAAACAACTTCAACTGTGCATTTCTGCCTTGGCACCTTATCATATATACCCAAGCTTCATGTGAAACTACCTATCACTGCTTGCCACAGTGCCGCTTAACTGAGCACAAGATTCATCAAGACATTCATCAAATAGTAAGGCTGATACATCTTCTGTAGAAAACCCATGATTTTTAACTAAATTATGTAAAGAGTCAATAGCAAAGACAGCAAAAACATCCTCCCTAAAGGAATGTAGTTGTGTTTAGGTTATTCAACATTGACATAAACAATCTACGAGTTCATTTCAGCACAAGAATTTTTATCTCTTTGGACAGATTATGTAAGACTGTCCAAACCACAGATTTCACCCCAATGAAAGTCACGTTTGTATCAGTACATTTTAAGATCTTGGGTAACTTCATGGAAGAACAATTATGGGCCTGACCAGCTGAAATACAAGGAAGTCTTTACCACCTGTGAAATCCTGTGGCCCACAGGCCAGGTGATACAATCCAGATCGGGGCACACACAGCCCACCACTGAATCCACTCTCTCAGGTCCTTCAGGACACGTGGAAAAGACAGTGTCATCTGATACCCGCAACAACTGAAAAATGGTGTTTCTAGCCCAACATAACTGACATGGCATTTGAAATGAAGACTGGGATGAGAAGCAGGCATTCACACTGCAGGTTTGGGAACCCACCAAGCAACACAGAGACTTTTGAGTCTTATTTCAGTAAGAGCAGCCAAAACAAAAGGTAACATGGACCATTAGACTGATCAGTTCTCATGAACACACACAGACAGGCATCCATCAGACAATGTTTACTGACCTGTGAGCTCTTGGAAAAGCCTCAGCGTATCAAGGACCTAACCAGACAGGGTTTGTGCCTGATTTTGAAAAGCATGGAAGTGGGATCAAAGAGTAAGAGCAATGAGCTACTCTGTATGCATCTACAATGCAAGCAGCACAGTATATATGCAGTACTATCTGCATTTTTCCCATATATTCAGACACAGAAAACACTACAAATAAAAGATCTCATATAACAGTTTAAAACATGATCAACATTTCAAATCGAAACATTTATGCCAGGAATTGGATCATTATATTTAATTGAGATAAACAAGGAAGAAATCTAAGGTGTTTCAGAAATTACTTCTCAGAAATATTTCAGTTTATGGGAAATAAAAGATTGAGATTTTACTGGAATGAAAACCCTGAAGAAACACAGACCCAAGAAAGAATGAAATACAGCTAAGAAAAAAGCAAGAGAGAAAATCAATAGGAACCTTCCTGTTGACCATAGGGCACAAGCCATTCAGAACAAGCAGGCAGAGGAGAAACAAACTATTTGCACAAAATGAACTCAATACACTTGAGATTAAAAACCATGGCAATATTCCCATGGTTTGCCTCTTTCCAACCCATTCTCCTAATTTTTGAATGTGTTCAGTGAGTAATTTGTCACTACAGCCATCAACTGCAGAGTGACGCTCTCTCTTTCCCTATGCAGAAAGCAGTCTCCATGAATCCTTGCTTTGAAGTTTCTTTTTGTGATGGAAAACCAAATTAAATGGGAAATTTTTCATTTTGTAGACACAAAATCAAGTCACAGTGCAAATACTTGACTAATGAATCTGACAAAAAAACCCTGATTTTTGTGGTAGAAAAAGCTGAGTTCAGTAGGTATGTTAGCTCCACCCTGATCTCCATTTGGCACACAGTAAAAATCTTCAAGTAGAAATTACACAGTTTCATAGGGAAAAAAATAAAAATATAAGGAGCTAAATCTCTTCTTTTTAAACAATCATTTCATACAAAAATAAGAACTAGTCCTTGCAAAACATGTTCAGATTCTCTGACCTCAGCATACAAGAGTTTGAAGTGTAATCATCATCACTTGTTATTCTATTTACTTTTTCGCTTCTTAAGACTCCTAATGCCAGTTTACCTACAAAAAGCTGATTAAGATCAAAAGCTCCTCATAACTGCTCACTTCAATCTTTCTAGAAAGAACAAATCACTTCAAAAGCAGCAGAATGATCTGCCTACCTAATTTTAAAAGCTTCAAATTTGACAAAATGCCAGAAATCAACACACTAAATTTTTTAAGTTAAATCTAAGTTATGCCTAGACTATTTTAAATGTAAGGTATACCTGAAACAGTCTATATTTAACAGCATTAATATTTCTATATTTAGAAATGCACCCTCTTCATAAAGTATATATTTAGAAACTAAAAATAGATGGGTGTAGCTCCCAAAATACATAATTGGTATTTTTAAAAAATTTCTATTTTACTGGAACTCCATAGAGCTAGGACCAATAAAAGATACAAGGCTAGTGTGAACTAGAATTCACTTTTCTTTGGGGGGGGGAACACATCACACAAAAAAACCCCAAAGAGGTCATTCCTCTTCACAGCATTTTTATGCAAGAGAGGTGGAGAAGCAAGCTATATCTTCACTGTCTGGACTCCCCAAAACCTATCCCCATCTTATCATCTTGCACTCCTTCCTTAGAGGCTCAGTCCTTCCTCCTACAATGTGTGCAGCTCACTTGCTAAATTTTGAAATGTGCCACCTTAGTGAGTTTTCTCATGATGCCTTCGCTACAATGCTTATTAGAAACCCAAACCAGATCATCAGTACATTAGAGAAATAACCTGCTGTGCTACTACCACATCACTGTATCCATCTGTCAAGACCCACTTTTGCCCTTCTCTTGTAACTAGGGTGCCAGCTCTTTCAGGCAAATGCCACGTATTTTTTCTTATCTGTGTAATACTTATCACAACATTTTTCCTGATTCTTGATTAACTAGGAGGATTACAGTTGCTTTGCTAGAATGCAAACAAGAAAAAATTGGTGTAATAACCACCAGCTCATGTAAGCATCCTTACCTCATGAAATATAGTCAAGTGAATCTACAGGTAGTCTCCAGGCACTATTTTGGATACGGGTAAGACTCTCCCAGTAGGACCTCCCATTAACTGTGAAAATAATATTGTTAATTACTTATCAGTGAGAACCTGAATTCAAAGAAGCTGGGGCAAATACATTAACCTCAGTCCCTCAATTCATCTGAAGTACTCTAAATTCCAGCTGTCTCACCATTTGTAGTCCTATGTTCAAGTTAAAATGATACCATTTTATGTTGCTAATGCAAAAAAAACCCTGCATCACACTGAAAAGTCACAGCATGCACTAAATACAGTGAAAAATTATCACTTTCAACTAATTTAACAGAACTGTCCAGCTGTCAACAGCAGCCTAGCACCAAAGCAAGGGGCTGAGGAACAGCACTGATGTGCAGATTAAATGCAAAGGCCAAGATGCTCCATTAGCACATCCATGAAGGGTCTTTATGAGCTTCCATGAAACTGTAAGAGTACAGAAAGAAGAGTCTTGCACAGGTCAGTAATGCCAGATCCTCTGCAGAATTGCTACATGTTTTGATATAAGCTACAACTTAATATATTTTGGATGTCTGTTCCGAGCGTTACCTGTGGCATTTTGGCTGGCTCGCCGCTAGATCAAATGTCACCCAATCAGAGCAAGAACTGCATCCATCACAGTGTAGCAACCGGGCAGTGTCACCCATCAGAGGGCCAGGAGGCTCAGCACTCTTGACAGCCACCGAAACCTTTGCGGCAAACAAGCCCATGCTGCCTGCTAGAGCAGTAAAAGGACCAGAACTGCTGACTGGTAGTGGCAGCAACACTTCTTCCTCTGGAAAATGTCATCTGAAATTCTGAAAGTGTCATCTCCAAGATTTCCTAGCCCAAAGGCACATCACACATCCTACACCGTCACTGGAGCTCAAACGCCAATCTTGACATTATATTACAGTCCTAAAAGGGTGAGACACTGATGTACTTTCTGCGCAAAGATGAGACGGAGCCCTCAGACCACTAGATACAACTTTTCAAGTGACAGTAAAAATCCCATAGCATTTCTCACTTTAATTAATACTTCCATCCAGCCACCCATGCTAAATATGGCCTGTCAGCATTCATGTTTTCAGATTTCCTACTGAAACCCATTTGCCACAGAAAAATTACTTCTAAGGATGAACAGAAACCAGATGTGTCCAGAAACAAGAATGAAAAGACCCTGTAACTGGGCTCATGACTAAAGTAAATTAAAGGACTGAGTGGGTAAAAGGAACAGCATTTTGATGACATATTTTTGCTAATATCTTACAGCAAAGGTCTTACGGAAAATTATCAGGGATACCCATCAATACCCAACCTCATACAGCAAACAACTTTTGCTTATGTTCTCTATTCCACCTTAAATATAATTAAAAATAATATGAATAGACCAAGAGGGAAAAATTAACATGGATTTTCTTACAAATCCATGCTTCAAAAAGCCAAACACATAAGCACCATAAAAAGAGCTGTGGCTTGTAACTAATGATGTTGGCCCACAAGTGAAAACGCAGTCAGATGGCAGAGCTGACAGACTATGCACTCACATGATATGAACACCAATACAACAGTGCCATCGCCACAGAAAATCTGAGGGTGTAACAACTGGAACAGCTGGAGAGTAACCAGTGAACTCACAGTATCTTGGCAGGATAACCATGTGGACAAAAACTTGGAAAAAAGTGGTCCAGTTGTCGTAAGACCACATAAAGGGCAACATGAGCAAAGGATGAACTTCAGAGAAATACTGATTGTGTCAAATCTAAAAAAAAAAAAAGGAACTGTGGTTGCAGCACAGCATGTGAGACAGCAGGCCCACACAAGATAATACGTTACGCTAAGACTCACCTTGCATCCCTGCCTAAAGGGCCAAGTTGGTACAGATGAAGGAAGGCAACGGCTGCACTTAACATCCCATCTCCTCTGGAAGGGTGTTGTGGGAGTCAGCTAATTAATGGGGCAGAACAAATGAAACCATCAAGGGCTACAGAAGACTAGTCTGAGCTCTCTGAAAGTCAAAGTCTTGCCACCCAGAACAAAACATTTCATTCCATTTTCTTCCTCCATACAAACTGCCCCAGTTTGCTTTGGTGATACATCTAAAGTGGAACAACTTGTCCTTGATCTACGATTGATGCTTACAGCAGAACCCATGAGACACTAGCTGCATTTCTGTGAACGTCGCAGAAACAAAACTACAGAGCACCAGTTCTTCAATATTTCATGAAGAAAGCTGACAAAATATTTACAACCGTAGCAAACTGCAGAGCGATTTCACAAAGGCATACTCTGCTACCAATCTGGCACATGTTCGTTCCACTACTATGCTTCCATTTGAAAAGCTAGAAAATGAGAGTGGAAAGAATCCTTTAAACACAACCTTGCTATATATGCTAGTATGAGAGGATTATTTAATGGAATTGGGAAATACTTGTAGCTAAAGATGACCAACAAGAATACAGTGCGCCACCTGGAGTTATTGCCATCTGCTTCTATGTTCTTGATGTCTTACTTTACTCTTCGGTATCTGTGTTCAATTTGCTGTCTTGCGCATTCTGTTTAACTGCACAAGTAGCAACATACCTATAGCAAGAGCTGGATGAAGTCCTAAAGCAAAATACCATCAACAGCAAAAGGTGGAACGACAATCCAGGAATCAGAGAATCAAAACATTAACTCAAATACAATATGCAGAGTTGCAGACAGGGGTCTAAGATACCACCTCTCTGATTAATCAAGAGGACTGTCACCAGGCTGTCGTCTAACCACCAGGAACATACCAGTCTGCATTCACAGAAAACAAAAGTTCAGGTAGCAGAGTGCCAGCGCTGCAGCCACACGAACCGCCTGCTGCAACACTTGGCACGGGGAGCCCACAGCCTGCCTTCACGCGGCCACGCAGCAGTGGCAGCAGGCCGGCAGTGGCATCACCAGGCCAGCATATGCCACGCTGTCAGAGCGGGGCAAAAATAACCACGCCAGCCTCATGACACAGAGCAGCAAGACCGTTTCATAACAGCGTTCACCTGCTAACTTGCCTAATGCAAAGTGATCAGAGCTTATGTTTAAACCCCACCAAAGGCGACGCTACCGACCCTCTCTGACTTAATAGACAGAGAAACTGCGGGTCACGGCGAGAGCCCGGTGCTGCTGCCCTCGTGTTACGGTAGGGCCAACCTATTTTAGACCGAAAGCGGCCGGCCGGCACCTACCCACTCCGCGTCCCCGCGGGCTGCGCTCGGCCACCGGTGCGGAACGTCGCGGGAGGAGCGCCGGGAAGCGGCGGGGGCGGCCCTCCCGGCCCGGGGACACGGCGAGGCAGAAACACCCCACCCCCCCCGCCGGGCACAAGTGTCGCGCCCCCTCCCCGCGCCCCGCCCGGCTGCACCTGCGCTGCGCTCCCCGGGACGCGGCTCCACAGGCCGCGGGCCCGGCCCCCGTCATGGCGGGGCAGATCGGCCCGGCCCGGCCCGGCACGCCGGCCTCGGCCGCGCGCGTCAGCGCCGAGGCTCCACGGCCCCCCGGGCTCCGCAGGGGGAGCCCGCCGCGGACACGGCGCCCCGCGGCCTGTGCCGGCGGCCTCCCCCCTCCCCGCCCCGAGCGCCCCGCACTCACGGCGCGACCGGCGGCAGGCAGGCGAGCGCGGCGGCAGGAAGCGGCAGAGGAAGCTGGGCCTTAGCCAGTCCCGCTCCGCTCCGCTCCGCCCGGCGCGGCCCGCCCCCGGCCCCGCCGCGCCGCTCCCCGCCCCAGCCTCAGCCTCAGCCCGGACGGCTCCCCGCAGGCCCCGGGCGGCCGGGCGGGCTGTCCCCGGCGCCGTAGGAGCTGGCAAGGGGGGGGCGGCCGGGGGCAGGTAGCGTGGAGGGCGGGTGGCACCGGGGGGTGGTGCCGGGTCGGGGATGAAATGCGTCTTCCCGGTAGGAAGGGCGGCGGGGCGGGAGCTTGCCGTGGCCCGCCGAGGGGCGACAGGTGGCGGCGGGTCCGCCTGCGGGGCGCCCTGGGGACTCAGTGCAGAGAAGGGCAGGGGGTGCGGAGGGAGGGGGACGTGACGGGGTCACCTCCGCATCAGAGTTTGGCTGAAAGACCTGGGGACACCGCAGTAGGTTTGTGGGCGAGGGGAGCAGGCCAGCAGGCTCGTCTGTGCGCAGGGGTGCGGATGGTCGTACCTAGAGGCTGTGCACAGGGGTCTGGGCCCTGCCTGGGGTTTCAGGGCAGCCACTGGGGAGTGACTGGAGGGAGGTCAGAGCCAAAGGTGCTTGTCCCAGCCGAGGGACTGGCAGAGTAGAGGGGGTCCAGTGTGAAAGGGATGAGGAGCTAGTGGAAACTGGGATGGAGATTAAACTCAACATGTGGCTAAACAGCAAGGGAGGCTTTATTTGGACAGAAGGCAAATCTGAATTAAGGATTGAGAGATGGTTTTATTGGAATAAGCTTATCCAGTGGTAAACCATAGAGCAAAAAGGAGATGTTTGCTGTGTTGCCCCTCAAAAACCAAGGATGGAGAACCTGTAGTGGATCTGCTGACAAGCAGACTGAAAGAATGGTTAGAGAAGCACGTAGAAGTCATTGGACCAAGCAAAGGCAAGATGTCAGGAAGGGTATTGTTGAAAGAGGTTGTCAGATTAAGCAGGATTTGATTTAGGTAGGAAGAATTCTTTAGGCACTTCAGTGACAGTGGTGACAACCGAGCACAAAGATCGGCAGGCAGGCTGCAGACTATGTAACAGAGGAGCCCAGACACGGGTTGTGAACACCATGTTTGTGGGGTCTGTATGTGAAGGGGTGAAAGAGTATGGGACAGCAACCTGAAACAAACTGGATCAAGAGGTGGGTCCTTCCTTCTCTGCACAGGAGAGATTAGAGAATTATTGCACGGCAGGAGTAGTAACTAAAAGGTTAAAGAGAAGGAGGGAAAAGTGAACATGAAGGGAAATATGCTAATTTAGCACAGGAGAGGAGACTAGAAATATGTGGAAAAGGTAGAACATCAGGGCACTGGCAGAAGGGGAAGGCAAGCAAGGGAGGTAGAAAAGATGTGACAAAATTTTTCCCAAAGGAAATGGTTTGACTTCTGTGCAGAGAATAAGGACAGCAGGCTTTATGCATAGTTTCCCATCATGTTGAGAAAAATGGGATATAAATTAGAGTTGCATGTTAGGAAAACAGATATGTCACAGGAATCAGCCAGGTCCCCAGTTTTCCTCCAGAAGCACTCAACAAGGCAAAAGCAGAGCCAAAGAAAGCCAAAGCTGAGATAGAATCATGTTTGGGGTTTGGTAATTAGAGACAATGAAGGGTCAATGGCAGAGAAGAAAGAAACACAAAGAGCATCAGCAATCAGAGGCATGAAAGGAAGAAAAGAGAAAGCAGAGAGGGACAGCCAAAAACAAGTCGTAGAGCATGATTAAAAGTACTGTGGGAAGGCTGAAAAGTTGGGAGGGGAGGCAGATGATAGAAAAAGAAGATGTGGTAACAAAAATATCAGAAAGGCAGTAAGACCTGATGAAAAACTAGGTCTGAGAACCATTTCTTCAATCAACAAAGGCTTCAGTGAAATGTGAGATGAGGATAAAGAATGTGTAAGGGTAATGCAGCGGGTTAATCGTGCCACTGGCGATGAGCGAGGGAGGCTGTGCAGAAATGGAGAGAGAGTCCCAAGAGGTGAAATTAAGAAAGCTGCTGAGGAAAGGTTGAGTGACTGCTAGATGACAGGCCATGAAGGCAAGAGAATTGAAACGTGCTGCTTTCCCCCCTTTCACCGATTGGGGGAGTTTGCCTAACTTGATCTCCTCTGACTTCAAACTCTGCCTTTCACAAGATAGCTAGTAGGTCATTCCTATTTCCGCAAGCAAGCTAGTGTGTTCTCCCTTTGTGTGTGTGTATGTATGATCCAGGCACAAATTAAAGCCGTAAAATAACTTATAAAAATGCAACATCATGTGAATATGCATTTTATGCAAGTGTCCTGACACTCCACATCACACACTTTATAGTGATATATGCAATAAATGGAGACTGTGGTTGTTATTTTACTACAGATAAAATACCTAGTAAAGAGAATTTCTAGAAGTCTATTCTACCCAAACCTTGTTGAAAATGCAATCACATAAAACTTTTGACTCATATATAGATTTACTGCTTCAAAGAGAATTTGCAAATGCCTGTCAAGGGGGCCATATGGAGAGGCTGGCAGAAGGGCAGCTAGTGAACCAGTTATATGTGCCAAGTTCAATTTGTCACACTTTACAGTACCAAGAAATATTTTGTTCTCGTTTTGAGAAGGAAAACCTTCATTAGTAAAGATTCAACAACATACTCATCAAAATGCATCTTTTATGAAGAGAAAAGATCCAGCATGTCTGCCTTTAAAGACTGGAACTGCTGCAAGGCAATGTATCTACAAAGGTATATAGTAAATACAGAATGATTTAAAATGCATTGAGCCCTCATTTCTCCACTTGAAACATGGCTGTCAGTCCCTGGTGCTGGAAGACTGGTGGCTTTCAAAACCAAAGCATACCCAAACTGGGGATGCTGGTACTGCCCTTGGACCACAGCTCCTGTGGCTGTAAGAGAGCAATGAATGGCAAGGGTGAAAACGATGCAGGCCAGTGCTAAAATCACCTTTTCTCCTTAGGTGTAACACTGAAGGTTGGGGTTTTTTTAGTTGCGTTGCATGGATATGGTATCAAAATTAGTTATCCCTGATCAAACCTCCCAGCAGTTGGTACTTCAAGGCTTCTTAACAGTTTGGCTGAGTTGTGAAAATGACCGTGCCAGGGCAGCGGCAGTTGCTGGCTGTACTGACACCCGCACTGGGGGCTGCCTCATGAAGCGGCTCGCCCGCGGCTGGTGGGCCCGGGCCGCTTGGCTCCATGCGGCTCTGGCCAAAGCCAGGCCTGCCCTGAGCCCAGGGGCTCACTGGCGGTGCCCGGCCTTAAGCTCTTCGGCTGTGTCATCAACATCGAGTCATAAATTGTCAGAAATCGGAGGGATTCGCAAGGAAAACAAACCGGAAAATGGATTGCTTTTAACCCACCCTGGCCACGCCGCTGGCGCCCTCCCAGCCACGGGCCGGGCCAGCGCCGGTTGAAGGCCTCCGCGCCCCCGCCACTGAGAAGAAGGCGGTGCCGCCCGGGGCGCCGTCTCCTCCCCCGCCGGCGGGGGCGGCCGCCATCTTCGGAGGCGGGTGATGGCGGCCGGAGGCCGGTGCTGGCGGCGGGCGGCGCGGGCCCTACGGGCGGCGAGCGGCTGGTGGCGGGCGGCGGCGCCCGGTGAGGCGGGGAGCGGAGCGGGCGGCTGGGCCTCTCCGAGGGCGGGCGGTGGGGTGAGGTTTGCCGGCGCCCGGGGTAGTCACCGTGTGAAGGTGCTAAACCTCGTAGGGGGCCATGGCCTTCCCCGAGGGGCGGGGACAGTGGGGGCCTGCGCCGGGCTCACGGGCTGCGCCTCCTGGTCTGGTCCCGGCGCGGCGGATGCCACCAGCCGCGGCCTCTGCACCGGCGGGGCGCCCGGCCTTTCCTACCAAGAGCTCAAAGACTTGAAGAAGACCGGCGTCCTCCACATCGACGTGCGGGAGAGGTGGGAGATCGACAGATCCGGAAAAATCCCAGCATCCATCAACATACCGCGTAAGTTATGAACCTGCTACACGGAGGCGTTGGGTGTTCCCTTGGCTTGGCGGTCAAGTCTGTGGGTAGGTGGCCATGACTGAGCAAGGAGGAGCTTTGCTAGGCCGCTGCTGCTGTGTTGCGAGGCTAACCTTTTCCTCCAGAGGAACTAGAAGCCTTACGGTGTAAGCTTGTCTGTGAATGGAGAATAAACAAGACCTCCTTTCCCCCACCACCCCTTATATTTCCCAGTGGGTGAATTAGTGGAAGCTCTACAAATGGACCCAGCGGAGTTCAAGGAGCAGTACAATCAAAAAATGCCAACCAAGACAGACCTTGTGGTTTTCTCCTGTTTGGCAGGAACAAGAAGTAAACAAGCACTTGGTTTTGCCACGTCCTTGGGTTTCAGCAGGTATGACGTGTGTGTTAAGGATGGGATTAGTGCAGCCTCCCCCCATGAAGCAGAACTTATACTTGGCTTCTTGCGGGCAAGGGTAAAATTGTAAGTGTGGGATATGAACTAAACTGGTATTTGAATTAGACACTGCCTCTTGTCTCTGCTGAACATTGAAAGACACCATTGGGTGTTCAGCAAAGTGTGGTGTATTGCCCTGTGAAACAACCCTTCAGCAGCTCTGCATGTGTGCCGCAGGTGACGCAATCCGCTGCAGGACTGTGCTGCCACTGAAGGGTCCTTCTGCTTCTTAGGGGTCCCTCCCCAAGATGTTGTTTCTTTATACAGCTTCATAAGCACTAGTCCTGAGACAGAGGATGACTGGAAAAGTGGAGAACTGCTTGCTTTGGTAGAAGTGCAATCTTAGATTAAATAGTTGATGAAACCACACCCTTTGTTAAGTTGTAGTTCTATCTGTGCAGTTCCCTGTTGACAAAGTACACCTTCACTTTAAGTAAAATGTTGGATTGTTTCCCATAGTAAAGCAATGAAGGCAGTGGCTAAGAAGACAATGAGATTGACAGAGTGAAAGCAAAAGCAGCGTTTAGTTGGCATAATTGTTACACATGTGCCAGGAGAGGTGCCTTGCTGGCCTGAAGACTGCAGAAGATTTTAAAAATTGGTTGTTTGTACATGTTTTCACTGAACTGCAATTCATTAACTGGAATATCCATGCCAATTCTAGTCAAAAGTATGGAACCACATTCTTTTTTTATAAATATGTGGGTTTAATAAGTGTAAAATATCTTCCATTACCTGTTTTTTATGCTGCCTAATTGAAGCAGCCAGTATTGTGTTGCACGGTGGGTTTTTGTTTTCCAGTTTTATGCAGGCTTATGTCAGATCTATAGAGTGTGTAGGTTTGCAAGGAAGTAAAGATCAGTGCACTGCCTTTATTTGATGACATCTCAAGTATTGGACGTAATAACATGCAAATCTCCCACACACTGAGTCCATTTAAAAAAAAAAAAAAAAAGAAGTGGCAATGGGTTTTATTGATCTGGCTGCTACTACTTGCTTGATGCTTGATCTCCAGCACAGTGTAATTTGGAAAAAAAGGCTTGCAGAACACACTGCATGGAAGCAGGCAGTATTAGAGTGCAAGTAATGTCAATCTAGCTCATTGAACCTAGGTGCAAGTGTATTTGATTGCAGTGAATTTCTTCATGGTTTTTTTTCTCTTTTTTGTTTTGGTTTGGGTTTATTGCCATGTCCTCTTAGGCATCTTTTTCAGGAAGAGTCCTTCTTGACATTGTATCTTCTGCATATTTTCAGAGTTCAGCAGTATGCTGGTGGCTTTCAGGACTGGGTAAAACATGAACCTCCAGAGAAAAAATGACTGCCGCAACTGTTGCCCCATCAAGGCTTCAGGATGGTTTGTTGGTTTTAGCAATCAAACTACGTGCATTCCACTTCCAGAATACAGCTAGCTCACTCCTGTTTTCTTGTGTAAATGGACATTCACCTCCAAATAGCCATGTATATCAATTGCTTGGTTTAAATTATATGTAAAGACTACAACATGAACAGGGGACATAATATTTGTTCAGTGTTTACTTTGGGCTATGTTTTTTGGTGAAGGTATATGAAGAAAAACCTAAGTGCTTATTACGCATACCAAGATTTTTGTATGATGTAGTTTATGACTGTTTAAACTATTGATGATAAGGCAAATAAAATTATTCTTTTCCAAATAACTGTGTTGGGTAGTTTCTTTAGAATAGTTAAACTGCAGGTATTCTAATAGAATTGGGATAACTGCCCTGAGCACTGTTCATTATACTTCATGTGTAACTGAAGTTTTAAAACAGTTGCAGTGTTTTCAAAGAGTCCAAGTAGAGTACAGATTTTTAGGTTTGTGCAGTGTGACCTTAAGGCCAAAACTTCACTACTGGTCAGAAAATAAAAAGGGAAACTGACCTGATGATAGAATACTCACTATTGAAAATGTTGTGTGACTCCTTATTTTAAAAGTATATCCTTCTCTATATGTAGATCTGTTTCTAAACACAAAATGCTATTGCATTCAGTCGTCAGCAGTTCCCTCAGCAGTTCAGTAGCAAGTGACAACCTGCCAATATTTGAAGTTATTATTACAAACCATTTTAGGATGGAAAACCTGAGGTGTCCAACTCCCTGCCTTGTTTTTATGCACGTTAATTTTCATGTCTTAAACGTTAAAAAACAAACCAACCCATCCCATCCCTACCTATAATTCTGCATAGTCATAACTTTAAGGATTTTTTGTTTTTTAATGCTGTTAGTAGTTCAGGGGAAGTAGAAAGGTGAATTGCTTTGGCCCTGAGAAAATTTAAGTCATAGCACAGAAGTTGAGGACTCTACAGGACGTTTGAAAAAAAGAATTAAAATTTCACCTTCTGCTGTAATCAGTATTGTAAGCAACGTGAACTTACCCTACAGCTCTTCCATTTGACAGTGCAGTCTGTATGGTGAGAAGAGGATCTAAAACATACACCTTCTCAAATTCAGAGAAATAACTAATCTTACCAGCATTTTATTTTGAGTAAGTTCCACAGTCTCTCTGCAGTCATTTGCTTCTAGAGGACAACTCCTCTAGTTACCACAGCCAGCTGTGCTACCCCAACATTCTATCTTAGAGAGGTTTCTGTTCTCTCATCTTCACTAATAATTAAGAGACCCTGTAGTGTTACTGCCATAATAGTGAGTAACGAGGGCATTTTTCTTTAAAATATCATTGCCTTTTTGGTGGTCTTATTGGTATACTTTATTTCTAATCCATACAAAAAACCCCAAACAATTTAAGAACCGTGATTTAGACATTGCCAAAACACTAGTTTATTTTAACTGATGACTTAGTGGGAGTAAGATGAAATTAAAATGGCAGGATGAGTATGGATGTTATCTTGCTGTGATCAATTACTCTACAATTCTTGCTATCTTACTCTTGAAGGTCTTTTTCAGACTGAAATAGGAAGAATAACAGATGCCAACAGTGCCGTTTCATTTAGCCAGATGCTATTATCTATTAATTTTGCCTGTTTAATATGAGCTAGGTGGTCAGTTTCACAGTGCTGTGGGCACATGCTCAAAGGGGCAACTGAAGCCTGCTGTTGGCTGCATTGTGCCAGGCCTCACCAGGACTAATGATGCCTTTTGATCTACATCATTAAGATCAGATCGTACAGAAAGTTTGAGATGCACTGAAAATATTTAGCTAAATGTGTAATTAATCATGCCTAGCTGTATTGACCAAGCCACCAAACTTCGCTATCTAGATGAAGAAAGCAAGGAGACCTAATCAACTAAACTTAGTCACAACTTAGTCTGAAGTGGCCAATGCTTCCTTTTGTAGCTACACCAAAGTTTGTTGGGAACAGCTAAAACCACATAGCCACAAAAAACAAACAACAGTTACATTTCGTCACATCAAGGTCTGTCTAGCCCATTATTTTGTTTGGCAGCAACTGGTAATAAACATCTGAAGAAAAGCATAAAACGGGGTGAGTAGGTAGGGACACAATCCCCAGATTACTCTCATTTACAACTCAGATTACTTTGATACTTCCTTCAGGCTTTGCATGTCTTGGTATATTTGGGTATTTGTAAATTTTCAACACAAACTCCCAGCAGTCACAGCAAGCTGCATTGGGTTTAACAATAAGTTGTGAGAAGTCTTTCCCTTTGTTGCTTCTCAACTTGCCATGTATCATTTCCATTGGATGCTCCTGCTTCTGTCAGAAGTGATGAACAGTCGCCACCTTGGTCTTCACACCACTGATGATTTTTCTAGACCTCTGTTTTCTCTTCTGAGCTGAAGAGTTGCAGATTTATTTTTTTTTTAATAGGAAAGCCAGTGTATTATACCTCTTTATTTTCATTATTTTTATTAGTCTTGGTAGATTTAGGTTTTATTAGTCTTGGTAGTTTTTTGCAAGGTGTTTCTCAAACTACTTGTAGCTTGTTAAAGTTGATGATCCTTTCTGTGTCTTCCTCTGTATCTTCCTTACATGGATAAAGGTTGCTTTTTTTCCAATGATGCTTTTTCAGTTAAGTAACTTGTCTGATGCAGTTCAGTTTGCTTCCTTTTAGATTTTTCCTTAAGTCTTTTTGGCATAGTGTTTGCTTTGACACTCCACTGTCACCTGTAACCATATAATCTATCAAAACTTTCAGCTGGCTCTCTTCTAATGAGATACCTCATTTTTATGCATTCCTTTCACTTGAAATGAAG
Organism: Falco cherrug; assembly: GCF_023634085.1. NCBI lineage: Eukaryota > Metazoa > Chordata > Aves > Falconiformes > Falconidae > Falco > Falco cherrug. The sequence goes on along the minus strand of NC_073702.1, from coordinate 209,723 downwards.
CACAGTAAAGGTATTTTTTCTCTCTGGTTGGTAGCAAAGCTGTTGAATTCACCTTATGTTCCATTTCCTGTTGTTCTAATTTACATCTTTTCTTTTTAAAACCCATCATTGAATCCAGTTCCTTTGTAGCTTATTGCCTTCCACTGTTTACACTGGAATCAGAGCTGCTAAAACTATCCCCACCTCCCCAGTAGAGAAATGACTTAAGATGTTTCTATTTACCATCAAGAAGTGCCTGATATTTTAACTCTAAGGTTTACATCGAATAAGTAATTTAGGTGTTAAGTGAAGTCTGCAAAGGCTCTTAAGCAGCAAGAAAACTTAGTCATTCCACCCAGAATTCTTCACTAATAGTGTGAAATCCCTAATTTCAAAACATTAGCTTTCTTCGCAGATTATGTGGTATATGCGAGAAGACTGATCTTTACCTCAAGAACAGCACCTGTTTAAGAACTCCACACAGTGGTCAAGTTGCATTGATTTATTTCTACTCCCCGAGTCCACATTACAAATAGCACATTTTAGACTTCAAGAAACAAAGGCAAATAGCCGAATTCCACTTCAACAATCAAATGTCTATAAAAAGGTATGGATCAAATGGCAACAAGAGTAGCAAAGACCAAAATGTATATATATATCTTTTATCTCACCACAGTGGATTGGGCTTGTTTACCTACAGTTTTATGAAAATAACCTGAACAGAAATAAATGCTAGTAGCCTAATGGGCTACATACACTTCAGTTATATTTCACTGAATGACCAGACAATTACAAAGTATTTGCAAAAACTGGGTTTTTATAAGGGGTCAGTTTTTGGAACCAAGACATATCTTAAAACAAGGGGTTTTAAGATTTTCCCTCCAGTATTTCAGACCAGTGAAATGTGTTGCTTCAGAGAAAAAAAAAAAAGCTGAAAAATGTTACTGCACTTTATTTTTTTATCATTCAATTTTTATACTTGGGCAAGTCAGCATTATCATTCAAAATGAAGTTGTACAGAACTTAATTTGAAACAAAGTTACTAAAAATAAAGAAATGTGATTTAGGCCAATTCCTGACTTCAGTGGGTATCTGCCTGAGTAAGAAACACAGGATATGGCCTTCTGGTTGAAGGAATCTCATTTTCTCCAGCACATAGTTAACCAAGGAATCCCATTTCAGTTATTCTACAGCGTTGCTCTTAACATCACAATTAAAATAACTAGCCAGCATGAAGCTCACCAAAAGCTTGATCCTCTTAAATAGATTCTCTAATGAACCACACAAATTCACACTAACAGTGAAGGCAGACTAACAGTGTATATCTTGTACAAAAAAATCCACCATAAAAATTAGCAATCATATCCAGATTTGTACTTGACTGAAATATTCCAATTGTACTATACAGTACATTTACTTTCAAAAAAAAAGAAATCCTAGTATGTTGGGGTTTTTAAATTCCTAATAATTGAAATGTTTTAGGAAAACTGCAGAATCACTGTACATATTGCACTTTTCTGGTAAGCTGGGCTATTACGCTTCATGGCAAAACTATCCAAATACATCTACTGAGTAAACCAGCATTTTTCTAATCCAAAAAAAGAAACTGAGTTTCTTTCCTGCAGCTTTCATTAAAACTGTAACAATATTCTTTGAATGCTCTTCTAGGATTTGTTTCTGAAAGACTGCTCTGTTACATGTTATAGATCCATATTCATTTTTTAAAAATCAGCAAAACTCAAGGTAATGAATAGATTTAACATAGAGTGCACTATCTTCCTTCAGTCACAAACAAAATGAAGACAACACAAGTCACTAATACAGTTACACTTAGGCTTCAGGTTTCTGTCGCTTTAAAAATAGTTCACTTCAATGGCAAGTTACAATTTTCTCAAAGAAACAAAACCAATATTGAACTATTTGTTTTGAGTGGATAGTGTTAATCTTTTTCAGCTTGGTTTAACATTTGATTCCTTACACTGAAAAATCTTAGTACATTTGTTCCAGCGTCAGAGAAAATGATGCGGTTTTAGAGAAAAAGCTTTCAAAATGCTTGACACAAGCTATTTATTCTTCAAGTTCTTTGTCACAGATGATACTAAAACCTTCTGTCCATGTCATGAACACAGGAAAGATCCCAGGATGTCTTGAGTGAGTCAAAGTGGTCCATAAAGGAATTCTTTGGAATGTCTTAAGATTGGCTATAACTAGAGTTCTGGCTACCATTTGGACCCTGTTCTCCTTCACTGTTTGAAAGAAAAAAAATAAAATAAAATAAAAAGCAAACCCACATGTCTTCAAAAAGAAGCATGATATTACATTTTTATCTTTCTTTTTAATTAAAAATATGGTACTCTGAAAGTAGTAAAAACCTTTTGAAGCAAAATACTTCAACATATACACAAATAGGTTAAGATATTCTGCCCATTTTCATAAAAAATGCAAAAGTTATTCTCAGAATGCATTAATAACTTCAGTGTATCTATTTGGATAAAAATTTAAGTATATCCCCATGCAGCTGTCTGCTGAATCTACTTCTGAAGTCAACATTTCAAAGTTGACATTACATAAGCATGTGCAAAGGAATTTGCATGCGCAGATTCCCAGTGACATTTAACCACAGTAATTAAATACAACATCAAGCAGGCCTGGTTCCAACGAATCTGGCCCAGCCATGGAGCCCCACACTGCAGCTCCTATTTTCTAAGCTGTATTGATCACATTCTAATTACATTAACAGTCTCCATAAAACAATGAATGTTCTGCTGCTTGCTAGCTCCTAACAATCAGGCTGACTGTAATAGAAAGGTCTGCACTGTAAAAACATATACTATACCTCAAATTAAACATTTACTCATTGTTAAGCTAGTAGTCCAGTTTTTCCATATGTATTAAGGAAATACAGTACCTGTTTGGAGGTGGTTTTGGTTTAGGCATTTTACTAAGAATAGTAGCCATCTCTTTCCTCTCATCAAAGTTCTTCCACTGCTCATACAGCTTCAGAATAACCCTGATTATTTCTAAAATCTAATTAGAAAGAAAAGAGATTCGAAGGTCAGACACAACAGTGATTTGATCTTTGTCATAGTCAGTTTAAGTATTAAACATGCCCCGAACTGAAATTAAGCAGCAGTTTTCATACTACAGACAGAGCTGTCCCACATTTAATCTGGTCTCACAATCAACCATTTCCATTATTATTTTGATTTAACTGTGAATGGAAACCTGAACAGAATACTTTCCTTCCCATTCAACTGTATATACCACTTCTCCTCCCCTGCAAGCTAAATAGCTTTTGATTTATTTATTTTCAACTACTGCCACAGCTTATAACTATGCTACTGGGAAAATACAGACACCCAGCAGCATAATTGCAGCTAGATGACCATGGATTACCAATACAGTAACTGATGATTATCAATGTTCTGTACACGGCAGAGGCACAGCGCAGGGAAAAAACAGTTGAAAACCACATAACATTGGTCTGAATTCTTTCCTCCCAACAAACAAAGAGCCTAGGAGTGTCTAAACACTTGTTGTTGTTGTTGATAATAAGAATGTAATTGTTGACATTTCTTCTTCCACTTCTATAAGCATAAGCATTTTCTACAAGTTTGGACATCTGTCTACTGCACCTCAACTACCTTAATTTTCAATTAAATTTCTAGTGCAATAGTCTACATAAAAGGTGGATAATGTTTGGTTCATAATTTGTTTCATCATTCTCTAAATTAATAAAGTAGACGACTTCTTTTTAATACATGGTCTTGATTAAGTACTAGAACAATATATATCCTTGAAAAAAAAGTCATAGTTGGCTAAGAGGCCCATGGCATTACTGTAAAAAAATCAAGCTTAGATTGTACTGCTGGCATAAGAACCAAGACATGTAAACATTCAAACATGTTCAGTATCAAGCTTATGGTAACCTTATCTGTCAAATACAGGTTGATTCTCCTCTGCTGCCAATTTATTATCAGCCTGCTTTTACACGCATGGCAGCATAATACACAGAGGTCTTGATGCAGCATTGCATCCACACTGTGCTTAAATTTGTAGATGAATCCTGGAATACAAATACGATGCCAGGATATCATCAGTGGTACAAAGGGCCACACTGATGGCACAGAGGGCAATGGTACATCTCATCCATAATGTGCTATTTAATTCCAATCAGTTTCAAAAAAGATAGACTGAAAAATACGTGGAGAGTGAAACACCGTGATAAGGAATATAAGTACTAGTTTGGCTTGCTTGCTGGAGCTAAACAAAGGTTAAAGAAATCATCCTAAAAAGTAAAAGGAACTAGTGAAGATGAAGAACATTACTGCACCTCAGAACCTTATCAGTCTATGAAAGGGATTATTTGACATAGCATTTGCAATAGCAGGAAACTCAACTGAATGATCATGACGTCCCCCTGTTTAATGTTGACTGAAGTCACGGTTCTGGTCATCCTGGAAGTGTCAAGAATGTTTTACACTCTGCTATACTATGCACATTTATTGGGAGAAAATGAGAACAGTATGTAGGCACAATGCTGAAAGGCTAATCAGAAAATCACATGCACTAGAATTTAAAAGTCAAACTCATACTGACAATCTTGAATGATGAAAAACCCTGGGAATTCTTTTTCTGGCAAAAAATGCAAAGGATATTTGGTTTCATATTTCCATCTGAAAATGGCAGCACCAGCAACACCGTGCTGTTATGCAATGGTTCTCCCTTGACTTTCAGGGCGGGGTGATAACTGAATGACCTGACATTGTCTCCCTCCCCAAGAGATCTACCTAATTTCAACAGCACCTAACATATGATCACTGAATGAAGTTCAAATCAGTACCACAGATATGTAAGACAGTAGTTCTATACCCATGACTACCGCTTCTGATCAGTCCACAAGAGGTGGCAGGAATTAAAGAGTACCTTTTCCATATCAACAGATAGCTCAGCAAACCATTGCCTTGCATCCTTCTGCTGGACAACACAGGCTACGTGTAGGCAAGCTGCAAAGATCAGGTAACATGGATGTTGAACAAAGATCCACTCTTGATACAGTCAGAAACATTCTATTTTTTATAAACACTACACAGCTCAACAGAGAAAACTTGGGATTAATATTCTGATTTTTCTTCAAGACTTTTTAAGTCTCAAGGCAACTGTGTCAGTACTGTATGAAACACAAATTGAAGCACCTTATGAGGGCACTCTAAGGAATGCTTGTTGGTAAGACGGTGCACAGAATACATTCATTTAAAGATGACAAGAGACATTACTTGTGTTACTTACCTAGAGCTATCATGAAAGGAGGGTACAGCAGACAAAGATCAGTTCTATATGTGTCATTCACTATCCTCCTGTATAAAAAAGAACTTGTAAGTATCGACCTATTCACCTTTAGACTATATGACTTCAAAAACTGCAGTCAATTTGTAAATAGTCAGTTTCCCAGATGGTAGAGGCAGTAAAGCTGCAGAGCAAAACAGCAAGGGAAGAGATCTCTTCCCTTATGAAAATCTCTCAAAGCCTTTCATTTTTTTCCTTTGTAGTCACAGCTGAAGTTTATCTGGAAGCACTTTTATAGTACCATAAATGTCTTTCTGCAGACGGTGTTAACATATACCATAAAATAACAATCCATGTTTCACAAATACGTTAAGGGCAAGCATAAAAGTAGTATTTTTACTGTCTTTCCATATTTGAAAAACAGTTCAAGACTGCTAACACAGCTAAAAAGCTCCTACATACTGCTTCCACCTCCTACAAGATACAACAGAAAGCCAACGTTTGTAGAAACAATACTTCTACTCATGGTCACCAGTAGTGTAAAAACTTGTGCTATTAGAGCTAGTCTAAAAATAAAAAATAGACCATTGCAAAGTAAACTCATTACAGGGTTAAAGACAGAACACGCTAAGTCAGGGACGTATACCTGCACAGGCTAACTAGGGCACCTTTTGTATTCAAATATGGCTAAGCCTACTTTTGGTTAACCATCTTTGAAGCATAACTGTTAGAACACTTGCTTTCTTGCTGAAAGGAGGCACTATTGTTAACCACTGTCTTCATTACCATGCGAGAGGTAGCAGCATGTCTTCTTGGCCCATATCTTGCACATATTGGAGCAAAGGTCTATAAGGATGATATACTATCAAACAGCAGTCCTAGGAAAAATGTCAGTGGGATAAAAGTTAAGATTACAATGCAGAATGTTTTGTCAGTTCATATTAAAAACATTTGGTTCACAAGTCAATTACTGATTATTTTTTTTAAGCAGCTTTCCAACACCTAACCCTGCTCTAATGAGGACAGTGCTCTCTCCAGAATACCATTACATAGCATGGTTGCCAGTCTGTCAACGTCCTTCCCCTAAGAGAGAGAGAAAGCCACATCTGCAGCACACTGAAACCTCATTTGCTTACAAACCCGTAATTCCCACTTGGAAATACAAAACACTGCCAAAAAACAGTCTGTCACTAAAGACCATACACAGAAAGCATGCCAAAATAATTGACACTGGTTTGGAAAAAAGGAAAGAAAGAAAAAAGTCCACTGCTCTCAAATCCCCTCTTTTCAGGCCCAGCTTGGTGTAAACAAGAAGGAATAACCCTCGCTGAAAGCAGCCAACTGTATGGATACTATAAGGGAAAAGCTGCATTAAGTTACATGTGCTGAACACTGAAGCACAACACAGTTATTATCCATACTATATATTGCATAGCATACTGGAAAAGTAAGTTAATCCCCAAAATGTAACTTCTTGCAAATGCAGTTACTTGTGATAAAACTCCTGCCTACAAAACTCAACAGTTACTGCCGTGTACAGCACCAGTATCAAGGACTAAATCTAAATGGGATATCTAAAAAAAGAGTTATAACAACTGTAGGCACAGACAAAAAAATCCCTGGATCCGACCTCCTCTGTGTCCTGTTCCCAAAACACATCCTTTCTTAGTTGCTGCCTAACTCACTAGGCTCCTCCCTGGTTTCTCTCTCCTTTTCTCGGCACTTGAGCAGAACTACTCTAGTACAGCAAGCTGGGTGCCTAACCCATCCAAGTCCAACCCTTATGAATAAATTAGGCACTAAGCCCCCTGAGAAGCCTGGGTTGCATTCTTCCAACTGCCCTAGAAAACACAGCAATGGGATAGCAAGCCTTACAAAAAGCAGGTACACCTTCTTTCTGTGAAAGTGGCTGGAAGAAAATGTCACATTGCGCTCCCTTCATCCACCAGCCTAATAGTTACAGCACCGCCTCAGGAAATGGGAGGCCCTCAGGTTTCTTCCTCACAGGACTGAAACCCACATCTCACTTCCTAGAAGATGTCTCTAATTACCAGGTTATACATTAGCCTGAGTGGGATACTACCCACACCTTCTGCTGAAGCTGTAACGTATATGTATAGCTCCAGATTCTTCCAGGCAAGAAGAGGAGGCCATAGAAAAATACAACCCTTTATGCTCCTGACAGGCCACTCATCTGGGGAAATAAGGATACTGACTTCCTAGTCTCTGCATCAAGACTTAAATATAGTTACCTTTCTTTTAAAAACAGAAGCCATCCCGGAAAGAGAACTTAGGCTTTACCATTCCCAGCAGCGCTCTAATCACTAGGATGCAGAGCTGTACACACTCTGCCCCCACCGCTCACAGGCTGCCCTCCTTACTGTTGCTAAGTCCAGCCTCAACACAAAGAGGTGAGAATGCCCTCACTCAGCCTAGATAATAGCACAGTAATTATGGCATTCTGCTGAAAATGTAAATGTTAGACCTTCATGGACATCATTCTAAAATTGGAGTGGGAAAAAAAACAAGGCAGCATAATGTGTATTTCATAGTACAAAATTCACAATATTATTCATCAGTAAAAAGTAAACTGAGGCAACAGTATTTAAAAAAAAAAGGGTAAACCACAAAAAAACCCACCACCTACCATTAATTCTAAGAGATAGAATTCACATTCTAGTATCTGCAAAGAAGTAAAATCACAGTTAAAAAGCAGCATGTTTCAGACAGTAGAAACAATTAACTGGCATTCAGTTTAACATCATGAATGCACAGGAATTCTCAACACATTTCCAACAGTGATAAATGCATTTCATCTGAAACTACAAGACCAAAGAAAAATCAAACTATTATTAGCCATTGCCTTACCACGATTATAACTTAACTCTAGTCATAGTAACAATGCATTTAAACATTTTGGATCAAGTTTACTATGAAAGACTACTTCACAGACAGTACTTCTCTGATTTATTTCAACACCTGGCAGCAGCAAATCGTTCCTAGTGTATAAACATTTAACATCAATAGAGAAGTTCTTTTGTAGCATTAGAGCCTCTTTATCAGGCCAAATGGCCTTTTGAAATATTTTCAGATTTAATTTCATATGAAATATTCTGTTCAATTGTAACAACTAAATCAGCTCTCATTTTCCATAGAGCTAGTGATGTACTAGTGATATCAAGGAAAAGACAGGACCGCTTTGGCTACAGGAAAGCAGTACTCTGAAATATATTTCCATTTGCCTTTATCTATAAAATAGCAGCAGCCCAGTTTTATTGCAAGGTCTTAAGATATTTTATATTCTGATGTATCATTTGGCTTTCTAGATTGGGTGAAAAGCAAATCAACAAAAAAGTAGTATTTGTCACAGTCAATCTAAAAATAATGAGATCTGTTTAACTTTCAAACACTACAGCACAGGTCAAAACTGGTTTCAAGAAAAATTACATTTCTCAGCATTGTGACTGAGAATGCCTTGCAAACCACTGGTAAATCTAAATTTTAAATAACAAATAAAAATTATTTTTAAAAGGCCATTACATTTTACAGGCAAAATAAAACTGCTCATGTGTGCAAGGGCTATTTACCTTCCCTGGAGCAATGTATTTGTAAACAAGAAGATTCAAAAAAAGCTAAATCTCTTTTTCTATCATACCATATAAAAATTATTATTTCAGTCACCCAGTCACGTCACTTCTCTTTATAGCATTCCTGTCAATGATTTAAGGAAAGGAGATTATGTAAGATTTATTACTTTAAAACTAACTTTCCCAATAATCTATCCAAACTAATTATCAGCAACCTGACATATGAGTATGAAAAATATTTTTTATCTTAATTTCCCGCTAACAATTACTTGTCTTTTAATTTCTTTGATCAAGTTGTATTTCAAACGGCATACTTACATGGTTCATCCTATAAGGAAACTCCTTCGGAAAGGCATATGAAAACCTAGTTTTCACTACAGTAAAGAGAAATCAGTATGTTAAAAATTATGTAATTAATACTTTTTACTTCTTTCCATTTCTATTAATTCATCTGTATATAGCTCTTAAAATCCACTTCGTTGCACAACCGCTTGCAGTACAAAAGGTTTGTATTTGAAAAAGAAAAGTTATAAAATTCAAGATCCTGAAAGGAAAATACACCTGAAATCCAGATTTGCACAGATACTCTGCCAGAGTCATCTGTCTGCTGCTTTGGGCACTATTAAATCTTCTGGTTAACAAGCAACTAGCTTATGGGTACCTAACTTCCCACAAGTTATCATTCACAGAGCTATCAAGCTACTGATGTCACCCCAAATGTGGTGATCTCTTCAGGATCTCAGTTCCAATGCTAAATCTAACTGGATTTTTCAAGTGGGATTTTTTACATATGCTTGATCCTTCAATATGCAAGAGTTTAAACCACTAATGCAGTCTTCAAAAAGCAAGATCAATGGCAGGGTGAGGGAGCTCAGCCAAGAGATCTTGCATGTCCACCATGTAAAGATTTTGGATATGCAAAAAACAGGCTCAAATGCAAAGCAAGAAGTCAGCTCACCACAGTGCAGATCAATAATGTCCTAGGCACTGGTTATCAGACATTTCAAGGGTGTTTCTCTCTTTGAGACAGCTAAGCATATCATACGATTCAAGACACTTGCCTCCAAAAGAATGTTAAATACATCCTCTGTTTTCTAGCTTGTGATGATCACTGATTTAGATACCTAGTTATCTTCATCCATTTTACACAGAAAACAGGTACCAATAGCGCACTGATAAGAATTACATTAAATTGCAAAAATCAGAATGATCTCATACTAGAATGCTGAGCAAAGAAAAACTTAAGTACACTTGAGATACAAATTTGAGATTTGTACAAATGAAACTTTTAAAAAATCTATTTTAAGTCCTTTTCCCCCAAGGAAAACAGGTAATATTTAACACCCTGGAAGTCGACAATATTCCTTGTATTAATGACAGAAAGCATACTATGAACTGATACTACCTCCAGAAAGTCAGCCGTTTGCTTTGATGAAAAGATAGCATCGGCCCTCTGGACTAAAGACTTCAACAGTTAGACCTATGGTGGACTTTGCTAGAAAATTTCCTGTAGGACAGTAAGACTAGGCAATTGGCTGTAAAATTTAATTATTTCAAGAAAGAGAAGAATGAGTAAAACAGGTTTCCTAAGAAGCACACAAACTGAAAAGATACACAGTAAAAAAATAAACCACTTTGAGGGGGAAGATATGGAAACAAAATATTTTTCCCACAAAACAAGCTGCAGACACAACCATATGGAGCTGTCCTTTTAGTAAGCTGTGGAAACAGAGCAAAAAGCTTTTGAAGAGGTTGCCAGAAACCAATCTGAGATTATTTTCCTTACAAAAGAAGCATGTGTTACTAATTTCATGTTTCTACCTAACAAAAAGCAAACAAATCTTTTCAACTGGCCACTATTTTGCTATTACCCCTTTTGTTAGCTTTCTTTTACTTGCCTTGCCTCTTTTTTTTTTTTTCCTTTTGTATGAAGACCTCCAGAAAAACCTGCTGTGTGCTACTGTAACAACCCTGGTAAAGTAAAGCCAAGTAGAATAAAAGACCCAAAAGCTACAAAAAAGCCTGTTGTCTTTTTGTCCCCACTTCCATGAAATCCAGGGTACTTATCAGGTTAAGCAGGGCTTCTAGGTCTGAAGGAAGAATTGTGCAGGAAATCTTCTGTGGGATTCCAAGATTCATGATTTTCAGAAACAGCACAGCTCAGGACTAGAAGCCCAAGTAAAATCAGCTACTGCATATTTACCAAAATCCATCTAACTTTTTCATTGAGGCATCAAAACTGCCACATTTATCTGTGCTTTGAGATGCTACTGATGTAAAAATAGCAACTGTTATTGTTAAATCCAGTACTGGTATTGGTCATGCTGGCACTGAATATGTGTTTCAGTTCCTGGTGGTGGAACTGTCATACAGCCAGCCCATGGACTGATACACTTACTGCATGTGGAGGCTACAGATGCAGCCAGTCACCTGTCCCCTCAACGGCTAAGAGGGATTTTGAAAGCGCTGACCTATATTTTGAAAAGCACAGCCAGGAATTGCTTATTGAGAGCAGCTGGACCTTCTGGGTCAAATTATAGCATTCAGTTAAGGAAGCTATCACTTTAAGACCATGATGGGTGAGATGCAAGTTACAGGAACTGGGAAATGTAAGGCAAGTGGGATTGAGAATAAAGTAACTACAGTGTGATTTTATTGCATTTATTTGTGAACAATATATAGGTTATTAAATGTATTTTTAGAAATAAGTACCATGTGCAAAGACTGATTTTATGATGGCAGAAAAAAGGATTAAAAAAATAAGAAGTTATATAGCCTAGCAAAAATTCTGAGAACATGTACTTCCATGGAGCCATACCTTTTATAAAACAGACAAATAAACCCCTAAGTTTCCAGTTCCACCTTTGAGTAGTTCAGAATTCAATTTACTACTAGAGACTGTTTATAAACCTCAGTAGTTTAATTCTATTACTTTGTTTTTATTTATGCTTGGCCTAAGTTCCAACCAGGATAAACCAATACTAATACAGAAAGGACCCTTCTGTTTCAGTATTTAGAAAGGGAAGTTACTTATTCTAGATGGCTTTAACTGGCCCCTAGCAGTCAACATGCAAACCTCCCCATGACTTGATAAAAAGCTACCTTCTAAGAACAAGCAAATAAAAAAACTCACAAAGAAAATGTCTGATCTCCTTATAGAGATACCTAACTAAGTATAGTGAAAATCACTGATACTTACATACAGAAGTAGCAGCAGAAATCAACCTTGTATTTGAAACAACACCAAATTCCTGAAGAAAAAGAATGGTAAATAAGGTGAACCACCTGAAATACCATATATTCGCACTGTTATCCCATTAAAATAATGGCTTCTTACTAACTGGGCTTATTTATGCAGCATTTCTTTTCTTTTTTCCCCCACCCCTTTTTCTTTCCTTTTTTTTTTTTTCGTTAAATAGGGTAAACTCTTCAGTAAATAGTTTTTCATTGATTAGTTACTTTGTTGTTTGAGTTGTGAGGAATAGTTAACACTTATGAGAGCTACTAAAGCCACAAAAGCTCAGTTAGCTAACAAGCTACATATAAAATAGACAAGAGGGCTTCAAGAAGGCATGTTGTTACTACTTTACCCACTTGGAGAGAAAACTGCCTTTAGAAATCTGTCATTAACTACCTTTTTTTATTAGTTTCCATGAAGCCTTAGCTCCTTTGCTGAGACAGTCAGCAAGCTGAAAACTTCCTGTATAGTGTTCTTTTAGAGAAGTGCATACCTGAATCATTATTGCTATATCTGCCCTCTAAAGTTGCAGGAGCTTTAGCATAAGGAAGGCTGCACAGACTTGTATTTGTTCTAAAATACAAGGTGCATCTGTATATATACACTCCATGTCTGTACTTTCTTAAAGGCATAATTAATAGGCTGATTAAAAAAACGACTTTCTCCAATATTCTGCATCTTTCTCCTTTCCTTCATCTCTTCCAAACACTGAAAGGTATCACAGTATTTGTACAGACAACAGCATCACATGTAGACACTGGTTTAGCAGGACTGCTTCTACCATCTACTAGGTATTTGAGTTCCTCCTGTAAAATTCATTAGTGCTGACATATCATAAATTGGCCAATTTGATTTTTTTCCATTATGCAGACACTTCTCAAACAGCTGAAAAACTTCTTGCATTACAGAGGATTAAAAGCAGCACCCAGCTGATGCTAACCCTTGTCCACAGTCAAAGTGGACTTCTAATAGTGGAGGAGTGGAGCCTTCTCACCACTATCCCTCATGGGTCAGTTCCTTCTTATAATTTCTCAAAGACAGTGTATAAGCTACAACATACTTTTAATTCAAGTAATGAAAGTGTGGTAAACTCTGAGGATCCCTCACTATATGAAAGGGAAAAGGATAATAAGGAAAAAATTTGAAATTATGTTTTAAAGTTTGAGTAAACATAGATAAGGAAAAACACACCAGAAAGGAGACACTACACAATGTAAGATATAGTGTATGTAAATATGTAAACACTATCACAGTGAAACAGCTATTTAAAATACCCTTTTCAATTTTCAGACACCCCTCAGGGTTAGCAATTCAGACAAAGTAATGAAAGATCAAATACTAAATAACATGTTTGAAGGCCTTCTCCATGTCCTTTTCTTAAATGCTATAGAAATCTATACAAAAAAAAGAGAAGGTTTCAACCCCCAAACCATGAAGAATGACAAAAAATTTAAAAGTCCTAAACGTTTTCTCTCTCTCTCATACATCACATAATTTTACATTAAAAAATTGTAATACTTCATACCTCTACTTTGGATGCCAAAAACACACACGTAGGAGCCATTAATACTGGATCTATACTTTTTAGGGAATATCTGAAATGTTATAACAAAATTATAATATGTTGTTTCATACATGTAGAACGATTAATCTATTAAGAGCACCACACTTCCTTTTGAAAACGCAAAGCTTAAGTTAACTTTATTAGCATAAAAGCTTTACACCATCCAGAAAACAAAAGTGGCACTGTTTTTAAGACAGAACTGCATTTTAAAAGGGCTACCAAAATGTGCCTAGCAAATGTTTTATTCTTGTACCGTCATAGTAAACAGTCCTACCTGGCATAGAATCTCTTGAAGTAGACTGTAGCAGTGGCAATAACTTGTTGTCTTAATTTAAGATGTTCACCTAAAGCCTGGATAACTTAAAAAAAAAAATTAACAAAAGCTTGAGTTGAGTTTTTACAACAATCTGACACCAAAAAGCAAAGGACCTCAAAGCATGACTAGTGCTGGAGATTCTAAGGAGCAGCAGCACAGTCTTCTCCCTGACTTCAGGTACATTGTTCTGGTGAGGCAACATGTTGCTGCAAACCTACAGACCTGCAAGTGAAGCAGCAGCACTGCATCCTGAAGCTCGTGGACACCTTCAAAAAGGGAAAGATAACTTGACTTCACTGTGTACGAAGTGAGTATGACCTTTAAGAAGATGACAACACAAATCTCAGAAGGGTAAAGCTTGGGTATTCCATTTTTGAGCAAAACAAATTAAACACTTAAAATATAAGCCCATGGCTTTTCAGTGCCATGCAGATCGGATGGGGGTTTTTTCAAGCAACTAAAGCTGCCAACACAAACATGGTCAGTAAATTTGGCAGAGACAGCAGGTGTTAAAAAAATGACATATTTAGTCTAGGGAGAGGGGGTGGGAGACCAGAGGATGCAGTCAGCTGCTCCATCACAGTGGTCCTCTGCCAGCTGGCCAAGAAACAACCCTGGTGTCATCTGTGCAGGTAGCTCTTGTTTGGCCTCCCAGGCAAAGGAAAGGTGCCAAGCAAATTAGATGCATCAAGCTGGGATTAAGAGCAAGGGTTGGATACAGAGAACGGCACAGTGAAACATAAGGTTGTTACTTGTTATTTTTCCCATACTTCTTCATGGCCATTACTCTGAGCAAGGCTCAGCTGTGTGAAGACTCCCTCTTCTTTTTCACATCCCTCACCAGAAATGTCCAAAGCAATAATTTAAAATACACTTAAGTATATATTTAAAATACACACAGCAAGATCAAGACAACAACCACCAATGGGAAAAGCAAACAATTCTGTTATCAAGCATCGCTAAATTCCTACTCTCTACTTAAGCAAGCAAGTCCAGATTTTTTTCCTTGTACTCTTATCCCATATCCCTTGGGAACAGTCAGGGTACACCCTACTCTCACTTTTCATTAACATCACAGCATTTTAAAACACACAAATATCAAGGACATTGTTGGCTAGGAAAGGGCTGAACACAGGAGGAGAAAACCACCCTGAACAGCACTGGTGATTGGTAACTTTTTTGTTTCCCACAGGAAAAAATAACTAATCTGTCACCCACTATGATTACCCAAAGCCACATTTAGTCCCTGTCCATGTCATACCACTCTTTTCCTGAAGAGAAGAATGGCAAACTGAGACTAGTTTGCCAGTGACAGTAGCACAAGCAATACTGCCAGAAAGGAGGTTAAGCCTGGTATGCAATGTCTGTACAAATGTTAAAACATTTATCAACATACCTTGAGAGGTTTGAAAGGATTTTTCCCTTTGATTTGACTATGGGGCTACAAAGCTGTCCTACTACTAGGGCATCAGAAAAATTCAAATATTAAGCTAAACAGAATTCTCCAAATATGTTTCTTACTCCCATGGGATTTTCAGAACAGTTAGGCCATCTGCTGTCAGAGAAAAATCAAGTGCAGTTTAGGGAAAAAAAATGGACAAGAGCCTAGAGAGACTTAATGAAATGGAAGCTTGTATATGCTGGGACAAAGTCCAATACTTGCAATTAATTTTTAAATATTTTATAATTATTAAATACAATTAAATTTATAATTATATAAATAATAAACTATATAAATATTAATAAATATAAAATATAAATATAAATAATTGCTATATAAAATATACATTTATAAATAAATATAATTAGTTATTAAAATATAACTATTGCATTATTTATTTCCTTGTGTTTACAAAAAAAAGTGGTTTCAGTGGCTTTTTTTTAAATCAAAATTGTTTCAAATCTGGTATCTTGAGTAGCCTGTAACACAAACATTACAGCTTCTGCCCTAAACTACAAAGGGAAATCAATTAATGCACTTTTTAATCAAAAACTCTATTAAGACTCGGTGATCCAAAGAGAGAAATGAACATCAATTTCCTTTTTTTGAACTATTTTAGAAGATGATAGTTTTCCTTCTCTACAGTATTCTAAGTAGTTGCACGTGGCCATACAGCCAGTTGGTGATCTACTGCACTTGTTTTCCAATGAGGAGGCAGCAGGAAACGGCCTCTCTCCAGGCAATTTTTGGGTTGCTTTAAGGAACAACCATCTCCTGGGCAGACACATGCTAAATGTGACAAGCTGTGGCTGAGACTTGTATTCCTACCCAGGTAATGCACAAGGTAGGAGCAAAGAAAGGGAGGCTCTATAAACTCAAAGCAGGGTCCCTCTTCAGAGGCAGGTGATGATACAACATGTACCAAGGGTTTGAACATGGCAAGCTCTGCCCAAGCTCCCACCAGTACAGTACACAGTCCCACCTGACTGTCCTCCCCCCATGAAGATGCCTCTCTTTGCTACAGAAGGGCTGAACGCCCAGCAGCACTCTCTCCTCCAGGGTAGGCCACGTCCTTACACACACAAGGGTGATACTGGCAGAGCTGTTCTCCAGCTGCCACATGTCACACACTGTACCTTCAGGGGAGACAAGGAGTGCCAAGGAAAAGAAGCCTGAGAACCACAAACTGAAACCACCCTGTCTACTTTATAAATCCTTATTTACTCAAGAAAAATACTGAAGTGGAACATTTATTAAAAAAGCCTATTTCATAATTCAAATTAACACTAGCGAAAATTAGCATACAAATACAGATTTAGAAATATCAGAATCCCATCTTCTCTTTTTGCATTATGAACTATGACACTTTGTTTTAAACTCAAGGAATTTCAGGAATTGATCAAATAGGTAAATCATTGCTAGCTTGATTTCCTGGTGCCAAATAAGCAATAACACAGGTGTATCCACAGCAATCACATGTGTAGCATATCCAGTTATTACAAAAACAGCTAAGCTAAGGGAGACGCTGGGATAAAGATCTTCCACAGATATCATTCCAGCACTGACATAAATTCTTCCAGGGACCTTGGGAAAGTCATTTAACTTCTCTGTCTGGCCAGACAGCTGAAAAAATAAGCATTCTGTACTTTAAAGGACTGCTGTGAAAACTGTTTAAAGAGCTGCCTGCAAACAAATTACTACTCTAACAATACTTTTTGCTTAGGGAGATTTTTTTAAAATGCTGAACAATTACACAGAAAAGAGTTTAAGTGCCTGCGTAAACTGATACTCTCCAATGCAACTATTCATATGGTTAAATGCTTTGCAGGATCAAGTAAGTCTTGGATAACTTCACAGACAAGCCCCAAACTCTTTGGGAGAACAGGCTGCCTGCCAACAGCTATTAAAAACTTGTAGACAATCTGAGAGCCACCCGGTGCTGAGGAATCAGTCACGAGGCAAGACACAGGCTGTGGCGCAGGTCTTAAAGAATGTAACTGAACACAGATAAGTTTCCAAGCTTTGCAGTTTAATGGGCCTGCACAGGTCAGCTCCAATACTTACCACAGCCTAAGAGCCCACCTAGTCTGAGTATCAGTGCTTGACACTGAGCCTTTAATATGCTAGCTTAGCAGTTTCTGCTCACTTCTCCTCCTTTTGGTAAGAACTTCTTGAAGATAAGAAAATGTACTACGTTTTGTTCCATCACAGGTTAAAACGTTGTATCTACTGCTAACGTGTCTGTAAGTTCTCCTGAAATTGCGTTAACACAACTAATAGATGACAATGTTATTGATATTGCAGCTCATTGTTAAAACAGGTTGTGAAAGTATATGTAATACCATCGTGAAAACATTACATTCTCTAAGCAATTCAACCTTGCATTTAAACATGGCAGATACTGTACAGATTCTGTGGCAGAAATAAAAATAAAACAGTTTTACCATTAGTAAAAAATATCTGTAGTTTCCAATATTCTTCTTCAGTCAGAAATTTCAAGTCTTTCTGGCGTTCCTTCAATAGATCTTGTTTATCCAAAATCCACTGTAAACTGAAGGGAAAAAAATTTCAACAGCTTTGCCAACATGAGACAAAGTCGCCTGTACAAACAGGCCACCGACTAAGGCTGGGGGCTAAAGGGCTAATGACCGTTAACCAAGCCACATAACAAGCTTCACAAGCAGCGCTCACTAGGGCTTTCGAAGTTAAGACATCTGAAAAACCAGCACCCGGCAGAGGCTGCGGCCGGCCTGTGCTGGCAGGAACCGCGGCAGCTGCGCAGGCCCGCGGCACCGCCGCACGCCAGCAGGGCCTCCGCTGCACCGAGCCCGCCGCCGGCACCCCCGTGCGCCTCGACGCCCTCAGCACCAAGGCTCTTAACGCAGCACAGCCTCGGCTGCCACCGCTGGGGATAGGCACAGCACAGCCCTGGGACCGCCACTGCCCGCACCCGGCCGCCTGAGCCCACCGGCCCGCTCCCGGCGCGCTCGAGCACTTCCGAAGCCACGGCGGGGCGAGGCCGGCGGGCACGGCGGCAGCGGGAGAACGGCGCGGCTCCGGCTGCTCTCGCCCTCCAGCCCGGCTCCCGCCGGGGCCCCGCGGTGGGCAGGCCCCGCCGCCGCGGCGAGACGCGGCCCAGCACCGCGCCGCTGCCCTCGCCCCCGCCGGGCCTCCCACCGGAGCCTTGGCCCGCTCCCCCGGCCCGGCCCCGCCGCCCGCCCCTGCAATGAATGGACAAAGCGCGGCGGCGGCCCGTTGCCCCCTGGCCCCCCACCCCGCGGCCGCGGCACCCACTAGTGCGAGCTCTGCCAGAAGTTCCCGGCCATGGGGAGGAGAGGAGAGAGGAGGAGGCGCCCGGGCCCGCGATGCCCCGGCCCCGCCGCGCCAGCGCTGCCGCCCCCGCGCCGGCAGCAGGAAGGAGGCGGCCGCCGCCGCCCCGCGCCCGCCGCTGCCGCCGGCCGGCAACATGCGGCACTGGGAACCGTTCCCCTGCGCGCGGGTTCCGCCGGCCCTGCCAGGCCCCGCAGGTCCGGCTGGGGGCAGCTGACAGCGGCCCGGTGCCGTGGCCTAGCTGCCGCGTTCTGACGGCCCCCACAGGGGCTGCCGGAGCCCCGCCGCCGCGGGCCGTGGGAGCCGCTTGGGGTCCCGCCGCCTGAGAAGGGCGCCCTGCGCCCCGCTGCCCTCAGAGGCACGGGGCGGCCTGGGCCATGAGGGACCGCCGGAGACCGTCCAGGCCAACCGAAGGGGCACCTGCCACCAGACCAGGGACCAGACTGCTCAAAGGCACGTCCACCCTGATGGGACATCCACAGCTTCTCTGGGCAACCTCCTGCACTGTCTCACCACCCTCATCATAAACAATTTCTTGCTTATGTCCAGTCTAAACCAGCCCTCTTTCAGCGTAAAAACGCTGCTGTCTAAATTTGGTACCAGTCTGCTCACAATAAGGCCCCAATTGGCACCACTGGCTGGTGGTCCCAAAAAGACCACTTATTTGTCTCACGCTGTCTCCACCTCACCTTAAATTTATGTTACCATTCCCAAGGTGTCAGGGCTCAGCTTGCTCTGGGCTGGAATGTTCCACATTGGAGACAGCCTCTGGAGGTAATTTTTGAAGTTTCACAGTAAGAACCTGAGTCTAAATCTTTTGGAGCTTTCTATTCATGCTTTTCCCTGCAGTGGCATACAAAATGCTCACAACTCTCAGCTTCTGAGTGGGATCTGAGACGTATTAACTCGCGTACTGCTGGAAAGGGTACGTCAAGGCAGGAGCCGTGGGTCCCCGTGCCTGCCCTGCTGCTGGGATGCAGCGCTCCTGTCAGTGTGCACAAGGAGGGAGGGAGGGGGGGATGGTGCCTTCATTTCCTCAAGCAGCACTGTCACTAGGGGAAGTATGCCTGAGTTTTGCAGCGAGATCAGTAAAAAAGGATGTATTTAAAAAGTCTGAAGGGGTCTGACTGACACTAGCTGTCGCCTCCCAGGTGAGCAAACCTGCCTGGCTTTTGGCAGGGCTGGGAGTGTACGGCCACCAACAAGGGACCCTGAGCAAGGCTGCTGGAACTGAAGCAGTTAGGGGCCAAGTATCCACATTCCTATCACACTCTAGCTAAAATCCCACTCTGCATTTTGGGAGAGGGCTCATTAATGCCATTTAGCAGCATGTAGCAGTGCCCGACAGCCCTTGGGGCTGAGATGGGTCCTGGGCTGTGGGCAGGGTGAGGAGAGCCGCAGGGGGTGGGCAGGGACAGCCAGGGCTGTGGGTGCCCTCGGGACCCTGGCACATTGTGATGGTGTATGGTGCACCAGGACAGATGCACTAAAAGGGACCTCTTTGTTCCATGAGATTTAATATTTCACCCAACCATGTTTGCATTAAAGCTGCTGTCTAAATCAAGCTTTTGCCCTTTATTGCCTTTGCTTTCCTAAACAGTTTCCTAGTTTGCTAATGAACTAAAAATGTTAAAGAGATGAAACTCATGGGGTCTTGAAAGCAAGCTCTGCCTATGTTCAGTGGTGCCAGAAGTTACATTCATCTCTTCCCCTCCCCTGTCCTCCACATAGACCATACACAAAATTGTGGATTGAGTAAGTCAGTCCTGAGTGCGTTGCCCATTTCCACACCTACTCCAAAATCTACAGTCTGACTTGGTTACCTCTAATGAGGACTCTTCTGTGACAGAACCTAGATCAAGGGGTTATTTCCTTCCCCACCCAGAGACATACATGTGTTCTTACACCTGAATGTGTGTGTGTACTCATCCCTCCTGCAAGCCCAGTTTTCAGGCCTGAATGTAGGCAGGAAGGGGAAGGCTGCCTGGACACAAGACGGACAGCAGCTGGCAGCAGCAGTGGGAAAACTGCAGCTCTCATCCCTTGCCCATTCCATCATGAACCCAGGCTGGGGTTCAGACCCATCCCTGCACCCACAAAAGTCAGAAGAGTGTCCATCAGCAGTCACGGTGGAAGCAAGAAGCACTCCCACAGGGCGGATCCTCAGTGAGTTGAAGTAACTCCTGGTTTATCTTACTGGGAAGGTTGTGCTTGGTGCAAATGGTTGGCAAGACCTGTGAGCAGGAGGGCTATTTTTTGTATGGTCTGGAAAAAACTAGTTGTTCTAAAATTTAAGGATGCCTGTCCATCTGCATGCAGCATACTGTTCAAAGAGCAGCCTGCTGGCTCCCTAGGGGTTCTCCTCACAATGGGCAAATTCTCTACATCTCTGCCCACCACTTCAAACACCTCCCTCAGCTTCATCAGCCTGAGCTGAGAGGCTGTCTGCAGAGCAAGAAGTAAATATCCTGCAAGGCAGCCCACACCACCATCACCAAAAAGCAAGGAAATGACCCCATTCAGCAAAACTTAACATAGGAACTTTCTACATATTCAGTGAGCAAATTATTGAGAATCTAATTAATGTAATTCTGGGTCTCTTTTGGGATATTCTTATATTCATACATCTATATGAATATATTTGGCATTGTGTTAGGCAAAGATGAGCCTAGAGGTACAGCAGGTGTGTATACATACACATACATATTTGTGTAGAGGAACTTGAATGCTATCTTGATTTTGTCATGACAAAATCTGTAAATGTCCCTCCCTCTCCCTCCAGCATACGAGGTGTTTTATTTGGGCTTTGCTTTGAAACTGGCAGGGGCTAGGGACTGGAAACAGTAAACCAAGAATTTCTGGGTGGCAGGAGCAGTGAAAAACACCCAATGGTTGTCCTTAGACTGACCAAGTACACTTGAAAGGCATTTCAGACCCAGTCCCACAGGACTCTGCAGTGGTCTGTTGCTGATGGTGTAGCCAAGATGCTGGAGATGTTTGAGGAACTATAAAGTGGAGAGGGAAGATACACAGGAAAAGATGGTGGTTTTAAACGGTTTTGCTGGCAGAGTGAGACACCTTTCTTCGACGTGTCAGAGTCTAACACTGCTTATAAGTAGAAATTTGAGGGTGGGGATGAGGTAGGGGAGAAACAATTTGCATACCCTGGCTGTGTTTCCTTCACTTCTTCCTTCTCAGTGCAAGGAGACATGATGGAGACCACAGGTTGAGTTTCTGTGGGATTTATATGGAGGCACACTGACCTTTCTCCAAAAAGCCATCCAGACCTTGCAGAACTTGCTGAGCATGTGCCAACTCAAAGAAGAAAGCCCTTATTCCACTATTTCAATGTCAAAGCTACAAAGAGGGGAACCAGGTTGCCAGCACATGCCTTTGGACTGCAGCCACCCACAATTGCATCACACCTAGCACAGCACCCAGGAGCCAGCAGAGAGAGAAGCTGCTGTACAACCAAGAAGCCTGTCGTTCCCTCACTGAACATACTACAGCAACCAAAATAGCAGCAGGCCTCGTGTTCCTGCTTATCACATCAAGCAGGAGTCTCTTTGTTTCATCATCCTTCTCTACCTGCCCTCTTGCCTTTTTCTTCCTCTGCTTTGGTACCTGTGTTTTGTTACCTCACGTTGGCAATTTGGGCTTCTGCATGCTGCAGCGTGGCAGGAAACAATTAGTAGGGACTGGGCAGGAGGCTGCCATAGCTATGATAAATACTGCTGCTCTGCTGCACACTGGGCACAGGGGACAGCTCCGCTTGCCCTGCACGTGGCACCAAAGGGGCTGTCTAACGCTGCTGGAATGGGAGCACTTGGCACTGCAGGGTCCTGCCAGCCCCACTCCCAGACTGGCCTTTTCCCAGCAGGATAGGCCTCCTATTGCATGACCCATTTCACAGCACTGTAGCAGACCACACCAGTACTAGAGCTATGGAGGATGAATCCCTCCCTGCCCCACAGACCCAGGGACAGACAGAAGCAAAGACCCCCCTGGGACACACATTGCTCTGCTCAGCCACCCTCCTGGTGCCCTACAAAGGGACATCCTGTCATGCTGGAGATCCTTCCAGCAGCATGGCACCCAGGGGTCTCCCAGGGCCTTGGAGGGTCCTTCCCAGCACTGCAGTATCCCTGGAGCAAAGGGGCAGAGGATTCTCTTGACTGGGGCATGCTGGGGATTCCCATTGGTAGGCCAGGAGTCCTGTGGCTGGTGTGGAGCCATGGGGCAATGTTACACAGTGCAGGGGGGACTGATGGCAATGTGTGGTTTCCCACATTCCTTGGAGGATGTGGATGCACTGTGGCTCCATCTCCCTGGAGGCCCAGCTGGGAGGTGCTTTCCTGGGCAAGGGCATGGCAAGGGGCAGACAGGACAGATCTTTTTCTCCTTGACATTGCTTTGCAGGCTTTCCTTTCCAGGAGCTGTGTGGAGGATGGCTTTATTTACCATGTCCTCTCTGTGTGTTTCTGTCAAACAGGCAAACAAAGATTTCATGAAACAGATGTGCAGTGCTGCTGTGTGTGCAAATGTCTCATGCTCAGCCTCGGACCTGGCTGCTGCTCTGAGGGACATCCAGATATAGGATGAAAAAATTGCAGCCAAGAACCTGCAGGTAAAATTATCCTTTGTCATATTTGTGAGACAAAATTATCTGTCAGCTCTCACTGATCTCTTCCCCCTCTGCCCCCCTAATAAAACCCGTCACAAACATATTGAGTATACTTAGTAGTCCATCGCTACATATAAATATACACAGGATAGTTGAATAGATTCTTTTTTTCTTTTTTTTTTCAAAATAAATGCTTCTTCCAATCCATGTGTTATGAACAACATGTAAAATGATGGAAGAACAATGAACATTCAGGTTTTTGTACATGGGTTCTCCTCCACAATTCCAAATACAACATTTTCCTTTAGCCCTTTCCCTTATTTGCACACAAAAAATAGTCTCTACTAAGAATCTCAGGGTTTTCACCTGTTTACATATTCATCTAATAATTGAAAACAGTATGTATCTTCTCACAGATCTGATGATAAGCATTCCTGTTTGGCCTCTTCTGTATAATATCCCCTCAGGAAATGAATGAGTGGTACAAAACCAGATTTCCTGACTTTAATCAAGCTTCCACAAAACACGCCAAGAATGTGAGACGTTTCAGGGAAGGAACAAGGAAAAGAAGTGTAAGTGGAATTGAAAACCCCTTCTAGCTTATGTTATGTCACTTCTAATGGAAGCCTTTTTTATGATTTCACTAAGTTAGGTAATGTGACAGTTGTCTGATATTTTTCCCAGTAATGGTGGTCTTTTAGGCTATATTTTGCAATGAGGTAGGTGGATGGAATGAGTGGTGACTCTGGACATGACCCCATGTCAAACCAGTAGGAAGTATCCACAAATAATGTTTATACATACAAAATAAAAATTCAGCTGCTCAGTTATGCACGTAAGGATCCTGATGTTCTTGATTGACAATTTCAGGGGCAAAGGATTTGTATTGGAGAATTTTTTATTTGAAGCACCATTAGCCCCCTCCCAACACACACACAAAAAAAAAAACTCTTGCAAAGGCAACCATTTACATTTTACGTAGAAGACATTCAGGATAATTGCATTAGATGAGGGAAAGACTTTAAAATAATGATGATCCAGTTTACAACATGAGGATTAATAATAAGAGATGGGGGTGTTTAATAAAAGCATCAGCTCTGTTGTGAGAACTCCTTGGTGATGGTAGCTGGTTCAGAAAGATGAGCCATCTCCCTACCAACCTGCACTTAAAATAATTCTTAAAAATCGCCAGCACTCCCACACAGTAGCCTGCTATTTCAAAGGGTTTTTCTTTCTGGGTCACAGACACTCTGGCATTTAACCCCACCTCCTCTCAGTAAAACACACAGCAAGAACGGACACAGGACAGAGTATCAAATCAGTGTTCTGTTGGTTTGATTCTTTTTTTCCCTCTGGTCAGCTGGAAATGCTCAGGGTTTCCGTGCAGCGTGTGGCCGTGGCCCCGGAGTGTGGGGCCGGATCCCGAGCAGCACACGCGGTCCAGGCTGAGCCGGGGGTCAAACTGTCCTTCAGGCCCTGGGAGCCACCTGCAGTCCAGACACCGGGTGGCCCCTCGCTCACATGGGGCATATGTCCCATCAGGAAGGGCTTTACCTCCTGGAAAGACCAAGTTCCCACGGTGAAATGCAACCCCCCTGAAAGGGTGTTTTGCGCATTGCCCCTCCTCTGCCCCCTCAGATCCAGTGCCTGGGCAGAGTCACGGCTTCTCCTGTCCCTGTGTTGGTGCTGCAGTAGGACGGTGGCTCCGCTGGGGACCTCCGCCGGGACACGAGGAGGGGGCTGAAGGTTTCTGAGATAGCCTGCACCTGGCGGGGAGAGTTTGCCTCTCTTACTTCGCAAACGTTCAGTTAAACATTAAGCTGTTGTGGGCGATGAAAGGCGTCCTGAGAAGCCAGGAGGCCGCCTAAGGCTACCGCCCAGCTCAGGGCAAGAGCCCTCTCTACCTGCCTCCGCACCCCTGGGTGGCCCGGGGGACCCCCCCGCACCCTAAACGCCTTCTGAAGAAAGCGAACCTGCCCCGAGCTGTCGGGTTTTGTGCTGAGCTCTTGGCCCCTCCGGAGGAAAGGATGCTGCCGTACCATGGAAACGGCTCGCGGGCCCCAGCAGGGCATCGGGGATGCTCTGGTGCCACCCCAGGCTTGCACAGGGGCTTTCCCCACCGCCCCAGGACCTCTCCTTCCTTCCTCCTTATTCCTCCACGTTTTCACTCAAAAACCTGCGTCTGCCCCCTCAGGAGCAGCTCCTCCGCCTTCAGCCCGAGCCTCCGGCGTTTGCAGACCTGTTGTGTCGCCTTTATTAACTCGGATGAGGTTAGGAACACGTATTTTCCTGCTTGACTCGGTCCCCTGGGACCTCGGGAGCTGGGTTTTCTGCACGACTTCGCGAAGGTATTGGGTAACCTTGAGGCAACCCGGCCGGCGGGAGGGGGCTGCGGCTCCCCGGTGCGCACGGCGGAGCCTGGCCCGAGGAGAACCGCCCCCCTTCCTCGACAAGCCCCTGACATTACCGGAGAGAAATGAGCGGAAAACAGAGAAGCGAGTTAATTAGTTGCATCTTCGCCGGATCACGCTTGAGAGACGCTTTTCCGAGGGGAGGCTTTGCTGCCTCGCTCTATCTGGTAGCAAACGGTTTTTCTCCGACCCAGAAGCTCGGAGGGGGGTTCTGAAACTATGTAGGTGATGAAAATCTATATAGCCGAGGAGACAAAATATATCACAGCCGCATTATGCATTTCTGTGTCTATATTCCCCTGGACATGTTTCGTATGCGTGCATACACATGCACATCTGTACGCTCATCTTTCCCAGCCGGGTTTGCGGGCTCCCAAAGGGAGTTTGACAAACTGCCGACTTCTCGCCCCAGGTTTCAACCGCCTCCAACACAACCCGCCCCTGGGACCGGCTCGGCGGGGCAGCGGGACGGGGGTGCCGCAGCCTGCCCGCCCCCCCACCAGTCCTCAGCCGCTCCGCGCAAGCCTGCGCGGCCGCGCTGCAAGCCCCGCGGGT
This sequence comes from Falco cherrug, assembly GCF_023634085.1. Lineage (NCBI taxonomy): Eukaryota > Metazoa > Chordata > Aves > Falconiformes > Falconidae > Falco > Falco cherrug. The sequence goes on along the minus strand of NC_073702.1, from coordinate 183,392 downwards.
CCAAGCCCGCTTCTCCCTCCGGCGGGCAGGCTGCAGGGGGGCGCCGATAAGGCTGATATTCATCGGAACTGAGGGACCACAGAGAGCGGGGTTCGCTGTGACCACTGGCACAACGGAGAGGGGTGACAGCTTCAGGTGTGCCATGATGAAAACCCAGATATTTTCCCTCCTGGGAAATCATCCCAGGGGACAAGCATATTTTTCTCTCTCAGAATTAAAAGAAAAGTCGTTGGGGTATTTTTTTGTTTGTTTGGGTTGGGGTGTGTGTGTGTGGTTGTTTTTTTGTGGGTTTTGGTTTGGGTTTTTTTCCCTTTGCAAGATACAGCACTAGTGGAAAATCTCAGCACACCGGCTACGGGATGCCCAGGCTGTAGGACGGGACAGCTCTTTCTCAAATAAAAGCTGCCTAGGGTTGCAGGGGCTTTCTGTGGAGCGGGCAGGGCAGCAGCGCTCAGTCCGCAAGCCGGGGCGGGGCAGCGGGTGCGGACAGCTTGGTGCGGCTTTGGGAGCTTAGTGCCGAGGGGTGCGGGCACCTCGGGGGCTGGCCTGGGTCTCAAATTCCCGAGGAAAAGCTGCCTGGAAGGCTCATAAGGGATGTCTGAGAGTCGGTAATTCCCTCCACATGAGACTGCGTTTGTTGCGAGTCCAATTCCGCACCCATCCGAGAGCAGTTTCCGTACCCGGGGGCGAGCCCTGAAGCCCGGGGGACTGCTCTGGCTAACACGGGCTGTTGAAAACCTCTTCTCAGCGGTAGCTGAGTGTGCACACTCGGTTTTTTCTTCAAATACCTCGAGAGACGGGTTTAAACACAATGATGGCAAGTCACCATTCTCAGGCAGAAAGACCTATACGGTGGGCATCATGATTTAGCTTTAAAACCCGTGACTCAGAAGCAGGAGTCAGCTTGACTCTAATATTTTGAGCGCAGCTTAATTCAAACCCGATTTTAAGAAAGATTAATTCCACAAATAATTTAAGGAGGTCGGCTTATTAAAAAGACTCCCCGACAAATACCAAGTCGTGATATAAATATTCAAAGATAAATAGGGGGTTTCCTCCTCGTTTCGGACGAGCTAACCCTTTTGTATGTGTGCGTCCGAAGTGTGTCCTAATTTTTCTGTGTGAGAGACATAGAGTGAGACAGAAACTTTGAGGTTAATCTGTCTTCTTCTTCTAAACGCATATTTGAATATTTAGACTGAAAGATGATGACACTGGCGAAGCTGAGGGCAGCAGTCCATAGGCGATTGGGCAAAAATACTGAAAAAAAAATTTAGATTTTATTTTAATAACAGAAACAATGAATACAAAGAACAACATTAAATCTACAAGCTGTAACGGAAAATGGTTTCCGACAAATGACACCTACAAGTTTCTTTGGTTTCATAAATACAAAGCTGTCAAAACCGATGCATATGTCAGCATCAGAATATGCAACGCCGAAATAAAGAGAAGGGAAAGGGCTGTACTTCGTGGTGTACTTTAAGATAAGTCCTACATAATATGGATTTAACCTCCGTTATTCTGCATATCTAAATCACATATTTTCATGTTTCGAATATTTACACTGGGTTTAAAAATAAAAAGAAAAAATAAGCCAGCTCACAGGAACCAGAAGAAGAACTTTCAGTTTGTCAAATTCATTAATTAGAGAGCTTCACATACTAGAAGAACACGCGTTTTCTTGCCCTTCCTTCCGCCCCCACCAACAATTTCACCATGAGGGAATGTTTACCAGAGTGTAACGAACAGTTTCTGATGGCTGCATTTTTGCTCAAGTTCTTTTTTGTTGTTTGTTTTTGTTTTTGTTCTGGCTGATAGTCGTATCTTTAAAAGCATAAAATGCTGAAACCCTTTACAACATTATATGCGCTTATTAGGAAGTCAGCTCTCTTATAGCCCTTTCTCCTACTTGCTGGCAAAACCTATCTCTCCATTTACACTGTTACCAGCCAGCCAGCAAACTCTGCCCTGCTCTCTGGTGCCACTGCAGAGAGAGACCTTCCTTCCAGCAGCTACTACTTTTTCATCCCTTTCTCTCTTCCGTGCCAATGATTTTTTTCCCGGCCTCTTCTCAGACCAAGTGCCGGATTCAGAAAACCACCGCTTACACCCTCGACCCCTCACCGAGGGCAGCCGCGGCGGGAGTGGGCCGGTGCCTTCCCGCCGCCGTGCCCCCGGCTCCCCGCTCCCACCCCGGCACCGACGGCACTGGCTTCTCCCGAGGACATTGGCATCTACCTGTGAACCGCCCCCCGTCAGCCCCAGCTGTGTCCTTGCGGTTACTGTACTGTAACGCTGCCCCTCGGGGAGAAGATTCGCAGAAGATAAGTGTCCCGGTTTACAGCTGCAGCTCTTCTGTAAACACAGGGCTGATTTTAAAAGAGACGAGACCCCCTGTGAGCTCTTGAGGAAAACCGCAACAAATTTACTCTGTGTATAAAGAATTTTTTCTCCTTGAGCCGAGCTCAGCGCGGCAGAGGGGTCTGAGGAGGAGGAGGGAGCTCCGCGGGATGCGCGCTCTGCCGGCGTGCCTTGGCTTCCTCTGCCGCCGCACAATTTCATCCCTGGAAGAGATTCGGAGTCGGGCTCGGATCTATCAAGCTGTCAGGATGGATAGACATAGTCTGGGGAAATGCTCAGAGAAGGGGACTCCCACTGTATTTAAAACCCCAAACAATTAAAGCCCAGGCTGGAATAAAAAGTCAGCGCTAGCCTGCCTGCCTGCCTAGAGGTGGAAGGACCATGTGATTTAAGCGATACAGCCGCTGTCTTTACAAAGCCCGACTCAAAGGGAGCTCAGATCAGAACAGAGCTCTATGAATTGGATTCCCGGGGATATTTTTGACGCTGGGGGACAGGGAGGGAGGGGAGCACGCTCTGCTCCTCTCCAGAGCACAGGGACAGGTCCATTCCCCGGCGCCACGCAGACCTTTGTAGATGCTTCCTAGCGCATCGGTCAGTACGTGTACGGTAACTGCTGGCTCTGCACGCAGAGCACGCTTTTCCAAAAGTTATAGCCCTGTCTCTCAGGTGCGGCCAGCATGGAGAGGAAAGGCCTTCCTCCTGAGCTCCTGTCACGAAACCCATGGGAAAAACAGGACTGTACTGACTCCAGCATAGTAGCTTATAAATAAATTTCTACGTGTGTGCGTACCCGGGTGCATATGTACGGACACATAGGCAAAATCATCGCTCTTGCTTCTGAGGTGCCTGTGGGTATACGCGTGATACGTATAGATGAGATGCTATAGCTGTAGGAAGCTGCGCGCAGCTCTGCCTTTAACCCGAGGAGCAGCCTCCGGGCAGCGGGGCAGCCCGGGTATCCCTTCCCGGGGGACGGGGGCGGCAAACGCGGGTCGCCCCCCTGCTGGGCTCAGGCTGCGCGGGCAAACCTGCCGCTTCCCCCCGCCCCCGGGAGCGCTGGGGCAGCGCTGCTGGCTGGCGCGGGGATGCTCCTTCCATTTATATTGAAGTACTGCAGCCCTCTGGGCGGCGGAGGCACGGCAGCGCTGTGCGCTTCCCCCGGCCCGTAACCAACGCGGTTGTGGCGAAATTGAGTCAGGGACTGGGCTTACGCCGGGCTCAGCGGCGGCCACTCGGCGCGACCATTATGCCCCGACCCACGCACACGGGCACGTACGACCGTGCCCACCGCTCCTCCCGCCGTCTCTCCCTCCCGGGCTTCGTCTTGCAGAGATGGGAACGTCGGGTGCCTGGCGATGCGGGGCCAGGCGCGGGGGGCTCCGCTTCGCCCGGCCCGGCCCGGCCCGGCCCGCTAAACCAGACCTTCCGCTTACCAGGGACGGGCTGCAGGGGCAAACTCACACCAGAGAATGGACCTCAGTCCTTGATCTGGTACTTCAGCAACGTTTGCTGGTAACAGTCACGCTGCTTCTCTCCAGGCCAGCCGGACTTCTCATGTCGTATCCAAGCCCAGTTCAGCGCTGGAAATAGGGCACCATGCCAGGGACACCGGGCACGCTTCGGTTTGGGTCAGCCTCTCCCCAGCTTGGACCACGCTTGGGTCCTCTCCCCACCCGGCCAGACCCACGGGACACGGCAAGGTGCCCGCGTAAGTGAGTGGCGTTATCGCCTAGTCATGGGGTGTGGGCATGACCCTTCCCACCGCTACGGACCAGCCTGCAGGCAGTGCCAACGTGTTCCCGTGCCGGGGGGACACACAGCTCTGTATCCAGGATGTGTCCGTGTCACCCCGCCGTGCTGAGCCCTCCCGGAGCCCGCGGGGACGGCAGCGGGGCGCGAACCTGCCAGGACGCGGGCTGTGCCCCCAGCGGCACGCGGGCTTGCGGGGGACATGGCACAAAACCGCCCCATCGGGGCGATGGGTACTTTGCAGAAGAGCGTCGGGAGGCCGAGAGCAGCGGACGGTCACCAGCTCTCGGTCGCCTGGCTGGCACAAAGTAGCCTCTGCAAACAAAGGCCCTAAGAGCGGCACAGGCTCGTGGTTTTTAGCACCAGGTTTTGGGTTGCCGCATCCAGACGACCTCATCACACCCGGATTAGTCACAGTGTGAGGGCCAGGCCTGGGCTTTGAACGTCGCCTCTCGCTACGGCTCCACAAGTGCAGAGCCTTCAGCTTCACCCTGCCAGGGTCACCCGTGCACAGCTGGCACCCAGATGGACAGGCAGAGAGGGCGGTGGCTGGGTATGGACGTGGAGCAACTTTGGGTTAAAAACATAGACTCACGGAGTGGTTTGGGTCGAAAGGGACCTCCAACGCCCTGGCCGTGGGCGTCTCCCACGAGATCAGGCAGGCCCGGCGCAGGGCGCGCAGCCCCCCGGCCAGCCCCTGCTGCAGCAGGGCCACATTCCCAAAAACCCCCATTGTCTTGATACCGGTGCTGGGCTTGGGCAGGGAGCGGCCCCTGCCTGTGGCTCGCATCTCCCCTCCCTCCCTCCCTGCCTACCTCCTCCTCTGGGAGCCTGTCCCCTAGGCTAGAAACACCCGGGAAAGTTTCCCCGTGGGGTTTTTCATCCCTATCCCATAAAGCCCCCAGCGTTTCTCAGACCGAATACGAGCCGGGTGTGAGAGCGCTGGGGCTCGCTCCCTCCACTTCCCTCCGCCGGGAAACCCTGCTCCAGCTCCGCTCCCGGCCGCGCCTGGCCCCGGCCCCGCCGCCCCGCTGCCCCGCCTCTGCCTGTCGTTGTCGCCGGCAGTCGCCACGCTGGCAGCCCCGCAGAGGGACATTAGCCCGGTCATTTTCTGCGTCTCCTTTATTTCCTCAGTTTCTCCCCCAAATCTTTCTAAATCCCCTTTTTCCAGGGGGAGTGTCCAGGCGGGTGGAAGTCTGAGCACAATGAAACCTGAGAATTTCTGTCACTCTCTGCATATGGTCCGAAGTGCTTTAATCCCAATTAGGGGCGGCTGACACACGGTCCTATTCATCCCAATCAGCTCTTGAATACATTTGCCTAGAAATGAACTTCACAAATAGACTCTCTCCTAAATGTGCCCAACAGCAAGGAAAATCGAATTGAGGCAGGGGCTCATTCTGAGGCGATCGAGGGAGAAAAGGTATGAATTTATAAAGGTACACCGAAACATTGCAATTCAGCAACAAGTTTACTGACTTTTATTTGCACCATGTCAACCGAAAGAACCAAGAGATACGGTGGGGGCTGCGAGAGGGGGAGAATCCGGTTAAAAGGCAACTTTAGACAGACTTTGAATACTTCATGCGGCAAGTTTCGCCTCCAATTGAAGCTGGGCTAAAAGAGAAAAAAAAAATCTCAGCCCCTACGCTGGAATTTTTAACAAGCACAAAACGTGTTTGGATCCGATCTGGGCTGACGGTCGCGATTAACAATACGAATACCAAATCGAGCTCCTGTCATCTGCCCGGGTTCCCATAGAACCTGCATTACTATTCAAAAGCTGCTTTAATATCCCACCCGCATCTCGTCTGCACCGCACAGCTGGTTGGGGGCCGCCGGCCCCGGCCGCAGCCGCCCGGCCCCGCCGATCGGCCCCGCCCGCCCGCAGCACCAGGCACCGGCAGCGCCGCGGCGGGACGGCTGCGGCTGCGGCTGCTGCTGCGGCGTCACGGGGGAGGAATGGATGTGGTGAGAAGGAACAGAGAGGAGGAAAGGGTGGGAAAGGGAAGGAGGTTTGAGAAAGAGTGGCTGAAAGAGCGAAAGTGAGCGGAATCGAGGAAGAGATACACAGAAATTGCAGAAGAGAGAAGGGGCAAGGCAGGGAAGGAGGGAAGGGAGGGAAAGGGAATGGAAGAAGTGGGAATGGAAGCGAAGAGAAAATAAAATAAAATAAAATAAAATAAAATAAAATAAAAGAAAAGAAAAGAAAAGAAAAGAAAAGAAAAGAAAAGAAAAGAAAAGAAAAGAAAAGAAAAGAAAAGAAAAGAAAAGAAAAGAAAAGAAAAGAAAAGAAAAGAAAAGAAAAGAAAAGAAAAGAAAAGAAAAGGAAGAAAACAGGAAAGAAAAAAGGAAAGGAAAGGAAAATAAAAAGGAAAGGAAAGGAAAGGAAAAAGGAAAGGAAAGGAAAGGAAAAAGGAAAGGAAAGCGAAAAGACGTTCAGACCGTATTGGTCTCTGGGTTGAAAGGGGATTCCGTGTCGCAGGGTCTCAGCAAGCCTCCCCCCTGCCCTCCGCCCGGTTCCTTGCATCCCCAGCCCCTTGCGGCGGCGCCCCCGGGCCGACTCGGGCAGGGCGGGGAGCCCCGGGCCGGCCCATCCCGCATCCCGGGGAGGGGTCGTCTCGGCGGGGCAAAGCCATTTGGGAGAAAGGTCACCCCAGGAGCCGCCGGCTGGGCCGTCCCGCCAGAGTATGGCCTGCTGAATGAACTTGCAGCATTTTATTCGAGCCTCCGCTGCGGTGCTCTGCGGCACAATGAGCTGGGCCCTGTATACAGGCATTCATGCTGGTCTGAATGTGGTGTTGAACCTTCTCTGTGCCGGAGCGGTTTGATGGTTTGAATGGAGCTCCCTGGTGGGACATTGCTCTCCGCAACTGTGCCTCTTTGGATGACTGTTGTTCCTTAACATTCATGCCTCATTATGGGGCAACCTGTTAAATCAGGGAGAACAGTGTGCCAAAGTGTTACTCAGGGGCACCGGCAGTTCAGCGGTGGGCATAAATAAGGGCCGCCGAGGAAAATAACTTTCGTCGCATCTCTGGGCAAAAGTGATCTCGCTGTAATGGTGCCTCTAGTAGCCCGGTTTAAGTATATAAAGAGCGATAGTGGAATGTTTTGATTGAGTCTAAACATTGTCTTTGAATAAAGCTGAAACCATGTAATTAATGTGTCTTTTTAATAAGGGACAATACGGTCGTTCAAGCTATTTAATTTCATTTAATTTTCCATCCCATTTGCTCCAAAGGCTGCTTTTACTTTTAACACCCGGCCTTTCATGCTGCATTTTGCTCCAGTGGGCACATTAGATCGGTTTCACCCTTCCTTTTTAGGGAAGGAAAAATAAAAGAAAATGTGGTTCCTTTCCTCTTTTGTGGACAATTTATTTCACTTGGGGAACTTCAACTTTGAGCCACAGGACAGAATAAAAATTGGAGAACTGGTGTGAATGCTTCCAGAGCAAGGGCTTTTATTTTCTGAGTGGATGGGAACCAGCCACAATCGGCTATATTAATAAATAACTTTCCTCACAGTCGGCCTTTACATGGTCCTATTGATAAAATTGTTCGCGTGTCGTTCACGCTTTTTGACTCATTAAGGCCTGGGAGGGAGTGGATCCCGAGCCGGAGCAGTAGGATACCTTGGTCGCCTTAAAAGCCCTCTCTCTACCTCTGCGGCTCCCGGAATTTCAGCCCAGGCTCATCCTTAAGTGGCCAGGCCAGAGGTTACAGGGACATGTTCATGGCTTAAATTTATTGCCCTCAACTTCTTGTTTATCCTTTTTTCCCCATTCAGGCCGCTGATCAAAGGGGTCATCTTCAGTTCCCCACATCCTCTCCCCGCCCCCCCCCCCCCCCCCCTCCGCCTTCCCGTCCCTGCCGAAGTGAAAAAGAACACCACCACCACCCCACCACCCCCGCCCCCGCTCCCGGGACTGTCCCTGCCATTGCACCCCGGAGAGATGCGATCGATGATCGTTGATGCCGCGGGGGGCAGGCGCGACATTTATCTCCTGTGCGCGCCAGTATGTGTCGTTACTAAAAACACTTTCACAGCCCACGCGGACCCCGTGCGGGCCGGCAGCCCCCGGTGCAGGCGGCGGCAGCGCCCCGGCCCCGGCCCCGGCCCCGGCCCCGGCCCCGGCCCCGGCCCCGGCCCCGGCCCGTCGCGGTGCCGTCGCGGTCCCCCCGGCCGGGGCAGCCCCCGCGCTCCCCGTCTAGCGCCCGCGGCCAGCGCCGGGGGCGGAACGGGCCGTGCAGGCCGCCCTCCGCCGCCCTCCGGTCTGAACAGGGGCTGGCACCTCGGGGCTCGCCCCGGCGGTGCCTGGCGGAGGGCAGCCGGCTGGCACGGGGCGGGCGGGCAGCGCGGTCGCGGCGGGGCCGGAGCCACTGCCACTGGCGTGGGCAAACGTCATGGCAGCGGTGGCGGTAACTTGCCAGGCTGAGCTTTAATTGCTTTCCCGGTGCGGTGCCGGCCAGGGAGAGGGGAAAGGGCATCTTTGCAACCGCCAGCTCGTGAGACTTGCCGGTTCAAAGTCCCTCTCCCCCCGCTGCGCATCCCTGAGGCCCTCGCTTCCACGGTGCCACTCGTGACGGCGGCAAACAAATCCAGAGCAAAGCCCACACTAACGATCACATCGAAAGCGACGTACCAAGGTTTATCTTGCAGGAAGCCGGGTTACTTGAGAAGAGTCCCCTCAGTTACCTGGCACCCATCGGCAGACACACCTCTAAGCGTAGCTTTTGGGTTTTTCTTTTTAAATTTATTAGGTCTGACTGTTAGAAGAACGCCGGGGGGAGGGAAGCTCCATATCTGCAATTTTTTTCTGAATGCAATGCATAAAATCTGCATGTGCAACTTCTCCGTAGGAGAAAGGGTCAGAAATCTTCTTTTTGGAGACTTAGGAGGTGTGGAGAGGAGAAAACCTGCTAGTGGGAATTAGACAGGACTATAAAAGCGAAAGTGGAAAATTGAATTTGTTACTGTACTATTTGGTCTGGCAGGCACATCTGGACTGTTGCATGCGTGTAAGAAAAATGTCGCACACCTTTCCTTTTCAGATTCTGGAGATTTCTTGGGATACCCAGCCTGAATTATAAAATGACTTAATCCTAGCGCCTCGTTGTGTCTTAATTACAATATTTATGCGAGGAGGAAGGACATAGACACACCGTTCGAATCACTTCGTTCTGGCTTTATTTACAATCGCTTTTTGCCTGTTCCACCTCCGAAAGCAGGCTCGGTGCAAGCTATTTTGCGTGCGTGAGAGGAACCTGTGGATGTATTTAAACAAGGAATCCAGCTGCACGCTGTTTGTTAGACATCTGTGTTATCTGCTGGCCGTGCCTCTCTGTTTCCTGGTGGCTGTATGTCTCTATTTCCTCCCGTCTCTATTTCTTAATCGCACGAACTAGGAGACACAGTTTCCGCAGTGCTCGCAGATGCAGCGGTGTGTTTTACAAGGGCTACGACGGCTCATATTTTGTGCTATTCATCCTCCTTAAGGATCAAAGCTCTTCTGAACAGATTACTGGCCTGAAACCAACCCACTGAAATGGTAATATGGTCGTTCTTTAAAAAAAAAAAAAAAAAAAAAGAGAGAGGAAAAAAAAAGTGTAGGTATTTTCTGGTGTTTTCCCATCAAGTACCTGCCCAATTTCTGTATGGCACACGCCGGGAATCAATAGAAGTTAACAAGTCCTCAAAACATTCCCCATCTCTTTGTTTAATCTCCTTTACAATAAAGCCAAGGGAAGAGAATTAAAAATCTTTGAAGTATATTAAACCTCAAAAGGCTCAGCCAAGTAGACTTAAAATAGTCACTTATTTTCCAAAACTGGTTTGTCGAGGAACAATAAAAGGAAGTAAAATTTATGGAGAAATTATACAGTGGATTTGTCACTTAAAATATCGTAACTGTCTCGGGGACAATACCCCATGCTGAGGATTAATGGTCCCTCCAGACCTTTGATTCACCAACGCCTTTTCTTTGCCCTTGACAAATTGGATTTTTAGGAATGGGAAGGTCGCCTGGCCCATTGTCTGCCAGCCATTCACTCCGCCTGATTATGCAGGAGGGTTAGGGAAAGGCTCCATGTGACCCTCTTGGATGGGACTCCGCAGCTGCTCGAGAAGCCAAACTCTCTCACCAAACTCTGCGCCCCAGAGCATCCCCCTGCCAAGGGGTACCCCTCCTGCTCCCGTTGAAAAGCCGGCGCCCGCACACCGCCGCGTCACTCTGCGGGCGGAGATACGCCTGTGCTCATCCTCCCGCCGCCTGCCGCTGTCACGCCGGCCCCCTTAAGTACTTTGGGTTCCCGAACGCTCGCACCCAGAGGCAGCGATGCAAACCAGCAGGGCTCCGGCCATCAGCGTGAGCGCGGAGAGCTGCATCCCGGCTGGGCTGCGGCTGGGTCCTGTGCCGGGCACCTTCAAACTGGGCAAGTACCTGTCAGACCGCAGGGAGCCAGGACCCAAAAAAAAGGTATTTTCCTACGGTCTCTCCTGCACCGCTGGACCTTGCTTTTTCGTTGACTCGGGGGAAGCCGGCTTGGGAGAAGAGGCTGCTCTTCCTCCCTCTCTCTTCGATCCTCCCTTCTTAGAGCGAGCCAGGAAAGGAAAGGGAAGAGTTTCCAGAGCGTCCCGAGATGTCTTCTCGTGGCTTTGCCAGGAAAGCCGGCCCACCCGTACCCTCTCCTCCTCCTCCCCAGCGCCGGGGCCCTGCTAGCCCCGCCGGCCTCCGTGTCGAGGCCAGAGACCTCGGGGGCTCTGCCGGAGCAGCGGACGCGCCCCCGCCTTGGACGCAGACACGCTGAACGCGCCACCACCGCAGTCCGGTACCCGGTTCCCGGTGCCGGAGGGCGCTGGTGCCGCCGCTCAGCCCCCACCCCGCGGGGCTCCGCTCGCTCGGGCATTGCCCCTTCCCTGATCTGGAGCCCCGGCCAGGCGGGGACACGCGGCTTTCACAGCCCCCAGGTTTTGTCCAGGGAAGGGGCAGGGGGAGAGGCAGGTGCACCGATTTATTTCTGCGTTCGGCTCGGGTTTGTGCCCCGCACAGTCCCTCTCTTTGGCTGCGAACCCTCTGGCTGGGACCGGAAGGGAGCGCGGGGCAAGCGGGCCGGGCCCCCCCGGCGGCGGCGGCGGCGGCGGGGTGCGAGTCGCAGGTGCCGGGTCAGCCCGGCGCAGCTCGGCCTCCCCGCAGAGCCAGAGCCTGGGTCCCGCTCCTACACCCGGAGCCGCTAATTGCCCGCACAGCCGGAGCGGGAGGGGGTGACGGCCGCTGGGCTGCCGGCTCCGGGGTCAGTCGACGCCCGAGCTGAGGAGCGAGGAGCAGACGGCGGAGGGTACGCGCCCCGTCCATCAGGTTCGTCAGGGGGCTGCGGGTGAGAGCCCTCCGTCCACCCCCAGGGCAGCCGCGGCTCACGCGTTCCGCTCGGATTTTTAATGCCCTTTAATTGTTTTTAAACGCTCTGCCAGCCCACTCAAATTTATTTCTCATCTGGCTCCCTTCGTTTCTCGCTTTAGACTGCTTTGTTCCGATGACTTTTATTGCACGGTCATTCAGGGAACGGGCACTTCATTTTCTCTTTGTATGGGCAAGCAGATTATGAAGCACGGAGCTACAGGGACTTCGTAGCTAAGCAGAACCCTCCCCTTGCCCCCTCCCCGTCTCCTGACAAGTCGTGTATGTCGCAATTGTTTTGCACAAACCGTTCCAAAAAAACCCAAAACCAAAACCAAACCACCTTACCTGTTCATTTAATATAGCGTTAAGCTAAATGTAGCAGCTGAGACTGAACAAGGTGCGTTTGGACCAGTGCGACCCACGGGAAAAATCCCGTTTCCCCTGGCAAAGCTGCAGGTGCCCACCGGGCCCGGGCTCTTCCACCTTTACCCCGGAGAGCAGCAACCCCCTCCGGGCAGCCGCAGCTCTCCAGGGCACCCGCGGGTCGGGGAAGGTGCTGGCCAAAGGCGGGCGAGGAGGGAAGAATCAAAGCGGCGGCGGAACGACATGCTCTCGCTGCTGCCGCCGAGCCGCGATGCCCAGGCGCCCGCCCGGCGTGGGGAAGCCGGTTAGCCGTGCAGGGCGCAGCAGGCAGGCAGGCAGGGGACGGGTAAGCTTTTTGCTTTCTTTTCTGCTTCGTCTCGCGTGTAAGTGACAGCGGTGCCGCCTGTCTTCCAGGTGCGGATGGTGAGAGGGGAATTAGTGGATGAAGCCGGGAGCTCAGCTCTGGAGTGGATAGGGTTAATCCGGGCTGCCCGAAACTCCCAAGAGCAGACACTGGAGGCTGTTGCGGATCTGCCAGGAGGACAGGTACCCCACTCGCGGCTCCGGGCCGGCCTGGCACCGCTCTCCGCCACCTGCCTCCCCTCTCAAGCCTCCTGAAGAAGTTTCCTTTCTCTCCCTCCCAGATTTTCTACCGGGCGCTGCGAGATGTCCAGCCGGGAGAGGAGCTCACCGTCTGGTACTCCAACCCCCTGGCGCAGTGGTTTGACATCCCCGTCACCGCCACCCCCACGCACGACGAGAAAGGTACAGATGCGGGTATTCGTTTCAGAGCAACCGAATCAAACGAAACAAAACAAGCCCTCTTTAAAATTGACATCTTTGACGGGAGCTCAAACTGCGGTAGGCATACGCGGGGCCCTTCAAATCTGCGCCCTCAGGAAAATTAATGCCAGCACAGCTGCAGCGACTTCTAACCTGCTACCCTTTAAGCTAAGACTCCATCTGCTTATATTTAAAGGGTGATCTGTTAACTCGGTAGCGTATGGGAAGGCCCCCGTGCCTCGAGTCGTTCCGTCATCGGCACAATTTAATGATCTTTTGATAGGCAAGTAGGATTTCAATGAAACAACGCTAGTGTTCTTTTCCGAGACGGCAATTTAGCTTGGTAGTTTCTAAAAACATCGCGTTCACCTTCTGTGCTCCTCTGACAGAGCTTCAGAGCCCCTTTTCAGGTTACCTTGTGGGGTAGATTCACATAGTCACGTCAAAACGGCTACTGGGCGGTCCCTGTCAATTAGGATGCGTTAGGTAAAAAATTAAGTCGGCGTCAAATCACATGAGGATATCGGGAAAGGGAAGCCACCCGCCTGGGACGGCTTGTTTCCATCTGCAGGCTGGTTCTTAGGTGGAGTTGCACCAATGGTTAACAAAAATGGCAGCACAGTAAACTTGGAGGAAAGACGACAAAACCGCTCAGCCTTCACCTGCCGTGCCGCGACGGCGGCGGGCACAGCCTCCCGCTGATCCCTGCGGCCCCCGGGACGGCGGCGGCGGTTCGGCGCGACCCGTGGGCACTCTCCCGCCTCGGGCTGAGCCCGCTCAGGGAGCGGCGAGGGGCCCCCGCCTGCTGCTGCCCTGCGCGGAAGATGCTTCAGCTGGGCTGTGGCCCTGGGAAGGGCACGATCCGGGGAGGGGCTGCGCCCTCCCCTCCGCTCAAGGCTGGCTGCTCCGCAGGGTGACCGGAACGCGGCCCGGAGGGGTGGGTGACTGCCGAAACGCCGGGCGCCGGCTGCTCACGTCCCATCCGACTCGTGCAATGCGCAAGAGCCCAGATCCCTCCTTGCACTAAAACTATACCTGGAAAAGAAACTTTTGGTCACCTCTCTGCCCCCCTCCCCCCGCCCCGCAGCGTCAGTGAGGCCACGGGTCTGCCGAGGGTCACCCCCTCGAAAAGCCCGGGCTCTGACGAAACTTCGGCTGCAGGAAGGAGGACACGGCGCTGGGTCCTATCCCCGCTCTCCCACCCTTCCAGCAGCTCCTGCCTGCGGATGGGTACCAGCGCTGCCCGGAGGAAAATAAAGGCAGGAAATCTCTGGTCTACGAGAAGCACCCAGCGTGTGGCACCTTCCTCGTCCCGTCGAAGTGAGGCTCAGCTGCAGACTGACCCTGCGGATCTGCTGCGACTCCAGCCCCACAGTTTCCAGACCAAATAATGCGGACTCAGAATTGTCTCAAAATGCTAAAGCGCTCTTCCTGTAAGGATAGTACGCCGAAATAAGAAACAGAAAACAAAACAGGGCGGAAGAAATCCAGAGAGCTTTTTTTTTAAAAAAAACCAAATCAAAACAAAACTTTGGAGATCTTGTGTTTGACCCCATTTATATGGGTTTACCGTGATGAGAAAAGGGTGCTTTTCGTTTTTGTTTTTGGGGGTTTTTTTTGCATTTTTTTTTCTCCGAGCGATAGTTGCTGAACTGGAGCTGAACCGGGGAAAGCGCCGGGCCGGGCTCGGCGGCCCTAGCAGGCAGCCCGTCCCGCCGGTCCCGCCAAGCTTTTGCCGAGGACAAGTGGGGCCAAACCGCATCGCTGTAGAGACTCGCAAAGGCAAACGCAGGCAGTGGGAGGCAGCCCGCAGAGGTCTGAGGCCGCACGCCTTTCGGCCCGTTCCACTTCTTTACCCGCTTTCCCGTGCACGGCGGTGGGATTGCGGCCGTGGTTCCATCTCCCGCCGCCGCTGCCCCACCCGGGCCGGGGCAGTCGCGCTGCCGCCTCCCTCCCTCCCCGACGGGGCGGAAGGCCACGTCCGACGACTTCACAGAGCTGCACGGCCAGGGACTGCTGCTCCACGGCCAGCGAGGAAGGGCCGCTCACGACGGCAAGGACACGGGCGGCCAGACACGGGCAACAGCGCTGGATCCTCCCACGCGAGTTCGCCCTCGAGTTTCCCGTGGAGAGCGAAGACTTCGTGATTCACCCGAGGCGGCCGCCGGCTGATCCCTGGCCCGAATGCTGCGTTAAGAGCCCTCTCGGGAGGCTGGTGGCAGCCAGCGCGTGCTCCACAGTGACCCGCCACCCCGCGGGTGCCCCGGCTGCCGCGGAACGCAGCGCAGGGCCGAAGCACGCCCATCCTCGTCCCTTGTGCTCCATCGCACCCCCATCGCCCCCCAAGGGACCCCCCCAAAACGCGAGGAGCTGGGCCCAGGCTCGGAGCGGCCTCTCGGTTCCGTGTGGCACTTGGCCTCCGCTTTGGCGTTTCGGAGCATTAACTGAGCAATGAGGGCAGCTGGGGCGGTGCAGGGCGGGCAGCGGCTGGGGGGGCCCGCGGGTTCCGAAACGTCCCATCGGTGCCTCGTAGTGACTGGGAGAAACGAGAGAGAGGAAGATGGATACATATAGACAGAAAAAGAGATAGAAGAAAGGGGAGGAGAGGGAAGGGAGAGGGGCAGGGGGGGGATAATGCGTTAGAACGAAAGAAAAGGAAGAGAAAGAAAAGAAAAGGAAGGAAAAGAGGAAGGAAAGAAGAGAAAGGAAAGAAGAGGAAGGAAGGATGAAAGAGAAAGAGAGAGGCAAAGAAAGAAAGAGAAAGAGGAAGAGAAAGAAGGAAAGAGCGAGAGAGAAAGAAAGAGAAAAACCGAAAGAATAAAGATACCCAGACAGACAGGTTGCCTGCAGAGGCAGCCGAGGTTGTCCTTGGAAGGACGCTTTTGGCAAAGCAGGGCCAGCGAAGACTGTGCCTCTGCGGTGCCGGGCAGCCAGCACAGCCGCGGCCACCGAGGTCTGTTCCGCTCGAGAGAAGCCGAAATGTTTAGGGGACGGGGCACAAAGGGCATTGTCCTCTGAAAAGGAATGATTACATATGGCCCATACATATCGGATATTGTCTCGCCGCGTAATGAAGGGCTCACGATCATTAGATTGGCCTTTGTTCGGTGCAGCCGACTCCTTGACATACGCTACCTCCTCCTCTGCAAACGCCAACAGATGGGGCCCCCCGACAGACGACTCGCGGCAGCAGCTGCTCCCCACGGCCCCACGACGCCCCGTCCGCGGAAGCGCGGCCCGCACCGCACAGCGCCCGCACCGCACCGCGACATCGGGGCGGGGGTGGGGGGGGAGGGGGGAGCCGGGGCGGCGGGGGCGCGGGGAGGCTCGGGGATGCGCGGCGGCCGCTGACGGGCCCCTCCGCTTGCCTCCGCAGGGGAGGAGCGGTACATCTGCTGGTACTGCTGGAGGACCTTCAAGTACCCCAACAGCCTCAAGGCCCACGTCCACTTCCACTGCGCGCTGAGCCACGGCCGGCCCTTCCTCCACCACGACCACGGCCGGCCCGCCGCCGCCGCCTTCGGCCTCCCCCCCAAGGAGCCGCCGGCCGCCGCGCTGCGCGGCCACCCGCCGCCCGGCTGCGGCCCGCGGGAGGCCGTCAAGCGCGAAGCCGCCACCGCCTCCCCGCCGCTCGCTAAGCCGGGGCTGCCCAAGCGGGCGGCGGGCAAGGAGGAGCAGGAGCGCGCCCTGGACATGAGCGTGGGGGCCGCCCGCGGGCCGGGGCTGCTGCTGGGGCCGGCGGGCGGCAACGGGCTGGCGCTCTGCCCCGGGGCGCGCTCGGCCTTCCGCCCTGCCGGGCCGCTGCGGGAGGAGGCGCGGGGCGCCACCGCCCTCGGCTTCTCCAAGCTGCTGGGGGGGCTGAAGGCGGGACGCGCCGCCGCCGAGGCGCCGCCCAAGTGCGGGGCGCTGCCGGGCGAGGCCGCCCCCCCAGCGGCGACGGCGGCGGCGGGGCTGGCGTGCGGCGGCGGGCTGCGCGCCTTCCCGCTGCTCTCGCCGCTGGAGGAGGCCTCGGCCTTCCGGCAGGTGGAGCGGGGGCTGCCCGCCGCCGCGCTGCCTCCCGCCCGCTACCCGCCGCTGCCCGGCGGCGCGCTGGAGCGCTTCGCGCTGCCGCCCTTCGAGGGGCTGAAGGCGTACGCGGGGGAGTGCGGGCTGCCTGTGATGCCGCTCACCGTCTACAACGGGGAGCTGCTCTACGGCGCCGCGCCTTACTACCCGCTGAAGCTGCACCTCGGTGGCCTCCTCAAGTACCCCGAGTCGGTGTCGTACTTCGGGGGGCCGGCGGCGGGGCTGCATGCTGCCGAGCTGGGCTCGCTGGCCAGCATCGACCGGGAGATCGCCATGCACACGCAGCAGCTCTCCGAGCTGGCGGCCGAGAAGGGCCGCGGGCGGCTGGAGGCGCTGCCGGCAGGGGCGGCGGGGGCGGCCGGCGGGAAGCCCAAGACCGGGCACCTGTGCCTCTACTGCGGGAAGCTGTACTCCCGCAAGTACGGGCTGAAGATCCACATGCGGACTCACACCGGCTACAAGCCACTCAAGTGCAAGGTCTGCCTGCGGCCCTTCGGGGACCCCAGCAACCTCAACAAGCACATCCGCCTGCACGCCGAGGGCAACACGCCCTACCGCTGCGAGCACTGCGGCAAGGTGCTGGTGCGGCGCCGCGACCTGGAGCGGCACGTCAAGTCCCGGCACCCGGGGCAGAGCCTCGGCAAGGCGGCCGAGGACAAGAATGACTCTGGCTATGCGCACCCCGAGCAGGAGCAAAAGACTGACAACGAGAGCGACGTCGACGTCTGCTTCACCGACGACCAGAGCGACCCGGAGAGCGGCAGCAGGCACCGCGAGCAGTGATGCAGGAGGCGGCCGGGGCGGGGCGGGGCGGGGGCGCGCTGCAGCCCCCCCTACCCCTTACTCTGAGCTCCCGGCCTCCCAGGGTGGTCCCACGGGAGGCAGTGCCGCGGGGGACTGCGCGGCTGGCGGCGGGGCAGCCGGGAGTGCACTCTCGCCGCGGGCGTCCCGGGGCTCCCGCCGCTGCGTCCCCCCGCCGCTGCAGCCGCGGTGCGGGGAGATAGGCCAGGAGAGGGTGGGGGGCGAAGCCCTGGCGGGCCCGGGATCCCACCGGACAGGCACCGCATCCCCATAGGCGCCCGTATCTCAGTGGCCATATATTTTTATTGTACCTTTGTGTCGAGGAAATTGTGCCTTTTGGAAACGATTTTTTTCTATGTGCTCTCCCGTCACTTGTTCCAGCGCTCTGAGCCGTGGAGCTCAGCAGCAGACCCGGGTCTGCAAGCGCCTCTGGCATCTGTACACTTTATTTGACACCTCAGATGTGCTTTCTCGGGTCCTAATAAAGCAATACCAACAGCTTTTTGGAAAGAAAGAAAGAAAAAAAGAAAAGAAAGAAAGCAAGAAAGAGGCAACAAAAAGCTACAGTTGCAGCACTGAAGAGGTTCGCGTATAACAGGTGCACCATTTGATCAAGTTGCAATTATTTATAACAGATAATATTTGAGTAACAAATGTAAAATAAATATTGAAAAGCATGAATTTAAAAGCACGCACTATATAATTTTAAAGGAAATACACTCTCTGTTTGGTAGAATACAAATGTGGTGTATGTTTGTTTTCTAATGACTGATGTACAGTGGATACAGTATTTTGGTCTTGGTTCCAGTTTGTCATGCGATTTTTTAAGAAAAAAATAAAGTTACTGACAAACTACTGTTTGTCTAATTGTTCACTGATGTGTGGTCGTTAGCAAGATCTCGTGTTTCTCTGTAACGCTCCTGATGATTGGGAGGCTCGGCCCAGATCTCGTCGTATTCATCGTCTTTGGGTCAAGTTCTAAAGAATTTGCCTCGAGTATTTCGTCTGAGTATTTTCCTCCTCTCATGCAGCAGAAGAAACCAGAAAAACCCAAGCAAAATCCAATCCGTTCTTCCCTATGCCTACGACTTCTGGAAAAGCTTTTTGGTTTTGTTGCTTTTAGGTTCTTTTTAGCAGAGATGTTAAAGGCTGAACGTTATTAGTCTGCTTTATCTGTTTGTGTTCTGTCAAACGTGCCCCTTTTGCAAACACTCTTCTTTAGAATCGTTGGTACTTTTATCTGAGAGGAAAATCTCCTTATGCCGGTGGTATGACAAACCTGAAACGCGTTTAACTTAAAGAAGACTGTCAGAAAAATGACTGTTTCCCCTGGCAAGTCCTCCAGGTCCCCACGCGAAGCAGTGCCGCGGTGCCGGCAGTGAGCCCAGCTCCGCGGGTCTCCGCGCTCAGCTCCGAGCTGGTGCTCTCGGTGGGAGCTTGCACCCGGGCAGGCAGAGGGGACAGGAGGGGGCCCCGCTTCTTGATTTCGCGTAGTCAACAACTCTGGAGCAGATATTAAATCTCTTGGTGGATGCGGATAGTTAGAAAGCGCTGAGTTTCCAGGATCGGGCCTTATTTCAGTCCAGGGTGTAGGTGACACAATGGTAAATACAAACTACTACCAGCATCTGAAAGAGTCTCAGATATAAAATTGATCCTGCGTTTGCTCACTTAAGGCTAAACGTTCTCGATAGTAGTAGGAAATCGGAATTCAAATGCCAGGCTTGGATTTCCTTTAAAGGTTTGATTTGCATTCAAAAGCTGTAGGATTTACGATTTTTTAAAAATTATTTTTTTTTGTCTGGGCTAGCTCACTAAATACCCACTTAGTCGATTCGCTTTTATCC
Source organism: Falco cherrug (assembly GCF_023634085.1). Lineage (NCBI taxonomy): Eukaryota > Metazoa > Chordata > Aves > Falconiformes > Falconidae > Falco > Falco cherrug. Next base: position 164,015 of record NC_073702.1, on the reverse strand, counting down.
CAGGACAAAGTGGTGTTTCTGTCATGAAAGTAAATGGGAAAAACTCTCTCCTTTTGCTCATCTGTCGCTGGATTCGAAAATTCTGTTGTCATTTATAGCACCGGCAGCGGGACCAACAGTTTAGCCGGCCAGTTCTTTATTTCAATATTTGTCTGTTGCTTTCCCAAAGGCAGGCATCCATCATGGAGCTGCTGCTGGGGAGAGAGGCGTCATGTACGCTATGAGGTTGTGGAAAGGGAAGAATAATAAAGGTATGGTCCGGGAATTATTTTACACGTCAGTGGAGTTTGTGTGTTTTAATAGAAGTGTCCTGTCAATCGTAATACTTGGGCTACCTTTACAAAAAAAGTAAATTTGTGTGAATTCACGGTCTGTATATCTAAACATTAATATAGTCTTTGAGATAAGAAACAACATTCAAACCGAACTAAATATAACCAACTGTAACAACCAAAGTCGAGAACAAAACAAAACAAGAAAAAATGTGTTTTGCTTTTTTTTTTTTTTTTTTTTGTAACTGCTATGCAGCGGCTAAATCGAAGTGCAGAACTCAAGGGGAGACGCAGGGAGAAACTCAGCCCCGTGTCGTTTCTATGGGGCACCGAGCGCGCCGGGTCCGTGCGCGGGGGGGGCAGGGGCCGAGCCCCGGTGCCCCGGTCCCCGCCCGGGACCCGCAGGGGCGCGGCAAGACCCCGGCAGAGCTCTGCCGCCGGCCCCGCTGGGCCCGGGCTGCGGCTGCGCTGCCCGCCGCCACGGGCAGCTCCGGAGGCCTCTGCGGCTGCGGCTTCCGCTCTGCCAGCCGTGCGGTGCGCTGCCGCAGCCTTCTCGGGAGGAGAGCTGGTTGATCGTTACTGTTTCTAAATTTTCTTGCGTTTCAAAATTTTATTTTGTTCAATTTTATTCAGTTTTGTTTTATTGCCCCGTTCCCAGGGGCGAGGCGACAATGTTCTCCCGATACCTCAGTGATGCGGGCAGCGTCGGGAGCCCGGGCTGCCGCCAGGGCCAGGGGAAGAAGCATCTCGGGGGAGAAGCGGGGCGCGGATCAGCAGCCGCGGGGCTCCGGCAGGGCCCTGGCACCCTGCCGCCGGGCGCAGCTCAGGACCGGCGGCCGCTGGCCCCGGGTGGGCGGCGAGCCCCAGGCGGCGGGTCCCGGGTGCCGCTGGCCGCCCCCGCGCCCTCCCGCAGCACGGGCCCAGGCCGCCGGCGCGGACGCTGATTGGCTGAATTCTCCCGCGGCCCACGCTCCTATTGGCCAGGTCGCGCGGGGCGCCACCGCCCCGAGGTGGCGGCGGGGCCGGGGCAGCGCGGGGGGCACCGGCGGCCGGGCGCGGGGCGGGCCTGGGAGCATCCTCCCGTGGGCGCGGCCGGTTTGCCTCCGGCCCGGTGGGATGCAGCCCGTGGGGTCATTAAGCCATATGCCAGTCACGGCGGTTCCTGCGCCCTTCGGTTTCCTCGGAGGCAAATTTGGGTCTGAATGGAGATGGAAAACCTGCGGGTTGCAGGTTATGTGCAGAGCTGACCGCAGACCCTGCCTTGGTGCAATATGCTCTGGATTTTGCGTGCTTAGCGTCTCCAGGTCCATCATTGCTGCTGGCTGGCTGCCATAGTGACTGACATTTGCAATTAGGAAAAAAAAAAGAACAAATGGTTTTAGTTTCTGGATTTGCATTTATGGGTAGCTGCAGTAAAGCAAGTATGTCCTCTACATTTTATAATGTGGGGAAAATAATTAATCACATTCACAGGGAAAAAGCTTTCTAGATGTGAATAAACATGCTGTTTTGATCCATGTAAAGTTGGAAAGCATAGGCGGGAAGAATGGTGGTGAGGCTGAAGAAAAATTATCACCTTTAAGTATTGCTCATTGAGAGGTTTGTTTGCTCAAGGGCTGTAGAGGTTAAATGACAAGATTTCCCTACTTTATTTTCTCTGGAAGAACTGAGGTTTTCTGAGTGCATTTTGTGAGTGAAGAACAGAACATTATTTGCTTGCTGCACGTCAGGAGCAAAGAATACACACACTAGAGTGGCTTTTGGACATTATTAGAGACTAGCCTAAACATTTTGGAAACTGGTCTTTCAGCTTCTAAAAATTCATGCTCAGCCCCAGCTATTCTTGTAGAAACTTGATTTGATTAACATTTTTTTAAATTTGAGAAACAGTTTTGGAGATTTTTGACTTGCCCTATATTATTCTGTTAGAAACAGCATCAAGAAGCCTGGGTGCATCTGGCAGGAGATGCAAAGCACTGCCAAGAAGCAGACTGTAAAGATCTTGGGGGTAATTTTGCTTTCCAACCGATCTTCGTTGCTGTATGATACTCTGCCATGTATCTTACTAGTTAATGCTGTAAATTACTATTGTGTCCATAGTCCAAGGATGCACATGGGAGTTTAATAGCACTGTGAATGATGAAGCTGTAGGGCAGGGTCTTACAGACCAGGGATCTAGGTCTTACTCCTCTGAACTTGCTGAATGGGTTTAAACACACCTTGCTGAATGGGTTTAAACACAAAAGACTTGAGTTTACAGCTTTAAACAACCCATCAAATCACCTGATTTTGCAAAGGTGTTAAATACCTACTCTTCCCAGTGAAGCTAGTGGGACTGGTTTAAAACTTGCCAAGTTCTTTGACATATAGATGAGATAGATGTAGTCTGCTGCAATGCAAATGAGTTTAGGTTTTAGACTGCTTGCTAGTGCAATACTTAGGGAGGACTTGGTCACTTCTGAGCATGGGAATGGCTCTATATAAATCAAGGGTTATAGTTTCAAAGCTTTTTGCATTAAGGTCATCTTTTAGATTCATACATGCACAGATGTGATCTGATCAGAAAGCTCTGCTACAGGTATGAAAACGTGCGTGTTCTTAAGCGTCTCTTTCGATGGCTGCAACTCTGATGTGGCAAAGAAATTATTTATTGATTCAGAAAAGCCTATGAATTCATTTGGGTGCATTCATGCTGAAAATATTTTTAGGGAACTGTTTTTCTGTCTTCACTGGAAGTTATGTGCTTGGAAGTACATTTTGTAATAGTTGCTGTATTAGTAAGCTGTATTTTCAATCAAAAAAAAGAATCCCCAGACCTGCACTTGGTGAAATGAGCAGCAAGCCTTGGATTCAAAAGTCTTATGTGATGGGGAGACATGAGGATGGGAGAGAATCTAACTGCACTTGGCTTCAGATCAGGGAATGGTGAAGGTCAAGAATTGCTTTTGATCATTTTGTTTTCCTCAAAACCATCTGAAAAGAATGATTTTAAACTTGACTGTGAGCAGTTACTTTCTGAATTATCACCTGAAGATAAAGAGCAACATGTCAAGGTTGAGGTCAAGCTCACTGAAGTTCATTGGACCATAGTAGATAAAATCTAGGAGCAACAAAATGCTTTCAGGTATATTCAAAGTAAGTCCAATGAGGAATGATTCCCTACAGCACATGGGATGTTAATAAACTTGTATTTTATAAGAAACAGGAGAAAGAAATTTCTTAGCAACTGAAAAAACATAGCTGAAGAAATATATAACTAGATCTGAGGTATATATTCAGCTATGTTTAGATCTGATATTCTGAAATATTATAGAAAACTATGAGCAAAGTTCACAAGGTTTTTCTGTAGATTTGCAGCCAGGTGTGGTTTTTTGATGCTTAATGTTTCATAATTTTTTATCTGTTTTGCTTTGGAATGCATTATCCTGTTTCAAGGGTAATGGAAGGGCTTGTGTTTGTGTTCTTGTTTAGGAATCGTAGACTGCTTGCTCCTGAGGAGAGTGATTTGGTACCAGGTAATTTGAAGTCCTGATCTGAAATGGAGAAAATGTGATTTAGAAAGACAGCATCAATAAGCTCAGGTTCAGAGGGCTAAGGAATAACTCATAGCTTTTTTGCTGTTTGCATCACTTCAGCCTCCTTGCAGTTGCGTGGGGAAAACATTAGGAAGAATGAGCAGAGGTGAAGCCTTTATGCTCCTTAGTTGTTTGTAAAACCTGCTGATGAGTCAGAGCACCTGGAGCTTGTCTTTAACTTTGGAGCATATGACAGGTTCTTACAGCATGAGCAATTTTTTTAGCTCAATTCAGAAGAGTACTAAAAATACATTTCAGCTCTGAGTCCTATTTATTTGTGTAGAACTTCCACTTTTCCCTTTCCTAGTACTGTAAACTGTATAGTAGCTCACCAAAAGAAGTGATCAAAACCCTAGAAAGTGTACTTTTTTAGTATATTTATTGAAAAATCAAAGAGGCTGGATACCTGGGTTTTCAGAGGTGCTTCACAAAAAATCCTGCTAGTCACAACACAGGACTAAAGCATCCTGTTGAGAAAGCACAAGAAGGAGAGTTAAATTTCTGAATGAGTTAATTTTACTGTCATGCGGAGCAACAAAGTTGCTTAAGCTTAATTTTTTGAGGCAGCCTGTATGAATTTTAAAATATATCTCTATGCTTTGCCACTATCTTCCAAAAACTTTAAAAAGAGATAGAGACACTTAAAATTTCAGGGGAAAAAAATATACACACACACATATAAAAACATATACAAATATATTTAAATATATAAATAATAATAAATAGGAAAGAAATTTATAACTTTTGTTCCTGAGTGAAATTTGTTGGAATAATATCCCCTGCTTTTGATATAGCTAATGAAAAAAAAAAAAAAAAGACCTCTTGTAAGGGTATATATAAAACAGCTGAAAAATAAAATTACCAAATTAAAACACTATACGATGATGCAGAGAATTATTTATGTCCATTATTAAATCCAATGTTTATCTTAAATTAGAAGAATTTATATGTAAAACATAACCCTTAACTCTGATTGTATGCATTTCTTCCTCACAGGTCTGATTCACCACACTTCAAATAAGACCTTCCTGCTTCTTGCTCTCAGCTTAGCGTTTTGGAGAGAAATGAATTTTAATGCAGTGCAGAAAGTAATAGTGAATGAGAATCCATAGTCAGAAGGGTTTCCTCAAATGGTTCTTTTCAAATACTTGTTATATTTAAAGTCAAGCTACACATTTGTAAAAACAGGAATACGTTTCACTGATTAAGATGTATTGTGCAAGAAAAGGAACAGATCCTTTTTTTGCTTTTAAAATGCCTTCCTCTTTTATGCAGCAGATGGTGCTAGATTGTGAATATATGTCAATTTGATTTATTTATAGTCTGAAGAATATACAGTGAAAGACATGGCATGTACGATGTTCAAATAGACTACATAGCAAAGTGATCTTTATAAACTCATTTGTTTTGGCACAGTCTTCTGTGGTGTGCATGCTTTTCCTGATGTCTCCTCTGCACCCTTCCAAGACTTTCAGAATTGCTTCTATCGTGCTTATGAAGGGTGCCAAAGCTAACAAGGGACAGAGTGACAGAATTACAGTCAGTTCTAAAAGGTGCATTTTATCTAAAGAATATGTATCGCAGATATATAATACTTAAAGAGGTAACAGGAGTTTACACAAACTTCATTTATCTTTTGCACTAGAGCCTCTGTCCACAGCATCCCAAAAGTGTGGCACTTTTCCTCGTCCAAGTCAGTGTGTCAACACTGCTGGACTTGGCTTTGGCAGGTACAGCCATGCCACTATAAAGCCAAGCTGGACTCCAGCTGCTTACAAATCCTGTCTGCCCTTTCGGCATGTGACAGGGCCCTTCTTGGGGTGGGCTCTGGAGTGAATTTGTCTGCCATGTGCTGGCTGTATGATGCGTTTCCATGAAAAAGTGGTATTTGGGGCATGCTCAGAAGGGTGCCTGTTTAGACCTGCGCTCAGACTGCCCCTCAGTAGGTTTTTGGGCTCACCTGAAGTGCCTATTTGCAGCCTGGCACCTAAAGCTGCTAGAGGTAAAAGAGCTGCAAAAGTGACCATACACAACCATCAAAGCATAGGATGCCACATGGCTTCTAACGTCTTCCTGCCCTTGTGCTCTCCTGCCCACAGCCAGCATGAGACATTGTCAGAGTACAGTCAGCTCCAGTCACATCACCTGTGTGTCAGCATAATTGAATTTGTTGGCTGAAGGAGCTTGGTGTCTGACTCTTGAGGAATTGCAATGGACATTTGGTGCATAACTTTTCAGGGCTCTTTTGAAAATTCCAAATGCAGTAGTTTGCAAAATAAGCTGATTTGTGCCTTGACAGTAAGAACCTTTGTTACAATTTGTTAGCTTAGATCCTGAAGAGACATTTCTGCTTTTAGGAAAGGCATAGATCAAGAGACATGCAAAGCTACAGCTCATTTACCTTATACGAAACCTAGAGGATGAAAGAGGCAGTGTCACCACAGCCCTCCCAGAGGCCTTTTCTGGAATGGAGAAATACCCTCTCGGGATCCTTCATCAGGTGCTGATTAGATATTCAATGGAGAAAAAAGCCTGTTCAAACACTGAGGAGAACTAGGATATATTTGCAAAGACATTCTCAAATATCACCCCAGAAGGCATGTCCTGCGATCAGTGCTGTTTTATGGTGGTCAGTGCGTTAGTAAGTATGAAGAATTATTACTAATAAATCAGTGGACTAGTGAAGTAGAGACTAGTGGTGTTTTCAAAAAAGTAACAAATTGTTTAATCCTATCAAAGAACGGGTTACTAAAGCAACTGCAGAAAGTTTAATCACTGAACCACAGTTAATGTCAGTATATCCAGGTGTTGCTGAAATTCCTCAGAAATGAGGCCTCAATCACAATAATGGCATGAGTATTTAGTGACTCTGCAGATGGGGAAAACAACACGAAGAACAGTCTTGAGTCTTGGATCACTTGAGTCATTCTCTCAGAAAGGCAATTAAAGCATTACCCAAATTTCTATCTTATTAAAGCTTTTAAATATCATTCCCTCAGTGTGAATGTTTACGGAGAAATCTCTTGTGTTTTAGCTTTCAGACTCCTTGTTCTTTCCTTCAAGGTCCTGTGCAAATTATCTCCCATTGTCTTTCTTTTTCTATCTCCTAGCTCATTTCTTGCCTGCCTTGCCTGGCTCAAACTGCCCCCTTTTCCTCCTACTCACCTCCAATTTTTCTGGCAATCATTTTTTTTTTTTTTCTAAATTTTGCAAGTTGCTAGTTAAAAGCCTTCTGGGACCACAAGTGTTTTGTTTTCCCTAGTGGAGAATGTTAAAGTGTAAAAAGAAAGAAATCATACAAGAAATAAGTGCCAGTTCTGTGTGCTCTTGTATGGACCTTGCCCAAGTACTGAGAATGAACTACATGTAAGGAGCAACTCTCTGCTTGGTAAAACAAAAAATACTCAACAGTGCAACACACTCATGTTGGACCACACTGTATTGTTAATAATGGAAATGCATCTTATGCCCTGCTAGACCAAGTCCTTGTTAGAGGCTTGGCCTCTGGGGACAGAGAAGGTGTCAGAGAAAACGAATCAAGCAGAAGAAAACAAAAGTTATGAGAAAAATGGTAAGCAGTAATGATGTTGAGCTAAAGCTGGTTGGTTTTTTGATTAAACCCTGGATGTCATATGTGAAAGATTTCTTAAATCTTAAATAGAAATCACTGATTGTTTACTTCAGTGCTCTTCAGCAGAATTAGCTCTTTTGAGTTCTCAATGTGTAGTAGCTCTTTAGTAGAGTTGAGTTTTAGCTCTTCAGTAGAGTTAGCTCTAGCTCTTTTGAAGAAGCCAAGACAGTTTGTAGTCCTCACTTGAGTTACTGGGTCAAGTTTTAAGCCATGAGGAGCAGGATATATTAATTTGGAGCTTTGTATTGTTAATACACAGATAGACCTTCTTAACTAGTCAGCTTGCACTTGCCCCCTTTTGTCTATTTCCAAACCACTTTTTAAACCATCTTTTTCATGACAGATACCTCTGTCTACATTTTATATTGCAAAACAATCCAGAATGATGACATCAGCATTGAGCATTTTGCTCTGGCCTTGGGTAGGATCAAGTAGGGATCCATACTGGACTCTCCAGCTTTTCTAAATATTGTTTAAACAATTTTAACATTGCTTGTACAGAATTGCTATATATCCACAAGGATTCCACTGCAAGCGTGACTGCAATAACCACTTTTTTGTCATAATTCTAGTTTTCTCAGATGCCTTCAAAATTAGCCTGCTCAGGAAGATGTCTCAGGTGTGCACAATAATGAAGATTTTTACGCTTGAATGATTAATTTTCAGTTCTGCCCTTCTGCAGCTCCAAACTTTGCTTTACACCCATTCCTGCTTGTCCTAATAAGGGGTGCCCATTCTCCTTTGTAAACTCAGTTAGAAAAAGCAGTTAAAAGATCTTAGGAAAAATTTGAGGGAAATTATTTTTTCAGGGTTTTTGTGTAAGAGGGCGGCTTGACTGAGGTTGTTGTAACAGTTTTTTTTTCCTGGCTGCCTAGGCAATTAGTTCTCAGTTTTAATGGCTCAGAAGGAGAGATCTGGGTTTTGTGGGATGTTTCCTTTGAGTGACATCTCTGGACTTTGCTGTTTTTCCTTAGGTCTCCTGCCCCCAGCTCGGTGGATTGAGCCTGACTCTGTGAGTGGCAGACTTCAGGGTGTCTGAAACTGAGAGGCAGATCACTCTGTGAATTGAGTTAGATAATCACGAGTGGGGTGTTAAAAGGCCCTGCTCTGCCTGAGATCTCTTTGGGTAGAAATTATGGTCTCAGACTGCAGTAGAGGTTTCTGGCAGAAATAAAATACAACTTATTTGTTGACATGTATCTTGTCTTCTGAATCAGTGCCCTGGGGAAGGACCTTAGCTTCAGGGTTCAGCTGAACATACACTAATCAAAGAAGGCCCCTGATTCCCCACCAGCCTTGGCCATGTCCCTGGGTAACAGCGAGTGCTGCTGATGCTGAGCCAGGCTCATGGGCTCCCTCCGAGGCGAGGGAGCCCAGGCTTGAGGACACATGCTGGGGAGATGACAAATGAACACCATGAGATGTGACAGTGTGCCACATCCCTGCAGGAGCCCCCTGCACTGGGATGAGCCGGTCCTATGAGCAGATATTCACTGCTTTGTGTAGCTTGTCAATAATTCAAAGCATGGGAAGAGCAAAGAAAAGGCCTACAACCCACTGAAAAGTCCTGTTTCCAATGGCCCTCTTTCTTAGTTCTGGTTTATAACAAAAAGTAATGACATGTCTGTTAAAAGGCTGTGAAGGACACACATGGTACAGCAATGACTGTGGACACCCCAGGAGAAAGAGGTTTGCCAGGTATGCAGTAAGACCTAACAGGACAGTGAGACATATTTGGGGCAGCATGAATGTGACTAGGAGCCTCTAAAAGTGCCGTGTGTTGTGGATGGAGAAGGATGATTTAGTCCTGGATGTTCTCACAGGGACAGCTCAAATTAACAACCTCACAATAATGTTAAAGTGACCAACAGGATGTAACATCTGGTGTACTTTCAACCTGCTAGTGCATGCTTAATTTCCCCAAATTCTTACGAATTTTATCTTTTTGAGATTTTATTTTATCTTACCGCGAGCAGCGGGGAATAGCACACAGCCGACTCAATATGAGTGATAAAGCATGATTCCGTTTATTAGCCCGAATAGCTCTTATTTATACAGTGTATCTAATTATGCATACTCAGCAGTCTATGATTGGCTAGAATCACTACCTAGTAATTTACAAGGTCCTCCTACTTGCGGTTAGCTAGCTTACATAACTTCTTTATCTCTACTGCACATACCTCCTCAGAGTTGTTTGTGAAGCCTGTTAAGGCCGTGGTGTCCCTGCAATTCCGCAGCCATCAGCACAGCTGCCAACCTCAGCTGAGGCCTAGTCTTGATAGCACACCAGTTAGATTCGGCTCTGCTTATATAAAAGCTCTAATGATCTGTGACCCTTCTCATCCAGCCATTCTCCAACATCTTACCACATTAAAGAGTGATTTCTTGACTTCTCCGTTACCTCAGTTTTATCTGCCTGTGTTCAACATAACTTCGTCAAGTTTACACAGACTTCCACCTTAATGTCAGACACTGTTAGCCAGATACCTAGTTTTGCAATTTATGACCTCCTCAGGGTAACGTTTTCTCTGCCTTTGCCTTTCAATTCCCTGTACCATTATTTATGTTCCCTTTAAAGCTTACAGTCTGGTTCTGCAACCTTTAGAAATCTAGATGAGAATCACCTAACTGTTACTTTTTCAATTTTGTGTTTCTGATCCTTGTTATAAGCAGATTTTGGGTTAATGTAGCTACAGACATTACAATACAGTCTCAGGTGTACTCAACAGTCTCAGGTGTACTAAATGATAAAAAGAAATCACCAGTCTGAGATTTAAAAAAAAAAAAATCTTGTCTTTTAGAAGTATCTTTTTTCTATGATCTCATATTCTTTGAGTTTCTTTAGCACAATCTAATAACTGCATTCCTTCCCCACTGCACTGTAGGCTATTGAAAGTCTATCATCTCTGAGCAAACAATAGATAATATTAGAAAAAATCCAACCTTTTGCACACTGGTAAGTCTGCATGGTCAGATGTTCTTTTCTTGTTGTTCACCATGTTCTGCTGTTTTTCTTCTAGATTTAATCCTCTGGCTTTACCTTCACTCCTGCAGCCAGGAGATGTTCTTTGGCAGTCAGAAAGGAGCGCTGTAAGCCAGAGCTCTTTATGACCAGATGGGCTCGCCCAGAGCAGCAGCCTGCTGAGGCTGGAGTGAGGGGCTCCCACAGCTGGTGTGGTGGGTGCTGGGCTGTGGGTAGCTGGGCTGGTGCAGTAGCTCAGTGCTGAATGTGGGAAATGACCTTTCCAGCAGCAGCATTTTCTGCCTTCATCTCTCTTGTCCTCCTTCTGCCCAACAGGACAAGCAAGCTTGATCCTTCATGGCAGTTCCATGGCTCGCCCATCCCAGTTCCTTTCTGTAGCAGGAAGAGCCTAGCCCTGGGTCCTGGTCTTGGGGGAGAGCAATTCAGCTGGTTTTGCTATAACAAATCATGGGCTCATTCAGGAGGCCATCCAGCTCAATCTCGTGCTCACAGCAGGGTTGGTGCAGGGTTGTTCAGGCCAGGTTTTTCAGGGCTTGGGAGACTTGGTAAATGCAGTGGAGCTGTGGCTGATCATAGTTAAAAGAATGAGAATGTCTTGCATAGTTGTTTACCTTGATATTAGCAAGGCATCTGACACCATCTCCTACAACACTTTCACTGACAAACTGATGAAGAATGAACTAGATAAATGGAAAACTTTCCAAACTGATGATCTCAAAAGGTTGTGATCAGCAACTTCAAGTCCAGCTGGAGGCCAGTCAGTAGAAGTGTGTCCTAGGGGTCAGTACTGGGGCCAATAATTTTCATCAATAACGTTTTCATTAATGACCTGGACAATGGGGTAGGGTGCACCCTCAGCAAGTTTGCAGATGATGCAAAACTGGGAGGAGTAATTATAGACCAGATAGTTGTGCTGCAGTTCAAAAGGACCTTGGCAGGTTTGAGAAATGGTTTGAGAGGAGTCTTGTAAGTTCAACAAAATGAAATGCAGGTCCTGCCACTGGGAAGGAATAACTCCGTACACCACTACATCTTGGGACCAATGGTCTGGAAAGAAGCTTTATAGAAAATTACTTGGGAGCCCTGGTGGACAACAAATTGAATATGATCCAGCAGTGTGCCCTCACAGCAAAGGTGGCCAGCATTCTCCTGGGCTGGATAAGGCAGAGCATCACCAGCAGGGAGGTGATCCTTCCTCTTTACTCAGCCCTGGTGAGACACATCTGGTGTGCTGGGTCCAGGTGTGGACTTCTCAGTGCAAGAGAGACAAGGACTTACTGGAGTGAGTCCGGTGAAGGGCTATGGAAATGATTAAGGAACTGGAGCATCTGGCATATGAGTAGAGACTAAAAGAGCTGGGGTTGTTCAGCCTGGAGAAGAAAAGGCTCAGGAGGATCTGATCAATGTGTACATATGCCTGATGGGAGTGACTAAAGAAGGCAAAGCCAGGCACTTCACAGTGGTACCCAGTGACAGGACAAGAGGCAATGGGTACAAACTGAAACAGAAAATGGAGTGACCATGCAAAGGTGCACTCAAACCTGCATTGGGAAACTGCAGTCTGGCAGTTGGGCTCGAGCAAGAAGAAGCATTTTTCAAAGACAGCCATAACCCCATGCTTCATATGCACATACACATTATTTTATTATTTGCCACCTTTAATTTTTTCCTGTGACTTATTTATTGTATCCAGGCTCCACTTTCATAAAACTCCCTGCCCCCAGCTGTACTCGCTGATAAGTGTCTTGTGTAAAATAGCAAGTACCAGGTAGTGTTTGTACCAGCTAAAGAAGACTGGTAAATACTTCAGTGCAAAACCAGACATGTAAATAAGGTACATTTTGTGATCAAACAAAGCAAAAGACACTAATTTGTAAATTAATGTTGTGTTTGATATGAATCCAGTAAAAGGATCTTACTGAAGAATGCATGAGGTCCGTACAAGCCTGTGACTACTTTTTCAGGTACTCACGTATTTCTCATATTTAGTATGTGTATCACATAACTTGATCAATAAGTTGTGATTTTTTTCCTGCTAACAGATTGAAAATTCATAACTGACTTCTATGCAGGTCCTGACACTGGGAAGGAATAACTCCTTATACCACTACATGTTGTAGCAGCAAATACTGGAGAGGTAGTCACAGGCAAATTTAGGATGCTACTATGAATTTTAAAATCTGAGATTAAAACTATTTTAAAACTATGTTTAAAACTATTTTAAAACTATATTAAAATTAAGTCTCAAAATATAAGATTAAAACTAAGATGTATGTAATTTTACTCCAAGATTTTTGGTGCCATTACAAATAAGGAATAGTATCACAAAAGATACTAAAACTCTACACATAATCACAAGAGAAAGAGCAAGGCAACAAAACTATGCTAAACCAGGATGATTAACAATTAGCTGGGAAGAAGCCACTTCAGTAGTCTGAGTCAGCAATGGACAGAGCATCTTCCTATCATTAGTGGAGTAAGTGGGAGGTATGAAATTTTCAAGGAGTCAGGTGAATTATAATGTGTCAAAAAAGTTATTTGCTATAATTACCCCCCCCCCCCCGCATTCTTTTAAAAAAGTAATAAATAACTTTTCTTGAAAATTAGGTATCTTGCTCACCCCTTCATCCCAGTAGTGAAACCTTAATTTCTTACCATCAGTTCAGGTCTAACCTGTCGCTTCCTACTCAAAGAAAAACAGTTTCCAGCCCTGGGAGGGAGGCCTCAGTAGGCAGAAGCATCTGGTGGCCCAGTGCATGGCCTGAGGGAAAGGAGACACGAGTTTGATGGACTGCCATTGAGTCCATGCAATAGATTTCTGTCTGCTTTCCCACATTTTGGGTTATGTTATTTTTTTTGTTTGGAACCTGCTGCTGCTGTTGTGGCCCAGGGTAGCTCAGGACAGCAGGAATACGCTGGAAATGCTGACACCAGAGCCCCAAGGCTCTTGGGGAGATGTGAGTTGTTTCACCTTCTACCAACAGAAAATGTCCTGGAGGACTGGATATTTGCTTCTGCATTTCTTGTGCTTCTGACTGTTTTTATCTGTTTACAGAAACACTACCAGATACATGAAGTTACTGGTGGGCTGGGTGATGACATGACGATATTCATGCATGTGAGTCCAATCCTCCTTCTCCCTTGAAATACAGACAAGTCTTCCTCTCCTCTTCGTTGTCTGTATCACTCCTTTTATTCCCCTATATTAGTAATATTTAGTATGGATTTTCATCCTCCAAGATACCTGAAATTGCTTACTGTGGTGAAGTGTATCATCTAACTTAGTTGTCTAAAAGCTATCTAGGCTGTAGTTCATGGAGATATAAGTATCTCCTAGAAGATGGTTATTGTTTATTTTTATATTCTTTCCCTAACACATTGCTTACTGTTGCTTAGACTCAAACATTTCAAACTTGCACATGTGAATGAGTGCTTGACTAAGTGTCATGAATAACATTTATTTCATAGTGGACTGACATTTTCTGGAAGAGTAGTGACAACAGGGAATTTTCCTGTTCTTTTAGGAATTTTTTTGATCTTTCTACATCTTATTTTAGGCTTGCTGCTGGAGGTCAGTAGTTGATAGACATTTTCTGAACAAATGAGAAACTGAGAAAAATGGACAGCTTGAAATAATGTGTTAGAGATAATAGGGATAATTTATTTCTTGATAGTAGAAAGATAGAAATTGATCCTTTTTCAACACTGGAAAAAGTTCAGTTGTGGTTTGCAAGAAAAGATTATTTTCCTGCCACTTGCTTCATGCTGAACAACCAGTTCTAATAAGGAACTTTCAGTATTTGCGTCTTTATGATTCTTTCAGAAACGCTAGCTCATTTGTTCTTAATAATGTTACTGAAAAATACCAGTAATTATATAATGGCTGTAGAAATCACATTTTAGGTAAATGAAGAGAGAAATGATTTTTTTTTTTATTATAAGTCTCCAATTTATATGTAATTACCAGCTATAAAAGAACCTTCCTGGTATGCATAATGACCACCTTTTGTCCTTGCATGAAAAGTCGAGGTGTTTTCATTCAAGGTTTTGTTCTCTTCAGCTTATTCCTGGCTGGTTGGGGAGACAGAGGCAGCTGTTTTTATGACAAGTCACACAGCCCTTCCCCAGACTATTGAAAGTGTTGGTTTGAAAACCAGCTGGGTGTATTCTTAGTCTGTCAAGCCCAGGCCATAGAAACAAGAATCCTGGGCAAGCTAGTTGAAATGTGCCATTGTTAAAAAGGAGCTGTTCTTGATGGTTTTTAAAAATGTTAATAGAAACTAGCAATTACTAATTACCTGTAACTGCTATGATTTAAGAGTAATACAATAGAAAACATGCAGGTAACATAAAGCGGTATATGTTGTTTTTCCAGTTGCTATGGGGTCCACTGGAGATTTGATGCTCTACCATCTCTTGTGTAAGTATATATAAAATTTTAAAAGAAAAAGATGCAGGACTACTCTTGCTGTCCAGTTGTTACGATTATTTATTGTAAGTCACAGTAGAATTTGTAATCATAATGAAATGTATTTTTGTTTTTCAGACAGAAGGACAAACTTTATGTCTGTGTAACACCACGGTCACCTTTCTGATTTGCTAGAGATGGTAAGTGTAGAAAAAAGGTGGTTGCTGTAGATGATACAGTCATGTACTGCACCAAGACTTTAATTACTGGGACAGAAGGAACATGCTGGGTCTAAGTCTTGCAGAGACAGGAGACCTAGTGCTTGACAGCAGTCTGGATATGCAGCCTCAAGGTGGAAGACTCTCAGTTGATTAGGCCTGAACGACAGGTAGGAGAGTTCCTGAATAGCAGTCTTCATAGCCTACAGCAATTTTATATACTTGACCCCTACAATGTGAGAATGCTCAGAAACAGCAGTCTCTTTATCATCACTTTTGTGGTGGCATGATATTATAGGTACAGTAAATGACTGGTACAAAGAAGACACCTGCATCTGCCAGCCTGCCATGAATCTAATGGCAACTGAGATGAAGTGGCTGCAGAGTTTAATACATGTAAAGCTGCAAGAGACATCACTGTCAAGAATGCCCCAAATTCTCCTTCAAAAATAGGGATCTGGACAGATGTTTTTCATGCTTCAGGGTTTATCACAGGTTTGATTCTGTTTTGGCAGAAATACCCCCAAGAAGGTGGCCAAGAGGGAAAAAAGGTGTTACCGCAGTGTTATTTTTTCCAAATTTTAAATAACTCATGTTTTTAATTGGTAGCATGGGTGAGTGAATAATTCTGAAACTTGACCTGGCCCTTCTGCTGTTCTAATGAAAATTTCCCCAGAACTGGGATCTGAAAATTGCCCTTTGAGTTACCCAATCTTTGCTTTGTGCAGTGTGCTTTTTTGAACAGTAGGAAGTCTGGAGAGTGATGGCTCTGTGCTTCATTAGTGCAGGCTTCTTGGGTGATGACTGGCCAGACAAGTGAAACAAGTAGGTGCAAGAATGTGGAATTTCAGTTGCATAAGCAGCCATACATTCTGAATGTTTTGATATTGAACACCTGATTTTGGCTATGAACTGTCTTCATACAGGTATGGTTTTATAGATTTTGAACTTCTGTTTCAAGGCATTTTTCCAAAATATTAGATCAAGTCCCAGATCTGAAACACTGTGGTTTGAAAGGTGGAATGAAACATTTTCTCAGCAGCACAGCGGGTAAGAGTTTGGTTCCTCATGGTTTTGTATGCTCTTCCTTTTGCTGAACATCCCCATGCTCTCAATTCCCCTGCAATATTTTTACTTTTTACTTTCACTCTTATTCTTTACAACACCTTCTGCATATGCTCCCATCATCTCCCTTTGCACTGAAGCCTTTCTTTCAGCAGAGGCAAGCTGCCCATGCAGAGGTGTCTGTCCCAGGGGAGCCGAGTCACCCTCTGGTCCCCCCTGACAGTCTTGCCTAAACCTTTGCTGATGGCAGTGAAAGCCAGGGCGAAAGGGCATACCCATATGCAGATATCTCCTGCATGCCTCTTCAGTTTTTCGCTGAGCCTTTCCAGCAGTTAATGAGCTAACATTAAAGGGAAAGTTAAGCCAGAACCATGTGAGTGGAACGGTGGTTCCTCGTAATCATGGGTCTGTGTTTACATTTTGCTGCAAAAGCAATCCCTGCTTCAGACAGCTCCTTGTAGCTCTGAAGCGCATTCAGTGAGGAAACACAAGTTAATACAAGGGTCTGTCATGTACTTGGCAAAGGCATTTTATGTGGAATCAAATTTGTAAGGTATGGAAGTACATCAGCTGATGGTACTGGGTTGCTCGTTCTGCTGCTAATGAAATCGCCTTTGTTCAGGTTAGAGCTAAAACCCTATTCATCAAAATGTAAGGGCAAATGGGTCTGTCATATTAGATATTATAATAAGAATCACTAAATCTTTAACAATCCTACTTCATATCTAATTACAAATCTCTGTTGTTTTCAGCAATCCACGTATTTTATTCAGTTATTGCTTAAGAAAGCAGGCTATGTAATGATCAGCGGATACACAAGATGTAATTGATTCCTAATGATAATGTATATTTATCTAGCAAGTAGCAGAATTTTCTCCTTTCAAATTAACTACATTTATCATCGTGATAAATATGTAAAGATAATATTTGAGGCAACAATGCTTTGCTATGACTGAACTTGTGACAGCAAAAATGCCAGTCAACTTTGACTGGAAAAAGTCTCAACATTTTCATTTACTTAGTTTCAAAATTCAGTGTAAACCAAATTGCCTCTACCCATTCTTGAAAAGATCTGGCAATATTTTGGAAGCTTTTGAGGCGATCACATTGTAATGGTTCAAACTTTAAAGGTATTTATGCCAAGATTAGTCACATTTTTTACTTTCTTTTGAGACAAGCTGACAGCTTCTTCATTGAGTACTGCCAGATGTGTTGTGCTATGGTGATCTTCTAACTCTGTGAACAAAGGCTTTTATGTGTTCAAGGGAAATCATACTGTATTTCACCTCATTTTTTCCCGCCCACTTTAGATAAGACTGGTTCCAGCTTATGCCACAGAAACATGCATCAATTTCTGTAAGTCTTTTTAAAATTATTATTATTATCTATAGGAAGATTTATAGTATATTGCAGTATGTGGAACAAACTTTTCCATACCTGCTGTGATCATGTGTTGCTAGGAGAACATCAAGAAATTTGACTGGCAAAGTTACCTGGGTAAAAATGGGGGCACGAAAATCAGTCTGGGTGAATCTGATGCTGCTATGACATCTCTATGTTTATTACAGAGCACCTTATCTATTCAGTGACTCCTTAAGCATAGAAAAATGTGACTCTGTTGCTTTCTTTTAGCCTCTCTCCAGTCTCTTTGCAGAAAAATGTGTGTGCCTTAAAGGACTTGTGGCCATTTTGGTTAAGAAGAATATGTGTGTGTATTTTTGTGAAGAACCTTAACGAAAGAAATCTAATGAAGAAAGCCAAAGAAACTTAAAAACTATTCTTGTATTTTCAGTGCTGAGTTCTAGGAACTCCTTCTCTTGCATTACAAGCTTCACGCTTTTAATTGAAAGTTTCACTATATAGAAAATACAGAGAAAATGTATTTTTGTGACAGAAGCAGCTATATGTGTGAGGCTAGGTTTGGTCTTATGGTGTGTCTTAGATAGCATGAGGAAGATTTTCTTTCCTAAAAGTGTGCAATGGGCAGTCTGGGGGGCGATGGCTGAGTGGATCACAGTTTGGCTTTTCATAGCCTTGAGGAGTCCAAAATCCCAACAGTTTCCTAGTGGTTGCATCACACTGTTGTGATAGATGGTCCAGACAAGAAAGGTTCTCCATAGTGCTTTTTGTTCTTGGCACCACTGGCTCCATCTTGCTTGTATTTATATCCTTTGCTTTTCATTTACCTGCAAGGTATTGAGAAAGCTGCAGAATGGTGTTATTAACACACAATATAAAAGTGATAATGTGTAAATGCATGTGCTGTCTGCCTACTGTAACAGATGTTGTCTCACCATCTCCCTCAAAGGCTTCTCACTGACAATGGTGCATATGAAAGAGTGAGCCCTGTCCCAAAGGAACCCAGAGGTGTTGCCACCGCAGCCTGTGATGACCCTCTGTGCCGCATGTGAGCATGAAACATGGCAACTTCTTTATTCCACCCTGAAGTCTTTGGAGATGGGACAGAAATACTTGTTTATCACCAAACACCAAAAACATCATAACATAACACATCTAAAAAGGGTTAAAATAATACTTTTTTTTTGTCCCACAGAGACATTTGCATTATTGACCATCAATAGCAAGTGAATGGTGAATTTAATACATGGTAACTCCTGCTAAAGCCTACAGGTAAATGACTGTCTTATTTGCAATAAATGGCTTTCTATTTAATATACTGGAGTTGTTCCAAGGACATCTTTTCATAGAGGAAGCAGATGTAGCTGAAGTTTTGCACAATTTAGGCTGTATTTTTTTAATAAAACATTTAATTAGCAGGCATGAACACAGCCAGACACTTGAAATGGCACTAAAACAATTGTTTGATGTTAAACAGCACACACATTCAACTTGTGAATGCAGTTATACTGAAAAGCTTGAAAATATCAACAAATTGTGGTGCGTTTAAAAAAAGAAGTTTTAATTTTCTTCCAAGGTTTTTTCTTACAGAAGTTGAAAGCTGAGGAAAAAAAAGTTCAAATAAGCACAAAAAATAAAAGAAAAGGAAAGAAAAAGATTGTTTCTCCAAATGCCAAGAGCTTATTAATGCTTCTTTCACAGATCAGAAAAAGAATTGTGACCCATATTCTAAATGCCATATTGAACTGCTGTGCTTTTACCTGGAAAAGTTTGCTCACATCATTGTGGGAGAGTAGGACTCTGGATCATCTTGCTAAAAATGAGAATACAACAGAGCCTAAATATTATTTAAAGTGAGAGGGTGGTAAAATGAACAAGGAAACTCTCAGCTTTACAGTCATTTTTGCAAGTGGTTGGGTGCTTAGGGGCAGTTCCAATTGAGGACTGCAAAAGCAATTGCTAGTTTTTCTGAACTGTACTATTGATTACATTGAGAGCACCTGAATGACTAAGACATGAGCATGTCCCAAAGAGTCTTGATGCTTTTGATGTAAAGATGACCCTTGAAGACACTTGTTAGTGCTCTGAGATGTAGCATTCTGGATGAATCAGGCGTGTATAATTCAGAAGAAAACCTTGTTTACATCACCTAAAAATATTGACTTCACAGTTTTCTACCATCAGTTAGTCATCGTTTCATCAGTCTTTGGCTGGAGTACTCTTATATCCACATACCCTTTAGAGAGATAATCCATCATCAAGAAAATGATGACATACAGATGACTACATAAAAAATATCACAAACCTACTCCCACAGAATCAAAGTTTTCCAAAACATGCTGAAAATTTTGTAATTTGCCGCTGAGATCTCAGGTGACACTGTGAGGGCCTTAGATTTGCTCTGGAAAAGCTTTTTGTCTTACCAAACTAAAGAGCACCAGTCACCTTTAAAGAATACCTCTGGGTAAATAAGTTGGGTATCTAACTGTGTCACCTCTTTACAATACCAAATGCACCTTTTCCTTAAGTCATATATTCCTAGTAATCATGTACCATCATACACAGGATTTCTATAGAGAGTCTTTTACACAATTATAGCCTGTACTATGGGACAACCATGTCCTGGAAAGTATTTTCCTAATACCTCCTTTCTCATTTCTGGCATGTCTTCTGATCTCACCAAACTCATAATCAAGAACAAACTTCTTGCAAATCAAAAAGTACTGAATGAATCTGTCCATGGAAGAACCACGTGATCCAAAACAAGAAATACGTGTGCACCAGATTTCTGTAACTACTGTGGCAAATATCTCTCACAAGGGAGTCACCAGAATCTGAGAATGTAGTGCTCATATAACATTCCCATCCAATAGGTCAAATACATTTACAGAAATTAATCATAACAAACAGGAATTAATACAGAGAGCTGAGAAACTACCATTTACTAAGAGAACACTTTCAAGAGACAGTAATTGCATCTTTGACATTTTAGTCCTGATTTTCAAGGAAGACCTATACAATTCCTTCAAAACACAACTCTGGGAAAAAAATATTTTTTTCTGCTGTATTCTGGACATCACAGACATGATAAACCCAAGAATCATAGGATAACTTAATATTGCAACTTACAGAGTTGGAAAGAATGGAAAAGCTAGAAAGAATGATGATTGTTGGTGTGCATGTAATTCTGGAAACACAGAGAGCAAAGACTGCTTGAGAACAATTTGTCTGAGTTTAATATAATCCTTTTAACCAGTTAGGCAAGCATACAGGCAATGGGAGTTATTACCTGTGGAGGAGGGTGGGGATGTTATCCAGAGGAGGGGCAATGAACTTGATAACCTCTGTGTGACAGTCTTATGGACATGGAAGTAGATAGTTACTTGCTGCTTGTAAAAGAGTGGTGTTACACAGCTTATGGGTAAGATTACAAATCCTCTATAAAAACATGACTCTTTCCTGGTATCTTTTTAAATAACCATACAACAGAAAGAGGAAACAGACAAAAAAGAATCCCATATACCCTATCTAATAGCTGAACTATGTTCTAGACCAAGTGAATAATATAATTAGTATTTTAGGTAGCAGAGATGAAAAGTTGAGATAAAAACAAATAAGGAAAGCAGGACCTTCAATTTCAATGACATGTTTTTACAAAGTGCTAGTGAACTGTGCTTTCCAGGTTCTGCTTTTATAATGTGCACATATACAACCACAGACTTGTCGTGGCCATGCATGGATGGTGCAGTGGGAGGCACCAGCCCCAATCACAGTACAGAGAGCACAACAGAGCCTGTGTGAAACCACACAGCATCGGATTTTCAAAACAAAGCACTCATGTGGCAAAATAAAGGATTTAGAAGAGAACAGTTCATGCACATATTACAGTGAGAAATTAGCATATGTAGTGCCATTTTTGCACTCAACTCATGGGTTTTAGAAAGAGCCAATTACTGCCAGCACCTGCTTTGGATAGCAGTTTTGTTTCAGCTGGCCAAGAGGTCATGTGAATGAGTCAGAAAACTTACGATTCCCTTTTTTGCACCCTGGCCCAATGAGATGGTGGTTGCCTGCTGGCTAAGGTGAGGTATGAAGCAGAAGAGTTTTGGAGAAGCCATTGGGGGTGCTTGGGACTACCTTGTGTAGGGGAATGAAGAAGCATTGGTTTGATCTGCTGAGCCTGGACAAGACAGCTCTGGCCATGGTGAGGGTTCTGTGTTCACTTTTAGGTGGAAGGAGCAATTCCCCACTCAGTCCCCAGATGACGATTCTTCTTCTACACCTCTTACTTGCTAATTTGGAATATACTTGTACTGGGGTGTTATGCAGCTTAGTTCTGTGCACTGTCAGAGCACTACTACATCAGCCTGATCTTTGCTTTTACCCACCCCAATCTCACTTAAGCTGCCGGCTCACATTTAGGCTGTTCATTTCTTACAGAGCAGTAGGTTGGTATTGTGTAGAAGCTGTTCCTGGAAAGGTGCCTGCTGCTGACTTCACCAAGAGTGGGGCTGCTTATCAAAAGTGACCTTTGTGTGTGGCCTTGTTTTCACTTTCACAGCATCTGAACTCTGCATAAACCTTAGTCATGATCACTTGAGTAAGAATGATTCAGCACAGAAGATTCAGCTAGTGTTACTCAAGACATCTTTTTTGCTCTTGGCCATATTTTTCCTATTGCAGGATCTGAGATTGCAAGTTTCCAGCAGGAAAAAAAAAGGTAATTGGTGTAGACCTCCTGCTCCTCAAAAGAAAGACTACAAATGGGCAATGAGGGAATAACACCCCCCCAACATCCTGGTTATCGGAGAAATGTCTTTTGAAATGATGAAGTGGAAAAAATTGGTTGTGTCTGCACCAGTAAATCACAGGACCAGAGTACATGGCCAGCTGCTGTGTTGCAACTATCTGTACAGCATTTTTGCTGTGGCCTGTGGCATAGCTGGTCTTTTGTTCCAGAAACCCGTAGAGGGGCAAAGAAGTGAGCTGAGCAGCCTGCTGTGAATAGCCTGGGAAGCCTTGCTTGGTCTGAGCTGACCACGACAGCCATTGCCACACAGGGCTCATGTGGAGATGGAGGGAAGCCCAGGAACCATTACATATGGGAGAGTTCCTCTACATGCCAGGGAGAAGGAGGCAATACATACAAGGTGTTGCCTGAAGGCTGGCACACCCTATAAAGCCACAACATATATTTGTTCACTTTCAAATACATACCAGCTCACTAGTTACCTTGAATATTTCCTGTGTATTGTAGCTAAGTTTTGGACAAATATTGCCATTTTAAAGTTGCCATGCCGCTTAGCCCCCTTCACTACCTAACCTTGCTCTGTTCTACCTGAGGTCAAGAACTCCATATTGCACAGGAAAGTTGATTTGTCAAATAATTTAATTATCTCTTAGTATAATGATGGAGTAAAATTGGCAGAGGAAGCTTGTTATCAATCTGGGGTACTGGTAAGCAGTTATTACGTGTAATGAGGCTTTTGTTTTGCAGCATTCTGAAGATCATCTTGAACTCCGCCTTGTGCTTCAGCAAAGGGACTGTCATGTTGAATTTTCCTTTAACATTTCCCCCACTCCCTGAAAAGAAATTATAGGTTGTTACATGGAAGCTCATTTGAAGCCTCAATTTTCTTGAGTATCCTGTTCTTGTGGGGAGTACCAGGTGTGCGCAGAGACCGTGGCCTTCAGGTTCAAACTCAGCTGGCATTCTACAAGTCTTTGATTTTTTTTCCCTTCTGCTGAAGAGGCAGTGGTTGTCTTGACAGCAGGAACAAAGCTTCATCCTTTGATGTGTAGCAAGGTTAAAATAAAACCAAAATAGGCTTTCGAGAAACTGAGTATTTTTTAAGACAAAGGTTGTAGTAAAGGTTCTTGTGCTGATACTATGTATTAAAAATTGTTGCCTGCATTCAGAGCATTTTATTACACTGCTCACTGTAGCATATGAAGATGCCACCCATAATAATGTATGCTCTGCAAGGTGATTTATGAGGTGTAACATACCCTGAACTCCAACTGATGCTGTGCTCTCAGAATCATATCCCAAAGTAGAAAAGTGCTCAACAAATTAGTTTTGCTGAAGAGGTATAAATATTGAAAAATAACATGATTGTATTAAAACCACTAAAAGGAGTCCTGGAGTGCCGAAGAGAGAAAACAAGCTATTGAAAGAGAAAATGAACATGTTGCCTTTCACTGTTTCTTAGAAATTCCTACATCAATGATTTCTATAATGTTGGACAGATTTGCAGGGACTCATGTTCAGCTATTCTGTATTGATAAGAAGGACCAGCCACCATGGGTGTCCCTTGCAGGAGTGCACTGACCTCCCACAGTCATCTCAAATGGAGGGACCATCAATTTCAGCAGCTTGACACTACTACAGATAATTGCTATTTTCAGCTTGGAACAAAGCTTCTACCTGTGTCTTACCTCATCTGCTTACAGACCTGTGAAACAAATTGGTTTTCTCTAACATTTAGTTACTAATCTCTGCCAATATTCCAGCAACTGTCAGTATTTGTGACTCCATTATATCATTCTTGCTATTTTAATAGGAGTTACTATTACATGCAATTTGTTGCACTAGAAATTAATGTTAATAATCTTTCTTGTAAAGCACATGTCTTTTTGCAGATCACATACAGGTCATAGAAATTGAAACTGATGTAATATAAAGATGATCAGGATCATATTTCTAAGATATTACTCGGTACAGTCTCTGTATATATAATAGAACTAAATAAATAATATAGAAGCTATTCCTTGAGTACAAACCTCCTCTCAGTGACGGTGAGGCATCGGTGTTTGCCAAAGCAGTGAATGGTGGGAGGGGTGGCCCTGGTGAGAGCAGCCAGTGATGATGAAACGAAGGAGGACCAACTAATGCTGCCCTGAACGATGTCCAGCTGCATATATCAACACATAGCGTGACAGGGAGCTACGAAGCCCCAGATTAGTATTTCCACCTACTTACTTCCTATTGAAATAGAAGGATATTTTCTAACCTTTCTGATGACCAGGGAAATAGGGAAGCCCTATTGATTTCTGCCAGAAACATTGAACATAATGCCAGCAACTTGCCACACCTGTCTTTGGATTGCTCTTCTTATAATAGGGGAAACTGATACTGTTAGGCAAAAATGAATGTGTTCCATGGCTATGCCAGGGAGCCGCAGGTTTAAGAACACAACTCCAACCAAATTGCCTTCTTCGTAAGACCAATTGTCAAGATGTAGGTCCAAGATGCTACCTCTGTAAAACCACTGTAAAAGATTTCTTCATACCTTTTCACTGGAGTATTATGCTAGCAGATTAATTATGACAAAATATGAGAAAATGCTTCCTCAAAATGTGAGTTTATTAATCTAAGTGGAAGCTGGAGCTGAAAGGCACAATGCAATCAAAAGAAAGAATGATTTTTTAACGACTTGTAGAACAAGTAAAGAGGTTATGAGTTGCAAAGAAACATCTGACATTTCTGCGTAGATAATGTTAGAAAAGTTTTGGATAGGGAGGCAAAAAGTCTTGCAGGGAATTTAAATTCACAGATGATATTTATGGTTCACCTGTTTTAAGGTAAGATTTAACTAAATCCTAGTGTGGTCTTAATGGTCACAGGATGTGACTGAAAACTAACTGAGTCTGCTGCTCATGCAAAACATTGCCATCTCTACAGTTATATGAATAAAACTTGTAAGTAGTGTTGCTGATAGCACAGAGTTCTTTCTTGGAAATTTGGTGACCAGATACTGCAGATTTACATTCTTTTTGTGTAAGAAAAGATTTGCAACACATTATGTTGTGAAATGTAGCTCTACACAGACCTGCATGCAGCTCTGTTTTTGTGTAGGAAAGTTTGCCGTCACTGGCTGTTTTCTACTCTTTTGCAAATTGCTCAAAGAAGCTGGTGCTTGACTCAATGGGAGGAATGGTGAAATGAGCCCACCAAGCAACATTAGTTAGTTTCAGTTATAATTTCCTTTCTATACTTACTGAAAGGCTTGTCTCATGCTTACAAATGAATTTGAATAGCACATTTAAATGGAAAATGAAAATGAAAGACTTACAGTATTGTCTTGAGCCTCTGTAGAGCAAAATTTTCCCATGCATACCTCTGGACCAATGGGGGTCTGTTCTACCTTGCACGTTAGAAAACTTGCTGGCCAAATTCAGGGCCTTTCTTCATTTATTTGCTGCATGGGCCAAAGTAAAAGAACAAATAGGAGGGGTGATTCTTTAGATCCCTTGCTAATCTTCTATTAAGATAAAATGAGCATGCAGGCAAATGCAAAATTTAACCTGTATTTAGAAATTAGCATACTGGATGTGCAATAATTTAGAAAGAAGATTGTGTCTTAGAATCCCATCCATTTGTCACCTGCTGAAACAACTACAACTGCTTAGTAGATTATTGTCTATTGAATGGAATTTCAGTTAATAACTGCAGCTTAATCAGTGCAGAATTATTTTCATTAGGTTTTATCAGTCTCGTGGGAGACAAGGGTTTAAGGAAATTTAGAAGTTGTAGGATCAGCCATCAATTTTTTTTCTGTGTTTTTAGACTTGTAATTTATAATATTACAAGCAGTTTCTCTTTATGTGCCTTTTTTGTAACTGCATATAATTATTTTAAAGAACATTAAGAGGAAATATCAGAAATCAGAACATATTGTGAGTCTCTTGCATAGTCTAGAGGGAACTGGGTCACAATGCTATAGCAGAGTCTTGTACATGGCCTTGTATATTTTTCATGTAAGTATTTGAAACCCCACAAATAATATATTAGTAACCAAAAGCTAATTTGTTTTACACTAATATATCATTAATATCTAAAGATCAAGACCAGGTAAACTGCTTAAGAGACGTACAATTACATAAAAAAAATTAATATACATAAGAACATGTCTGTGGATACTCTCCATCCAGTAACAAAATGTACATTCAGATGTAATGCCAGCAGCAGCCAGAATCTGGAATTACTCTCATATGTTTAATCAAAGTAGTAAAATGGTGCAGGTATTCATGCTAGATTTATAACTCAGATTTTTGTTTCCTCTGAAGAAGAACTCACTAAAGCAAAAAGCATACTGCCTGTTTCTGCAAAAGATGTTTTTGTATTTCTTGGCATCTTCGAAAGATGCCAGCCATGGGACACTGAGCTGCGGGGGACTTACCAGCTCTGATGCTTACCCAAATGGTTATCTTGGTGGGAGGGCAGTGGGTGCAGCTCACAGAGCTCAGTGGGAGCCTCCCGCTTGGCTGGATGGTGGCGGTCACCAGCCAGCTGTGCTGGGTGGGGCTGGGCTGGGAGGCCAGCTGTGCCTGTGCTCTAGGACAGCGGGTGGCTGAAACCACAAGTCTTTCCCTCTCAGCCTCATAGGCTGCCTGTCGCTGTGATGTGGGGATGAGGGCTGTTTTTAACTCAACTTTTACGGAATTCCTCTCATTCCCATCTGGGGTCAGACCCTTGAAGGTGATATTTTCACTCCTTCCACCTGGCCTTCTTGTTCGGGCATTGCCTGCTGTTAAGTACCCAGCATTACCTTACTTCCCTCCTTCTTTAACATTCTGGAGCTGCAGGAGCTTAACTCCTGTGGTGGTAACTTCGTTAGTGTTGGCCAAGTTGTAGGGTGTCTTCTAAAGCCCTTGCCAGCAGCCAGACACCACGCTGAATGAGACTGCTGCCATCGCGCTGGCTAACAGCGTGTCAGAGCCTTAGCCCATCTCTCCATCTGCTCGTCGGACCTTTCCTCAGGCAAAAGCATGCCAAACGCAGCTCTTTCTGCAGCTCAGCAGTAGATGGCTCAGGCATTGCCATTACTTCCACCACTTGGCACTGAGCTACACCACAACTGCAGCACTCCCACGACAGGTTTGCTTTAATTGCTTCCAGTGCAATATAATAAACATGTATGTGAATAAATGAGCAGTTGCCTTTTGGCATCAATCTTTCGTTAACTGTTTTTCGGTCTGTATTCTCTTGTTAGACACCAGGACAGGCAGGCAGACATCTCTGCTCCTCAATGACTGCCACCGGAGGCTAGCTCGCCTGAGAAAGAGAGTTATTTTTATTAAAGCTCTGAGAAAGTGGTAATGGGTCAACTTCTCTCCTCTTGCCCACTCATATGAAGTGAAAATAACTCCATGGGAAACAAATTAATTATTGTGGCTGCAGGTAGATGTAAGAGGAGGGATGCTGAGGCTCTTCATCTGTCCATACAGGATCACTGATACCTGTTTGGTTTCTCCAAACAAAAAAGGAAAGACAAAATGAGGGGAAATGCTTTAATCTGATTGTGTTTTGGATGTATATTAGTGATATAGCATGAAACACAGGTTTTCCTTAGGAATGAATGTGCCTTCCATGCACACCTGGGGGCAAGCAGAACACACCCTGGGGGAACAAAGGACAAAGCTGTGTAGGATGCTATCCCAAGTACCCTACTGCAGACTGAATGCAGGGCATCTCTAGGAGAAAGAGAGAAAATAATTTCGAAGGTTGTCTACGTATACGCTTTTAACACATGTGCAAGGTGGTGTACAAGGCAGTCCATGTCAGTCCATAACGGCTTGGCAGGCTCAGTTCTGAACAACTGATGAAAAGATCCTTGTCAGGGGGTACCATGGAGGACTCCTGCTTTCCACCAGCAGACAGACAGGGTGTGCCAGGCCTTCCTGCTGGCAAGGAAGGGGAAGGTGCTTTTGTGCACAACCAAGAGGCTGGTTAAGTTTTGCAGGGAGTGGGTAGAAAGATTTGCCAGAGGTCATCTTACTTTGTGGCAGCATGTGGAGATCACCTGCCAGCTGAGACGTGCAGGGCTGCCCAGACAGTGGGGATACAGCAGTACCTGGAGGGGAATGTGGGAGCGACATCTATTCAGGTACCTGGTCCTGAGGTAGTTGCAATAGGCTCCCTTTGTAATTGATGGAGAGAAAAACAGGCACTCTTAACATACAATCCTCTGACCTATTGTCTATTTTAGGATGAGATGTAACTTAGAAGTGCCCATTCATTGCCATGGGTTATACAGTTTGGATGATTAACTGGGTTGCAGGTATTTAGAGATGTAGAGGTCTCAGGTTACAGAACATGAAACCATGCTAAGGTACCTAATTACATTCCTCAATTTTAAGCCCCTCTAGATTGAATTAATTTTTAGTCGCCCTGTAAATTCTAGCTTTCTGCTATGAGAGCTAAAGGGGACTTGCCTTCTATATTTTATCAGTGTTTTTGGGGAGCACCAGTTACATTGCAGCCTCTCTGAACCTATTTCTTAGCTGACAGCCCCCAGGTTCTTGAAGTGCTAGGGGACCACACGAGGAACAAACCAGCAAAACTACCCACCCTGGCCAACTTACAGTAGGGAAAACTCTGCTCATTCTCACCCATACCTCCCCCACCACCCCTAAAGGCTGTCAGCATGTGATGCCCATGGAAGATTATAACTCCAAGACTTTCTGCTATCAATCTCAGCAAATGGAACTGCTGATTCTGGCACAAGGAAAAGGCCCAGCTGGTAAGAAAAGGCTTATATACTATTCCCTATATCTGGAGGGGCTTTACCTGAGCTTCACTGAGCAGCCACAAGTATAGACATAGTCTCTTCCCGCTGCTTGTTTCTGTTCCCACCACCCTATAAGGTCACACGGGGAAAAAAAGGCAAGGGGGGCAGGGGGGAGTCTTTTCTGCAGAAGAACCTCCCCCCTGTTCTGCATATGAGGTCTCAGGCTGTGAATGTGACCAGCTTCATTTTCCTTTGTGCTGTTAAAGATTACTGCGTTGCTCAGAAATTGTGGTATGTAAAAATGAATGTGTTCATTGTGAACTACATTGCACACATATTCCTTTAATCATTACGTCTCCCATATCTGTATGAAAATCATTAATAGAAAAAGGCTTTGCAATTATGCAGCTACTTTCTCTGCGAGTGTTCTTGTGTTCTTCAAAAACTTTGCTAATTTCTCAGTGGTATATTCATAAGAAAGAGAATAGAACAGAAGACTTTTAGTTGGAGCCTATTATGTGCTTTTCCATCTGTTTGTGGTGAACCAGAAAGAACTATGTGTTAGGTCTTGCCTTATGGCAAATCCTGATCTGCAGTTGCTGTTTTCCCACACTTACTTAAGCTTCTCTGCACATCCCCGCACACAAAGCAGATGCCGGTGCCACAACAGGCCTGAGAGCCTCCTGAGCGCGAGAGGCTGTTACACAGCCAGGTCCTTAGGGCTAGCCTCCAGCAAAGCAACCAACCAAACAAAAAAAGCTGCTTACTGTTGACATCAGATGATCTGAAACTGGTTTATCGATTGAAAAGGCAAAAAAGGTGTGTGAGATCATCAACTGTCTGCTGCACCCCTTCTGGGCTCAGTAGTCTCTTTGGTGAAAGGTTTTGGGAAAGGAAAATAACTGCAGAAAGTACACAATATTTTTCCTATTCTTGAGTTCTTAGTTTTCAAGGATGTATCAAAAAGCATCAGAGCTGAGGAGATCTCACATGGAATAAATAATATTTTCTCTTTTAAAAAGGATGAGGGAAATAAAACAAGCAGTAAAGTGTATCTTTCCCTGCACTGATGGTGATTGTTCCCTCTCCCCAGGGTTGAAATCTTGCTGTATTAAAATAATTGGGAGTATGCCATTAATGTCAATAGGGCCAGGATTTCACTCCTTTTATTCAGACCTGGACTCTCTTGTTGGCAATTGGCCCCATCTCAAACTTTCCTCCAGGGAGCCATTCTCTTTGCATTACATCTCAGTCCCCATCCAGTGCTACAAACTGTCTATCAGAAAGAGACAGACCACTGCCAAGAAACAATGAAGTTGATAAATGTGTTTTTAAAAAGACTAAAATAATCTTGGACTTCCCTGCCCTCCCCCAGTATCTGAAGATTTTCTGTAGCCATTTGGCAGCTTTTGAGCGTGAGGTGGTTGAAATTATTTTCACATGCAACATCATGAAAATAAAACTCACAGTTTGTTTATGGAGTTACCTATAGAACAATTAACACTGAAGTTATTAATCAATAGTGCCTTTTGATAACAATAAAATAATCTACTGTACCAGATGAATTACTGTATTTTAATAACAGGTGTGACACTTGGTTTTCTTACATGTTGTAACTATGAAGTAAATTGCAGAACTTTATATTCATACCGACAGAACATTCACAAATACACATGCGTATAAAAAGTAATTGGATGTTTCTCATCTTTCCCACTTAGTTCCTTGGGTCAAATTCTGCTTCCATTGTCTCAGGAATTAAACTAAAACTAAGTTCTGCTTTTTTATCTATCTTTTGTAAAAATATGAACATCTATATTACTACACATTTTTTGGCATTTTATATCTCTGGTAAGCAAATCAATAGTTGCTAATAAGTGTTTAACCAAAACAAAATTAAGCTGTTTTATCTCTATCAATTAATCTACATAATGTACTCTTTAAAGACTGAATTTCAGCCCCAGTGTAATCTGTGGCAAAATCTGTATGTATTTACTTCATGGTGCAGGATCATGTATCGATATTTACATGCACTTTTGCTAGAGTCTACTAAAGGGCTTCACGGGCCAGTTTTCATTTCAAGTTGCTCTACTTATACTTGTGAATGGATGTTAACATAATCTGGCAATTTGTTGCTCTCTTTCCCTTTTTAGATGCCTACTCTTAGGCTTAGAGATCCACTGAGTCAAAAATACACAGCCCATATGATCATGTTTTTATATCTATAGGTACCTGAATATTTGTTTTTCAAATTTATTGATTGCTTGGCACTGTTGTTAAAGACAGTATAAAATCTTTCCAGTCTCTGCTTTAAAATAAAGCTATAAGGAGGAAACCATGACAAACATGTTGCCTCTGTGGCATTATTAAATGTCTAGCAGGGTTCTGGTCCTACAGCCCTGAGAATTTATTTTGTACCAAAAGCTCTCTGAATACATAATGAATACTCACAAATGAGAACCTATTCAGATGGTGTGCTATTGAGTCAAGTTCATCAAAGTTAAAGTAGCATATATTTTCTGAAAGCTGCAGATGATTACACACTGGTCTAACTTCAGTGAGTACTGATAATCATAATTTCCTGCAATAGAGTTAGTTAAATTATATTCTGCCTTGAGGTTCATTTTCTTATACCAGTACAATTGTAAAATATTACATTGCATCTCTGCCCAACAGATTCTACTGAAAAGAAACTGACCCAACGGCCATATTTGTTAGACAGAAATAAACTACTTCTGTTTTGTGTCTACCGATTCCTTTGATGCTTTCCTCCAAAACTGCACCTGCCAAAAAATGGTCACCAGCAGGCATCTCCTGACCTAAAAGGAGCAGGGCCAGACAGTGACTGGCAGCTGCCTGCCCTATCTCTTGGGGGAGCTGCTGGGGAGCCCCCTCCCCAGCCTGTGAGCCACGTTGCAGCAAAGGCCACCCAGGAGGCAAAACAGTGAGGGACACAGCCTTTGCTTCTACTGAGGCTGGGGGAAACCCATCCCTGCTGCCAGCGAAGGGCACGGGGCAGCACAGCAGTGCTGGTGAGCGCAAAGAGGCTCAGCACCTTGCTGAGATGCTGCCACTCTCTGGCGTTGTAAATGTCTGGGCTTAAACTGCCAGCTCAGGTTTAGTACCGAGACTGAGCTTATTCACTGCTTTTGCGTGGCAGTCTTTAAACTGTCCTCATGTCTGCAGCAAAGCTAGGAAACTCCTGTTGTTGAGGATTCAAAGTTCTCATTTATGAACAGTGCTGCAACCCACATTTTCATTGTTTGAGAGAAGAAGGCTTAGAAAAATGTTCTGTTTATCCTTATCCTCAGGTTAATAAAAAGAATTCTTAATCTAACTCATGTGGCCGGGAAAAGGCAGTACAGGGATTTAATGGAGAAATTGATTTCACAAGATTGCTATAACTGTATTTGATGTATTACTTGACAATTATGTAATCTCATTCTCCAAGCCTGGTGAAATATGGTGCTTTTTAGACTTTAATTAATGGGAACAATGCAAGAGAATCTCTGAGTCTGTGTTTGAAGTAATTTCCAATCTCACAGATCAGGAAAAAACTGAGCTCAAATTTTAGGTAAAAGCTTGCCATATATTTTGTCCCAGATTAATGTTATTGGGCCTGATTAATTTAAAAAAGTCCTGAAGACATTCTATAGCACCTTGTGGTTCTAAAACAAAATGTCAACCAGATGGGGAGACCAGATTCCCTCAAGTGCATTTGTCTTTAGGGTTTCTGTTATTACCAGAGCTTCAATGGAAATGATTTTAAAGTTACTTGCCTATAATTGTGTTACCTTTTTGTTACAATGATAAGGAACATGTACTGCTAGGGTTTTTTTAAATCAAAATCTGATTCTATCTCCTGTTTACATAGTTTTCAGGAAACAATTAACAAATTACATTAGTGTTTGCTGTGATAACAGAAAGTAATCCTTATGTTCCAGTGGGGGCTGAGACCTGTTTAGTTTTGAGGTAGCAATAATGACTGATCTTTTGTCAGTGGTGTGCTGCTTTTGAAACATACTTATAACATGTAATTAAACAAAATTGTGGACCAGTGGAATTATACTGACACTATAATGTATGAAAGCAACGAATAAGGCCAGAAGCATAACAAAATTTGGGTAAATCTCAGCTTCTAATCTTGTTCAAACACTTGATCTTTGAACTTATGGTTTATGATACCCTTTCTCAAAGCCCTTTGATTGATATATAGTCCATCTTTCCCCACCTGTTACACTTCAGAAGCCAATAAAATTCTCAGACTCAAGTGGCAGTGGAATACAGTAAAAACATTTTTTAATGTGCATAGCTCACCTGAAATTATTTTATGCTGAAAATTACATGCAAATATAATATATGCATATGCGTAGTCCCTTTGCTGCAATACA
Organism: Falco cherrug; assembly: GCF_023634085.1. Classification (NCBI taxonomy): domain Eukaryota; kingdom Metazoa; phylum Chordata; class Aves; order Falconiformes; family Falconidae; genus Falco; species Falco cherrug. Next base: position 130,603 of record NC_073702.1, on the reverse strand, counting down.
GAGAGAAGAGCAGGTGTAATTTCTGGGAGGACTCGATTTCTTAGTAGGCCGCTGTGCCAGTGATTTCTGAACTGCCCCGTCCTCAGAACCCCCACTGCTGCCCGCTGCAATGAAAACATATATATTGTAATATTTGTTTTGAAAATTTATATATTGGCTGACCATATGAACATGTTCTCATTGCCTACTTGGGCCTTTGAGCAATTTGCAGCCTTTTGTTAGTGAATAAAGGCTCTCCGAGCCTCCTACTTGAGCACCGAGTTTACCAGCTGCTATCCACTCCTGGAGCTCATTAGGGGCCTGCTGTTCTGCTGAGAACCGCACCACATGCTACGCCCCGTGTTGGCGGCAGATTAGCCTGTTGCTGCTCCTTAAATTACCAGGTACAAAAGGTTGCTCTGTTTCTCCATAGAGAACTACCACTCTTACCCTCTTTGAAGAGGCTCTATATCATGATCTCTCTAACTAATTAAGGTCTGCAGACAAGCCACAGGTTGTTACAGAGGATTCGTCCCCATGGTTGATATCGGTAGGGTTTTTTCAGGTTTTGTTTGCGAAACATTAAAGCTGCTGTTTCTCAGAATCAGGTCAGGTTTTCTAGTTGGTCTAGAAAAACCAACAAAAACCATACATGCTAATGTAAATGTTTAAAGAAATGCTTCTTAACATCAGCTCCGACCAAACAGATTCAATGCTATTTTACTTTTACTTTGGAACATTATGTGGGATAATTATTCTATAAATCTAAAAAAATATTTTAAATATGAGGAATAAATTGAATTAGTTTCCAAGTCTCTGGAAATAACTCCCTTCTAGTTACAGACACAGGTAGTTTCATACAACTCTATTTGGACATGGGGCATTTAAAAAAGGAAAAGTTGACCAGGATAGGTCAGTCGTGAAATACTCTTTTTTTTTGTTTGTCTGAGGTATAGTTCTGATGGATTTATGTGGACATGTGGATAATTTAGAGTGCCATGTGGGACAGAGGCTGTAATTTAGAGACCTGCTCCAAGGTCTGCACAGAGCAGACCTCTGCTCCCATGGCCCCTCTTCAGGGTTCCTGGCGAGTTATTGGTCCTCACATACTGCACTGTGTTTACGGCATCCAGAAGGATTTTTCTAGTTTATTTTTGTTTATTGTGTGACAGATTATGTCCTATCTGTTCACAGCAGCATTAGGTATTTTTTGTTTTCATTCCCGGATGCATGATGCCCATGAATGAATAAGAATTAATTGCACCTCTAATAAGGTAGCATGTGTTCCACAGATATCACCTATTGATCTGAGACCTTGTCCAGCAACTGAAGCACTCGACATTGAGTCTGGTCTTTTGTGCAAACATCATTATATGCTGGTGCCAGTAAAGAGTTGCTACGTGCCAGTGATCATGGAATTATTTATATATAGAAAATATCAATCTGTACATTCTTCAGAGAGGTTCAGGTAATGAATATGGAAAGAAGAAATTAATAGATCAGTTAAGGAAATAAGTTAAGGAATCTTTTAATAAAAGAATACTGATTATACAGCTTGTGGTTTTCCCTGCTATTCACTACACAAAGGTGGTATACCACTACTGCATGGACCTGATCTACAAATGTGTTGTGGTGTGTAGTAGAATAGTCTTTTCATTTAGAATGGGAGAAAAACAGTGTTGGAATCTTTTGGGGAAGTCCATTTATATGATCCAGTGGCAGGCAACAGCTCTGTTATGGGTTCTGCTATCTGTTCAAAAAACAAACCAACCCAGATATCCTTTCCTCCAGGTTCTTACAGCAGTATTATAACGTGTTCCAGCAACTCTACAGTACACATGAGTACACAACACATAAGTGGTTCAGAAATTCCAAATACAAGGAAATGTTTTCATTCTTTGTGTTTAGTTTTGTAGATCACTAGCATCAGAATTCCCGGTGGTCCTAAATATCTATGGGTGATAGTGTAGTCTGGCAGCTTGTAGATCACATGTGAAGATCCTCATCCAGTACCTGTAATTAAGCCTATAACACCAGCTTGAGTAAGTGATGTACTTCTGAGAAAGAGTACTGTTGGAATTTGAGGGCTTCAAATGGTGACATGCCACCATGTCTGTGGCTGTTTCAGGGCCTCACATTTTTCACTGTTGAAAATTCTCCCCCCTGGTTGTGGCTAGGGTTGTGTTATTTCACTTTCTAACCGCTACACCTTGATCTGATCCATGAAGAAGCTACTTACCACCAGAAATTTCTTCCCTGAATATATACTTACTAGCAAAGCCAATGAGGTTTTTTCCTTTCTAAGGCTGAATAAGCCTTCAAAATCCGCAGATTACTTAACACAAGAATAACATAAAAACCATTTCTTTACAATAAACAGGTGTTTTGGGGTTTTTAAAGATTTTGTTTGTACTTCCTATATCTAAAGAATTGCCCTTAGCTCTCTGGCCACTCATGGATGTACCAGTTTTACTGTTAACTTTCCTTATAAAATATTTGCAATTATAGAAACTTATGGGAGGCTTACTGACCCGAGGATGTGACTGCTGCTCTGTGTATATGCAGCCTCACTTGTAGGTTGGACTGCTTTAACCTTTCTTGCCTCCCAGATATCAACCTTCCCATTTTTCATCATTAGCTATAAATAATTCTGAAGGATAACATTTCTATTGCCTTGGCATCTCTTCTTAACTGGGGCTGTTTTTTAACAAAGAAAACCATCTCAAACCAGCCCTGGACTGGACTTTTCCTAAAGCAAAGGAAAGTGCAGATTCAGAGGATGATGAAGGGGAGAGTGACTGGATCTTCTCCAAGACCCTGTAGCTACCAGAGCCTGAACCCTAGCTGTACCAAAGGAGGTGCAGAGGCAGAATCTGTGCTTATGGAATTGGGAAAACAGAGACTCCCAGGGTGGGGAAGGCTGGGAACTTGTGAGCTCTGCCACCAGACGATGGCTCCTGCCTCACCTGCAGATCTGATGCTCCAAAATAGATTCAGTGCCTGGCAGAAGATGAGGGCAGGGATGAGTGGAGTCCTGCCTAGGGATGGATGATGAAACAGCCTAGAGCTTTGCTACTAGCAGGCATACCACTATGGATGATGTTGTGGTGTGAGTCTGCTGCAGACCACCTGACAAGTAAAAGGTAGATGAGGCCTCCTCCAGACCACTGGAAAAAGCCTCACATTCACAAGCCATGTTGTTTTCATGGGGTCCTTAAATCAGCCTGAGATCTGCAGGAGGGACAACACAGCAGGGCACAGGCAATACAGCAGGTTTCTCGAGATCATTGACGGTAACTTCCTGGCACAGGCGATGAAGGAGCAGTGAAGGGAGATGCTTTGTGGACCTCATCTTTGCAAACAAGGAGGCTTGCGTGGAGGAACAAGGAGCTTCTGGCTAAGCTAAATGTAAGGAGAACATATACAATAGGTGGAAGAAGGGAGAGGTGACTTGGAAGGAATAAAAAGACACTGTCTGAACATGCAAGGATGAGGTTAGGAAAGCCAAGTCCATGTGCAGTTGAAGCTGCCTAGAGACAAGAAGTGTTTCTACAGGTACATTACAGCAAAAAGAAGACTGGGGGAAATTTAGGCTCACTGCTGAATGGACTAGGGGATCTGGTGACAAAGGATATTGAGAAGGCCCTTAAGTTGCTCAGTGCCTGCTTTGCCTTGGCCTTTACTGGTAAAATTTGCCTTCAACACAGCATGTGGAAACAACAGAAATACATGCACAAATGATTACATAATTGAGCTTTATTAATCTAAGAAAAATTTGCAAATTCAGTAGCCAGTCCCATCAAGGGGTTGATGTTTCAGCGTAGGGACAAGGCTTATTTGCAAGCACAGTTCCTATGATAATAGGTGCAAAGTGGGGCATCATGTGCACAAATGTCTCTAAACAACAATTCGTGTGTACATTTGTGTTGTTTCCACATGGCACTTACTTTGTGTAAATGTCATGACATAGAACTAGCAGTGCTAGTGATGCAGGTCCTTGGATGACAGCATTGTGAAAAATAGCTCCTTGATATGCGTATTTCGTTAAAAGTCACAATGACAGAAACAACTGGGCTATGATTTCTGTGGGCATGGCTACAGCAGAAATCTGCCAGCCAAAGTTGCTCTGTAAATTCAGTTCTGTTACATGCTAACTAACTTTTCGTTACAGATCCAATCCAACACAATCAAGTAACTATATCGTTGCAGCTGGTAAAGCAGACTGACATCTATTTGACTGTGGGACAAAAATATGTGAAGTTGATCTAACTACTTGGGACAATGTGGATGGCTTTAAACAAAAATCACAAGGATAAATACTGAGAAGCAAAATTTGAAGGAATTTGTAAAGTCCAGCTGATCTACTGTGGCCACTGGGCTTTAATTTTGTCAAAATCTAAAAGGGTGGAAATTGCATGCCCATGCATTGGAAGTTTTTCTGACTGAAATGTGTACTCCAAGCTTGTTTACTTTTTCTTGCTAATAACTTTGCTTTCAGTACTGCAAGCTGGGAATCATCCCCAAAACATGCTGCAGCTGGAAAAATACTGATGTTAGGTTGCAATTTTTTCAACTTTAAAATATTTCTTTTGGAGCCTCATGCACATGCGGTTAGAGATATTCGGATTTATTTTTTATGGACTTGTATCAGAATTTTCAAGTAAGTGGTGATTCTGGTGAGATTGCTTTGCAGGAAGTGCAGACAGAGCAAATGAGAAGGGAGGCATCTGTGACTGCAAGTTATAGTGGCTAGGACTTCATGATAGTGAAGTGAAAGCTTGGGGTTGGTTTTGTTTTTCTGAGACTTGAGAAAAGGGTATGTGTAAAAGAAATTTGTAAATGCATTTGGAAAATATCACCAAAGAAGAAAATATAGTGATGTAGATTTAGTCAAGGAACTGTCATTTTGGATGCTCTTTGCCCTTCCACCCAAGCCAGAGTTGCTGGGTTTATCTGATATACTGGTTTTCCAGAGTAATGTCTCTTTGTAGGCTTTGTAGGCTTTGAAACTCTAAAATTAATTGTTTATTGGTGGGAGCAGGAGCTCAGATGTCCATAGTACCCAGCTGAAAGACATTTTGTCACAAAAATTACTGACTGTTCAAGCCAGTAGCTTTCCATTTGAAAAAAAAAAAAAAGAAAAAAAAAAGAAAAAATGATTAGGAGGCATGAATACAGAAATATGAGAAATACACTTACAAAGGTGGATGCAGAAGATAAAGCAGGAGTGGAAATAAGGGGAAGAGTTTAAGGAGGAAACATCAAACATTTATATTGTGGTTTAAATTTTCAGTCCTTGTAGTGGAAGTTTTTTTCAGGGATGCTCTCATTCATTAGTTACTTGGATACAGGTTGTAAAGTGCAAGTCACTGAAAGATCTGACTCCTGGCTCAGATACAACAGAGAATTCAGGAGGAGTTTGGCAGAAAATCTGATTTGGGAAGAAAGCAGCATGGATTAGTATTTATGATTACCTTTAGATATACAAAATGTTACATAATTTCATGGGATATTTGGTATTTTTTTGTGTGTAATGTTGTGGCACAGATTTTTGCACTGTCAGCTTATAAGCACTTCTATCTCAAAAAGAAATAAACCTAATTTGTAGTTTGGTACTGTGGGGATGAGAAGAGATCTGAAGATCGCTTCAAAGATAAGAAAAGGAATAAAAATAATGAAGAACTGCCCATCACTTCAAGTCTGTGAAATTAAAGAAAATGGGAATGTTAATTCTGGTCAGGAAGATGCTCTTGGACTTTGGTCTTCTTAATTAATTCATCTGGGTTCAGTGGAAGATACAACATACAGTCCAGCAAGTCAACTTTTCCAGTGGTACTTGCATTCTAAATTGGCAAGTGCTTTAGTCCATTCTACACTGTGTGAGCTGTTCAAGGGGCTAGTTGCCCACAGGTTCCTACTACAAAGAATTTTTTGTTTTGGCTAGCATTGCACCATTATTCAGGATTCATGCAGCTCCCTACCCCCTCCAGCTCCTGACTTTACTACTAAAAGAAAGACAGCCTTTTGAATTAAAATCCAGCAAACTGCGCTGCCTTATGTTAGCATCTCATTGCTGCTGATGGAGAGCCTCTGCCCGAGCTGCAACATTAGCTCTCCTCAGGAGGAGCCTTTATTCTGATTTCTTTCCAGGAGCTGCCACATGGCAGTAAGTGGGCACAGTTCAAACCCCAGAGGTGGAAACGCTGGCCAGGGCTCCAGGGCATTTCTGCTCGCAGACCCCACAGCATCCACTGCGGTGGAGGGGCAGAAGTAATCAGCTACTGCAGCTGTATGAAGATTGGCCACTTCAGGGTATCTATCACAAAGTCCTAACGAGAGTCTTAATAACACAGCAGTCCTTGTTTATGGGTCCATGTGGGTGTATCTTTTCTGAATAATTACTAGAGCCAGGTTGTTGGCTGTATAGTTATCTGTGGGTATAGCACACTCTCTCTTCTTAAGGGTGCACAGTATGAAAAAATACAGATGAACTGAGGGAAGTGGATACATCAGGCTTCAGCTCAGTAATCATCAATGGGCTCGTTTGTGGGGCCTCGCCTTCCCCACCCTCTGGTTAAAGGATATTAAATTCTCAACCTCCATCCACTGTTCTGCATTGCATGACTCCTGCAGTCATGTTTCCATTGTACTAGAGTCCTTCCCAGGTCTCCTCTCCTTTCGATACTTCTAATATGAGCAAAATAAACTGTTGAAAGTGAGTGTCATGAAATAAAGTAGGTTTGAGCAGGGGTTGGAATGGGGTGATATCACTGACTGGGCCATTCTGCCACCCATGAGCAGGATGGGACAAAGGGTGAGAAAACAGCCACTGCACTCAGACTGTCTTTGCTGGCGTCATTAAGGAAACAGGCACGAAGAGGCAAGGCTGAGACAAGTAAAATTATCTTAGCCTTCAAAATCAAGAATGAAAGTCTAAGTATGAAATTTCATCTGGCAAAAGGAACAGCAGCAAGTTAACACATGGGAATGACAGTCAAAATTACAATCTCAGGAGTCATCTGTGTCACAGTGTTTCACAAATTGAGGGCATTTAGTACAGACATTAGAAAGTTGCAAGGACTTGCAACCTCAATAGAACCTGAATGAGATTTAAAACCTGAGTACCATTTGCCTATGTGTTGTCATATTGTGGTCAAGAACTCAAGCTCAAGAATTCAGCTCTGGTTGTGTTAAATTCACGACAGAGATTAAATATTTCAGTTGGAATGCCGTAGTGGCAGGCTAGGATATTGTATTGGCTGGAAGAAGACAGATGCAGAGATTGAGGCTGTACTTTCAATTAGGGCTAACATAAGAAAGGCCACACTGAGTCAGACCTAGTCAAGTATATTAGTTGTAACAATGGCCAAAGGAAGATGCCACTTGGGGAAAGAGAATTGCAATAGTGCAAGCATATGGTGATAATTTCCTAAAGAAAAGTGGAAAACAATAAAGAAAAAAATCAATACAATCTGGAGGGGAATCTAATGGACTGAGGGAGAAATAAGGGGATACAGCAGATGAGATGCTCCAATAACAGCTACTCTGTAATGTGGTGAAGTTTGAGGGAAATCTGATGCTGAGGAGGTGGAAGTGCTGTTAAGTGCAGGAGAAGGTATAGGTGTCCAGAGAAAACACTAGATGATAAAGAGATGTTGTTTTTCTTTCACAAATAACTTTTCACTGAAAAATGAAGTCATGGGATGGCTAATGTTTATGAATTTATAGTTATTTCAGCCAAAAGAAACATGAGAAGAACATATTAAAAACTGCTTTGGAATTTCTTGAGTGCTTTATGCTCTGACACTTGTCACGAAGGAAATAAGCTAGTCTCAGGAAGCTGAAGGGGGAAGTTGATCTTGCTCCTTTTTTCCTAGTTCAGAAGCCAAAATAATCCATCTCACTTGAAATCATGATTTGATGTTAGAGGGAGCTGAAATTAGAGAAGGAAGATAGTGGCTATATGTGTGTAGCTATGTGCGCAGTGTCTATATGCAGGAGGAATATAGGTGAAGTGTTGGTGTCGTAGATACATATTGTTGATATTTTGGGAAATTGGAGAGTAATTAAGGGACAATACCAATACAGATGAAGGAAGAGGGGCATAAGAATGGGATTGAGAACTGGTATTCGTAGGGCAGCTGGGGGGGCTGGATGTGGGAAAAATTGTGGAAATAGGTGGAGAGAGTAAGATAATTGCAGAGAGGGTGTTTTGGGAGTAGCAAGTATTCTTTTACAGGTGGAGGGTATGTTCTCACTGACATAAAGAGGTATGACTGATGGAGAAGAGATCTATTTGTCTATAGCATTATGAATATCCAGAGTGTTGAAAATGAAGAGCATTGCAGTAGGATCCACAGGTGTGCTCTTTTTTTAGAAGAGAAATTCAAAACAGTGCTGTTGCTGAGTGAGTGCAAGGTGTGTGGCTTATCGCCCCATCCCCCCTGGTCTTCCCTTCTTCAGTAAGTCACATGGCCAGCCCAAGGCTGGATAAAGAGGTTACCAGCTATCGTGACTGTTCCTGACAAACAGCAGCTTCTCACTGTGTGAGGCTGATTAATAAATGCATGGCTCATAAAACTGAACAGCAGAGATTCACCCAGAGGTGAATTTGGCCCCTGAGGCCATGCTGTGCTCTGACTTACAGCTCTGATGTTCTGGGGTCAGCCAAGAGTAAGGAGACAATTAGGTCCATTGCTGTTTATGACATCTATTTTGAGACTTTCTCTGGCACAGCTGCATGGCAGACACAATTAGTGTTCAACAAAGAAATGCTAATTATTTACAGATGCATCAGTAACAAAAGCTCCTGACATTCAAATTCAGAGTTTCTGGAACAAGTGAAGGTGGTAGTGACACCAGTTAACCCCATGTGGCAGCATTCAAACAAGTAACTTGGATTTTATATGAATACCTGCTGAGCTGCTTCCTTAGTTACTGAATCTCAGGACAAGGTACCATTTTGGAGTGTCAGTGGTCCTAATGCTCTTTTCAAGCAGTGAAAAGACTAAGAGTGGAGAATCTACTCCAGACTTATCAGTTGTCTTTCTTATGTCTACTCTGTTCTAAGCTGGAAGGAAAAGTGAAACTTCTGGAATTTGTTGTGAAGATGCTTATACAAGTCCTTTCAGACTGATTGGAGAATTGGATGATTTTGAAGCTCGGCATCTTAAAGCTTGGTATGGAAAAACGACTGAGTTTATACACTGGTAGCTTAAATGTATGTGCTGACACTTGGGATATCTTGTTTCTCTCCCTGGGCTTTACACCTGAGGTATGTAGTTGGCTTCTGTCAAATACGTAAGCTCTTTCTGCATGAGTTTTCTTGTATGCAGAATGGGTACAAAGCAGCGGACTTAATTCCCTAGAATAGTGCAAATCATTACAGCATAATAAAAACCTCAAGCAGAGAGTGAAAAGCAAACTTTTAAAAGCCCATGATCTTTATTTCTTACTCGTGCTTTGCTTGAAGATACTGGAAATAAATAAGCTGTGGAGAATGAAGTCCATTATTGCTGAATTCAGGACAGGATTTCTAGACAGATAAAAGCAAGGTTCCTACTAAACAGAGCTGTGATATCCTAGATTTTCTTTCTCAAAATCCATCAGTGCTTAGTGAGTTTTAATTAGTTAACTGACATGGTTCTTGTGCTTTCTTTCACTTTCAGTGGAACAGACTATTTGTGGGCTAGACTGAGATGACTGGAAATTCATGCCCATCCTTTTAGCCTCTAGCTGGAGGCTGACCGCCATTACGAGCATTCCCAGCCTGTCCTCCCTGCCTGGGGGGATCAGCCCTGGGGCCAGGGGAAAAAAGCCTTTGCAAGGCCAGCCCTGTCCTGGCCTGCCTGCTGAGCCTGCTAGCCGGCCTGTCACTAATGCAAATGGTGTTGATGTTTTCTGCACCGCAGACACCTGCCCGGGAGGAACTGGACTGTGACCACCAAATTTTGTAGGTAGGTAGGTCAGCAAACAGCTGTCTGCTTGTGTAATTTGGTTCTCGTAATTTGGAAAGGGATCTTATTCAGAGATGGAGCTCTCTGCCTGCTGACAAGCTCACATGTATTATGTTGTGCATAATGTGCATGATTAACGCTTGTTTATTGGAGCAATTGTGCTCTGTGGTGGAGCTATAGCTGCTTTTTTGTGTGCCGGTGGCAAGCTGCAGCAAGCACTTCTGTTGGGAGAGGCAGTGTAACAGGCAATGCAAAACCTTTTGCAGCTTGTGTCAAGACAGCTACTCTAGCCATGTGGCAAAGTAAGTATTTTGTTGGAGGCAGCTCTTGCAGTTACCTACAGATGTGCATGTTTTAGGTTTGCAGGCCAGTCTGCAGGTAGCAGACAGCTGTGACTTTTACTGCGTTGCTTGTCAGCCCTCTTCCCCATATGGACTAACTGGCCACGTGAAAGTGTTTTTGGGCTAAACCTTCTGTAGCTGCTTTCACAACTTGCTTTTGAACCTCAGGGGCCTCTGCAATCCTATGCTACATAGTGTTTTCACTATTTTTATGAGTATTCTTTGCCTTATGCTGGTTTTGCCTGTGAGTAGCTGTGAGTACTAGTCACTTAATATTAGCACATTTCTGTATTTATATAACAGAGTCTTTCATACAAGGAAACTTTGATTACACTCATGCAACTCACTGTAAGTGTCAGTCAAATGTATCACATTTTCACATGTCACACTTGCTTAAAATCTGGCTTTTTTTGTAGGGTGATTTCTGTTAATATAGTGCTTGTTTTACTTAAGAAGAGTAGTGTAGATCACAGCGCTGAGAATTTGCAAAGCAATTAAAAAGTGCTAATTAAAAAAGAAAAACTAATATTATGATACAAAATTACATTAAATTTTATTCTTATTTGATATAATTTGGAATTGGATTGTATTTTTCTTTCCTGTGTGAGAAATATTCAGATTCAGTTAGTAATTGTCAACATCCACTTTTACACCGGCACATGCATTTCCTCTTTGTCCTTTTCCTAGTTTTACAGAAATTAAAAAAAGATAGACTACTGGAAGAAATTGATAAAAAGAACAAAAAGAAAGAGAAGAACACATTTTATTTCCTATTTACCTGTATCAGGCATCCAGCCACACAAAACCAGGAAACATAATGAAATAAAAAACTCACTCTTGCCAGAAAATAATGTAGTGTACGAGCAGCTTCCTCAAGAAAAAACTTGCCCCTTAGTCACTTGCTGTTCCGTTGTTTCCTTTAGCACTCCACTCTTAATTTAAATTGACCTACCCACTAATAGAATTTAACTTATTTCATGCAGCTCGTAAGATACACCTGCAATTCTCCCTTATGTTTCCTTGGCAGCACTGAAGAGCTTTCCACCTTTTTTCTGCCTCCCCCAGCTGTGTGTTCCCACCCACCTCCATGGGAGGCTGCTGCCCCCCTTCAGCCCTGCTCCTCCCATTGTTCCTGCAGCCTGGCTCTGGGCTGGATCTGCCAAACAAGCTGTTTCAACACATCCTCCACACACACCCCACCTCCACCCCCCCCAATTTGTGAGGAGGAAGACTTTCTTTTATTCTCTTTTGTTTGGGATTAGATAATTTACCAGATCCAGTTTAGAAGTGCAGTGGAACAGTTTAGTCTACACGATGGAGAAGGTAATAACCGGGGAGGTGGGTATGGGGGAACCAGAGCGGAGCGGGTACAGGGAGGTGGGACCTGAGCACCTGGAGTTCCGCTGGTGAAGGATGTGTGGCAGGAGGGAGCCTGACTCTGGAGATTGTCTCCCACTGGCACAAGCAAATTGAGAACATTGTGACAAAAGGTATTTTTGGAGATCTGGGAAGCGTTACTACACAGAAAGGAGGTGTTGTGGTTGGGCGAAAAAGTGGATATGGGAAGAGGGGATTTGGAGCCAAGAGAAAAAAAACCAACCACCTGAAGGGCTGTTAACATGGCCATTAGCAGGGACAGGATGCCAATTGGGCGGCAATTTAGGAAAACTGTTTAGAAACTTGATTCAAAGCAAAAATACTTGCTTTGAGTTTTCCTGCTTGCTGATTTAAAAGAAATTGAGTGAATTTTTTTGGTAGGAAAAGGAATCCATGGTTGATCTGAAGAAAAAATATCTTTCAAAGCTCTCTTCAAATCTGGAGAAGCGAAACTTAAACTGTGCCTTGGATCATCCCCAAATATGCTTCTGAGTTACACTGTCCCATGGAATCTTCCATGGGACTAAAACAGCAAACAGGCCTCATGTCAGACCTGGGTACAGACGCACATTTTATTTTTCTTGTGCACTAGGAGGTTCAGTAAACACATCCAGCTGCTGAGGACAGCACACTGACAGTTCTGCTATGGCATCTTCTGAAAAGGGTGACTCTCCCACTCTTTCCCAGTAGGCCTTAACTTACCTGTTTGTTGGGTGAAAGCCAGTAATCCAGGGTGATCAGTGCTGAAAACCAGCAGTTATCAGAGCTCATCCAACTTGTGGGAAGCTGAAGTTTGTCTTCCTCCCCCAGCGTATAGCCAATTGGCTATGTGGGCTGGGAAAGAATTGTTTCATCCAGGTGCTGATGTGGATTCAGGCAGGTGTTAGATGTGAACATGGTATTTCCTTGTTGCCTGAGAGTGGTCCAGCAGGCAGGACATGCTCCTCTGACACCCCTCCTGCATCCTGCCTTTGTCTCCCTTTATGTGGGAGGTGTGTGATCCAGGTCTGGCTCCCACTGCATGTCCCGGTACTTGGTGGCTCATAGGCTTATGGGTCTTGGTCAGCTGCAGCTGTGGGGTAGTGACAAGGGAACAGCTGCTGCATGTGCTGGAAATGATGCAGGAGCTCGTTGCTTCTGGGGGACAGGGCACTACCCAGTTTGCTTGAATGTTGCATATTTTGCATGTATTTTTTGAAGGAAGAACAAACTGATTAAACTCAATGAATGTGAGTTCAGGACGTGCTGGTGGTCTATCACGACGCTCATATCACTCTATATTCTTCCAAATGTGACTAAATGGTCTGGCTTTTGTAGGTATTAAGAACGATCCTCTGCTGCTCATCAGCTGTATGTTTTCATTGACTGCAGTGGTTGAGAAGGACACGCAAATCACACTTTCCATTGCATCGCAACCCATCCTTGCTTACAGTGAGTTCCCTGAGCCAGAGTCATTCAGCTGACTCTGAAGGGATTTCAGCAGCTGCCCAGGGCCAAATCACACCTGCATCGACTGGGCCTGGTGAGTGAAGCCACCTTTTGAAAAAGATGGCAGAACATATCTCAAGCTCTAAAAGCAGCTTAGCCCTTCCCAAACTGTGGGATGTATTCCCTGGGTGGATTGAGGACAATTTTCTCATGCTTGTTTTTCAAAGTGCAGCCTGCTGGATTATCAGCCTTTCAAATGCACAGCTTGCTCATGTGCACACAGCTGCTACAGCACTGCTTGCTGAGGGTTTAAACCAGGGGTCCTCAAACTTTTTAAACAGGGGCCGGCGTGCGGATGAAGTGGCAGGAAGTCATCTGCGGCTGCTTGGTTTCCCCCCCCAGCCCCCGGCGGGGGGGTGTGGGGGTGGGGTGGGGGTGGGGTGGGTTCTGTAAATACTGGGGGCTGGATTGAGGACCCTTGGGGGCCATATCTGGCCCACAGGCCGTAGTTTGAGGACCCGTGGTTTAAACCTTCAACTTTGCCTCTGTGCTCATGAGTTTACAGCCCAACTGTTTTCACAATCACCTGCATCTTTTATGACCCCAGGTTTTTGGTTTTTTCTTTGCCAGCTACCATAGGTCCTCTCTCTATTAGGCAATACTGCCTTAATTATGTCTATTTATCATCTGTTATACAGAAAACGCACTGTTGCTGTTCTTTCATCCTCACATTCATTTTAAATTCTAATCTTCAAACTACTAATCTGAAAATTATAGTCAGTTCCTTAATAGCCCCCTGTTGCTGAATATTACTAAAGACTTTTGAAACAGAAAAAAACCCCTAATTTTTCTTTTCCTCTATATTTTCTTGATTCCCTGGAGGAATTCTTTTATACTGATGAACATATTTTACATATTCTTTACATATCCTATCCTACCTTGTACTTTTTGTAGCATTCTTTCCCTTATAATTCAGTAGTTCCTTACTGTTTCATTCAATTTACCTGGTACCCTGATAAAATACCCTGTTCTGATCGAGAGATCTCCATGCTGTGTTTTCCCCAAAGCTTACTGTAGCTTCTTCCCAAGGTCCAGTTTTAAGAAGCAATCCCTAATGTTCACTATGTAAGACAGGAGAAATGGATACAGGGGAGAGCTCTTTTCAACCTGTGTCTGTATGTTCTGTATGTTGTTGGCTGTGCTCTGGATTTAGTCAAAGGTTGGGTGAATCCCATGCCTTCTTCTAGGCCAGTAGTAGATATTTAAGGAAAAGTGTACCTGAAACACTAAAGTTTTGATAGGAGACTAATCCCCCCTCTTGTATACCCTTCAAGCTTCCAGAAGACACCATGCTGGGGACTACCTCAGCCAGAATTTGGATCATTATGTCTAATAGCCCCTGCTGGGCTTGTGTCTCTGAATTTATGTGAAGGAAATTAAAAGAAGAGGAGCTTTTGAGCCCTGTGTCCAGTCCTCTGTCACAGCAAATAAAATGTTAAAAATATATCTTAAAAGTGTATAGTTTTTTTACTTGAGCTTCTCTGATGTTATAAACTCTCCATTCCCTTCATTTAGAGAGAGAAGCCTGGACCTTTATTCATTCTGTGCTGAAATGATGATTATGGTGCTAGGAGAGACAGTTTGTGTCTAAAGACACTAAAGACAGCCTTTAGTGTCAGCTGCTCTGAATTAAAGGTTTGCCCTGCCACTGAGTATCCAGTGGTTGGGTATCTCATGGCTGACTTCAAATTGTGTTTGCCAGACTGTCAGATTAGTAGGTGCAGGGCTCCATGGTTAGCTCAAGGAAGGACAAAAGGTTTTAGAAGATCATATTGAAATTAGTGTTTGGTGAAGAGGTGATTTAGATTGTGTAAAAAAATTACTGAACAGCTGCAGACTAGCCTCTGTACGTGTGTGGGGAAAATGGCTTTTCAGCCAGATCAGCTGTCCTCTCTGGCTCAAGGTAGGTAGGCTGGAATACATAACCAGAGCTTGGAGGGGTCTGAGACGGGAAAAGAAGGGCAATACAGCAGCCTGTAGTTGGATTCATAGCATGTCAGGGTGGAACTACAACACTGCATAGTGTTCCCATCTTAATTTCATTCTCCAAATGGGAGCACTCGGGTCCACTTTTTGCTCCAAAATATATGTGCTTCCAACAAGCAATGTCTATTTTATTTCATTTTTATACTCATGCTTCAGGGATAGTTCAGATAAATAGGTTTGGTTTTGGTGTTTCTGGCTGCAATAATATTTTCCCCAGCATTTGGCAACTGCAGATGGCCTTTTAGGTAGCTCTTCTAACATAAGGATCTCATGGTTTCACTGGTTCTTTGTACAGGACACTAGACGTATAATTGCATGAATTCCTTTGTGTATTATTCATTATTTTCAGTCACACAAAACCATAATTTCATCTGTAGGCTACCATGTGACTCAAAATGGGAGTCAATTAATTGCTATTTTTACCATGGCCGAAGTTCATTTTTTATTACTGAATGATCTGTAAACAAAATAATTTTGCAGTTGAAATGATTGCAGGATGTTTAAAATTATTCTTTAATGAAATATTAGTTGTACAAGTCAAAAACAGAGTAGAAAAGGAGCTTAATATTACTAGTTCAAAGTTAATAAAATAACCCAGAAAATACAGCTGCTATTGCATTACTATATGCTCTGTAGTCTGGAATGTGAAGGTTCACTAAATTTTACATCAATACTTTCTAAGTCAGATACAACTGCAATAGATTAGATGCCATCTGATACTAAGAGATTTCAAGAGGCCTGAAAACTGGCCCATGGAACCAAATAGGGATTTGGATGTCAGCTTTTAGTTGTTATTAAGCTGGAACAACTATCTGTACACCTTTATTGCCCCAGTGGTAGTTAGCAACTGTTCCTTGGAGACATAAGTCTGGTGCTATTTAGTCAGCAGAGCACATCCTGGGGAATTACAGCAACTTTCACTCACTTGTAAATTGTGATGGGACCAAACATTTCCCTTGCTGCTCACAGTTGCTTTCTTTTGCCCTCAGTGAGGAACAAGAAACATAACTGCTGTCTGTTTTGCTGCCCTTTTTTCCCTTTCTTGGTTCTCAGACTCACCAAGAGCATCTCAGGTTTGCTCAACAAGCTGTGGATAAGATTCATGCATACAGAATGTCAAGTAGTCTTCGTAAAGTCATAGTAAAAGACAATTAAGGCAGAAATAGGCAGGATATAGATACTAAAATTACATCCTGAACACACAAATAGTTTAAGTTATGCTATACCTGAGTGCTTTAATTTAAAAAAGCAATGAACACCTAAATCAACTTCTAAAAGCTCTTCAGCAATGCTGCAGTCTTGTGCTCTTGAATACACTTGTCTAATACTAATAGCCCTGAAATTCTCTTGGAGCTTATTTACCCGCTGCCCCCCCCCCCCCCTTTTTTTTTTCCTGTATTGAACTTTTTTTATTGTAGAGGATTATGTTTTGGATCTCAGTTTATTCCTAAGCCCTCTTGGGATCTGCAGGCCTATGGTCCAGCACTTTCACAACCCGCGTATCTGGAGCTCATGGGGCTTCTCTAGGGCACAGCCAACAACACCCCATACCGAGATCCACACTAAGTCAGCAGCTTCTCCTTTAAAACACAGCAGTAGAGAAGTCGTGATCAGAGGTACCCAGTCTGCAGAGTGCTCAGGCAGACTGGAGAGGACCTAGGTTCCATGTCTTCTTTTTTTTTCTACTGATTATTCAGTAGTCCAGCGATCACTCTGGGGAGTGCAGCTCTACTCACCATGGCAAGGAGGACCTGCTACACAGACTTGTACAGACCTGTATTTCTGATCAGTTGTATTTGTTCCTGCTCTGCCTAGTCCTGCTTAGCCATGCTTCTCCTGAGAAGGATATAGAGGTTGCTGATCTACAGACTTTTGTTTGATCTGCTATTCTTTCTTTTTTTTTTTTTTTAAATCTCAGTGCATTTTGAACTCTTTTTCTGTATAACAGAATAAATTCATAGGAGGGATAGAAAGCATTCCCTCACTTTGCCTGGCTGAGTCCTAGGAGTTGTGACTCCTTGCAGGTAGAGATAAAACATGGACTTGTGCAGCCCACAGTACAGGTGGGAACTTCATGGATCCTGTTCAGACAGTGAGTATGTCAGACAACAGTGGGTTCAGAGAACACTGGGAATGAGATGCAGTTGGTCTGTTAAGTCTGGCAGCTTTTTCAGTCAGTGTGATGTGTGTGATGATACAGGTGTGCAGCGATGGCATCTAGGGGCTGAGTCTCTATCTTAAGGACTCACTAACTGAATAAAAAGGTTGAGGTGCTTCTTTAGGGTCTTCATCACAATGAAGCCCCTGTGCTCTGTGGAGACTCATGGATATGAATTGGATGAGGAACATTAACCTGTTTGTGAATATGACACTTCATCTCCAAAGGTGGATAGATTTAACATACACTGATATTTTCAGCTTGTCCTGGCTCTGCTCATCGTGCAGCTTGTTTCAATGGCTTGGTTTGAGGCAGCAAAGAGTATGTGCACTAACATATTTGTTTGGATCAGGAGTATGTTCTTAAACTGATTCTCCCACTGATCCCCCTTCACAGCACTTGCTTTGCATTGCAGTGTGCTCTCACAGTGCTCAATCTGGTTTCTTTTGCAAGAAACGAAATCAGAAACTGTTCCGGGAGGACACATGGCATACTCCCATGCTGGAGCATCTGGTCCATGGCACCAGACTAGGATGATGTGATGTAAACCTATGAAACGCATGTTCTGCAGTGACTGGGTTCCCAGCACCAGCATTTCTGCACTACAGGGTGTGTCCTGCTGGGCTGCGGTACTCCCTGATACAGACATAGCCTAACCTGGCCCTGGTGTCGTGTACAATATTACAGACCTAGCACAGGAATTGGAATTTGCTGCTGCACTCAGGTGCTTTGAAGTAGGGCCTTGCAGGGTTTAGAGTCAAAACACCTCAATCCTTTTTAGCTGCAGACCTAAATACATGTCCATTGGCATCTACCCACATAATTCTGTGGTTAAGTTTACCTGATAGAGACATCTGTGATAAGCATGTGAAAGAGAAAAAGGGATTTACAGTCTACATTAGAATCTTTCATCAGGAAGAACATGCTCATTAGTACAATATTCACTTTAATCTCATCTTTTCTTCTGCTACTGCACACTGCTCTTCTATCAACACTGATTAGCAGCTAGAAACCTGGCCTGTTTTTTCCTTACTTGAGCATCCTGCATATGGGTAATGGACCTTAGCTGTTGGTAGATGGGAAGTGAGTCGCTCTCTGTATTGTGTTAATGTTGTCATTCACAATGTTTTCATTATGAGCTTCATTGTTTAGCATTAATTTCCTAGCTGTTACAAATTATATCAGGATGAACTGTAGCACAAAAGCTTGTAGACTTGATTTGATTTCCTTTCCCAGAGAGGTTGCAAAATTATTCTCAGTTCTGTTTTTTTTTAATGTGGGTTTTCAGATACTACTCCCTGATCATTTGTAGCTAAACCGAATTCTAATTAAAGGGGAAAAAAGAAAATACTTTTTTGTTGGCTGTTTGTCCTTAGTTTTCCAATTGCTTTTCTCCTAGACCTCTCAGTGAAAATACATGGAAGATCTTGAAAAGCCACATGCCAACCCATTCTTAACAGAGCTGCTAGTTTTCTCTGTGTGTATGCATGTGTGTGTCAAGAAGGCGATAATATGTGGTTTTATTATTTTTTTTTAGCATTTTCTTAGTTCTTATAGGTGGCTAAACTACAAAGGTCACCAGCTTTCAAGCACACTACTATCTTTAGTGGCAAAAGAAATGATTTAGAGTTGTAAATCTAAAGATCCAAGTTTAAGTCTGCAGATAGTGCAGGCTTTCACCTTTTAGAACTGATGTTCGACGGACACTTTGGAAAACTAACTGTTGAACTGTAAGTTAGTCACAGTTTCAGAGTGCTTACTCGTCCATGAACATACACAGAGTAACGGACAATAAAACAGTGTCTGAGAATGACTGCTGCATGTTTTTACAAAATAATAGGCAATGTGAAGTGAAAAGCTCCCAGTTTCCAAGCTGTCATGAAAGGGTATGACTCTTTCATGACTCCTTTTCAGTATAATCCAAGATTCGTCCTCTACCTAAATTCTACTCCACTGACTTAGCAACTTAGAATTATTTTAAAAAAGCTGTTTGTTGTTTTCAGCTATTTCACTTGTTAGATAGACCCTTTTGTGTTCCTTGGCCCCTTTATTTTTTAAGGAGATACTTCTATTCTTACATTTGAACACCTTTAGAGCAAAATACAGCCATAAAGAGATATGATTAATTTTACTGGTTGCTGCATAAATGAGTAAAGTAGCTGAACACCATCTTTCCCAGCTGGTACATTAATTTGGGACACAATAATAGGTTAAACAAATTCCATCTGCACTGGGACAAGCTACAGCACTTATCTAGTCGGCAATATCTCAGGTTTGAACGTTTCTTTTAAGAGAAAGCACTCTTGTGTATGCCAAGCAATATCTCCCAATGTACCACTCTGGCTTTGGCCCCTAAAGCTTTCTGAAAATCACCAAGCTGCAGCATATTTCTTTGCATGTAAAATATTTTCCTTACATGGCTTTCAAAAACTTAATGTGAGAATATATATAGAATCAACTGGCAGCTGACTGGCTACTACATATGCCACATTTGTGATTGTAGTTGAATGCAGCGCTCCAGGAAAGAAAAACGACTCATAATTTTGGCTACTGCCGGGCATGGCTCAGGTCATCACTCAGACTTTGCTGTGCAGCTCTGTCAGGCACATCAGTCCTGGTTTGCAGCACCTCTGGTCTCCCATCCCTGAGGCAGCGTGGTGCAGACACTATGGTTTGCAAATGGATTGAGTTAGGTATGTAGAAAGGAAGGGAAAATCACCAACTTTCTGCTACCACTTTGCTGCCTGAAAGCCTGATATTTTTTTGTTGTTGTTTGGAGGGTTTTTTTGTTCTTTTTTTGTTTGTTTGTTTATTTGTTTTTTTCCACAGGGGAGAGGAGGACCCCTGTATATTAACAATTGCGTTTTAATCTATTGCAATCTGGGCTGTGTAGTAAATTTGGTTTTTATCTTTAAAAAACAATTCCGGTCTACTAGGGGCACTGGATGAAATCCTTCCCATAAAAATGAGCTGAATACTGGTCACAATATTTTTACAACAAATATCACTGAATTCAGTAGTGGGTAATCTCATCTGAATAAGTAACAAAATGTTTGGCATATAATACTGAAATTCAGAGCAATAAATTTTCAGAGAGATGGTTATTTAATGGTTAGAGGTCAGGGGTGATGTGTCACAAAAGAAAAAACAGATGTCACAAATATGTTTTCTGTATTTAAGTAATTGAGGGCTCGAATCTAGATGTCCAGTGCAAGTGCAGAGCTGTGCTTTACTTGATCATTAAAGTCTTCAGCCTGTTGCTCGTCTGGGTATTATCACCACTGCTCTGTATCTCTGTGTATCTCTGCAGTGACTAAGCAAAACTGGTTGAATCACAATTTTAATGCAACGCTTCTAAAAGTTGTGCACCTATGTTAAGGCACATGTGCAATGAGAGAATAATGGGGAGCAATGTGTTTTGGCATAAGCACAGTAAATTGCCATGGATCAGTGTCACACTGATATTTGAGAGTGTGACCACCTTGGTGGGATAAGTATATAATTGAATTGTAGAAAAAATATGCCAGAAGATAAGTAATTATGCTTGCTGCTTTTTCTCCTCTAATTTTACAGAAAATCTTACTTAAATTTAGTGTCATATAAAGCATGAATTGCCAACAAAACAGACAGAATGGTCATCCTGCACTTAAATATCAACAATTTTTCCTTGGACCAATAACATGAGCTTATCGCTGGTACAAAATTCTCTCCTCCTCCCATCTATAAATATTTATTATTTCCACTAGAAAACCTCTCTGTTGCAATTCCAAGGAGAATTTTGTGAGCAGATGAGGGTCTTGTTCTACAATTGTTTATACACCCAATGGTTTTGATATGTGGATTGTTAATTTTGTAATCCATCATTGCCCATGTTTGCAAGTGACCAGCCACGTCAACATGGTTAGCCTAGAGTGTATCCCCCTACTATGGCTGTACCTATGCTACTGGTACTTTTTCCTTCAGTGTTTTCACCTGTGCATACTTGGCTCTATCTCCAGCTTCTTGGTGGATTTCCTTTAATTTATGCATGGTGGAAAGAGTTATGGGAAGGCAGTGGGCAGGTCGTACTAAGCAATGATTGTGTGAGCTTGCTTGAATTTTTGTTTCGGTTTGAGTAAGCCTGTACCCAAGTGTTAAAGGCATGAGTCATGTTATAAATTATGTTTGAAAGCTTTGGGTGCAGGGAGGAAGGATTTGGCATGAGCTGCTGCAGGATTATCATGTAGAGCTACAGCGCAGACACTGTGTTAGTGACTCTGATTGCACAGTCCCATGTCATGGAGCTTTTCCTAAACCTGGAGTTGGTCTGCATACCCTCTTGTGACCCCATATAGAGCTCAGGACATGCCAAAAGTCCATGAAAAACTTCTAATGTCTCTCACAGACAGATATGTTCAGTCTGCATTCCTTAATACACAGATCAATGACTAGACCTTATTTTGTGACTTTCTAGCCTAAAAAGGTGTGGCCTTGTGAGTTAGAAGTTAATCTGTCCTCAGTCTGTGTTAGCTGATGGAGCTGATACAGGTTTGGTGACAGTCTTTTACTAGATAGCAGTGTTTTTTTTTTTTAAATATGCAATTGTGTATAACTTGATGGTGCAAAACTTTATTGTCTGTTATCTCCTTATTGTACTCAAGAAAGTGAAGCCTAAATAGGCATGTTCAGGCAAGAACTTCAGATTTACTGACTCCTTCTAACATATCACACTTGAAGTCTCTGTGGAAACACAGGAGCCACCAAGGAGAAAATATAAATTCTGCACACCAACTTCTCTTTCAAATGAAGAACTGGGAGAAGGATTGCACTTATGGATGGGAAGAGAGGTACATGTGAAAGCATCTCAGTTAGTGTTTTGATGTGATTTGCCTGAAAACACAGGTGCAACATGTGACAGTCCAAAACCTGTAGTGTCATACCATGTCATGAATTACTCTTTTCTTTAAGAAGGCATGGCACGTTGCAGTGCTGTTTGTGCTGTACATCCAAGTGCATACTTGCTGGTGCCTGTGTCCTAGTGAAACAGGCTGACCGACTTGTGAGCAGGCACACAGCCAGTCTAGCAGATGGGGGTGAGTTAAGTCAGCCAAGAGACCATGCACTAGCTGCACATCAAGTGTGCTAGCTAACAGCAGGATTCCCAGACAGAAACATCCAAATGTCTCTTTGTAATCTCTTATTCACATACTGGCACAAGACAAAGATCGAGAAAATTGCTTTAGCAAGAGAAGAAAAGTAGAAATAGAAAGATGTGAGAAGTTGTTTCTATGTGGTCTACATTAGCAATGTAGCTGTGGTGTGTGAATCACTTTAAAAAGTGACTTCTCACTACATCTCCTAACACCACTGGCAAAATTGGGCAGGCAGGGGAAGGGCTAGCTCTCTTCAGAGGAGATGCATTCAAGGCTGTAGGTTACGCTTGTAATATATTAATTAATAACAGCCTGATTTCCTGACTCTGTCTTGCCTTGGATACAAGACCAGTAAAACAAGAGCAATCTTTTAGCACTCCCACTCTCAATAAGATGATCTTTATTTAAATGCTGTTGGCAGCAAGGACAGAGTTGTGTTTGTAACAATGATTTTAAACCCATGTGATAACCAAACAGCAGTAAAAACCAGCTGAACTATCATGCAAGGATCTTGAAATGAGGGTCTGGATAAACTGCCACCATAAAGGGAGAATAAAAATGCAATCTGTATAAAGTTTTGCTAGTAGCTTGTCATACTTGGTGCATCCTGTGATAGCAGCATCTTGTCATTTGCAGAGCAATGTAATAAAGCTGTGCCAGTCATGAAGAGGGGTGTTATTTGGCATTCAGGATGCTATACAAATATGATAAAAACTAGTCAGCACTTCTTCTCGGACTGGCTTTTGAAGGGCTTAGAATTGAGCCACACAGTCTCTCCAATGCAAAGAGAGTTTCAGTGGAGCAGAGTCTTGCCACTGTATTTTTGGAAATTCTTGTGTGGTTGTGAACTGCAAGAGCCAGAAGAAAAGGGCAGATTGAGTTGTGTTTGACGGATAACAGAGTCAGGACTAGGAAGCTTCAGAGTCACCATAGCTCCCCCTGCACCATGTGCTGGAGAGTGGGCATATTTAGTGACTAAATAGTACCAGTACTTTACCAGGCACATGGTCAGGCAAAGGCCAGAGCCCTCTGTCCCTCACTCCCCCGCCTCTTCCAGTTCCCAGATGCAAGTTGAACTGGCACGGGGGTTGCTATAATTTGCTGCTGGTATAGACCAGCAACAAATTACTGCCCTGAGGAGCAAGCAGGAATAGGGAAGAGCATCTCTGAGGCGGAAGACCTTCAGGATGATTCCTCACACACCACCCATTTCTCAGGGCTATGCCCAGAGGCCCGAGCTACCCTGTGGAGGATACATCTGAAGCCACCAGAGAGCAGGGAACCTTTCTCCCACCTTCCGAATTTCCCTCTCCCCTTCTGAAGTGTAATCAGTGTAGATAGATGTCAACTTGATTACACTTGAAAAACAAACCATATTGGTACGTGTCTTGGACCTCAGTGTAGTAGAGACACACTTGCTTACTGACAGGCTTGGAACAATACCTTTAGCTAAGGAGACTTGCTTCTACTTGCTCGTCTCTTTTTGCATTTCTATGTTTTCAAGAACTTTGGATGCAAAGGGCCACCTTCCAACAGTGCCTTCTGAGCAATAACTGGTAAAGCAAGACATTAGCTGGTGTGAACACCAGGGTCATGGTTGAATCCCAGGGGAGATATATTCAAATGGGCAGCCAAAAATTAAAACCCTGATGGTGAGCCCTTTACTCCCACTGTGACCTTCTCTTTGCATCACGCATTTTACAGCTTTAACTAGCTGGAAGAAACTTTCCTTTGTATTTGAACATAGCCATACTTAAGGACAGACTAGCACATTTTCCACATGTTGAACGAGATTCATATGACACATCACCAACATCGGGGATCCCAGTTATCTCAGATTCATTGATACATTTATGATCACAGCTTCCCCGTTAGGATGGGACATGCAGTAATTTCCTACTGAAAAAGAGCAACTGGCAATAAGATTCATCTGTGCAAATGTAGATGCTTGTGATATAGGTCTCCAAATCCCAGCTATGCATCCTATGCTATTCAGGGTCAGTGGAGAGAGAGAAGCAGTTCTAGGCATGATTTATTTTGTCTTGCTTTAGATATCAGTATGAGATCAGATGAATCTCTTTTTTAAAGTGCTACTGATTGCACAAAGAGTTCAGGGTGAGCAGCTCAGATGTTTGAATTGTAATTAGACAGCAGTCCTACTCAGGGAGATTAAGGACTGCAGAAGGGACTTGCATCTGAAATGTGGATACTCAGAATGCTTTTTTAGTTGCCACTTCTCCTTGAAGATACCAAGAGTTCCCGAGGACCAAATCTGTAGACTTGCTGAAGGCAAGCATGCCTGTCTGTGAGGCACCTTGACTTCCAGTGACATCCACTGCCCTAGGCTTCCCCTGTTCAAATGAGGAAAAAAGCAAAAAACATCAGTCAGGACAGAGTGTAGCTCTGAAATATTACACAGTATAAGCAAAGATGCAAAAATTTGCCTGAAAATCCATATGTATATATATTTTTAGTTTTTCTTTTTTTTAGTAATTTAAATTTCTGAATTGACTGGAAATTCCTCAAAAGTAGCATTTTGGGGGGGTATTTTGGTTATGACTCCTTTTGTCAAAATACATACTTTCCTCATGTAAAGGAAAAAGAATAAGGCAGTAATTTATATATGATATTGAATATACTGTAGCATAATTACAATGGCATCTGATACATGCTCACATATATCTGTGTATGTATATATGTATAAAATTTGCAAATATTTCCAGTTGCTAAACACATTATAAGTCATAAGAAGATAAAGAGAGTAATGCACTGATTAAGACCACCAGTTCCTATCAGTCACTGGTAAATACAGAAGGCATGTTTAATGGGTATTAGGTTTCCCATTGGCAACTTAAAGAATGGAGAAAGAAGGCAAAATATGGCACCATATCTCAGCCATGTGGCTATCCCTGTTTCCAGCCTCCACACCCATTTTCAAAGTTCTATAGCTTCCTAAGGCCTTGGCTTGTTGTTAAAAATAGTGTCAGGTAGATGGTAGGACTCGGATTCTCAGAAGTATTTGTTGCGTAATTCCTGCTAGAATCTATTTTTTCCCTTTGGCACTCAGCAGAGGTTGTCTAAACTCTAAGATTCCTTATTTATGCTCCAGCAGCAATACAGTTTCTCTTTTCCATTAGTCTGCTTGAGAGAACTAAAGACTTCTTGCTGATGCCTGTGTTCTTACTTCTTTGGTCTGGTGTGGTTTAAGTAAACTGACTATAAATAAAACCTTTTACCCAGTGGCCCACTCTTCCTTTGAGGTGTCCAAAATATCCTGGATTTACATGCAATTGATCAGAACATCTATTTTTCCAATAAATCAAACTATCTGATCAAGACACCCGGCTGTTGTAGGTGACAGCTGGTCACCACTGATGAAGGTAAACAACACAGTGAAATGAGCACTTGGTGCATTGAAATGCTTGCAGGGAAAAGACATTACCAAAGCTGCTTTTTGTGCAGTATTTTCTGTGATACATGTATGCAGAGTAACTCAAAAGGGAAAAAAGTGCTTTCTACTTTGGCAATGGTGGAGCCAAAACTGTCACTAACAACATTAGTGTACATAAGGAATTAGTTGATTCATTTTCAGAGATAACATTTTTGGAAACTGTAAAGTATAAAAATATCCCAGAATTTATTCTGAGAATAAGATCCATTACTGGGATTTCTAGGGCCTTTAAGTGACTTTGTTTACAGTTAGGAGACATGGAAATAATGAGGAGGAAGAGGGTACTTAGAAGCTGGCTGACTTCTGAGCTTCCCTAAAGGAGCTTTGTGCCTGAATGAGATCTGTCATCTGCTCAGTAACACCTACCAGAATAACTCAGGTGGATTACGAGTGGTCCACCCACAGTTCACTAATCCAGAATTCTTTGTTCTGAGAAATCCAAGGCCTGTGAGATGTAGGGGAACCCCTGCATGGCTCTGAAAATTCAAGTCCCACCTGAGACTTTGACTGTTTTTCCATCTTTTTCCTTGGACACTGATGCTGCAGGTTTTGTAAGAGCATGTGTCAGTGATTCCTTGGGGCACCAAGTCCAATTCCCCACAGGACTGGCAATAGGGTGGTTGGTCCAGATGGGCCCACAAGAGCTTTCTGCCCCAGCTTCTCACTCCTAGTGTTTTCCAGCACCCTGTGGTAGATGTAGCTGGTCAGTGTGGAAGACCAAAGGCCTTGGTGTGTTGTTAAGAATACATGATGGAAGATACCAGCACTGTTGATGTCCTAGAACCAGCAATAGCACAATATTTTTATAATTGTGTATTATATTTTTTTCACATTACAGTGTGGTCAGGGTTCGATAGTTTATTTTGCAAAACAGGTAGAAAGCAGCGCTGCTGGCTTTTGATGAGGGAGCACAAAACAGAGGTTCTGAATTCTGCCACCCTCAGTTATTACAAACACCACCTAAGCCTGCAAAATAATTCCACATATATATGTAAAAGTACTTTTTGATTAGGGTGTAAAAGTACTTTTTAGTTAGGATGAAATGCAAATTGAAAAAGACAGAGTAAACATGATTTTTCCTTAAGGTTAAATACAATAAAATTATCTTCCTGCCACCTTTCCTCCATCTCCAGTTTTATTTTCCATTTCACCTCATTTCTGGTTTTGAAACCATCCTCTCCAGGTGAAAGAGCAGTTCACTCGCAGGTTGTGTATAGAGTTAGGAGAAGTAGTTCATCAGACACATCGAGGTGGAACAGCAATACTATTTTCCTGAAGTAGAGAACAGTCTGAAAAATAGCATGGAGACTGAAGGAAAAGTGAACAAGGAAAGCATCTATGAAAATGCATGGAGAGGAATGTCGGGCCAAGCAAGGTCTTCAAGGCTAATGAGAGAGGGCTGGATGTGGGAGCTTTGCTGATGAACAGCAATAGAGAGATGTCATTGTGCTCTGACTGAACAGGAAGCATGTGTTGTCCACATGGGCTGGCACAGCCACCTTTCCAGATCACATCCCTTTGGACAGCAATACCAACCCCCAACACTTGGAGGCAGACTCAGTCCTTGGATGTCATCATCTTAAGGAGACGTGGGTTGGGGTAATCTCCTGACTGAAAGGGTGCCTCCTTACACGGGGAAGGGAACAAGAGGAAGCTGAGGGCTCTCCACCTTTTCCTTCTGCAAGTCACAGGAGAAAACATGAAGCAGAAACAGAAAACCAGTTGAGTCCCAAAACTGGTCCTTTCCCTGTGAGTTGGTAGTGCTCTCCCTATGAATCTGCTTGGTTAGACCAAGTAAATCTTTACTTGGGACAGTTCATGCATGACACTTGTGAGGGCTGGTGCTTCCTGACCTGTGCGGCAGGGAAGGGGATCTTCCTGCCTCTTCCTAGATGGTTACTGCTTGGGGGAAACAAGGCATATTGCTGAGGCCAGAGGAGAGGGTATAATTAACCACTTCACAGATGTATGGAAAAAGTGAAATAATGGTATTTTAAAGCAGATTGTAAGAAGGAGGAGGTAAGAGTTGGAGTCCTTTACCTGGATGGCCAACGGGCCGTGCATATTCAGAGAGCCAGGGAAGTGGGATGCGTTGGCTGCCTGGGTACAGGCCAAGAGCGGGAAGGGCATCACAGCAGAGATCACGTGTTCGTTGCC
Organism: Falco cherrug; assembly: GCF_023634085.1. Taxonomy (NCBI): domain Eukaryota; kingdom Metazoa; phylum Chordata; class Aves; order Falconiformes; family Falconidae; genus Falco; species Falco cherrug. The sequence continues at coordinate 102,578 of NC_073702.1, read as the reverse complement.
AGCTGTCTTTCGTCTCATCTGGTGGCACCTGGCAGACATCAGGCAGCCAAACAGCTCTCAAAAATAAGTCCTTTCAGTTTTCCTTATGAAATATTTTCACTTTTAAGGAAGTGTGTTTGATAAAGTGTGGGAGATTATGCATGAAACTAGCTTCTAAATTTTTGCTCATTTATGTGATAGGTTTTGCTTGCTCTTTAAGAATTACATTTGTTAAAGTGCTTATTGAACATGCAGCTGGGCTAGAAACAAAGATTTATTTATTTATTTATTTCCAATTCCAGTTTAAAGATGAAATTCTCATGAGAAGACTGAAAAAAGTTTTTCACGATTTCCCTTAAAAATTTTCGTGGAAATCTCATTATCTAGAGGCTTCATGTGTAAAATCTTTACAGCAATTTCAACAAAAAACTAAATAAAAGTCACCTCAATAGTACCAGTTTTAGACATGTAAACTATATAACATTATCTGTGTGTATTAAGACTGTATTTGTTCACACTTACATTACTGAAACCTTTATTTGCTGAAGTCCAAGTGCTGCTGCTATGCATGAAGTACTCTCTGAGGTCCACACATATGTTGCCAAAGTAGCATGAATGTTTGCATTGATGTTGATCCAGAGGAAGCCTAGGGGTTCTTCATTTCCCTCTTGTATGCTGATTATTTCTGCCAGGCCCAGAGTAATCTCTGCAAAAGCGTGGGGGCCATGGCTTGGTGACAGGCTGAACATGCAAACAGATTGCTTGCATGATGCTTAGAAATCCTTTTTTCCTGAAGGTGCTGTGTAGCAACATCTTTGAGTTGTAGAAGACGACAGTGTGGGGCAGATGGGAAGGACCTAGCCCCATTGCTCTGGGGCTAGGTTTGGTTGGTGCACAGCACCCAACTAGAATGAGGCCCAGAAATGCTCCTTCTCAAGCCCTGTATGTAAAGACTTCAAAGATAAACTGAGTAAATATGCCAGAACGAATGATACTTTCATGTTTTTTATGCTAAAAATGGGTAAGGGAATTGTCAGAACTCTTGTGAGGAAAAATTATAACGTATGACATTCAAATATCTGTTTTGCCACCCCTTTCTATTATTTCAGTGTACAGTTGCTTCAAGGTAAAGTATGATTTTTCTGTCCCTTCTGTAATACCATGTAATACACCAAACCAGACTTGCCTATGTCTTGGAAAAATCAATCCACTTCCCCTGTTCAAATGCAGATTAAAAATACCAGATCTTGTAGCAATTATATTTCTGATCTTCTCATTGTTAAGCCTATGTCGTGATTCATTCAAAATATAAAGATTTTTTTGGAATGTAGATGGATGAAATCCTGATTGGAAAATCCTGAGAGATGTGAGGGTCTAACATGCTAAGTAATGACACCTGTGTAGTCATGTCTTTAAAATACTGAAAAGTGATGCTGTAATAGGGATAGTATTTACTGGTGGGGTCAGTAAGATGCTGTATATGTTAATATTTGACAGGAAGAGATACCTTCTGTTTTGCACTGCAAATTGCACAGTTAAGTCAACAATGAATGACTTTTCATGCTAGATATTCTATGTAATATTGTGTTCAGCTGGGAGATGAGTGTCACAGTCTATCCAGATATGAGCAGAACGTAGTTAACATACAGTAGATTCAGTTCTTTACCTGAAATTATATTTAGTGAACTGGGTAGTCACAGTCAGTGACTAGGACTTATTCAAAATAACACATTTGACGTGCAAATGCTCATTGTTCTAGTTAAAAAGCAGCACTGAATGCATTCCTGTGCATCACGATATCTTCACATTTGAATAGTTCCTGCTACTCATTTGATTTTAAAGTATTGTTATGTAGAGCTGATTCAGAAGAGAAAAATGCTCTTCCTTGGCTATGATGATATGTACCAAACAACCTTTTGATTTTACCTGAAATAAAATATTAGGACTTTGAGCAGTGTGTATGTTACCTATGAGGACATACGTGCACATGCACACACGGGTATTGGCACTGTGACACAATGCAAACACCACAGGCGCATGCACATACATAGAAAGAGAAAATTATTTTTCTCGTGCTTATTTTCTTGGCACTTGCAGTTTGGTTAGATGTGAGATAGATGAAACATTTACATCTTCTATCTGCATAATGAGTTCTATACAAAATGATTGCAGCTAATGCAAAAGACAGGGTGGCATGTTTTCAGTTTTAATGGGGACACTCAGAAAACTTCCAATCTTTCTTGACATTTCTTATAGCAAAATAAATGTGGTCTAGGTTGGAGTGTCTATTATGAAAATAAGAGAAGAGCAAGTCAATTATACTTCAATGACTGAATAGCCAGGGGTCCTCATTAAAATGATCAGAAAGGCTGCAGTGTTGCTTTCCTCTATGTAGCCACTGATTAAGTTGTATAAGAATGACATGGCCTTTTTGGGAGAAAAGCAGAGTATGCTGTGGTCTCTAGCCAGCCAGCCAGAAACCGTTGACACTTACAAAAGTGAGATGCGCACTCCATCAAGAAAGGGAAGTTACTACTTATGGGGTCATGGACTCCTGATGTATTTAAAAATAGTTGTGGCTGTTTTATTGGACACAGTCAGAGAAAGCTTTGAATTTTCACTAGGCTGTATGAAAATGCCTGCGGTATGGTGGTGATATGGTACGTTTTCCTTTCCACTGGCTTCGATGAAGTATACATAGCTTAACAGAATAGTACTATTATTACGATCTTTGTGTATTTGAACCTTTAAGCAGTATTTTAGTTATCAGTTCATTACTATTCATTTCTTAGAATTTAAATTCTTCTTATTTGCCAATTATTTTTTTTTTGTATAAAATGTTACGAGAAAAAGACTTGGTAATTTTTTTTCCCGGGAGAGGCTGTATCCTGAAACAGTAAAGAGAACATTTGTTTAACCCTCCTGAGGGTTTGCAGTCTAAGGAAATACAGTAGTGCCTAAGATCTGCTAATCCTAGATCAAGTGGCTGTAGATTTTTTTTAAAAATATGTTTTTCCCTTTCATGTTAGTTAACAGACCCTACATACTTATTTTAAAATAATCCTTCTGCAATTAAATTTCACACAATTACACCTCATAAAGGATACTACTTGTGATAAGGATTGCTATAAAGAGATATACCTTGTATTTCTTTTTTTTATTGGAAAGTGAAGTAGAATGTTAACATTTCACATTTAAGAGTGATACAAAGCAGAACAGCACCTATGTGTTAATTAAGCTGTTATGGTTTAAGTTTCTTCCCCCTTTAAACAGATTGCATTACTAAGTTCCTGAAGATGAACTGAGAAATAAAATGAATAGTGATCTTTTTGTTATTAGTACAGTGAAGCAGTTCGAAACCATAATGTTCATCTTCCACCAAGGTGGAAATATGCCTCAGCATTGTCTTCTACTTTCACCATCTGATTCATGCAAATACTAATACAACAAATTAAACCAAATAAAATCTCTGCTATTTACAACTGCAAGTACTAGTAATCTAAGCTTGTATTCTAAGTCAAATCACATCGGACAGTGTTTCATCATTAACAATGATTTTTCATTATAAATTAAAGAAAAATTGAGATTTATATTACAGTCTGCTCACATTTTGATGAAATAATTTTCAGTCTCAAGAAAACCAAAGTAAGAGACACTATAAGCTAGATACATTAACATATCAGGTGATTAAAACCAATTTAAGTTACTAAAATTAGGTAATAATGCAGCTAAATAATGATGCTCTTCATTTACAATTCAGGCGGTCAGTAATGGACAAGGGAAAGTGCAAGTGCTTGCAGTTAACAATAAAAGAATTGGTAATTTTGCCAATTATTGTGTACCACAAGGTGCCTTCTTTAGAAGTTTTCATTCTTTGTTTATGTACATGGCATGCCATATTTACTTATGAATGCACAAATTGCTTTAATACTTTTCCATATATTTTCAGTGTTATTTTGACTCTTTAAAGTGTTTGTGGAATTCACCCAGTCATTATTTCTTCTTTAGTAGATGCAGAATCTAATTGTATTAAAAAGAATTTGGTTTGTTTTTCTTCTTACCTGTTAGCAATATATAATAAGTCTATATAATTTATATGTCTTAATTTTTGCAACAGGAATAAAATTCATAAGTAGGAACCAATTGATAAGGCTATTTGTATGTAAGGAGAGATACAATTATTTGTGTAGTACCCTGAGTAAGAATGCAGCATTATGGTGCTTAATGCTCGAATTTGGTTTGAAACACCTAGTTGTCTTTTCTCTCAACATTTTAGCGGCTGGTCTAGTATATCTTCTCAGCAATATGTAATACTGAAATTATATAATGGCTAAAGAAGGTAAGTTGAGTTATTTGTTGAAAAAAAACTTTGAAAAGTTTCGAACAGTGAACAGTAAAGCTTGCCATTTCTGGGGGTACTTGTGCACAAACACATGAACAAATTAAAAATATTCTTCAGAGTGATTCAGGAGATATTTGTAGAAACTTTGCTATCCTTCTTTAATTGACTTCCATAGATCTATGATTTGTGTGTCAAAATGTTTTCTTGAACTAAAGTGAAGAAGTAAGGCATTATGGGTCTTTAAAAGTAATTAATGCTGGTCACTGTTCTCTGGAAGTGAATGAACAGCAGCAGACCACAGCAGTCTATTCATCTGACTGATACGTCCTTCCAGGCTGCTTACACTCATCTGAAAAATCACCTCAGAGCTGATGCTTCTGAGGGGAAATGTTTGCATGAGGTGGATATGATTGTTCTCTGTATGTAGAAGACTCAAGGGCGATGGATTTACCATCTTTTGGAGGCAGAATTTCTTACATGACCGACTTGGCGCTCTGTGGAGGTGCATGAAAGCACAGGAAGCTTGCAGGAAACATTTTGTGTTATTATCTGTGCCTTTACTTAAGCATTTCCTTTGCTAGTAAGAAATGTAATGCAGAATTTGCATTATGGAAAGTGTGCTGTGCATGTTTTAAGGGTTTAAATAAGATTAAGAGATTAAAGTTGAGAACAAGCTACTGAATGTGAATTCAAATGCAAAATATCCTCATTATAATAATTCACAGGGAAAAAAATCCACTGTTGCAGAATCAGAACTTGCCAAACATGACCTAATGACAAGAATGAACTCTACTTTAACCAGCCTTTCAACCTGTGTATCGTCAGAGTAATTGGTCTTTTAGTTGATTTGACTAACTGACAGCTAAGCCACTAATAATTACCTGTGGCAGTATTTATATTTTTTCTTTTACACTATAGTACAACATCAATGAATGTATTTTAAATATTAACAGTAGTTGAATGTTTAGATTATAATTTAAATAATTATTTATGGAAATATGATTACACATCTGTGCCTACAATAGAGAGACTTTTAAATTTGATTAAAGAGAAAACAGCGTATCTGCCCATCTGATTTTGTGGTTAAACTATTAATGACTTATAATAATATATTAATTTTGTCAATTTGTTAGGGTATCATTTCAACTTTTTGACAAGCTTTCATCTTTATTTAGTTGAATTTGGGTTCAAGACAGTGCTTACTTAATAACTTATGCTTTATGAAGCTCTTCAAGAACATGATATTCTCACTACCATCCACCATTTTCTTACACTGTGCTGTTGAGGCTCTTTAACATATATTTCCATATGAATGATATACTTAAAGCGTATGTATGTATGGTCTTGACAGAGTAGAAATGTGCTGCAAAGACATCCAGGAAGAATGTATGCTGGAGAACTCATTTGAGGTAAGCTAAAGATAGAATTACTACAGCTGTGTGTTCCTTTGCAAAATACTGGTTTGGGTACTGTGTTTTGTTCTTTACTAAGAAGACATATTTTCTTAGAGAGATAAGGAACATTTTTGGGTTATGGCTGAGTAGAAAATAATAGAATGAGTAATAATAAGTAATGTTTTCAAATTTAAAATATTTTGAATTATTTCAGTTTCCAAATACCCTGTTTCAGTTGTGGAACTAGAGATTTTTAATTTTACATATAATATTTTAATTTCTAAAATATTTTCCAGTATGTCTATTTATATCTCGGGTTAGATATAATTTATATTCTACTGGAAGAAAGAGCATAGATTTATCCTGTACGATATTGTGTTAAACTTCTATCCTGATAATTGCATCATTTTATAACTAATGAAATTAATCATATTGGATCACTAATTGGTGTCCAAACCCGAATAAAACCTCAAAGTATCTCTTTCCAAAGACTGGTTTAAAAAAATGGTAGTCATGTTTAGAATTCCATGCTGTAGCTATATGAATTATGAATATTTTTCATGTTTTTGTAAATTTTAAAAAATATTATTTGAACAGTCTTATTAATAGTATTTCTTTATTTGAGGGTATGTTGTGTTTCAATTACAAATATTGTTTAGCTGATTATATTAAAAAAGTGAAATTTGGTTGAAAAGTTGGGTAAGATATTTAACATAACAGGAAAATTCATTACCATATATTTCAGTATTATGTGAAAGGGTATTTTACAAAATATTTGACTGAAGAAATTTAGAATATATTAGACTTTTTAGGGTATTTAAAAATCTAATATGAAGACTGTTAAAACTTATAGTTACTTAAAACATCAACTGAAAATATATTTAATACACAAAAAGTGTGCATACACTTGTTTATTTAGTTTGATATATTATCGTTCTTTCTTATATACTTATAGTTATTTACTCAAGGTCAGGGAAATAATTCTACTGGAATAAATACTTTTCAGGCATTAAAGGTTTGGTTTTCTATCATCACATTTCAAAAGAACTGTTACTACACTGCCTTTTAAATAAAAATTTCTAAAACTTTCTTGAACTAAAAATAAAGATAATTCATTTCAATTACATGATAGCTTTAAAAAGGAAGAGGTTCTCTGTTTTTTGTTTGGTTAACCTATTCAGTTGGCCCCACCTGCCATTACAGAGTATCTGAGGGTAAGTGTTAGAATAACATCATCTAGCATATGTGAATACAGGAGGTCCATGATCTTTCCATTAATTTCAGAGTATTCTTTAAAAAATATTAATAAATTATGCAAATATTTTCTACAGATTTCTATAGAAGAGAAACATTATGTTTTAAAACATCTTTCAGTGCTTTCAAGAACCAACTCATTATGAGCTTACATCTTATCCCAATGAATTTACATCAGAGTGAAATGAAAAAGTTTTTGTTGAATCACCCTAAATAGGAAATAAAATAAAAGTGTTCTCATTTATGTATACCCACATTTCAGTGATAAATAATTATAACAAGATGTATAAGGTCAGTACATATAGACATATCATAGTTATAATATGATACGCTATTTTTTGTATATTATCTTACTGTCCCTAAAACATGCATTATCAATTATACATGCGTAAACTACACTTGTCTGGACACTCAGAATGTGATGAAATTAGAAGTAGTCAAGAAATAGGTATGCTTTTTCAAATAATTACTGCAAAGGTTCTTTTAACTAAGCGATAATAAAAATGTCTTACAGCAAATGCTACCTGACATTTTAAATCCATGCAGAAAAAAAAAAAGAAAAAGATTGCTGTTGGATGAAGACAGACAGTACAGTAAAAGAAAAGTCAAGTGTATAAAATAAAAATGAGAGAGAATCTTTAAAATAGCATTCAGGTAACAGTAGAGTTTGTCAAAAGTAAGGCTACATATTTGCAGGTCTGCCATTGACATTACTGAATAATTCTAATAATTTTCAATTAAAAACCTCATAGAAATTTAGAACTTGTACAAGCAGTATGTTCAAAGCCCTTCATAAAGGTTATTTATGGTTTTTCATACACCGAATCATAGGCAGAGATGTTCCAAGAAATGCTTAGTGAAATATCAAATAGGTAAATTGGTCGCTTAGTTATTACTGTCTGGCTTTTTACACATAAGTAATTACTTATCTTCAACACAGAGCATTGCTGTTTTCCTGGGAGACCTGCTATCAAGAAGAAAATATAAATAATGACACTTAATTTGTGGATTAATTACTTCACTTTTCAAACCAGCCTTTATCAGTTTTGTTGCTTCGTTACAATTCTTATAATTCTGCACGGGTCAATCAGCCAGCCACATATTTTATCTGCTATCTTTTATCTGCTATCTATCAGCTGCCTACTTGAACACTTGGCGCTCATGCAAAAATAAACCCAACATTTCAGTTTCCACATGTGTCTCATATCAAGATTCACAGAAAAGTATTTCACTTATAAATAACCCCTTCTTCTCTTCTACTTCATCATTACAGGGGGTTTCATAAAGTTGGAGTCTATTTATGGACACTAAAATCTCACCCCCCCATGGCCCTATCTTGCTAAAATTCCTTATAAAGCCGCCTTATAGCACCTGCTGTATTGGGTGAATGGATGAAGGAAGAGTGAAGTGGCTAAAGAAGTCTGAGATTTAGCTCCAGCTGATACGCAGCTCCTGCTTGTTCATGTCCTAATTTAAAAAAAAATATTTGAAGTAAAATGTTGATGGGCCTCCATCTTGTACATGGCTTATGTCAGTCTTATAAAGGTTCATTTGGTAAAGAAGGTTCAGTAGGAAAGTAAATGCCTAAGGCACCCTAAATTGTTTGGCTATAATTTGGACTAAGAAGGAGATAGGGACTCTCTGATTTTAAAAATAAAGCAACCCCCACCTAATCAATGTTTTGGCATTTGTTTCAATACAAAGTGTAATAATTTAAAAATATTTTCTGGCAAGAGTACAAGGCTGTGAGTAAGACAGTGAGGTCCAGAACAACATTTGTTTTGTTAGAGTTTTTACCTGATATATGAAGTTCTGTGGCTTTAATCAGCTAACTATTGGGTTCTCTGAATTATATTTTTTTTTCATCTATAACATCTGTTATGCACCTGAAATTTTTATGTGACATATATAACATATATTTAAAAAAAAAATGTCTTGGCAGATTAGCTACTTTCATATCACATGGGGTTTTCTAAACAGGTCAGATTTCTGTAGGGATCTGTATTACCCTGTCTCCACCATCTCAGGAAAAAGCAGGAATCATGATCTAGTTACCAACTGCAGCAGATAACCTGTAAAATTCATTCTTCATTAATTCAACTGCTGACAGTGGCATAAGGACATCATATCTGTAAGAAAGCAACTCTTGAACAGAAAACAAGTGGCTCAGCTGGGCTCAAGAAGGAGGAAGCTATTCTGGTTAATAAAGATGTTTTGAAGAATAAACTGTAGCTTGGTCATCTGCTTTTTTTTCTTCTTTTTAAATACACTCATTATCAGGCTATTGTGAAGCCTTTTTGATATTTTGCTAAATATGATCAGGCAAAAATGGGCAAATTTCCTACAAGAACATTAGGAGCAGTTGTGTTTCTCTAGTTGCTGTCCTGTTTAACCAACAGAGGGTACTGTGGAAAGAATCTAAGTACAGGATAATGCTTCTCCCAAAATATTCTCTCCGCTTCAGGGAGCAGTTGAAAAACCTTGTTTTTTCTGAGTGCAAGCTAGGAAATGTCATGATGCCTTCTCCAGTTTAGATATGGCACTATCTGTCATCACAAGGCCAGATTATTGTGATTGACTGCATCTACAGTTGAATGTGAAGACAAGCCACAAATTTCAGAGTCCAGAACTGGCTGCCTGCTTTCTCCATGGCTCAGGCTATGGGGAAACCTCTGCATGAGAGTGTCCGCTGGCTTCAATATCTGATGCAGATGCTAGTTTAACACTTTGGTCCCAGCTTTCCATTCAGCCAATGAATTGAGCTCTGAACACCTGATAGTGTTGGATGGCTCCAGGATGGCCAAGGAACTGCTGTGAAAATTGCTGCAATCTTGCATCTTCAAAACTTCCTTGTGCAAAGTGGTGGGGCCCCAAAACAGCTTACTGCTTGAGCTGCCAATGTACAGTGTACCTCTCAACCTCTCTGCCTTTCAGAGCACAGAATTTCTGCATTGGATCAGGGCAAAGATCCATTTACCACTGTTCCTTTCAGTTGTAATGTGCAGAGAGGACACAGGATATTTCAGTGTATCTGGAACATTATTGTTTAAAACAGAGGCCCTTGGATAATTTCTTCGTAAGAATTACACTGTGGTGAGTTATAACTCGATGAGCTGGTAATGATGAGCAGTGGTAAAGACAAAATACTTCTGAATACTAGCTCACACAATGAAACACCTCATACATGGCTAGGCCATTGCGATCTGGTGTATGTATTTAGTAGCAGGTTTTGAAGCTGTTTGTCACTTCATTTGAGAACCCTTAATATACCTGCAGAAACTGACCCTAAACTGGAAGATAAAAACAGTTTCTTCAAAACTTTAAAAGTTGTTTCTGTAACATGGAAAAGTGTAAAGGAAAGGAATTGCTATAAAGTTGGAAGAGGTGAAATCTGCCACTTGTGATAAAAGCTAGTTCTGTGTTGACCCTGTAAGATTTGTATTTCTAGAGTTTTACTAATTCTAATTAATTTGTATTTTCTATGGCCACATGAAAAAATAAGAGTCACTTGTAATAGTAAATGAAATATTATAAGCGTTTTTTAAAGTACGCATGACAAATCAAAGGGTTTTACGTTGTGTATGGTCTACAAAAAAAGTTCAGAGTTTTTCTCCAGTGTAAGTGGTATAAACTCCATTACAAACACTATAAAAAGAAGATGAATGATCAATTATTGATTTGACCTGTGTAGTATGTCCCTGCCTATGCAAGGAAGACATAAAGAAATTGCCAGTGTGGCATTCAGATAATTTCTAAACTGCAATTTGCAGGTGACAGGAAACCTCTGGTTTTCAAAATATGTTTTGTTATGATATTGTAACCTTTGGCTCTCCAGTATTTAGTCCTACAAAGCCAAGCAAATATATTCTAAATTGACTTAAGATAGTCATAAAAGACATTAAAGTCTCAAAGAGCTTTTACTGTTTAAATTATAGGCAAGGATGAAATTGTTTTCTAGCTGATTGCTCAATGATCTTTATTGATCATGCTCCCTCAACTAGTTAGATCTGGATGCCAACATTTTGACTGAAACTCTTCATTTTGAATTTTTTGATTCCACTAGATTATCTGAAGATAGTATGAAAGACGGTGTCAAAGATCTCTTATTTTTCACATTGCTCCTATGAGAATAAGAATTTACTTTTTTTTTTTTTCCAGTAACTTGCAAGGATAAGTACTTTAACTGGACTCAAAATTTATAAGATTATAGTATCATTCAAATAACCTGAGCTGTAAATTTCTAAAATAGCTGATTTTCTTGCTGTTACTTTGGACAACATTTTCTTTTTAGTTTTGATAATGAAAATATTTTGGAAGCTATCTTTTCAGAAATATTTCCACTCTCCTTCATTATTTTAAAAGTGCTTGAGTGCTTTAAAAGTGGCTGATTACTCTTTATGTTCAGAAAGACATAACATACCAAAAAGAAAAAAACCAAACTTCCACAGATTGGCAGACTTTTTAGGGAAAATCAGACTACGAAACCAAGTTGTTTTCATTACCTCCCTCTTCTATGAAGCTTCCTTAAACATCCAAGTAATGCTGGGTTTGCATCAACTATTTCATAGATTTCTATCATACAGGAATATTTTTGGCTTAAATATTTAGCTTAAGAGCTTCTTGCTATTGCTTTAAGACAATGATATGAAAATCGTTCTAGACCTTGCCTTCTTTTATGAAATTGGGAGGCAAGGTGTTTGAATGAGGAGGATGTTGAGGAAAAGGTGTACAAAACTTGAGGGCTGCTGGTAAGCTTTAGGGAAACCTGAAGCTCCATGTCTGCAGAAATATTTTTCTTGTCTTGGAAGCTTTCTTCTCTGAAGGAATAAACAAAATGTTTCTGACAATTAAACAGTAATCACAAAGCAATTCTCTTCTGTGTATCTTTAACGATTAACAAGTTTGTGGCTTGGTTGGTTTTTTTTTCAACTGTGAAGTGCTTGGTCTTTTATACTGGGCTGCAGACATGTCACTTTAATGATATCTTTAGACTTTGAAAACAAAATTACACAGCAGAAGGATGACACATACGGAGCTGATCACAGAACAGTGGTTCAGTAAAGTCAAACCCACATGATCTGCCAGAAGCTGACCTCATTTCTGAATGCTTTTAAATGATATGAATGGTTTTGCAATGAGTTTGGAAAAATAGCTATATGCATATTCAATTTATGTGTTTTTTTTCCTCCATGCTCTGTATTATTACTGATTCTATTCTTTTTTTTTTTTCCTTAAATGCATTTACATTGCACTTCAGAGTAATCAGTCACAATTGTTAGTAAACAGAAGATGTGAGCTACAATTAAACTGCATGTTTGTTGTGGCCATAATGTTGTAATATAAATGATAACTCTTAGACCTATTAACATACTGAGCAAGACAGCTCCATTTAAAAACAAAGTAAGATTTACAGAGTGTATATTAATGTTTTCTAAAGGAAGATAAACCATTATCTTCCCACTAGTTTATGAATTTCCTCTTTTCTGCTGTGAAAACCAAACAGCCATAACCATAATTAAAGCAAATTCAGGGCCAAAGTTGAAACTATGTCCCAGAGTCCCCTCTAAATTTAGATTTGAAAAGACACAGCTGTAGAAAGGGGATTTTCCTCCTTTGGGCTACTCTGCACACCTCTTATTTCAGTAATGTTGATAGATGCAGGTTAAAGGGACGGCAACACATGATAAAGAAAAGGTTCAAAATCATTAATGGAGGAAATCAGTGGCTAGAACATTTCTCAGCTGACATTGGTTTGTCAGATCATTTAGGCTTTGTTTCAGTATTCTTTTGAAGATATTTCCCGAATGCAGTGGGAGCATGTCACAGACTTTGGATCAAAGCACAAGGGCGAGGAAATACGCCCCCTTTCACTGCCCTACCCTGCACAGAGCTTGCACTGTGCCTGCAGCCCCAGCCCAGCACCCACTTTGCTCCCAGTAAAATCCACAAGATTCATTTACATCAGTCTCTGCTTCGCTGTTTTAGACATTTTGCTTGCCACTAGAGAAGGAAAGGAGAGAAGGGCACACTGTCACGCGGGTGCTGCCTTTATCCGCTGCCCGCTATAGCACAGGCAGTTCAGGGAGTTTCCCGATGCTGCCATAAGCCCCTTTACTGACCTAGGCGCAGTGCCAGTTGATGCTAGGATAGTTAAATCTCTATGTCATGTCTAGGTTTAAAAAACTTGACATGCCCCAACTCCTATACCCATAGAAGGCTGAGGCTTTTGGTGTAGCTCCATCCCATGCAATACTTTGGAGGGAAATGAAAGACGGGAGAAAAAATAATTGTGTGAGATCTCCACGAGTATTTGAGTGCTTCAGGAACAGAGGTAGAATTAAGGTAGTGTAACCTGTGCTTCTCATTCTACTCACCTCCTTCAGAAAGTCTAGACTGTGATTTCTGTGAGTGCCCCTGGATGCAGAAACTAGCATTGAAATAAGAGTATCAGTTTTTTTCAAGCGTTTTTAAAAAATAAAATGAAAAAAGCTTGGGAAAAGTTAAAAGGAGCCTTGCAAATTCAAAATTCTCTGGTCAAGATAAACAGGATTTGTTTTGTTATCTTTTATGGGTGTGTGTTCACAAGTATTTACACTTGCAGAGTTCCTGTAGTGGTTTTTTTGGTAATATATGTCTTGTGGTGGGGACAGCTGGGACTGGTGAAATCCTAGGTCAAATAAGGATAATGATTAAATCCTTTACAAAGACAAGGACATGACTGGGGTTGATGACATGGCTGGAAATGAAGTCTTTCCACGTTCTGTCCTGCCTTTCCCTGCTGCTGGTCATGGCTTCTGTCTTCTTGCAGCTTCAGTTCAGACACACTTAGTTCTATGCCACCAAAACCGTTCGGTGAGTTATTTCTGCTTGCCTCTTGTACTGGTTTTGGCTGGGATACAGTTAATTTTCTTCATAGCACCTCCTGTGGTGCTGTGTTTAGAGTCATGGCTTTTTCTGTTTCTCAGGCTGCCAGTGAGTTGGCTGGGGGTGCACAAGGAGCTGGGAGGGGACACAGCTGGGACAGCTGACCCCAAATGACCAAAGGGATATCCCAGACCATATGACACCCTGGTCAGCAATAAAAGGCTGGGGAAAGAAGAAGCAGTGGAGACACACATATTCAGAGTGATGGTGTTTGTCTTCCCAAGTAACTGTTACACCTGATGGAGCCCGGCTGTCCTGAGGATGGCTGAGCACCTGCCTGCCCATGGGAAGTGGTGAATGAATTCCTCGTTTTGCTTTGCTTGTGTGGGCAGCCTTTGCTTTCCCTATTAAGCTGTTTTTATGTCAGCCCATGAGTTTTCTCTTACTTTTTTTCACCCTTCTTATTCTTTCTCCCATCCCACTGTGGGGAGTGAATGCAGTGGCTCAGTGGGGCTGAGCTCCTGGCTGAGGTTAACCCACAATGCCTCTTTAATGCATCATAAAAAACTAGTGGAGAAGAACAGACAAAGAAACCAGCAAAAAATATACAAACACCCTCCTTCCCAAACTGGTCCAGAAACGGTGTGGTCAAATGTGCTGAACCAAAGAAATGAACGGGATGCTCAGGGAAAGCAGCTCTTCTGCAGGCATGTCTGATTGACATTGTTCCTCCAAAACCATAACTTAATCATGCAAGTGACTCATTATCTATCACAGAGGAAATTTTTCTTCCTACTCACACAGATCCAGTGCCTGGGGTAGAAAACATGGTTTGCAAAGATGGCAGCTGGAGTCACCCTTGGGCTGTGTGGGCTGGTGGTGTGTGTTTGCATCCCACAGGGCCCCTTGCTAATTTGAATCTGTTCCTTGTTGCTTGCTTCTAACACAACAGAAGCATTAGAAAGCCATAAAAAGAAAAGTTCAGCTGGTGGGGGCAGTTCAAAGCGTGTGGGTCTGCCGAGGGAATTCCTGTTCATCCCCAAGCGGGAGTGATAAAGAATTGCTGCGTGCCCCTCACAGCTCTTAATAGCAAAAGAAAATGACTCTTTGGAGAGAAGATGGCTGCAATGCATCAACCATGCTATAAAAATATTGGATATAGACCTTTCCTGGGAGGTCTCAGTTACCTGTAATTTTCTCCTATATGTTTGTGTGACTCAAGAGGCTGTATTTATATCTTATTGACACCATCTACAAAGTGCTCATTTCTATCAGAAGAAACATTATCTATATGAAAGCATATTCAGCCTCATCTTTTCTGCAACTTTGCAGAGGTACTGAAGAATGTTTTGTATAATTGTGACAACTTCAAAGCTTCTTCCTTGTCTCTGAGGATAGGTATTACACTTTTCATGCTATGATCAGTGAGTTTCTTCATCTGCATTCTCTGATTAAAAAATTAAATAACACATGCTCTTAAGTAGAATTCAAATGATTGCTTACAAATTTAGATGTGAATCTTGTTTGTACTTTGATTGCAGCTTCTATTTGAGAATATTAAATCATCTTATAAACTTTAGTAAATTGAATTGCGCAACACCTTTTTCAGTTAAGTGTTACCAGTGTTGATTTCTTCTGGAAGGAGGGGCTGGAATGCTCCACTTGAAATCTAAAAAGATCTCTACCAAAATCCCCCCATTGACTCAACTGATGAGCAAAACTGGTTGCAATACCAAACAATATGTGTCAATGTTAAAGGCTGAGCACACCTGGAACAGAACACACTTCCTCTGATTCCATACCCAAATGCAGCAGCAGTGGCACAAAGAATAATTTTGCTTCACTAAAATCCTGTTCCAGAGTTTCCAGATGAACACACAGCAGACTGCCCTGAAGCTGCTAAAGAAGACAGATCTGGTTTTGCTCACATCATTTTACTGTATCTAGGTGATCATGTAGTGGTTAATAAAAATGTGCTCCAAAGGAATGCCATGCTTCTTCCCTTAAGCCACTCTGACATCCAAGGTAACATATTTTTCAGTCCAATACCTTATTAACGATATCTAAGTTCTTGCTGCCAAGACTGCCATCCCCATTAGTCTTCTCTGACATCTATTCAATAGAACATCTATTTAATCAGCTAACCCCTCCATCTTAAGAATAAGCAAATCTTATTAAAGACAATATTCACATATACTGTTCGAAGGTGGATACTAAAAAAATTACATTTGGCAAGGGAAAAGATCTTTTTGCCAAAAATTTGATACAGAAAGAAAAATATTCTGTGGATATTTGACAGTACCTTTGAATGGCCGCTCACAAGGTGTGGACAGTTTGGGTATTTTAAAGCAGTCACATTCTCTTCATTATTTTCCAAACAGTAAAGTAACAGCTAGTTTTTGAATGATTAGACTTTTTATTGGGTTTGCATGGCAAGGTTTTGGTAGCAGGGCAGGGGAGCTAGAAGCTGCTAGAAGCCTCCCACATATCTGACAAAGCCAATGCCAGCCAGCTCCAAGGCGGACCCACTGCTGGCCAAGGCTGAGACCATCAGCAATGGTGGTAGCACCTGTGGAGTAACGTATTTAAGAAGGGGAGGGGAAATCCCTCCTGTTTAACTGCAGTTGAAGAGGAGAGTGAGACTATGTGAGAGAAACAGCCCTGCAGACACCAAGGCCGCTGCAGAAGGAGGGAGGAGATGCTCCAGGCACTGGAGCAGAGATGCCCCTGCAGCCAATGGTGAAGCCCAGGACGAGGCAGGCTGTGTCCCTGCAGCCCATGGAGGTTAACGGTGGAGCAGATTCCCACCTGCAGCCCGTGGAGGACCCCATGCCAGAGCAGGTGGATACCCAAAGGCAGCCATGACACTGGGAAGCTCATGCTGGAACAGGCTCCTGGCAGGACCTGTAGCCCTGCGGAGAGAGGAACCCATGCTGGAGCAGGTTTGCTGGCAGGACTTGTGACCCCACAGAGGACCCATGCTGGAGCAGCCTGTTCCTGAAGGACTGCAACCCATGGAAATGACCCACACTGGAGCAGTTCATGGAGAACTGTCTCCTGTGGGAAGGACTCCAGGCTGGAGCAGGGGAAGAGTGTGAGGAACCTCCCCCTGAAGGGGGAAGGAGCAGCAGAGACAATGTGTGATGAACTGACCACAACTCCCATTCCCCATCCCCCTGTGCTTCTGGGGTAGAGAAATTTGGAGTGAAATTAATCCAAGGAAGAAGGGAGGGGTGGGGAGAAGGTGTTTTTAAGATTTAGTTTTTATCTCTCATAAGCCTACTCTGATTTGATTGGTAATAAATTAAATTAATTTCCCCAAGTTGAGTCTGTTTTGCCCGTGACAGTAGCTGATGAGTGATCTCTCCCTGTCATTTTCTTGACCCAGGAACCTTTCCTTATTTTCTCTCTCCTGCCCAGCTGAAGAGGGGAGTGACAGAGTGGCTTTGGTGGGCACCTGGCATCCAGCCAGGGTCAGCCCACCACAGACGTCCACTCTGCTTTCTTGAGAGTCCTGTGGCTTATGCAGACCTACATACCATAACTCTAAACAGTTACAGGATGACTTTTATACCTGTTATGAATATGGGTTTTGTATCTTGGAACTTGATTTTCCATTAACATAATCCACTATTTACATGTTTGGGATGACTTATATTGTGTTTACAAATTAGAGTAGATAACTACTGATGCAACAAGAAGCCTAAAATGAACAAGGTTGTAAGTTCAACATTATTTATTTACACATTGATCTCCAAAAGACAAAAAATGTTTTAAAAGCCAGGCCACAAGAATGAAAGGAATTGTTTTCAACATGCACCACAAAGAAAGCGGAGGTAAAATAAACATTGGCTTATTCTACTGAAAGTTTGGGGTAAGAAAAACACTTACTAAACTGAAGGTTTTCTATCATTCTGTGGAAACAGTAAGTTTCTAAGCCTGGCTGGCTGGCTCTTCAAAGCCAGCTTCTGATGCCTGCTTCTTCTGTCAGCAATTCTAAACAGCCTGTGAAAGTCTGTTGGGTTTGTCCTCCTGTTTCCTACTGTATGAATTATGGCAACAGACAGGCAGAGGAAGTTCTTTTGAGGAGGATTTAACAGTGTGGTTGCATCTCAGGAAGGCGATGAAGATATAGGAGGTTGCAGTCAGGGAATGTATAGGGTTATACATGGGAACAGTCAAGTGAGGTGTTTTTGAGACTCAGACAAGCCTCCTTTGCTCTGGAGGGCATCTGTACTACATAGGTCCATTTCTGTGTTCCTTGCTTAATTAAAGAGTGAGTGGTTCTTTGAAGAAATGCAAGATTTACAGTCCATATAAATATGACAATTTTTGTCTTATTTTAGTAGTGTAGTCCATTGTGGAGGACACATCTATTGTCAGTGGTCAAATAACCCTTTATGTTATTACTTTTCTTACTTTATAATGATTATGTTTACCATGTGTTTTCTTTAGGGAATAAGCTGCCTTCATGCTGTTATCACCATTGCTTTGTCAGAAATGGTGACACAGGTCACAGGCAGAAGGATCACCTGCCCTGGTTCCTCTGACATAATCAGAACAGACAAAAGGAAATACCTGACTGAAGGAAACAGATTGTCAGAAGTGTTCAAGACCCAAGAATATAGATTGTTTTGTGCTGCAAACACAAAATGTGGGATTCTGCAGGTGGAACTCATCTGGAAATCCAACATTTCCATTCATATTTCTCTTGGCTACAACAGGTTTTAAGTTCTGTCTTTTTGCTTTCTCCCCCATCTTTCTTTCCAGCTGTTTATTTTTAAAGTGACTTTAAATTTGCTTTTAAATAATCTTGTTTCCACTCTGGTGTAGACTACCTCAGCTAGAACACTGTTTCTTTTTAAACTTCTTAAGCACTCTAATAATGCAAATACTACTAATAAAAACTTAAGGACTTAAATTTTTATCCCTGGGGCATGCCAGCATTCTTGACCCACTTCAGTGGTTTAGATAAAGATGAAAATAATTCCTACAAAGCACTAGAAATGTTATGTTTTCTTGGACATCATGTTATCACAGACTGTCTTATATTCTGAAAAAGGTAAGGAGAATTATACAGGACATGTGCTTCTTTTGACTCCAATTTCCAATTAAATTTAACTTGGCCTTTCCGGCAGTTCTGAAAACAGTGACTTAAGCCCCATAGTTCAATGAGGAAACTCAGTGCAGTAGTGAATTGTTAATTTTTTAATAGCTACTTTAGGTCAAAATGAATATAGGAATATGCTGTTTGCATGCAAGCACATGCCTGGAAAGCTAATGAAGTCTATTCTCAGATTTGCTAGCTATTATCCTCAATTTGCATTTGGCTATGATAATACAGTTCCAACTATATCAATGTCTGTCAAGCCATCTTGCTTTACAGTTGATATAGCACTAGCTCCAATGGTAAACACACAGTTAATATATCCTGGATAATAAGGATTTTTTTGTGTCTGCTTTACTATCCTGTCTCATCAATGTTTTTCATGGCTGTTTAGCTTGACTAATGACTTCCAAATGACCACAGAAGACAGAAGTCTCCCTGGGTGTTGCAAAGTGTGTGGGATTAATTTCAAAAAGCCTGTCTGAATTGCATTAATGCAACTATTTGACCTGTGTATATCCCCAGGGCAAAATGTAGTCAAGCAAAAGTAGTAACAATAAACAGGATTTCAAGTTGCAGTTTTATTTTTTTCTGAAATGAAGTTCAGTTAATTGACTTTTCATTTTATTTCCAGATCCAGCAGTGGAAAACTGCTGCCAGTCTTACCTGGTTTTGGTTTAGTACAATCTATTCTCCAAGTCTTATTGGGAAGGAATCCTTTGTAATTTGTTTGGTTCTTTCATACATATATCACAAAAATCACAAACTGTTGATTGCACTGTGTTTTAACTTATTTTTCTACGGTTATCTTTATTCTGATATTTTGTTTCTTATTTAATTAATTTTACATTTAATTAATTCTGCATTTAATTTTGATGGGTTTTTTTGCTATAACTGTAAGGTATATGCAGCCTGAGGGGAGGATTACTGTCAGTGCACCTAGCTTGCACAGAAGAGCGAAGAAAATCTGTAGTTCTGCTGCATGGACCCAATGGTGTAAGATTTAAGTTCAGCATTGTCAGCAAATTGCCAAGGTACCCTGCAGTTTGCCTATAAAAATTTGCAGCCAGCCTAGGAAAGAGAAAAGACAGTTGTAGAGTCCTTTGTTATATTAGATGAAGTTTAGATGAAGTATGCAAGCAGTTAAAACAGTGAAAACCCAATACTAGAATTTTCTATACCTTCATTAAAGCCTAAACAATGGTGTGGTCATTAATTAGAAGATAATTTTTTTTCCACAGGTTTATGTGGGCTTCAGTAACTTTTTTGTTAGCTGTCTATTGGTAGGGTGTTTGATCTAAAAGATATTGATGTTTATGCACATATCATTTGAAAGTGAATTTTAACACAGTGTTGCATAATTATCACTTAAATCTGGTTACTTGCCAAGACTGCATTCTTAATGTCAAAGTTTCAATATTAAATATAGATTAATTTTGTCAATTGTGATGTTGACAAATTTAATTGACCGTAATTGTCAAAATTGCTGGTCATTAATTTATCCTTAGATTTTCTGTGTGAAAATATAAACCTGCAAAAGTGTCATTGTCAATTATGGTCCATTTGAAGTGACCTAATTAGCATTGTGTGATGAACCAACACATGGAAAAGCAAATGGGGGAACATGGTCGGGAGATAATTGAATGTGACGTGAATACTAATATTGACTTTATACTCTTTGAGTCATTAAAACACTGTCCAATGAAAAGGACATAATTTTATTTCATGTTTTTATTTGCACAGAAGGATAGAACAGCACAGAAGGGTAACGGGGAACACCTGAATTCTTTCCACTGGAAAAAAATTTGGCAGGATGAATGGAAAAGCTGAAATAAAAGTGGTATCCCACTTTTATTTAGCAATGGGCAATCTGGCCCAGATTCTCTAGGATTCTGAATGACTTCCTTATTTTGCAGTATTTCCCAGGAATACACAGTTCCTGGAAAGGAAATAGTTGGTTACAGACTCATTTTTGCACAGGTGAGTGGGCATCAAGAGAGGAAGAAAATTAGAAGTCATGCCGTGCCACCACATCATCTTGCCACTAATGCCATGACTCTAAACTTATTATACCAATAGACAACTTTAAGAGCTCAAAAGTTCTTTCAGTCTTATTAAATATTGGAGCACTGCCACTGAAACCACTAAATACATTGGACTCTCTGGTTTTGTCTCTTTGTGTGAACTGCATTCAAGACTGGGTCTGTTCCTGGATCAGGGTCTGAGAGCCAATACTCTGAGCCATCTTTCTGTCCAGCGCATATAATCCTTCCTGCAACTGGATTCACAGCAATGCAACAGCCATTCTTGGAGGCTTTTATTTACCATCACTCTCATGGAAAAAGTAATAATTGCTGTATAGGTAATGTCTGCTGCTGGGTCAGCACTGGCTGGGTGCTGCCCTTGGCATCTGGGGGCTCGTAAGAAGCCTTTTGGAGTTTGCCAAAACCGTGTTTTCACTGTGTGCTGCAGGAAAGGGAAGCACCCAGTATTTCCCTCTGGGATGAGTAGTGTGCAAAGTCAGGAGCACAGAGACTGTGGAAGTCAAAAGGCTGAAGAAGAGGTGGAGGGGAAGCCAGGAAAGGTGAAAGATAAGACAGAAGCAAAAGGGTCTTTACTGTATTAATGCTTACTGCCCTTCTGCTAAAAAAATGTCTTGAATATGTTAAAAACGCTTATAGAAGAACATAGGGAAATTCCTTGTTTCTTGTGAGTAGACATATTTACAGCAAATATCACTGTTTTCCTTCTGCCTTTTATGATGAGCTTGCGTCTATAGATTCAAGACTGGCTACATGTGTTTGATGTTATCTAAAAAAACACCTAAAAGGGTCTATTAACGTGTGGCTTCAAATGATTCAGTGTACTGAGCCACATGCTGACATAACTAGAAACTGTATGAATCCAGTTTATGCTTCCATTTCTAAGGTGGAAGATATGCTTCTTATATGCATGCCTTTCTTACAAATATTCAAATTAAATTTGGGTCTGTACTGCAAATTTTGATGACTAAATTGTTTCTTCTGCCCAGCACACATAGTTGTCATATCTCTGATACTCCAAAGCCAGAAATATTTATTCTACAAAAGGTTTTTCAGAGAACTAATTATAACATAAAGTGAGGTGGTGCTCAAAATAGAATGGATGGGAAATAATGAAAAAAAATGAATCCAATAATTATTTAAAGTAGTAGGTGTTAGTTTCTCCTCTGATCCTATGGTGGTGGTAGCTGGGAGTAGCTTCAAAGTAACAATACCCATCCAGATATTGAGGACGTTTTTATTCTCCTATTCATGTTTTACTGCATTACAAAAATTCAGTAGATTTTGTCTGTTTTTCAATTACACTAGCCACTTACACATGGAGTGCAAAGCTCTCTGTACTGTTGTACTGGTCAACAAAAGACAATGATTAAATTCTAAAAAAGCATTAGATGAAACTGCTACTACAATAGCCATCAGTAATCAGAGGCCTAATCACTTTCTGCTGGAAATCTGTAGCTGTAAAATGAACAGAAATACACATTCAGCTTTGAAGTCCATTTTCATGCAAAGATCAAATAGCTCTGTCAGATTTATTCCTCACAGTTTTGAAGTGTAAATGTAAACCGATTCATAGACAAGGCATTATTTACCGTACCTCTGTGGAGCAGGCATGTGTTCAAAAGTATGCTTGACAAAATTATTTCTGTTTAATTGTTAGAATTTTGGGGACAATCATGTTTGGTGTGAGAAAAAGACACAAAGGTGATTACTTTACAGGTATTCTATGGGACGGCACATTTCTTGAGCCACGAGCTGATGGTTTTGCAGTTTCCCTGAGTGGCTCACTGCTGCAGCAGCACATACTTGATTATATGGACTTATGATGGAACTTAACTCTTTGACCTGAAGATCAAGTACACAAATGTGAGCATGCATTTAATAAGTTAGACCCAAATAGCCTGCGAACTGCTTCATTAAGCATGCTGACACCTCTCTCAGCTGCCAAGCTTGATCGAGAAGCACAGTCGCGCAACACACAAAAGCATTTCTCAGGTACCAATGTGCCATAAAGGTGGATGGGTGGCTGCCTCTCGTGAGTCAGAAATGGGGCTGGGTGACAGGGAAGGAAGTGCTACCACATCTGTGAGCAAGGAAAATACAATTTTTGATTTTTTTTTTTTTTTTTTAATTTAAGAGGGTCCTACCAAAGCCTGGCCTTTCAAAACTCATAGGAAAGTGTACATGGTAGTAACACAACAGACTCTGTGTTTAACATTTTGAAAGCCACCTCTGTCAAAGTGTCTGCACGAAAACTGTTTACAAATGGGATGTCTCTACATACCCAGTCCCTGTATTTCAGTAGCAGGGCCTGTTTAGGAAGGAGCATTGACTGAGAGGTTTCTTTGCTTTGAGTGAGACTTACCTAAGCATAACATGTTTTTCATCCATGAAGATGAACTTTCCAGGCAAAACAGGGCAGCCCTACTCAGACTTGCTATCAGAATTGGTCCCAAGCACGTGCTTGATTATTAGCTACGTACCTATATATTTAAGTTATCTATCTGTCCACGCTGTAGCACCAGCAGGGAGAATGCTAGCTGACGTGGACCAGAACCATGCTGGGGAAGATGCTAGTGAGTTAAACAGCATGCATGGCTGCAGGACAGTGCTCAGGCCCATGCCCTGCTCATCCTCTTAGCATGGAAAGGCCTTGGAGGTGTTGGGCCAAACTGTTAGAGGAAAGCTAGCAGGACTGACGAAACAAAGAAAGGTAGGAAGCCAAATGGGCCACTGTGCTAACAGGACCTTAATTATGGGGCTGTTAGTGGCTTTCACACAGACAAAAGGAGAGACAAAGCTCTGGAGGAGAAACAGAACAGTTGGAAGTTTTCATTAGAAACTTAGTCTGTTGAAATTGACAGGAAAACGTTATGTTTGCAGAATTTCTAGGTTTTTTCCCCCCCTGAAATTGCCAAATATTCATGTTCGGCATTTTCAAAATAGGTTTCTCAGTTTGTAATAATTTCTTATTTTAAGAATAAATATGTTAAGAAAAAGTTAAACTATAAAAAGGTTGATAATATGTTGTTAACGTAAAGGTGCTTCAACAGACCTTAGCTAATACCCATTGATAATCTATCTATGGGAAAAAAAAGGTTGGACTGTTTAAATTTTGATTATTCAAAGAGAGATTGAGAGACATTATCAGCGAGTATTCTCTTTGATATCATAAAATCCTTTAAGAATCAGAAAACAATTTACTACTCACCTTTCATAATGAAAATCTTAGCATCCTCAGATGTACAGATGTACAAGCAAGACTTGCTTGCAGGTGTCTTTCTCAGTAATATGGTTCCTCTTGCATTATGTGTCCTGGACTATTTGGACCTGGAAATGCCTCTAACATCTTACCAAATAAAAAACACTGGAAGCAATTTTAAAGCAGGTACAGTCTCACAGATTTCTTTCCAGTTGTCATTTAAGACATCATTGTCCTGGATGGCAAGATACAGAATGGTCAAGCTGCAGGACATCACCTACTAAAATGATGACTGAAATTTCACAAAGCATGTGCAATTATAGTTTTAGATAGAACTGTATTTTCACTAAATGATATCTCTGCTAGTGATAAAGCAAGGCAAGGACTTGTGCCTCCTTAGATTTATGATTAAGCTGCAGTGTTGTGAGATCACGGCAGTTTTAGTCAATTGAAGACTCTTGTTTCAACCAGGCAAAGATGTAGTTCTGAATTTACTCAAACCATTCTTGCCTAACAAAAACCAACATGAAAACTTTAAAAATAATGAGTCTCAAAAGGATTCCGATTACTTTCATTCCATAATTTCAGATGATAAAAATGAACAGCGATAGGAATTCTAGATGTTAATATAATATAAATAGAAAGATGGACTAGATGAAACCAGCTGAACACTAGTCTGTCCTGAAGACCTAACAGGGAAGTAATAACATGCTTTTGAATACATAGCAATGAGTTTTGGCAGATATGCCGTATACAATTCCATACCACAGGAAACCATTGAACTTGATTGACTATTTAATCCATTTTTGAAAGAGCATCACTAAGGGGATGGATGCTTATATTGTTAGTATTGTTTTTTCGTAGCCAGAATGACACAGGACTGTTGAAATGCTAGTTGCTGCAGTGTTGATACCTAGTTAGTTTACTATGTCCAGCTGCAGTATTTTAAAAGTTACGTAAAAATCTTGCTGATATTTGCTGAGGACTTTCTTCTACCAAATAGGCTTTTTTTGATTGTATTAGTTCTGTTTTAATCTAAGCAAGGTGCCTTAAAACACAATGGCACATAGTACTTGCAAAAAGACATCAGAGTTTTGCAGCTATAAAAAACCTAAAATACATTCAACAAAAATAAAATGCATATACAAAACATATGTTTTTTATTTATTATTTCCTTAGATACCGTTAGATATGTCTAACTTCTTTAAACAGCATAACACTAGTGATTTTATGTAAGCTTGTACCAGAATTGCAATACTGAAGGCTTAACACTGGGTGGGTTGATAACATTCTGACCTACAGGTTATTTAGTAGAGCCACACAAATTTTATGTATGTCCCAAATAGGTTAGCGGTTAGCTACATGGGTGCATTGAAAAAAAAGGTCAGATTTATGAACTTCTGTAGACATGATAGATAATAGAAAGTACTAAAGAAACTGTATGAAGCATTAAAAAAGGGTAGTGTAAATATAAAGTGTAACGGGCTTTGTGTTCCACCCACTGGAAACAAAACTTCAGGTTCTTTTCTATGCCTCTTTCTGTGCCCTTGTTCATGAAAAAAGACCATAAGGTCTTATAAAAGCTACTCCCACTTCTTTTTCCTTTGGTGTACCACAAAGCATATGGTACTATCAGCCTGCAGTTTTCCCTCTAGCACTTCTGAATTCCCTGCTGCCTCAGTTCAACCTTTTAAATTTAACAATATCAAGATGACTTTACTCTCTCCTGAGTCCACTTTAGTTTGCTAATTACATGGCAGTCTTTCATAAACACAAAGTGTTTGTTAAAAATATAAGCAAAACCATGCACGCATGCAAGCATGTTTTCTCATGGTCTGTGTCTCACCTTGCTCTCTATTTTCCTGAGAAACTGTCCCTTTTGAAACCATGTGTGGCACAGAAGGACTAATGAACAGGTATAGGGATATAGGTAAGATGTAATGGCCAACTGCCATTTTAGATGCCTAAATTCAGTGCTGATCTCCCCATCCCACCACCGAGTTGATATATTGTCCTGGAAATGCTTCAATACACCTACAATTCTTTTTATATTTCATCATTCTGTGTCTTATGTGCCTAAATTTTGTCGCTAGAAATATACGGACATACAATTATGCCCTGATCCTGAGCCTGTGTTCTGGCCTCTTCATCTTCCAACCTCAGGGAGAATCACAAAATATGCCTGTATGTTGCATGTCTCATTTTGGAGGCGCAATTCAGTAGGCATTTCAAAGCAGGATTGTGTTAAGCAGCAGTTAAAAAGAACTCAGGCAGAAATCCATAGAGACTGGGACTGAAGGTCCTTTTCTAAAGTGACCTGACTTTATGTCTCACAAAGATGTATGAAATGTGGAAGAAGTGCTCTCACTCCTTTGAATTGCTCCACTTTGCATCTTTCCCCAGTAAAACCTCAGGTATGATCCTAGGGGTGAACCAGCCTGCACACATTTCAGGCACCTTATTGAAATGCTCTTCCATAATAAACAGCCTAGTTCCCTGCATAGACAGTGGAATACGTGACATGCCTTTGAAGAACTCCAAACTGAAGTCCCATCTACCTAGCCGTGTTGCAAACGAGGCACAGACAGGCTCTCCTAACTTTGGGGGCCTTCTAACTTCCCCACTGCTCCCTCTTGATGGTTCATTTAGGTCCTTATGCACTTTCTTTGAGAGGAATGACTTAGTAAATGTCTAAATTGTAAAGGTGTCTGCCATAGGACAGCTGGATTCTGCCTTGTAAAAGAGACAGAAGGGCCTGGGGCTGTGTGTGCCGAGAGGAGGGAGCTATGAAAGCATTTACAGATCAGAGTAAGCTGTTTAGGTCCCAAAGAGAAACATGTGTTTTGGATACGCTTTTGCCATTTTTCGCTGGGTACTTTTAAGCTAGTTTTGTGGCTCCTGTTTGCAGATGCCTAACTCTAGTTTGAAGAGTACTTGAATTCAGACTGGAGGTTGTGAGTTCTGCTAAGTAGGTACCAAAAAGAGATCATGTTATGCTCAGTTCCTGTGGAAACTGAGCCCTTGTACAGTGAAGACCAAGATTAGAGGAAATCCCTCCACTAAACTTATAACGCTGAATTGAACAGGCTCTGAACACCGTGTTGAAACTATGGCTGGGACCTCAGTGTGAAGAACCAGGCTGAAGAGTCTATTAAAATGATCTTCTTTCAGTCACCAACCAAGAATGGTTGTGTGGAAAAAATGACTGTCACAATTTAGTTAATGACTGTATCATTATGTATGTACACATCCAAAATTAAGAGTAAATGGAAAACTTTAATTCTGGGGCATGTAATTTTGTGAATGCTGGCTTCTGTGGCCTTTTGAAGTCTTTTCAAGGCAATCCTCCATGTGTGTACTACCTTATATACAATATCAATAGTCCTTTGTGGCCTGTCATGTAGATGTGCTTCAGAACAGGGGCTTTAGTATTACAGCAGCAAAAATATTGGTTTGTTATTCATTTTGTATGATTTAAAAGTCATCTCTCATGTATTTATTCCATTGCTCTGGCATGCTGATAGGCCTTCTTTAAGCCTCAGCATTATGTCCAGTGACACTGTCAGTTGTGTCACAGCCTAAGATAATTTGTTCTTTTCTGATCTGCTAGTACCCTTTCTTATGAGTTTAGCAGCATTATGTGCTAAAGGAAACAAGTGGTGATCAGAAAAGTCACGAGACACATTTGCATAGTGTCTGAGATAAATAAAAAGTAACAATGCAATACAAAGTCTTCTTCCCTAGGCCTGATGCTCCAGCTGGTACAGAGCCCTGCAGCATCTTTCTGGATGGCTATTCCAAGGACATCACACCTGTATATGTTTACATTACCTTCTTATAGAATATCAATTCTCTTTCTAGGACTGGGCTTACATTCTCATTAGCTTTTAATAGCCTGAAATACCCAGAGGTCTGGGATGAGGATGTAACTGAAGAGCTTCAGTGCTTTGGTGCAGAGGATCATTTATACTGAGACAAAACCTGTCTGCAGAGCGGACAGAGCTCCAGAGCTCCCAGGCCCCAGATTTAAGTGAGTTGTGACAATCACCACAAACATCACCATCATCTGCTCCAAATGCAGAAGCAATACGTGCCTTTGATTTGTCTTCCGAGCCATGCAGATTTGTCTGTCTGTGTATACCTGTATGACTGAAAAAGACAGACAAAACAACTGTTGCACTGCACATAGTTCTGGTCTCAAGAAGAAGATGACAAAGTGGGGGGAGCAGTACAATGGAAAAATGACAGGTGGAGAAAAAGGGAGGGAGGGAAAGAAAGCTGGGAATATGGGATAAATGAGATGGAGATTGTGAGGAAGAGAATGAAACAAATCTGCAACAGTGAATCAATATGTAAAAGGTTGGAAATAATCCAAGCCTGGAACAGTTATGTCAGTAGGTCTGGCAGTAATATCTTTCTCTTCTAGTTGTCTCTTTCTTCTGAATGTACCTATTTCCTACTTTACATTTTACATCCACATGGACCAGGGAAAGATACTTCCTGATGTGCAATGGATGGTCTCCTGGGAGAGACCAAAAGTCTGAGAAGAGTTCAGAGAGTTTCGGAGGGAGGAGGATGATCACAGATGAGCTCTAAATTCCCTCCAAAACCTTCCAAGGAGGCTTTTGTACTTCTGCTGGGACCCATGTCTTTGGACAACAGGCAAGTTTTTTAACATTCAGCATCAAGACTGCGAGCTAAATCTGCAATAAACAGAAATTTTCCATTTAATCTTCAGAGTTCTATTTATGTTTACAGATTGTCAATGCAGCTAATATCAGCTATAAGCAGCAGCACTGAACATTTTTGCTGTCTTTAGGATCCTTTTCCTCATGATTCATTGCTTTGAGGATCTCTGCACTTCTTGGGCTCCATAGCTCTGTGAACAACACAGGAGCTCAAAATTTGCTCTCCCATGCTTGTACAGTATCAGTGTGGCTATCTAATTCTGTCCCAAAGTCCTCAAGAAGTCCTGCCTTGTCTTCCCCTTAACTGTTGTACTTGGCCTTGAACTCTGAAATGCAAAGAAATATCTCTTTGGCATACAAAAGACAAAATGGGTGAAGGCCAGGATGACTGAACTGGTCAGTGCAGTATGTAGCAGGTCTCCCTGATGGATGGCTATGATATCAGTGGTCATTTGGACAACCCTCATCTAGTGAAAGTCCCCAGTGCTCAGAGGCCCCCCACTGACCCACCGCCCTCCACCTGAAGATCTGCATCTTTCCATGCTGCTTCCCTTTCTCCTTTCCTAACACCTACACTGAAGCTCCACTCTGGGATTGGTTTGCCTGCTTTAGAGCTAGGTTATGCGACAGAAATGTGTTAAATAGGGTTGCATCCTTGGTTTCAGTGAATGTAATTGAAAATGATAAAATAAGAAGAAATTCAGAAATGAGGATCACTGCTTCTGCACTATCCTCAGATAAACACATCCATGATAATAAATAAGTACATTTTGAAGAGGAAATGCAGCTCTAATTTCTAGAGCCTTAACTGGCTGAGTAAAGCAGCATGAAAAAAGATGCTGAGGACTTTGGAGGCAAATACATATCATCTTATACAGTTACACTTGAGTGAGACTGTGAACAAAACTCACAGAAACTACTTTCATATTAACAAAGTGGTTGTTGTTGACAAGCGGAGCATGTGGTGGAAGGAGATTGTTGTCAGTGTAAATGGTGGTTACTGGAGAAGGGCTGTCACTGAGATAAAAATGAGGTGAAAAGGCTTCAGTTGGTGAAAAATGACATTGGCAAAATTGGTTCATTTCAGTGGAAGGGTTGGAGTAGGAGTCCCTGGCTGTCAGGACATGCTATTCAGTAGAGCGGGTTATCAGATACATTTTTCATTTGTTGAGTATTCTGTTAAGGGCACAGCTAATACCATTAAGCCTATCCATGAGCAGCCAATAGACACATTTAGAAGTCAAACACTGAGAGTCCCAGTATTTACTGGCCTTGTTCCATGCACACAACTCTCATCCATGTCAGCTCTGCACAGATCTAGCATGGCTTATGACCCTGAGTTTTATCCTTTCCGCATTACTAGTGCATTACTTACTGGGCAGTGAAAGCAGAGTCTGCAAAAGCCTTAATGTCTTTGGAATTAGAAATCTGAAGCATTATTGGAAGCCAAATATTATAAAGTAGACTAAAGGGACATGGCACCTTAGAGAATGCTCAGGCTTAGTCTGAGTTGGAAGATGGTGATCTTTGTTACACATAAACGTGTATCTAAGATACCAGACACAAGCAGAAATCCACACCTGCACCACGGCTTGTTGGCATTCAGAACTGACTGCAGATGAAGCAGTCACCGGGGGCTGAACTGCATCCCACTGCGGAGCTTTGGAGATATTTGCTGCATTACTGATACCTCTTCTATGGAAAATCAAGGCTTCTGTGTTGAGAAAAATCTCTCAAGCAGTTTTGTACCTAATTTAAGTTAACTCTGAGAAGAAATGCAAGCCCAGATCTTATAAGGGAGGTGGCTAGGTGCATGTAGTTCAGTATAGCACAGTTATCAGGGCTCAGACCACCAAGCAGAACTGGTGGGTGCAGTGATGGAGCCTGCCAGAGGACTTGATCCATGCCAGCCAGTCTGTATCAAGAAGTAGAGAAGTCCAGTGACTGGGAGTTGACACCCCTGCAACTCCTCGTCTCCCTCACCAGCTGATACAGGGCTGCCATGCTGAGAGTTTGCTCTGCTAGTACATCACCTCCATCCAGACTCTCCTGACCTTTCTCCAGACTCCAGGCAGCAGCAGATGCCTGAAAAGTTATGGACAAACTGTGCATATGGTGGAGGTATAGGACAGGCTCAAATTCCTGTTCTGTGGCAGCTGTATTTATTTCCTGGTTTATGCTCATAGGAGCCCCTAAATAGACTAAAAACTATACGATTCAAATATAAAAAATGATAATGAATCTAACAGTTTTCATATCCAGTTGTCATTCATAAAAGTAACAACCCCCCCAGTCCTGCTGCAGGCTATCTACCAGCAGAACTGTTGGTTACAATTGATTTGTTTATAGACAGTTAGTAAAATTCTGGTCTGTTGAATACAAAAGTTTAATTAAATACCTGAGGGGTGGGGGGTGGAGTGGGATGGGGCGGGGATGAGATGACTCATTCATTTTTGCTGAAAGGACAGGGTAAGGTGGTGAAAAATAAAAGACCAAGACAGGAATCAATCAACCTAGCAGGGTGCTTCTTTTGAATGAGTCCCTAAAGTGGATATCCTAGTGCACAAGCAGACTGAGTGTAAAGCTTTTGCAACTGCAGCGTTGATAGGAAGCTATGGAGAGGTATAGCTTTTTCCCACCTATGACACGGGATGGTAGGAAGGGCTCTGAACAGGGATCTTCATCTCACTGACAAGTGCCATTGACAACAACTACATCTCTTCCAAGAGCAGGAGAGAGATTCTTGGTGTGCACTGTTTCCTGCTCACAGGGATTCCATGTATGCTTATTTACTTTGACATAGACCAGAAAAAAAATGGCAATTAAGCAGCAGAGTTTGAAAGGATTCCCTTTAAGGTATTCTTTAGGGAAAATGAGGGGGAAAAAAAGAAAAAAGAAAATAAGAAAAAAAAGACAAAAAAGACAAGTATAATATAATAGGATAATCTAAGAATCTGGTCTGTATAATAGCAACTTCTCTCCTAAAGAGAGGAGGAAAAAGTCACAGTGCTGTGCAGGTCATTCCTCTACTTGCTCTATTACAGGAAAGGCAACTATACACTTGGAGCAGGGATTTACGCTGAGGTAAGAATCACACTTAATTTTTCAGGTATAATCCAGCTTCCAGGAGTCCCCAAGGCTTGAAAGAACCATGCTTTAGGGCACATGGTGGTTTCTTCATTATCTGTGGTTTTGTGACAATAATTAATCACCTTCTAGACCTGTGTTTGGGGTAGAATATGGCAGCAAAGGGTAAAACATTTGTGCTGATTAGTTTTGAATGGCTGCAGCAATTCATATCCTTGAGGTGCTACTGCATCTCCAGGTTCTTGCAGAGAAGTATGTGGCTCAGTGTTTCCTAGGCTTGAGAATAGCTCTACATTGTCTTCTCACCCGTGTGGGGAGAGCCCATGGTGTTCACTGCTTTGCAGACCCACTTGTCATGAAAGGAGTTCAGGTATGATGCTATAAAGCAAAATGTTTGGCCAGATAACGTATATTTTCTATAAAAATTGCTGTTAAAAGGCTCTGTGAAATGTAATTGGGATGTAAGTGGTGCACATACTACAGCACAGTTCTGAGCTACTGCAGCTGTTGTGGGTAACAAGTGCAATGAATACAGGAGAACCTGTGCTATGATATGTCCTGAAAGCTCGGGTAAATATTTTCAGGTAATGTTAGTCTTGAAGATATCTCCTGATAATGCTGTCTTTCAGGCTGTCATAGCTCTCTTCACCTGCTTTTATATTCTAAGACATGTACACCGTGAATAAAATTTTTCTATGAAATATTGAATAATTCAGAAATAGAAGGGTAATTTTATACTGAATTTTTTCAATCACACTGAAGAGTTCTCATTACTTGTTACTCAAAATCCAATTCTAATTCAAAACCATTTCCACCAAAGGTAATGTTATGTATCACCCTATGGCGTTTTACCTGTGCTTCATCCATTTCCATTTCATGCGCTATTGAAGACCATGGAAATACTACATGACATAGAAAGAGAGGTGGAAAATAACTGAATTCAAAGTTCTGGCTCAGACCCAGTACTTACTGTAGCTTTCAAGGCAGTTTTCTATGTTTTCATCCTAGAAATCTTATATATGTAATAAAATGAGATAATTAAAATTGTTTACTTAAATATGCTAAAAAGAAAATCATATACTGAGTAGAAAGAATGTCCTGTTCCCACAATGAAGACCAAATGTTAGGGGAGCCACGTTCCACTCTTTTCCCAGGCTCCCTGTAACGGTTTTGGCTGGGATAGAGATAATTTTCTTCATAGTAGCTGACATGGGGCTGTGTTTTTGGATTTGTGCTAAAACCAGTGTTGATAACACAGGGATGTTTTTGTTACTGCTGAGCAGTGCTGACACAGAGCCAAAGCCCTTTCTTCTCCTCACACCACCCCTCCACCGAGGCGGCTAGGGGTGGGCAAGGAGCTGGGAGGGGGCATGGCCAGGCCAGCTGACCCCAGCTGACCAAGGGGATATCCCAGACCATACAACACTCCGGTCAGCAATAAAAGGCTGGGGAAAGAAGAAGGAAGTGGGGGATGTTCGGAGTTATGGTCTTCGTCTCCCCAGATAACCATTTTGTGTGATGGAGGCCAGCTTTCCTGGTGATGGCTGAACACATGCCTGCCCATGGGAAGTGGTGAATGGATTTCTTGTTTTCATTTGCTTGTGTGCGTGGCTTTTGCTTTCCCTATTGAACAGCCTTTATCTCAATCCATGAGTTTTCTCACTTTTGCTCTTCTAATTCTCTCCTCCGTCCCACCGGGGCAGTGAGCCAGTGCCTGTGTGGTGCTTAGTTGCAGCTGGTGTTAAACCACGACACTCCCCCTGTGATCTTAGCTTTGGACCTTGAGCTGTATGAGTGTCTTTTGCCTCTGAAGAAAAGGCAATATTCTTCCCTGCTTCATGAGTGTCCTCTAGCCCAGTCCCAGGTTTCCCTCATAATGAATGTCTTAAAGGAGAATGTCACCACTTGCGGTAAAAAAAATCTAGCTCATGACCCTGCTCACAACAGCCACCATCCTTGAGCTGCAAGATGGGAATATAGATGGAGAACTGCAGAACCCTGCTCCATGGTTGAGTGCTGGAGAAACAGTCCCTGGGGGTGACAGAGCTTGGGGGAACCTTGGAACCTTGAACAACGCTGAGATACTATCCCTCTGAGCACAAGGACCAGTAGCCAGGTTTTTCATTGCCTCATAATTTGGATGAGCCCTTAGTATGGGCAGACTCACTGGAGCTTTTCCTCTAATTGCAGTAAGTTGGATGAACACAAACATAAATGTTGATAATGTGTTTGTACCTCCATGAGTTTGCTTTTTTGCCCTCTTCAGTTTTGTCAAAAAGAACAGTGATGCTGACCAATTACGCAATTGAGTTCCTATTTCTTCACTCCAAAGTGGAGCTACCTACAAGTTTACTGTCCAATTTCCCACAGTGCTGCTATATCCTAGTTGCAAATGGGACCAGCCACTCTCAAGCAGGTAAGGTGGTAAAAATGCAGGAAACATTTCTTTGCCACAAGTGAAGCAGAGAAAGAGGCCACCATGCATCAAGCAGAAAGATGAAAGCCATGCCAGCTATTAATGGGAACTAAACTGTGCTACAGCGTGCATTTCCATTGCAAGCTGAAAAGACCCTGTGTGAAGAAGCATGGAAATAGTTTTTTAATATTGTAGTTCCCTGTTAATGCCACTCTCAGTTTTCAAACCCTCATATTCAGGAGATGTATTATTATTAGCCATAGGGCACTTTATGGATGTTAATTTAATGGGTTTTTGTTTTTACTGATGCTCTGATGTTTCCAAAGAAAGACCTGTAGATGTGCTGCACATTAAAGTCACAAACTCAGGGCAGCCCAGAATTAATTGAGAAAGCTGTCTCAAAAGCCATTATACTGTTTTAACTATATTAATGTATTCACTCTCATGCTAATGTAAAGACTTTAGACGATGTTAAGAGATTTCGCTATGGTTGTGGGAGGTCAGAGGCAGGTGTACAAACTGTTGTGTGTCCTGGGATTAGCTGAGAACCTGTTTGGCCTCTGGTATAAGACAAATCAACCCAGACGCTCGTAAGGAAGCAATGCACAGGAGCAAGACTCCTGAAGTTTGACATGCTGCTTTGTCTCTCTTGCTCAGTATCCTTGCCACCACTGCAGCTTTGCTGCTCCATTTTGCTTCCCCTTGATAAGGACACAGATTCTTCCTAGATGTATATATAAAGGTTTAAAAAAATAGGTGCATGATCTTAATGCAGATACACAAACGGCTTGGTTGTATCAACAGGTTAACAGATGTAAAATACAGTGGAAACTCAGTAATACATAATCTGAATACTTACAGGTATGTTTTAGGTTAGCCTTTAAAGGGTTTCATGTGTACATGGCAGTATTTGCAAAACTGTATGGAACAAAAAGTGTGCCAGCACTTTTTAACAACAGATTCTTAGGCTGTGAAACATACATTCCAGATTCAGTGTACTCAATTTTTAAGTGATTTGCACATTAAGTCATCCCTGTCTACACTGACTTTTTCTCTGAAAATGGTTCTAGAGTTTACTGTTGTAATATATTTC
Source organism: Falco cherrug (assembly GCF_023634085.1). Classification (NCBI taxonomy): domain Eukaryota; kingdom Metazoa; phylum Chordata; class Aves; order Falconiformes; family Falconidae; genus Falco; species Falco cherrug. The sequence continues at coordinate 67,110 of NC_073702.1, read as the reverse complement.
ATATATTTCATATATTCTGAGCAAGCTAAGATTGTAGGATTTACTATTGTATGTTTCTGCTCGAAGGTTTCAGATGTGTTTTGTTATTGAAAATCACAAATGCAGCCAGAACACAGAAGTATGCAGTTTCTCAACGTTGCTGCAACCAGGAAAAAAGAACTTTTTGTTGAATTATTTTAATTTGATAATTCAGCTGTTGGTTGTAGTATGTTGTTTTTTTTGTGGAGGCAAACTGTTATGCAGAAACTAGGATTCCATGGAGAGAGACAGACTAAGCTGGAGAGCACAAGCATGATAGTGGTGAAGAGAAAATACCTAATCCTGTTTCATGCCCATTTGCTGCTTGAATTTCCCTTTACAGGCTCAAAAACTCCACACAGCAGGTACTTTCAAAATTAACTCTCCTTCCAGGGGGCCTAGTGTCATAGTACTTAAGCAGGCTTTTCTAAGCTGAATTAGCTGTTTCAATTTTATGTTTGGCTTCAGCATTCCTGTAACTGTCTCTCTAGGCTGAAAAGCTCAATTTCCCTACCAGTCATGCTCTCTTTGTACCCTTTTCCCACTACAGAGCTCAGCAACTTTTGTCAGCCTTCTCCTGGCAGCTGGACTTTCCCTCTCTGCCAGGTTCTGCTCTTTGCAAATTCTTTAAACCAGATAATTGCCTGGGAGGTCAGAATAGAGAGCCTGGGGTTTCCTTACAAATTTATTCCAAAATGGCTAAGATAAGGGATGTCTCCAGTATATTCTGTGAAATATATATGACCAAGCTGTTTCTATGACTTCTGTCTGCTACCTGTTCCCAGATACCTGTTGCTTTGCCTCTCGTTTTCCTCAAATCTCTAGTGCAATACTGTTCCCAGCAGTCCTGCTCTTGAGAGCACCATGGTTTGTATGAAGACAGATTTGCCACAGCCTATTTGCTACAGAATGAAAAAAGGAGCTTTCAGAAGCAGTAAGCTTGCTCCCCCTGCGGGAAGTCACTTCATTTTATACTCTGCTACCAGATCCTGCATGTAAAAATGTAAATACTAACTACAGGAACACAACACCACGTGTCTGTGGCTTTTACCACCGCATCTGTGAAGTTATTAATCAAATGAAAACGGAACAGTTTTGTTTTCTTTGGACATCACAATCAGTCTTCAGATAATCAAGAACAAATGTGCATTGCAAGGGTGCTTTAACCTGACGTCTGCTAAAGTACTTCTGAAAATTTTGTAAAGACACATGATTCTCAGAGAAGGAGGACTTAATACACTCTTTTTATTACAGAAACCTGTCCAGTAATACTAGACTGTAGCTTGCAGAAGCCTCTGTGCACATCCAGAACAACCCCCAGCCTTCTCTTGTAAAGGTGGAAGTCTTGGGCTTTAATCCTTGTCCTGAAAATGGCAAAAGTATCTTCAAATGAAATGAAACAGGGAAGAAAAAAGAAAAAGCCTAAATACCATTGCGAGCAAACCCCTTACGGTGTGTCTCTCAATCATTTCTGGAAAGCATCCTTATAAAGGACACTACAGTCAAACTACTTGTATTTATTCCTTCCCTTATCCTACAACTCATGCATTTCTCTTCTGCACCCCCTCCTAACTGCAAACACCATGGTGAATATTGTCCATTCTTCCTCAGTCCAAACCCCCTGTGCCAAACTATACCCCTGGACCTGGCTATTAAGGCCTTTTGCTAGGAATTGAATCAGTCAATACAAACAATCAGTTGTTAAGACTCTGGTGACCCTGAAATTCAGGACTCTTGCTGGCTAAACTAGCATGTAAAAGGTTGCTGCCACCTGTTCCATCAGCTATCTTGTACCAAACATGTGTCTGATATATTTTCATTAAGTTTAGGCAACATGGAAACTATGTGGTCTAGAAAAATACCAGATAAGTACTGTAATTCAAATAATCTGCACTGAAAAACAGGGTAAACCCAGTATTTTAAAATGCAAAGCAACTCAGGTTAAACCTTGGATGAAATTTGCCATGAAACCAATTACACAATATAATTACAGGCACATGACGTCCCTTCATACTACTTATTGACTAAGTAGCTTCTAATAAAAAAGTGCATTTTATTGGAAGTGCATTTACTAAAATATTTACAGGTGTGGTCTCATTCAGGGCTGTATCCATCTTTTGGAAGAATTGTTTTGACTTGGACAGTTGTTGGACCAGAGCAGCAGTGGCTTTATGGAAAGATGTGTATGGAAAGCCCAAAGGGAAATACAGTGTTTTGATGCGGAAAATAACTTCTGATTTTGTTTTTCCTATGTCAACTTATTTCTGAATTTCAAAGGACAAATACTGCAACGCGTGTAGTTAAGAGGCAAAGGCAGGGTGCGGGGAAGGACTCCCAGCGGCCGAGCCAGCGCCGGCAGAGGCCGCCCAAACGCGAGCCGGGAGCTCCCCCTGCCGCCGGGCGGGGGTAGGGCGCTACCTTCACACATGTAAACGCGTCTTTGTTAATTAGGAATAGGAATGTTTCGTGGAAAAACTCCTTTCCCTCTTCCAGTCCCTTTATTTTTATTTTTCTCTCCTTATGTTGTTTTTGAATTGGCATCTTGAAAATGCTACCGGAACTTGCGTGACAGTCTTGGATAATCAAATGTATGAGGAAAAATTTCCTGTCATCCTGCGGCATAAAACCAAACCTCTCTTGGGCTTCACCATCTCTTCAGTGTATTTCTGCGTTTTCAGGGATGGATATCTTCTGTGAGCGACACAGCAGACAGCTAAGTCACAGTAGCCTGTTTATTGAGAGCTCTGTGTTCACCGGCACCTCTCTCCTGGGCCTTTTGCTTTCCCAGTAGCTTACTGAGGACATACTGAGGCCAACGCAGTATTGCTGTTTGCCAGGTACAGCAAAAAACTGAGGACCCTCGGTATCTCTAACAGTGTGACTTCCTCCTTGTAATTCTAAAAAGTGATGAGAAGGTTGACATGCTTTACTATTCTGACACACATCTTAGAAATACATATAATTTATAGCAAAATAAATTGTGGTTCATAGTCTACTGTACACATCACTGAATATATAGAGCAGGATTTTCTTCTGCAATTTAGAAACATGCACTGATCAGACTGTGCAGATGTTATCAAAAGGAACAGAAAGGACAAGACAAATGCTTTCATAAACCATTTCTTCTTGGAGCTGGACTTGAAGTGCACTCACTTGAAGTGGACCTTGTGTATAGGTACAGCTTTATTTGCTAGCCATGCTATGTGTTATACTCACTGCAGTGAGCTGTCTTTGTTTAGGTCTACACTATCTCTCAGTGTGGCTGAACAGATTTTTAGGGTTATCTAGACAGTACTGAGGTTTCTAGAATCATGCTACGTCTTCAGGGTGCTACTGCAGATTGGCACTAGTCTAGTCCCATGGACTGGCTTCCTCTTAGCAGCTGGGTCACACTAAATCACTGCTGGAAGGGAATCTTTTCCTTTGTTTTCATCCAAAATGAAACCCACTCAAGTATGTTGTACTCCTAGTCCACTAGACTTGGACTATATGTTTTTTAAAGGTTCCTTACAAGCCAAACCGTTCTTTGATTCTGATTCTATGAAGTGCTCTGAGAGCTTTCTTAAGTCCACCATAAAGTGGTAAGTGGGGATGCCTGGGAGGACCGCTTAAAAAAGACATTCCTTTGGGAACCAAAAAGCTAATCTGTGATCTAAATTAATGCAGAGCTAAATGTTCCACTTGAAAAAGTCAGCATTGCATGTCAAAGATGTCTTTTTAAATCTTTACTAGGCATAACAGATTAAAAATGTGGCTTGAGAATATTCCACAGCAATGTGAACATTATTGTCTGCTGTTAACTTTGCATGTGCTGACCATAATAGAATGAACAATAATAATATTTCCATGAGGTTTATGACAAAGGTAGGCACTTATATCAGGGTGGTGAAAACCTTTGCTTTGCATAGAAATGTTCTGTACATTTGATAAAAAAGCGGAAGGCAATGACTACACCTGCAAACCAATCCTGCAAACAATACATACTAGGAAAACAAAGCTCTGCCTGTTCATTACTGTTATTTTAGCAGTGGGATCATGGAGGAAAAATTGCGATAGTTTTGAGCAGGAAGGTAGGGAAACAGGGTAGATGGTGAGTTTGACTGCCTTTGGCACTGAACTACAGGCTGGGCATTCTCTCATTTCTTCTCCTCTTAACCTTCTCAGTTCTCCTCCCTATTCTCAAAGCATGTCCTTTTCCTGACTCCTGTCCCTCCTCATCTGCTCAAAAAGGATGAGGTGGAGAGAGGAAAGCAATGGGCAAGATAGATGTTTCCCTGTGGAGAGCAGAGGGATGTGATGCTGGGGTGGGAATGAGAAGAAAGAATCATCAAGACAGCTACAAGAACAGGCACAGCTCTGCACTGGGAATGGAGGGTGACCCTGTAGCCTATAAATAATAGCTGCCTTCAGCTCTGGCCATCCAGCTCCCTCCTGGAGTTTTCAAAATTGGCTGAAGCCAGACATGGGTGCAGCGGACCACCTCAACCCAGGATTAGAAAGCTGGACAGGGAGATCTGCAGACAATTTCAATTTCATCTGCATCAATTTCAAACCTGTTTTAATTGGTCTAAATCATGCTAGTGGCAACTTCTGAGGTCATTCAAAATGTTAGGACATCTGTCAGGTTTCAGCAAATTGGCAAAATCAGGCAATGACAAATAAAGAAAGAATCTAGGGTAAAGACTGGGACCATATTCACACCATCACTAAGACAACTAAAATGGACATAATTTCTCCAGTAAGAAGGTAGTTTTTAACCAGAAGGACTATGGTTCCCTTTTATCCTGTCAATCCTCAGGGGATCTTATTGGGTCCTTGCCCCCATGCTGGACTGTGACATTACCAAGCACATAAACACTGCTCCTTATGGGGACCAAAGCTTTCTATCTGTCCCTGAGACACCTGACTGGCTAAGCCATGCTTATCTCTGACAGACAGCACTGAGTTCAGTATTAGATGTGCCTAGTGGTTAAAACAAGGTCTCAGATTTAGCACCCTTTAACCTGCTATTGATGTGTCCTTATTCTTCTCTTTACCAGTGGATGACCTCTGCTGAGCGACAACGGAGTGACTATGGGCAAGACCCAGCAAAGGACTTTCTGTACTTTTAAGAACACTTCATGGTACAATCCCTGAGTGATTTTGTGCTAGTTAACCCTATCAAGGAGAATGGTAAGCTCACCCTTTCTGGGTTCCAGGCTCGTAAGCTGCAGTGCTTTCAGGGCCAGAGAGCGATGGTTACCTCAGCTTCCCTCTGCACACATGCAGCCTTAACAGTGCCCTGCTGTCTGCACTGGTACCACTGTCAGATCTCATCTCCCAAAAACTAAAGTAGCAGTCTAAATCTAAACATCTTACTACCGTCCTTACAGGATGTTATTCCCAGCAGCCTTTTCTGAGACAGTATCTTCAACTTTGCAGCACAAAGTTGTCCTGATTTATTAAACTTGGCTTCAATTCTGTGAGGAAATGCTTGGTCTTGTGAGTCTGCAAAGTCTGCTATAAGAATAGAAAACAAGCATATTCCTCACCAGATTCTGGCTAGTAGAACTGATACCTGGGTGGTCAGCTAACCTGCACCTTTAGTTTCAAAACGAATCAATTTCTTACCTATTTTCCTTTACTTTTAATGAGTAGTTTTTATCTGTGATCTTAGAGAATTCAGCTAGAAATTGTTAGACATAAAAGCTTTATAGTTCAGGTCATAGAGGAACTACAGATAGAACTACAATATAAATAGTAGAATTCAAGAGTTCTTTAAAAATGTCCTTTTAGTATTAAATCAAGTTTTCCATGTCCTTAAAACTAGTAGAAATGGAATGAAATAAACCAAAAGACATTAATGGACAGACTCCAAAAATGTGTCAATAGACATTTAGTGAAGGTAACATCTCATGATTTGCTGGTTTAGTTTCATCATATGCACTTTTGAACATATTTAGCTTGCTATATTTTATCTACCCATCTGCATCAAAATTGTAATTAAATTTAGAGCTTATTTGCAAGATTTCAAGTGGTAGCTTGTGTTTCTTGTTCTTTCCAGTTAGGCTCAGTTGCAAGCTTGTTGCAAGTTGCAAGCACTCTAAAAAGAAATTCTCTCACGTCCAGATTCTTACCTTACAAAATTTTCACTGTGTGAGAAAATAAGTGCACTTTTTGTGCATAACGTTTTTAGGCGACATGTTTTGCATATTCAGTATCTATGTGCAATATTCATATATTGGAGTGACTGAATAGAAACTGAATGACATATTTCAATTGACTGAAATTATTTTTTCCCTAAGGCAATTCAGGTCATGTTTTTTCAGACTCGTTTGATTAAAAAATTGAAATCAGAACAAAATTTTAAAGTAAAATTTCTCACTGTGCAAACTGTCGTTCAACACAATCCTGTAAGTAGTCAGTGGTCAGTGTTTTTATTTTTAACTATGAAAACATTTCATTAAGCTTGTGAAAGTGTTTCTTTTTCACTTTAATTGGCCAATTGTAGAAGAATGGCTGCAGAAGCATGGCCACAGAATCCCTAAAGATCTGCACAATCCAGGCCTGGAATTAGAATAGGCCTGGAATTAGAGTTGTGCTGAAGTTGTTGTGCTGAAGTTAACAAGAAAGTGGCCTTGATCTATTCTTGAATCCTGATACCAAGGAACTTTGTTGTACTAACAGGCCGTGGCTGTAACAAGCTGCAGCTGTTAGGGAAGACAGGTGCAAGGCCAAGGGAGATAGGGAGCGGAATGGGAATAAAGGGAGTAGCAAGCCGCAAGGCTAAAACATAGCTAACGCAAATAGCTGCATGGATAGAATGCTTGTTCTAATCATGATAATTAGTGGTGTGAGAGCAGCGCGCGCTTAGGGGCTAATAACCAATTATATTTTTGCTTTGGGAACATGCTTGTGTATCGAGCCTGTATAAGAAGTGTTAGAAGCCAATAAAGATGAGCAAGATGCATAACTCATATTGAGTAATTTCTTGACTCCGGCAGACCCCTCTCCCAACAGCCAACAATCTTTTTCCCTATTGCTTTCTCATTTTCCTGTGTTTCACACTGCCTCGCATTATTAGAACAACTGATCTTTAGAATATTTTTAGAATGTTACAATACTAATTATATTTTTCATTCCCATCCCTGCAAAGAGCAATGTACCATTAACCTCGTTCCATGGCTGAAAACCTGAAGTGCCCAGTTCCCAGACACCTTGGAGTACCAAAGTTAGCTGGGAACTCCTGACACAAACATAAGACACCATTAGAAGAAAGATGTTTAATGGTGTCTTGCTTCATTAAAAGACAGAATTTCCCAGGTATACTTGGGGAAGAACGAAGGTCGTCCAGTACTGTCCATAAAGGTTGGTGACCCATCTTTTCACTATACTTGTGTTGTTTCTTGTCATGTCTTTCTTGGTTCCCCATGAAGTGTAGAGCCTTGTTAAATTGGCAGTGGTGTGGTGGATAACTGTGGCTGGCTACCAGGTACCCACAAGGCCATTCTCTCACTGCCCCTCCTCAGCAGGACAGGGGGGAGAAAATCCGATAAAAAGCTCATGGGTTGAGATAAAGACAGGGAGAACACTCACCAGTTACCATGGTGGGTAAACCAGACTCAGCTCTGGGGAAATTAATTTAATTTGTTGTGAATTAATAACAGAGTAGTATAGTGAGAAATAAAACCAAAACCAAAACCAAAACCACCTTCCCCCATCTCCCCCTTCTTCCCAGGCTCTGCTTCGTGCATGACTTCTCTAATGTCTCCCTGCTGCCTGAGTGGCACAGGGTGTTGGGGGATGGAGTTGTGGTCAGTCCATAACACTTCTCTGCTACTTCTTCCTCTTCACACAGTTTCCTAGCTCCAGCATAAGGTTACTTCTCCAGCATAGGTCTTTCCCACAGGCTGCAGTTCCTGCCAGAAAACCTGCTCCTGTGTGGGCTTCTCTCCACAGGCCACAGTTTCCTTCAGGGTATATCCACCTTGCTCTGGTGTGGGGTCCTCCATGGACTGCAGTGTGGATATCTGCTCTGCTGTTGACCTACATGGGCTGCAGGGGAACAACCTGCTTCACCATGGTCTTCTCCATGGGCTGCAGGGGCATCTCTGTGCCAGCACCTGGAACACCTCCTACCCCTCCTTCTTCACTGATCTTGGTGTCTGCAGAGTTGTTTATGTCATATATTCTCACTCCTCTCTTACAGCTGTTGTGCAGCATTTTTTACCCTTTCTTAAATATGTTATCACAGAGACACTTCCAACATTGCTGATGGGCTCAACTTTGACCGGCAGCAAGTCTGGCTTGGAGCAGGCTGAAGCTGTCTTTATCTGACATAGGGACATCTCTTGATGTCTTCTCACAGAAGCCATCCTTACAGCCCCCTCTAATGCCAAAAAATTATTTAGAAGATCCCAGTGATCAAGTAACCAGAAGCTGCCTTGTGCAACTCTGCAGAGAAAAAGCATCTGCAGCTGTACAAGCAGGGAAGTAGCAATGAGAATTGGAGGGTTTGGTTCATCTCAGTATTGACATTACACAAGAACAAATTGATAATTATATCTATAGAACATAAAAAAAATAAAAGAGAGAAAAAATAATCAAGCCCTGAAGATTATTTCTTATAGCTGAGAAGGTCAATCTATTTGGTTGATCAATAAGAAGGGTGAGAAGTGTTATTCTTCAGGAGAGGGACTAATGAAGATGTTAGTAAGGAGCTTTTCATCCAGAAGAGAAAAATGAACATAAGAATTAACAACTGGAAGCTGAAACCAGGCAAATTTAATTTGGGACTATAGCAGAATGCAAGCAGTGAGAGTGAAGATGCAAACTACTAAGAAAGAGTGGATTCTCCATAATTTTAATTTTAATTTTAATTTTAATTTTAATTTTAATTTTAATTTTAATTTTAATTTTAATTTTAATTTTAATTTTAATTTTAATTTTAATTTTAATGAAGAGATGCCTTGAGTATTATTCTTCAGAACTGTAATTGTTGCTACCTATAGTAAATTTTGCTTGAGATGGAAAGCTTTGATTTATTTTTACTCTGGGGTATATCCTTTAGTTTTTCTGTTACTCCTGTGTAATGAAAGTTGACAAGAACTGCACTTAATAAAGGGAGTAAATGAGAATGTCGGGCTAAAAAAGTTGTTTCAGTTATGGAAGGCAGAAAATTTGTAAGAAGCAGTGTATGAAAGGTGTTATGTATAACTTAAAGATTTCCTATGAGGAATGGGATGGCTGGAAGTTAAATTGGAACCATCAGTTGCCAAAGCCTTTCTTGAGTCTATGTCTTAAAGCTAAATCACATCACAATTTTTCTCCCTGCTAACAGCTTCCCTTAACTAGTGGTCTCTGTGAGAGCACAATTATTACAATCAGAGATAAGTAAATTGAGAAACCAGAGAGATGGGAATAGAGAAAATGTCCTCAAAATGTATTCAAGAGGATTCTCCAAATTTAGGAATTGAGGTGGCAAAGCAGTGTACTTGTCCTGTGATAGAAACCTCAGCTTGATTATGAAAGGATTTTTGCTAAAAAAATTTTGCTTCAAAGATGACCATAAAGTAGCAGTGAACCACAAGAGCAGAAAATTGAATTATTTTGACCTATGTTTCTCTCTATTTAAATGACACATTATATAGATATGACACCTAATACCTATATTTCATGATATTTACAGACTCTCTATATCACAGCAAGAAGCCTGTACCCAACAAGTCTTTTGCTGTATCACAGCAACAAGTTTGTGCCAGATCATAGACCATCCCTAGCATTCTTAGCTCTGCCTTCAAACAGAAAATATGAGACCTTGTTAGCTGACCCTGGAGACACTCACAGATCTCCTTCACTGGACCATTTCTGTACCTTCTTGGAGTTGATCAGTATGTGTTCATCATGATATATGCTAGTCCAAGACAATACTTACACATGGTCTTCAATTTAAGAGGCTGGAGATACTTCCTGATGTGAAAACAGCCTATAGCGTATCTGCTTTTCATTCTTTTCTGCAGACATTTCTCCTGCAGGTGTGCAGAAAAGCAAAGCAGGACCAAATGAAGCCATGATGCCTATTCACTGAAACCTTTGCTCCTTGGTGGACTACGTGTTTTTTGGTTTTAGTGCCGTCATTGTGACGACTGATATAGGTTCCTCAGCTGTGAGACCTCTTGACTATATTTAGTAAGAAGTGGGCACCATAGCATCCTTGGCCATGTCTACCATGGTTAGGAAACTCCTCTTAAACTGGAGCTCTCAACAAGAGCTGAGTTTATAGAGGTCCTGTACCTCCCACCACGAAGTCTGAAAATCCTCTCCAGTTCTTTAGCAGGACCAGATGCCTCCTCAGACTGAAGTGGGTCTTTCATATGACCCAGAAACACAAGCCACCACTTTTGCTGTATGGTCCATCCATGTATTCATGGAGTTCCTTTGGAGCCAGAGGAGCTGACTTGTGTGGGAGAAACTGAATATTTCATTGACCCCATTGATCCCCTCAGTTCACAGGTACATTGAGAGGGCACACCTGCACAGATAGGTCTGCAGTTCTGGCTGGCCTGGGGACATCATGGTTTCTACAGAACCTTCACTTTAAGGGCCTTCTGCTGCAGCTGCCACAGATCTGCCAAAGAACTGCAGGTAGAGAGAATAACCTGATGCAGGATTATTTTTTTCTGTATTAATTGATTTTGTGCATAGGTTTCAAAGGTAAAGGAAGGAATTTGAATGTTCCAGCCTAATCTAAACTAAAAGCTCTTGTTCATGTAATGATGTATTTCTAGATGGATGGAAGTGAATCCTAGTGAGGATGTGATATCACTACATGTATTTTGTGAGTGTTGCTCTGTTTAAAAAATACAGGAGAATTTTTTTAGAGACAGGGATTTGGTAGACTCAGGGAGCTGCTGTTGTTAGGGCTGAAGAGAGCAATGGTCTATAGAAGCAACCTGTTTTGTGACTGTGATTTGTTAAGTCTCAGGCTGCTGGCTTAACATCCCTCTGGTTTAAGTCATATAAAGGATAAGAAAGGTATCCCGTTCAATCACTCTTTGTCTGGAATTGGGAAACTCTGTGGTGACTGGATGTTGACCTTGTTCAACAGTCACACATGGTGGCCTCTTTTACATTTTTGAAATTTGAAACCTGTTTAAAAATACTGTTTTAAAAAAGCAACAATTTTCAAATACTTAATGTCACAAATAAAACCTATACTGATAAAATACCAACACAAGAACAGCTGTACTGCAGTCATAGTAATGGCTGGAAATGGGAAGACCAGGGTGCAACTAGCAAGTACCAAGACCTAGTATGCTGTCTCCAAGCAAGAGCAGATCGAAAAAAGCTATAGGAACAACATGAACAGAAAAAAGATATTTCCCTTTATGCTTGCTCCAAGCTGCCAGGTTTTTGAAAGAAATGCTGCACCTACAGTTTTCCAGGTGGGTCCTACTTCCATGCATTTGTCTCTGCTCTTAAAATCCATGTAGCCTTTTAGCATACAAATTGTCTTTATTTGATAACGAGCTTTATGGCCAAACTGCAGATGTGAAAAGTTCTTATTTTGAAAAATATGTTACTTGGTAATTTAATTTAGTGTCTCCTAATTCCAGTGCAATGAGAATCGGTGAATAAACATCCAGCACTTTTTGAGTATGATAAACAGCGAATAAACATTCACTAGCCATTTCCTTTATTGCCTTTCTACACTTTATAGTGCTTATATATATCTATAAATCATCTTGTTCAAGCTGGCCTTCCTTTGTCTCCTTTTTTTGAATTGGGCAACGTTACTAAACACTGGCTTTCTTACACTAGAAATGCTCTGTACACCATGGACTCTCAGCCATTCATTCACCCCTTTCTTAAAATTAGCACAGATGTAAGATTACTGCAACATTATGAACAGGAATCAATACACACTGCCAGCTCAGCAGAGCACTTGGTTGCATAATGATGTCATTTAAATTCTTTAGCATATTAAGAGAGTAAAATTTGCACGTGAAATTCCTACCCACTTTTAAAAAATATTTTATACTATAAATATTTTATACTATTTACTCTCTTTTTTTTCTTTAAAGATTCCAGGGAGGCATGTTCCCTTGGAACTACAGCATAATATGTATTATTTTCTTGACATCATTTAGAAATTTTGGAGTTGCATGTTAAAACAAAATTGTGCATCAGCAGAATTAATGCTGGAAATGTTACAGGTCTTTGTCACAGCCACTGTGGTATCAAGTCATGATAAAAAAGTCAGGAAGATGGGTTTGGTAATTGGTCACAAGGACAAACATCCAAAGATAAAAAGTCTCCTTGTGTACAGGGTACATTGCCCCAAGCTGGTATTATAGTGTAATTTTTACAAATTTAAATTCTTGCATTGACAGGTTTTTCTGAAGAGCTGCACTTTTGACGCTAAGTGCTACAGAAGCTCCTGTAGAAGGCAGCTAAGGAAAGAGAGGGGCATGCATGAAAGAGAAAACTGAAGACAGCAGAGCCTAATGGAGCAAAAATGAATTTTCTCTGCCAGGGGCAGCATTTGGCTACAAGGAAAATTTGCAAGTATTTTGAGGCTATAGAATTTAGGGCTCTGTCTTATTATCAGCATAGTTGCTTAGTCCAATTATACAAAATATTTCAACCAACTAGTTAACACCAAATGACAGTAGAAATGAAGACAAAGAGCAGAAGATTAATGCAGAAAAATAAAAAAGAACCTGGTTATAACAGCCATACTTGCAAGCATATTCATATGTGAGGGCTCAAAAAATTTCTAGTAGCTGTAGATGTTTCCATCTTTTTTATTCTCTTCCTCCAGACCTGACCGAATAGATCCTGAGTCTATGTGCAAGAACCTTTCCTTCTTCAGTTGCTGGCAAAGAAGTGAAAAGAAAAAAGTGATACTAAGGGCATTTAAAAAGCTACTAACTAAACTTCGGAAACCCTGAGGCTATAATGGGCATTCAAAATAACTAAATAACTAGTAACCTGCCAGGATTTAGGAAAAATGAAAGAAGGATGAAGCATTAAGTAGTGCTTGAAAGAGAGGTATAACAAGTTATGCACGGGGGAAGAACTGAAGGAAGAACAGAAGAAGGAGGGATAGAAATTGAGGGAAGAGAGACTTGTGGTGTAGAGACTAAAGGGACAGAGATTTGTTGTAGCAGAAAGAAAGGGAAGTAATAAGGAAGGAAAAGAGACTGAAGAAATGAAAATACAATTAGCAAAGAACAAAAGAAAGAATGAATGAAGAATGAATATGACAGATACATATTCCAGTTTTCTTTGAAAACAGTGCATTTCCATGCAGAAGTGTCAGTATCATAAAAGAAAAACTACAGTGATTTTCACAGACAAACTAATATAAATCAGCATTGCTGATCTTCTGGTCAGACATAATTGGCCTCTTATTTGTTCAGTTGGGTTTTTTTGATGGAAATTTGGACCTCAGAGCACTGATACAACCAGCTCTTGCATTTTATCTGGAAGTATATTTTAGAAGCTACCCCGTTTGCCCTGCTGATGTCATACAGCAAATGATTTCCTCAGGGACTAAGTTCAAGCGTGGATTGACAGCCTCAGTTTTGAGTATCTGGCTTTTGTTATTGCTATAACATTATTTTAATGTATGCAGTTCAGAAAGATTTAAATACAGCACATATGAACAGTACTAATGTCAAATAGACATCCCCCTTTCCTAAAGTTTAATGAAAAAAGTCTTAATATAGATTATGCATTACATGAGATTTCTTTAAGTCAGTAAAATCCATTCAGAGACTATAAGCATATCTTTACAGTAAGGTGGCACTGCCTGGCATTATTATGAAGCATTTATGGCTAGCTGAGTGACTTACTGTGCATTTATCATAACAGCATATTTGAGTTTCTTTTGAATATAACAGTATGTTTCAGAATCTTAAATATGAAGAAAATTAGAATATTCCTGTTAGGGATGTATATATATATAAATATTTAATTCCACCTTGCATCTTTCCTTTAGATAACTATAAGAGCATCAAGAACAGAAAACGGAATGATTTTTCACAATAGCAAAAAGTTTCATAACCTGATGGTGTTGCCATCCATTTAGGGATATAAAAGAAGGAATGGGCAAGGTTAATATGGTAATCAGAGTTAGCAGAATGTTAGCTCTCCTCTGATTGAGCTGGGAAGTAGGGTCTTCCCAAACTTATTTTTAGTGCATGGATTAGAAATGGAACTTGGGAGGAGAATGAATGCACAAGGGAACCAGTGTTCTATCCTTTAGTGAGCAATGCAATGGCTGTGTGAGCAGAGCTCACACAAAACCCTATCCGTCCTGCACACACCTCTCACTAATCCCCTTTCTGGATGTACCTGAAAGGCATTTTTTCCAGTGACAACCTAACTCCTACTCTGGAGCAACCTTCATAAAGGAGTGATGGATGTATGTGCTGAAAGAATCTTGTCTACACCAAATTGTTTACAGAAAATGCTGTGGCAAAGCTCATGAAATTTGTCTCTAACTTAGATTTTTTACTAGAGAAGGTGGTATGCTGGACCCTCAGTTTAATTCGTAAAACTGCTTCTTGCTGGTACTGTGTTTCAGGGCACTGCTGGGCAGGGCAGAGCCGCGGGGAGCTGGAGGCTGGCACTGCTGCAGCATTCCTAGGGCTTCTGCAAGCCATTTTGTCCCCTATTTAATATGTCAAATGCCTTCCACTGTAGGACAAGGCCTCAAGGACAAGAGTCCAAGTATTGTTAGCCTGATGAGTAGAGACTTGTTAGAACTTGTAGGGCACAAGCCCTGGGAACCAAGGAGCAAGCTAACTGCAGACCCCTGAGCCGTTACAGTTGAGGAGGCAACCAGACGGACAGAGAAACAAGTAGCCAGATAAGGGAACGGATAGCGCCGATATGTAACTTTGTTAATCAAGAAAGCCGGGTAGAGAGATGTTGCAGAATGGATGAAAGAGAACGGCCACGGTTCCATAGAAGGACTGTGTGATACAGCTTTTGACATAAGTCTGGAGTGAACCAAGCTAGGCCGCAGCGAGAAATTACCAGACTTGCTAGAAATGGAAAATTACCAGGCTTGCTAAAAATGGAAAATTACCAGGCTTGCTAATAAGGGAAGAGAGATAAGGTCATGCTGACCTTGTGCCTAATGTTGTAAATAACTTTGAGGAATTCGCGTAGACAAGAGAGAAAAAAAAAATATATGTAGCTAGCTATCCGCAGAAACCGCAAATAGGAGGACGTATGAAAGTGTAATCCTTTAGAGCTTAGCCAATCAGCAGATGATTTGTAGGCATAATTAACTGGAACTGTATATAAGACATAATCGCGCCGTAATAAATTGAAGCTTGCTTTATCACTCATATTGAGTCGGCCGCATGCTTCCCCTCGCTCATCAGAAAGAAACTCCCTAACTTTGGAATAGAAACTGTTGCTATGTCAAGGTAAACTAATAAGTTCCTATTGTTCTAACGGTGTGCCTTAAATATCAACCAATCAGTGTTTTTTACGCTTAAGATTTAACCAATCAGTGTGTAATATGTAGAAGGTAGAAACGTATATAATTGTAAGAAAATCACTAATAAACGGACAACTTGCTTGCATCAAGCTGCGTCCCGTCTCTTCATTCGCCACATTCCACTGCAGTAGGAAGATCAGAGGCTTAATGAAGAGCCTGGATCTTCTTATAATTTCATAGCTTAAATCTTATAATTTTATAAGAAGATATCAATTTTACATATGCTGTAAAAAAGCAGGACTTTGGGATTTCAGGGCATGAAAAGCAGCTTGCTGTTCCGGGTTTATAAAGTCTGACAACACTGTTTCACCCTGTAGTGCAGTTTCTTGAAACTCTCCCCAGACTAAAAGCTGTACAAGAATGCGGTGACAGCAGGGCATACTTGTCCTATTTATAAACAAAATAGAAATTATTTCCTATCCTTAGGGGAACAGATCAGCATCTCCAGTCTAATATGATGCTATTAAACACCAGGGGAAAAAAAAAAAAAAAAAAAAAAAAGCAAGATGATCTGTTAATGTATTCAGTCTCCATGTGCTTGTTCCATTTGCTACACAGTCCCCCTCATTACTAAGGAGGCACCTGCCTGCCAAAACGCTCCCTGCTGCCTTCTCAAGGACAGAGACAGGTCCTGGGGCTGGTGGTGTACGGCTGTGTGCCAGGTCAGCTCCACTGGCCACCGGGTGCCACTGTTTGCCAGAAAGAGACTTTGGGGGGCTCAAAACTCCGGATACTTTCCTGGCTTGTATGCTACAAGTTGCAAGTTTCATTCTAAATGTGTCTTCCCCACCTGGCCTCTCGGTGGATCGAGTTTTAAAGAATACTTGCAAATGGGTTCCTTTTGTTTTGGGTGGATTTTGGATTTTATTTATTATTTTTTCTTAAAGAAAAGGCAGGGAAAAAATGAGAAAAATAACAAATTCTGAACATTTGGGAGATGCTGTACTGTTAGAAATTGTCAGTTAGCTTTATTTTCTGGCATCAGAATCCAAACTGCAGATAACAATCCTACCATTGCCTCTGTGGGAAAAAAAAAAAAAAAAAAGCTGAATTAATAGGTAAAACCCATTCCCCTAGATTTTTCAACGTAGAGTGTTAGATTTCTAGTGTTTTTCAGGACAATACAGAGCCTACTGAGGCTTGTAGGGAAAAGTCTCATCTGAAACTGGCCAGCAGTGTAAAACAACTCTTCAAGAAAAACCTCCTTTCAAGAAGCTTAAGCACACTTGTCTATTTAAAAGAGAAAATACTCTGATACTCTTAAGAAAGGCAATACTTTGGTACAACTTCAGAATCTCTTATCCAGATGATGAGAGGAAAGTAGAAAACAATATAAAATGTATTTTCCCTCTTAACAGGTAATGTAACTGAGTGCCATGCCCTTATAATGAACAGTTGAGAAGTACAACCAATTAATTAAAAAAAGGGATAGTAACCTAGAAAAGGAGGATAGATTAATACCAGGGAAATGAGAAAATGAAGAGAGTATCTCGATGAAATCTGCATTCTGAGTGGAGCAAAATCATTGAGTGTGATAAAGATCAAAGGATTTATTGCCTCCTGTCTAATAGCAATGGAAGGATTTATTGCCCCCAAAACCTGTGGCTTCCAGAAGAATGTACTTATCCCAGTGTCTACTAAATGTGGATAAATTCCTTCCCTCACAAGCTCTCTAAAATGTGGAAAGATTTACTTCCTTCTGCCTCAAATAAGCGGCTACAAAGTATGCCACAGATCGTGGATTTTTCTTCTCTTTAAGTACAGAATTTCACAGAAGGGGCCTAAAATCAAGTAAATTTTTTTTTTTCTGAGTTTAAAAAAAGAAATGCAACCTAAGGAATAAAATCAGATATTATGAATCTACAGAGGCTGGTTAGAAAGACTCCTGAGGCAAGGTATTACTTGAAAACAATAATATAAGGCAACCGAATATGACAGTTCATAGGCAAGATCATCAGTGGTATAGATATTTCACTTATAATGAATTTTATAATATTATAAAATAGCTGTGTAACCATGATGATCTAAGGGTATAACCAAAGCAAGGTTCACAGGAATTTTATATTTTCATTTGTCTACTCACGCAGCTGGGAAACCAGGTAAGAGTTCAGCCATCCACGATCTGCTTCAGGACTAAAAGAAATGACAAACATCAAGCCACAGTTTTGCAGCTTCTGTTTCAAATCCGGAAAAAGGTTTGTGCGACCAAAAGCAAGGCTGCATTTTTCCAACTACATCATTGGGCCAATAAAAGATATTTACTCTGCCCATAAATCTTTATTTGCTGTCATTAAGATGTCGGAATATGTTTAAAGCTTTCAGATGTTACTGGTTGTTATGTAATAAAGAAGTTGATTATACATAAAACGCTGCTTATGTGGAATAGCAGTCAGGTTCAAAGAATCAGTAACTTCAGAGACTATGAGGATAAATGAGAGCTTGACCAACAAATGGAAGGTGAAGTTGAGCATACCTCCAGCTAAGCAATTCTGTCTGCTGTCATGCTTTCCAGATCAATTCCCAGCTGCCAAGAGTTATTAAAGGCCAGAAAGGTGGAAGTGCACAGCAGAGGCACTTGGTTAGGATTTTTTTTTCTTTTTTAAACTCAAACTTTGTACAGGAATACTGAAATTGTGGTGTTTGCTGGGAAGCAGTTTCAGTGCTAGGTTGGGTATCAGACAGAACGACTTCAGGATGCTTGGACTGTCTGCCTTCCAGCTGACTCAAACTTGAGCCTGGCACACCTAAATAGCAGCACTGAAGGTGTTCCTACTTAATTCCCCTTCTGGGACCTGTAACAAAAATAGCTTGTAATAAAATGTTAAATATTCGCTGGGCCAGTGAGAAACTGAAAAAAATCAGTTTGTTCAAATATCGTGAGCAGTGTCTGCTTACAGGCAGTAAAATGAATCAACGAAGAGGGGAAGGGCATGAGGAAGTTTGAACCGCAGTGTAAACCATAGGAAAGTGCTGATACAACTTAGATGAGGGGTTGAAAACAGCAAAAGAGGAAAATTATGTACCTGGGCTTTGCACATCTCAGACAAGGATGCCTGAGGTGGGTGTTGTCTTCTTCCCAAGCATTACCTTCTTTCTCATTTAGGAAGGAAAATAATTTAACTCTCAGGAAGACACAAGGGCTGAGAAAACTATTTCCCTCTTAGGTCTGATCTACAATATATAGGTCACTTTTGCTGAAAAACTAAGTAGCGTGAGTTTCCGTGTACAAGTGGAGACTTACCTATGGACAACTGTGCATACCAGCATATGACAGCAGCGTAGACAAGTAGGAGAAATGCTGTGGAATGGCCAGTAGAGTGGATGGGGTCTGAAAGAGCAAGATAGGTGTCCTTTGCCATGAGTTTTTCAAAGGGAAATATGCTTCCTCAGAAAAGCATTTCTGTTATCACTTACTAGAAATTGCTCTGGGGCCTAGATCTTCTTCTTTTCCTTCTTGCTTGTGCTTTTATGGGGCCTGACTTTCCAATGAAAAGCACTGATAGCACAAAGTCAATCAAAAATTATGCTATATAGAGAGGGGCAAAGCTGTAGTCATTTGTAAGTAAGCATAGGCACAACAAAAAGTTGCACAGGGGCTAAGCCTTGTAGGGACACTCAAGAGCTTCTGAACTAGTACCTGAACGAGTTTGTTAAGAACTAACACAGGCATCACAGTGCTACTTGGCAGTGTAAACCATAGCCTTGGAGCAATGGGATGATGCTGTCCTGTTTTGCTGCTGTTGCTGATACAGTGAGGTCCACCACCTGAAGAGCAAGAAATAGGCTCAGATCCTGCCCAATTTTCATTTGTCGCCAATCTGAACTTGCACTGCCTGTTCTGCACAGGTATTGCAGTAAGCAGCCAAAGGACAGGGCTTGGGCAGGTGGTGGTTCTCAGTCCTCCTTCACATCCAAGTTGTGTTTGTCTGGACACTTCACTGTGGGTCTTCACAGATGAATGTGAAAGAAGTGATACCACATGGAAGGAGCTCTTAGGAAAGCAAAAGCTATTATTTGCTGGCTGACTTGTTTGTTCATGTTTAGAGCAGGAATAGTGAGCGATACCTGAAATCCTATTGTTGTCTAGGGGTTGGTCATTGTAAAATCTGGAACCTCCACTCTGGTGTGTGGTGTGTTGGCCCTGGCTGGCAGCCAAAATCCCACCCAGCTGCTCGCTCACACCCCCTCTTCCCCCAAGGGAGACAGGGTTGGGGAATAGGAAGAAGAGGTCTGAGAAAGCTCATGGGTTGAGATACAGATGGGGAGATCTGTTACCAATCACTGTTGCAGAAAAAACTGACTTGGGGAAAATTAATTTATTGCCAATCACTATAAATATTTAATTACTGATTTGGGTATTGGGAGACAAAAACCCCAAAGGAAACACACTTTTATGTACTTAGGGAAAACACTTTTCCTCCCACTTTCCTCCTCTTCCTTCTCTGGCCTTGGTGTTCCCTCTGTTTTTCACATTTTGTTCCCTCCTCCTCTCTGTGGGGCATTTTACACCTTCCCCCAGGCACCACCAGCCTGGCTGCGGGGCCCAGCTGTGCCAGCGCCCGGGCATCCGCACCCAAAACAGATGCCACCACCACAAGAGACATTTGTTGAAAAGGCTTTTTGGGTGCCTTGTGGCACAGGAAAAACAAAGGTTGAGGGGAGAATCATAAGAAAGCTGGAAAAGAGCGTGCTCGCCTCTTTGCACACAAGCCATGGCTCCCACGTTGGTGTCAGTATGATCACAGCTGACAGGAGCACCACAATGGATGGCTTTGGCCTGTGCTTTCTTTAGACAATAATGTCACTACCACCCCTGTTTGGTTTTATTTCTCTCCTTTGATCTCCTGACAGCTTTGGCTATTCATTTTCCACAGGGGCAGCCAGCCTGAGACAAATTAGGTGCTCAGTAGTGATGAGATTCTCACTTGTCCACCTCTTTTCCATGCAGCCTCCCCATCCCTCCTGCAGCTCCTTCTCCAAAGTGGACCTTGGCTGCAGCTCCTGGGAGCAGTGCTCATCACCAAGTGCTGGCCTTGGTGGGTCACCGTCCACAGCAGCCATGGCAGACTGGCATGAGCCTGACCCAGCACAGGGCTGTGGAAGGGACAGGGATGCTTAGATGGGAGGTGGGACCTTTTAATGAGTTTTTGAAAATCTTTCTCCAGAACCTTGCACTTCTATGAACACCTTTTGTAGCACCAAGCAAACAGCTGCCTGATGATAGCAACACTTAAACTCAAAATTTAAACAAGAATGAGATTTGAGAAAAAAATGCTTCAAAACTAACATTTGGAGTTGTCTTCAAGCTGCTATGTAATACTAAAAAAAAGCATATTAGGAAGCGATTGATTGCATTTTGGAAAACTACATTACATAGATGTATTTATTGTCTATACATATCCCTGCTATTGTGCTGCTGTGTTTATGTTGATATATATACACACACAGACACACAGACATTTCTAACCAGAGCAATGCAGAAGTTGAATTTCCATATAAACTAGTTTTCAGCTCAACAAGCAATAGTGATTTTTTTAAAACTAATTTTTGAGTGATAGAATATTTTAAAAAATATATTTCTCTCAGCCTGTGTGAGCACACTAGGATATTTTGATGACAACTATAGTCCAAATGGCAAGGTCCTGTTACAAGGAATTCATCACAGATGTAGTCCTTAGGCCAAATTATGAACGAAAGAAGACTGAAAATAAAATGTTAAGAAACAGCGGATATGTTTTAATTTATGAAATACAAACTGGGCACGATCAGTAGGTTCTGACATATTTTTATTTGCTAGTAGCCCTGTGGGGCAATACGGGAACCATCGGTGAAAACTTTCAGCTCCCATCTCCCTCCCATTTGGCAGCTGTTGACCATCATTTCTCAGTCAGGCCCACTTCAGCATGTCAGTGAGCTTCAAAACTTTTGTCCAGTTGGCTGTTGAAGTTGGGAGTGATGACTGCCAGCTGCATATTAAATATCTGAGTTCCTTGCACAAAGTTTGAGTCTGCAGATTCATGCAGCCTTGTTCTTCCTTAGAGGCACGAGTGGGTGCATGCAGCTGAGGCAAGGAGAAGGCAGGATTAAGTGGGGTGGAACAGGGCAACGACAGCAGTGTCATGCCAAACCCATGAAAGTGAAAGGATTGGCACTGATATCTGTGGCGTTTGGAGCAGGTCCTGTGCCTCACGTTACTTTTGGTAGAGGCTGGCTTTCAAGATCATGCAGGTCCTCTTGTCTCAAAAGTGTCCCTCACCCTGCTCCACAGCACACATCCATGCAACACTGTCTCTGCCCACAATATCTCTTTTCTCTGGGAATACTGCCAACTTTTCAGATCTATCCATGCAGAAAAGATTGTGTATCTTTTTTCTGCTCCTGTCACAGGACTTTTGTCACTGAGGGAGAGGCAAAAAACATGCTTTGTATTTTCTCAGGGATGGTTATTAGTATTGCATTTGCACTGCTGTGAGGTCCTGGTCCCTGGATGCTGCGAATGAAGAGACGGGACGCAGCTTGATGCAAGCAAGTTGTCCGTTTATTAGTGATTTTCTTACAATTATATACGTTTCTACCTTCTACATATTACACACTGATTGGTTAAATCTTAAGCGTAAAAAACACTGATAGGTTGATATTTAAGGCACACCGTTAGAACAATAGGAACTTATTAGTTTACCTTGACATAGCAACAGTTTCTATTCCAAAATTAGGGGGTTTCTTCCTACGTGACTTTCTTAATTAATAAAGTTCCTTATCGGCACTATCCGTTCCTTTATCTGGCTACTTGTTCCTCTTTGTCCATCTGGTTGCCTCCTCAACTGTAACGGCTCAAGAGTCTGCAGTTAGCTTGCTCCTTTGTTCCCAGGGCTTGTGCCCTACAAGTTCTTAACATGCCTCTATTCATCAGGCTAACAGTACTTGGACTCTTGTCCTTGAGGCCTTGTCCTGCATCTCCCCCTTCCTGTTGCACAAAAAGAACCCTTGAAATTGTACGAGTTGTTAATTTTCGCAAGCATTGTAAAAGACAAGGTATAAGTAATAAAAAAACCAAAAAGGCGACCAAAGCATATATAATTGCCTTCACTAAACTTCTTAACCATCCTGAAATACTCCAACCACTAAACAGTTTATCTAACCAATCCCAGGTATCACTTTGTTGAAGATGAGAAACTCTATCCCTCAATCTTTGGATGCTAGCATGAATTGATTCCGAATGATCTGAAAGGTTCATGCAACACATCCCTTCAAACTCTTCACAACCGTGACCTTGTGCCAGAAGCAAAAAATCTATTGCAGATCTATTTTGTAATGTCGCGTGGCGAACACTATCAACATCTAATAAAAGACCAGACAGGGCACTGCTTGTGGCATTAGTTTGTTTGGCAAGCCAACAGCCAAGCTTATCTAATGTTGCCAGAGCCTTTCCTGCAGCAGCTCCAGGCAACAAAAGAGATGCAGTAAAGCGTTGGCCAAAAGACCGAAACTGCATGTTATCATCACAATCGGAGGCAAATGCATGAACGCCACGCTTTGTCCTTCGAGAGTAGCAATGTTGTAAAATCATAGATGTGTTAGGAGTCAGGACGGAAAGTCGCCCTAAGCTACACGGACCTCCTTTTATATGAGAAGGAATGAAAGGCCATGCTCGATCACCACAAATAAAAAATACTCCAGCAGGTAGTGAGGGCGGAGCATTGCTAGATTTAGACAAGTTATTAGCAGTGTAATTACACCAGATACTTGCATTTCTAAAACAGGATGAATAGGGGAAACGTCCCATGCCCTAGATTGATTCTTTCCCGTGTAGTTAAATTTTATGCAAAAATCCATTTTTACTGAACCAAGGAGTTCAATTTCCTGCGGTTCCAGAGTAGCCAGTGGGAGATGGGGTATCCATACATCCCAATTGTCTGTCACATTTTTTGATACGTTTTCGGGTGGAAAAAGACTTTGAAGGTCCCTAGGTATAGGCCATTCATCTAATGGTAAGCCCACAAGACATGTGGAAAAAGGCTGATCCGGAGTGGCCATAGCAAGACACAGAGTATCCTGTCCAGTCAAGTTCGCCAACGTGACCCAGACATTTACCTTTGGTAGAAAAGGGGGATAAGAGCTACCTTCAATAGGCCAAGGTCCAGGTATGAACATCATTATCCATATTACTGACGCTTGTTTCTCTTTTTCTTTTTCCATTGTCGTTTTACAACCAGCCATTCTTCTGGTCGTACTGTCCACGACCAAGGCACTGCAATTGATTGTCCACACTCTAATCCTACAATAATGTTCTTGTTAATAATATAAATTCTGCTTGCTGATACAATATATTGAAACAACAACCGTGCAATAGCCCGTACTTCTAGGCTTTCAATCAATGATAAAAAATTTGCAAAAACTAAGTTTGGCAAAATCTCAGAACCTAACCCTATAACTCCCTCTAATTCCAAAAGAGGTTTTCCCATAAAACGTTCAGCCCACTGTATATGATTAAACCTTTATATTTGATTATTATACTCAGAACACATCCAATGACCCCATCTGTCCCTTAGTCTTACAACTCGCCAGCGATCGTGATCACAGAGTTCACAATGAATCTTGATCCACGGTCGACAAGATGGTCCATGTTCATAGCAACATAACTGTAGAAATCGAGACGCTGTCCAATCTGGTTCATGACAGTGTCGTTGAAAGTCGATGTAATGGAAGATAATATCTGCTAGTGGTGCCGTCAGTGCGTTGGGGATCTGGTCTGGTCCAAATGTATTACCTTTGTTAAGTGGTTTAATCCAGGGCGATATTGTCCATTCCACGCGCTGTAAAAAGCGAAATCTAGATGCTATATCCTGAATTTGGTTACCTGACATTAATGCAAAACAGAAATCATCACGCAGTTTTTATTTCGTTCTGTAGGGTCGGTGTCGGTATCAGTTGTCTGCGGTAAAGGTTCAGGGAAAGGTCGTACATTCTTTGCTGCGATCCATCTGGGTCCTTTTTCTGTGGAGACACAAACATAACCTTTTCCCCATGTAACAAGAGGATATGGTCCCATAATTTTACCTGTTTCTGGATCTCGAACCAATACTGGGGCTTTAACCCGTGCCTCGAAGGAGGCATTTGCAGTAAAATGTCGAACTATTGGTGGCTTATTATCTATTAAAGAACAATTTAAAAAATTAAAAACATACAATGCTTTCTGTAACCGTTCCTCTGGAATAGCCATTCCCATTCCCCCTTTTTGTTGTTGTAATAGACGTTTTAGAGACTGATGAGACCGTTCAATGAGAGATTGACCAGTGGGGGAATGAGGAATGCCAGTAATATGAGTTATACCCCATAGGGCAAAAAAGGTTTTTATAGTTGTTGAAACATAAGCTGGACCATTATCTGTCTTTATCTTTGAGGGAATACCCAAAGTAGCAAAAGCACACATTAAATGTCTATGAACATCTCATGCCTTTTCTCCTGTGTGACAGGAGGCAAACAAGGCACCTGAAAATGTATCAATGGAAGAGTGGATATATTTAAGGTTACCAAATTCAGAATAATGTGTGACATCTGTTTGCCATAATTGTAGGCTTTGTAATCCTCTAGGGTTAACTCCTGCAGCAATTGATGGGAAAGAATGTTTTTGACAATCAGGACAGACAGCAATAATATTTGACGCTTGTTGAGAAGTAAGGTCAAACTGTCGTTTAAGAGCTCTAGCATTTTGATGGAAAAAAGAGTGACTCAGTTTAGCTTGTGCAATGCGGTCTGGCAATACTTGAACTGGTAACGTCAATAGATCAGCTCGTCGATTGCCTTCTGCAAGAAAACCAGGTAGTGAGGTGTGAGATCTAATATGCATAACAAAATAAGGCACAGATCGAGAGTCCAAAAGGAAAATAAGTTCCTGTAACAGGGTAAAAAGTTGTGAATGTGAAACATTGCGCAGCACAGAGGCTTTGGCTCGTGTAACAATACCTGCAACATAAGCTGAATCAGTAACAAGGTTGAGTGGTATGTTCCATTTTCGGAAAACGCGAACAACTGCATTCAGTTCTACTATTTGAGGTGAACTGGAGACTGTCTCTACGTCCGAGTCCCATCGTCTCTGTTGATCATCCCACCATAGGAGAACAGATTTATGTGATTTGCCTGATCCATCTGTAAAGACGGTAAGTGCCTGTAAAGGTTGTTTGCTTCTTTTGGGTTTTAACATCAGATGAAAGTCAATGTTAAACAGTGTGTGTGAAGGTGGATGAGAACTTATTTGACCTGTATAGTCAGCAAGTGCCATAACAAAGGTGTCTGATTGCTGATAAAGCCATTGTAAGTATACCGTTGTTATTGGTAGACAAATACAGACAAAATCCTTCCTTGATAAGGTTAACAGGCGTGATCTAGCTTTAACAATCAGAGGGGCAAACATTTCATGTTGTGCCAAAATAGTTTTTGTAGACTGGTTAGGTAAAAAGATCCATTCAATAATTAACAAGGGGTCTGACTTCTGAAGGTCCCATTGAAATATCAGGGCATGAGGCTGTCGAGCAGGGTTTAAAATAATCAAGTAAAAAGGTAGTTCAGGAGCCCATCAGTGGGCCTGTCAAGAAGCGATAGCTGAGGCAACCTTTTGTAAAGATGTATCTGCTTCAGAGTTAAGATTACGTGGAGAACAAAGATTCGTGTCCCCTTTTAGTAGTTCAAACAGAGGACCCAAGTCTGTATTAGAAATTCCCAATGGCGGTTGAACCTAATTTATTGTTCCCAGTAAATTTTGTGCATCATGCAGGTTTCTTACATTGGTATTGATCTGCAATGGTTGAGGAACAATAGTTTGTGCTTTTATTCGCCAGCCCAGATATTTCCAACGGGGAAACTTTTGGACCTTTCCTGGTGCTATACAGAGACCTGCCGAATTCACGGCATCTGTGACAAGGGCTACAGCTTTCTCCATGACTTCGTGATGTTGTGCTGCCACCAAAAGGTCATCCATCTAGTGATACAATAACACAGTAGGCATAGCATTTCGGACAGGACTAAGTATTTTCGCAACATACCATTGACACATTGTAGGACTATTTTTCATACCTTGTAGCAGTACAACCCACTGATATCTCTGCAACGGAGCTTGCATGTTGATGCTTGGAATTGAAAAGGCAAATTTCGGGGCACCATCTGGATGTAACGGGATACTGAAAAAACAATCTTTAAGATCTATGACAATTAACAGAGCTTGTGTATCAGGGGGTAATGGTCCTTTGACATTTGTTGATAATAAATGAACCGAGGAATCGAGCAGTGTTAATGTGTGTGAGGTTGCCAAGTCCAATCTGGCGCTGCCTGAGGTTGCTGGACAGGGACTTGAGGTGTCGGTGCTTCTCTCCGAGGTTGTTGAAATGTCAGCTGTGGCATTTGTGTCTGCGCGCATCGCTGCCCCGCGCTCCATGATCGGTTTCCCTGGATTGGTTGTCCCTGGAAGTCATACTTAGATCAACATTGATTAGCATAATGACACCCTTTCCGACATTTCGGACAAACTCCAGGACCAGGAGATTGTTGTCTATTCCCTACAGCCCGTGCAAGACAATTTCTCTTTAGATGACCAGGCTTACCACAACCATAGCAATTCCCCGCACCACGCATCGTTGCAAAAGCAGCAGCCATAGCTTCAAACTTATGGTCAACCGTACAGATTCGGTTACATGCTTTCACTATTTCCACCAAAGTGGGGTTCGGGTTGGGAAGAGACTTCAGTAGCCTTTTACAATCAACATTAGCATTTTCAACAGCTAGTTTTGTTAACAATATATCCCGAGCTTCCGCATTATCTACTTGACGTTCCAAAGCCTGTTTTAGTCTATCAATAAACTGCATATAAGGTTCTCGAGACTCCTGAGTGATGTTAGTAAAAGCTTTTTGTGGCTTTTGTACGTCAGGAACCTGGAAAAAAGCCTTTTTCGCCTCTTCTCTAATTGCCTCGAGAGCCGCACGGGGGCAGTGTTGAGCTTGCGCTACAGGATCAGCATGTGCCCCGGTGCCCGTAAGATGTTCTATTGTTAGTGCAGCTAATGCAGCATCATTATGATTGACATACGTGAGCAGGAGTGCTTGCACTCCCCCTCTCCAATGCGACTCCCATAACGTGTACTGAGTCGGGGTTAGTAGCAATCGTGCTAAAGATTTCAAATCATGAGGAGTCATGACATAAGTATCAAACACAGAAGATAACAGACTTATAAAACAGGGAGAAGAAATACCATGTTCCGTAACCGTGCAGCACAGTGCTTTAACAACTGAAAAAGAAAGAGCCTCCCATCGTGCTCCCCCTGCCCGACCCTGAGAATACAAGACCGGAGCAACTGTAGTTTTAGCCATTTCTAAATCCCCCTCCTTTAAGGCTTGTTTCTTTATTTTTGCCCACACATCACGCAGATCAGGAGGGTATAAATCAGGTTCTTGTTCAGGGTCTACCGGTCCTGGGTCAAAGGGGTCGTCTTCTGGTGGGTACTCCACTGCATTAACACCCAGGGGTTTAGAGCACTGTGATTTAGAGGCTGATAAGGAAAGGGCTATAGGAGCTTGCGACTCCTCCTCCTCTCCTTCCTCTGCCTTTTCTTCCTGTGCTTTCATAGTCCCAAAAATAACTCTCCATGAAGAGAGCAGATGGTGGGACTCAGTATTGCCTTTTGTCACAGAATCCCACAATTTCACCCCTGTATCGTCCCAAAGTTCCTGCGTGAAAATTGTAGTTGCAGTCACTGCAGGCATATTTACTTGCACCCACTTAAGCATTGCTTTAAGGTCACGCCCAGAAATACTTTCCTTATGTTTGTTAAGGAGACCTTTCATAAGCTCATATACGTCTCTTTCTGGGGATGAAAACTGATTCCCCATTACAGATTTCCAACAGCTCACCTCTCAACTCCAGAGGGATTTATGGCCGGCTGGCTCCCGCTTCCTTTCAGCGGATCATTCAAAGTTCTGTGGCATTCGCTGCATGTCGCTTAGTTAGGCTATTCGAGAGTCCCTCCACATCAGAACCTTCACCGGATCACGTCGGGGTCACCAATTTGCTGCGAATGAAGAGACGGGACGCAGCTTGATGCAAGCAAGTTGTCCGTTTATTAGTGATTTTCTTACAATTATATACGTTTCTACCTTCTACATATTACACACTGATTGGTTAAATCTTAAGCGTAAAAAACACTGATTGGTTGATATTTTAAGGCACACCGTTAGAACAATAGGAACTTATTAGTTTACCTTGACATAGCAACAGTTTCTATTCCAAAATTAGGGGGTTTCTTCCTACGTGACTTTCTTAATTAATAAAGCTCCTTATCGGCACTATCCATTCCTTTATCTGGCTACTTGTTCCTCTTTGTCCATCTGGTTGCCTCCTCAACTGTAACGGCTCAGGGGTCTGCAGTTAGCTTGCTCCTTTGTTCCCAGGGCTTGTGCCCTACAAGTTCTTAACATGCCTCTATTCATCAGGCTAACAGTACTTGGACTCTTGTCCTTGAGGCCTTGTCCTGCACCTGGAGGTATTATGTAAGCAGAGACCAGCTTTCTATTGTTATCAACAAACCCCATTTTTTCCTGAACACATTGGGTGGGATATAATCTCAGGATAAGATTCTTAGTAGCTGGTCAACTGAATTGTTATAGTTGAAATTGAAATAACTAGAGTCTGAAATAAATTCACTAAGTATTTATTAAGGCAGGAAAGCAAAAACAGCGCGCTGGGCGGCCGGGGAGTCGCAGCTCCATCCAGGCTTGCAAATTCCAAGTAACACAGCCCTTTTATTCTCAACTTCAAGGCCGGTTTAAGCAAACAGTTATGCTCTCAGCCCTGTAGCAAGAAGCTGTACATTACAAACTAAACTATTTTTACACTAAAGTCTAGATGAAGACAAAGTTGTCATAGTAACATGAGATTATGGTTTAACATTGGCCTTGAAAAGGTACATCTCGCAACCTCATGGTTAACTCTTTTCTCTCCAGACAGAACGTTCTCAAATCTGTTGCAGCAAGATCATTCCTTTTGTTAAAAGCCCATTTGATCACCAAATCACCCTTAGTTACTTATTACAGAATTGCTCCTTGATAACTGTTAAATGCAGTTGATCATTAATTTGGAGATTATGATGTAAGTTTAGACACTTGCATCACATACGGATATCTAAATGTGGACACATAACCTTAAGTGTTTTAACCTTAAATTGAATCACATTCACTTTCCTTCAGAAACTTTCTTGCAACTGTTGTCCAGTGTGGATAACTGGCTAGCTGAAAAGGGTCACATAGACATAGTCCAGCTGGCTGGACAAAAATGCACATCCCTCTCAGCTTATCTGAAGTAAAGCAAAAATACACTATCCTTGGTTGTTCTTGTTACACAATAACAGGAAGATCGCGGTGGGAAAAGAATGTTACTGGTGGGAACAGAAGAGAAACTAGGGGCGGGCTTGATATTTAGGCAACTAACCAATAATGAGCTTAACTTTTGTAATATGTATGAGCTAATTATAACAAGGTATAAAAGATGACTGTAAGGCACAATAAATGAAGTCTGCTGATCACTCATATTGAGTGACTGTGTCTTCCCTCCGTCGCAACAGTCCAGCAGTTTTTTCATACCACATTTGTACTCTGCATTTGACCCCTCCCAAAAAGCCAAAGTAGACAAATTGTGTCAGTAACAGTAACTTCCATCCACTTGTCTGCTGTTTCAGTTACAGCATACACGTTCCCAGTCACACTGGTTATAGAAGACTTCTGAACTTCTTCAGTATATAGCGAATCTATATTAAAAACACAGCTTGTCAGAGCCCAAACTTATTTCCTTTTCATTGCAGCCTAGCTCTAAATCATTGTCTCTTAGTGTGTTGGAATTTGGCTTTAGCTTGCTGTCTTTTTCTGGACGCATTAAAAAGGGTGTCGTTTCAGTATTCAGCCTGTTATCCAAGCAAAAGTAAAGAAAAAGCCCTAAGTCCTAAATGGCATCTTGTCTGTGATGTGATGTGCTAGCATCCCTTTGTAAGACACAGGGTAGCCATTTCTGGGAGAGGGTTGCTTCCAACAAGGCCTCTTTCAGTGAGTGAACAAACCCAGGATACTGGGAATGCCCAGGGCTGCCCTGTTGAGCATGGGTGGCAAATATGTGGGTCCTGAGGAGTTTAAGTACAGCTTCCATGCAGGAGCCGTAAGAGTGTATCAGCTTCTGGCTGATCTGCAGGAAGGACGAGATGGCCTCCTTCTTCCAGCCCCGTCACACCGAGGCATGGTGGGACACCTTCACTCTAGCGTGGAGCCATGGTTGCCAGTGCAGTGTGTCCAGAATTCCCCCTCTCTGAAGCACATGGTGCCTGGCGGGTCTTGGCCACATGAAGATTTTATCTGAAGCTGATAGATCTAGAAAGGACAGCAATCCCTACTGTAAAGTGAAGGATGTAGCTGCACCACTCCAGCACAAGGGGAGAATTAGTTCCATTCATGTGTTGTGTGGCTGTTTAATAGTGTTGTGATCAAACCTGGTTAACTGCGATGAAATGCAGTGCTGGGAGAGTGGTTCTCAGATGTTTACCCCAGGCTCTCCCTGAGGATACTTACTGGATATGACAAAAGTTCTACTGAAACAGAGAAAAGATGTTCAAATCTGAAGAAAAGCTTGCATATCCAAATGCTTCTCTGCCTTGCTTTGCTTTTCCGCCCAGCGGAATCATTGGGATATTATTTTTCCTACAAACATTTCTTCATGAAAAATTTATGACTTTGCAACAATCAGCTCACATCTGTGTTCCCTATAGAACAGCCACAACAGTACACAAACACTTTGGTGCCCGATAGCATGCATATTATTTATTTACTTAGTTATCACTATTTTATTTATAGTTTTTTATGTTTTCCTCTGGTAGGAATCAGATTCCAGCCAAAACTTCATGGGGAGACAAAAAGGACTGCTGGGTCATGCTAAAATTAGAGAATGACCCTCAGGAAAGCCATGTGTTTTATACAAATATGAGATTAATAGCAACTGTGAGCTGAGATCTAGATTTTTAGTCTTGTTCTCTGTCTGGCTTAGGAATTCAGGAAATAGAAAACTCATCATGTCTGATAGTACTGGGCTGCTACTGATCCACTGTGCAGATCACAGTGATCCAGGAATCCTTCAGTCAAAGCATTAAAATCTGACTTAAAAATGAGCCTGGGTTTCTGCTAAGATGTAACCCATGTTTCCTTCAGGTTTATACAACTGGCCTCCATGAAAATCTCTGAGTAATTTTCAACAAGTTGTTTCATTGTAGTGAATTCACTATACTGGGGTATGTTCTGAGGTTTATTTGGCCCTGGAATAATTTATTTGTCAGTATCAAGAGCCAATACAGCCAATGAATCTTGCTGCTGAACCTAAAAGAATAGCATGGAGAGGGAAACACTTTTAGGATGGACAAATACTGTACCAATCTTTCCTGTGTTGCTAAGCATTTCTGAAATTTCCACCCTTTCCCAATGTCTAAGTAGGAAGACAGACCAGCTGGCTAACTGCATGAACTCTCTGGTGGGGATGAAGAAGCCCGCTGCTTATCCGACTAAGCCATTTGGAAGTAACAGCTTGATGGTTCTTGGGACATGTAGACACAGGAGAGAGAGTTCAACCCTGCTGGGAGCTGGTAACCTCTGGGTGAGAGTGAGAGGGGATGAAGTGCAATCTGTAGTGTGGGAGAAAAGTGTGAGAGTCCTTGATTTCCAGCCAGGCTGCTCTGCAGTGCCTTTGCTCCCTATATCTGATTTATTGTGTATCAAACGAGTAGAACACATGGTACCACAGACAGATGTCTCCAACGGGAGTGAGTACCCATCGCTGCCCTCTGACAGTATATTCCTTTCGATGACCAGCCCAAAATTTGGCTACCTTCTTTATCTTTGGCAATTCAGGTTGAGATGTTTATGGTACGTGGGTAATTTCAAACCTCTCATTTCTGCAACAGGCCAAGCAACAACCCGCAGTACACTAGGCCAGTTCTACTCGATGCATGTTTATTGAAGTCACTGGACACTTGTGGCAAGCTCAGCCAACCTGGTCAGTGTTTGCTCAGCAGGAAGCAGCACATCAGCTCTGCCGTATCAGTGAAGCTATGCTGCACTCGCAGTGGGAAACTGAAACACTTTGCATTTTGCCAACAAGAGGTCCGACAGGGAAGTGGGAGACTGTGCGTGGAGGAGGTTTCTCTGGGATCCTGTCAAAATTCCCAGGTGATTCCTGTCTAGGTCTGGATACAGTCCCCTATTTCTGTTTTCTTGCTCCAGTCCTTTCAGTCCTTCTGACTTGGAAGCGGGTCCTCTGCCATGGATATTATCTGGCATCTTGTGCATTTCTGGTCCCTCCTAAGCTCTTAGGACAGGAGACTTATTAGAGGTCCATTTTGTGTGTATTTGTTCAAGATATAAGGGGAAATGCAACAAAGGTAAACAGAACCACAGCAAGGACTTTCTAAACATAAACTTTTCTTTATCTAGATTTGTAAACAAAATGCACCAATTATTTTCAAAGTCACAGTTCTTTCTCATAAGCTAGAAAAGTGAATCTTCAGCAGCGTCAAGTACTTGCTCAGCACGTTTCAGGCACTGCCTAGTATTTAATAAATAAAAAAAACAAACTTAGAAAACTGGCTTAACCAGCTGGCATTTGCCAGTTCTGGCCTTAGTAAAACAAGTAGTTCATATTTACCAAGCTTCAATATGATCACAAAGCACAAAGAGCATCTTTTATTTCTGGTATGGAACACTTATTGTAACTTTAATGGAAAGAACAATTTGCCTAAGTGTTTGATACTGCAGTTATATATTTGGAGGGATTGCAGTTATTTTGTGTGGTGTTTTTTTTTTTTTAATGGGAAAAATAGTTTATACTGCAAAGGCGACAGGATCTCCTACCCAGACCAAGTCAGTGTTTGCACCGTAACCAAGGCCAGCCCAAAGGGGACAACGTAGCAGAACCTACTGTGACAATGGAAAAAGTTGCTAGTCCAGAAATTGCTAATGTAGAAATAAGAATCTCAGAACAAATGAAAACAAGTGATGTACCTTGAAATATACATTAGACCTAAATGCAGAGAACTGTCGCAGCACTTTCCAAACCATCAAGCTGCAACCAGGTCTTTTACCATCTCATACCAACAAACTCTTCATGCCAGTCCCTCTGCTGCCTTCTCCTAGTCTTTCCTCACCCAGGGCACACATTCTCTCTTCTCTTGCTTCTTCCTCAGTTGCTCTCTCTTCACTGGCTCTCAACCCCTTAACCAGCCACAGCTGCACCTTATCTACATCGGCCAACCCACCACCCCCGAAGTCAACCACAGTTGTATATTATCAATGCTAATTAATCCAGCTTCATTCCTCTACACTCCCCCCCCCCTTTTTTTTACATTTCATATCTTATGTTTTTAACAATCATTACAACCTTTTTACAAATACATTTTTCATACAGTCCTCTACAAACCACCCCCCCCCTTTTTTTTAATTTATTTTCATTTTAACATTTCATACCTCATGTTTATACCAACCATCATAACCTTTTTACAAATAAACTTTTCATACAGTCTGGACAACTTGTCCCTGAATTCCTTCTTCACTTTTATCTTGGGCTTTTCAGCTTCTACAGGTTGATCATCTTTCTTCTTATCTGCTTTCTTAGCATCTAGAATTTTGTTTTCTTCAGAGGGGGTGTGTGATGAACTTACAGTGCCTTGTCCTTTTACCTCTTGGGTTACACTGGACAGTAGCCTGAGTGAGCTTTCAGCAGCAGCAGATCTAGAATACAGCACTAACATCATTTTGTGTCCTGAAAAACTTCTTAACATCCCTGTGGTCACCCATTTCTTCTTCAACTGGAGACACCTTCAACAAGCACATGAACACTGGCAAGAATACCACCAGGCCTAGCAGCAGCAGCAACAGTGGGAGCCGCTTGCAGCACCGCGCTGCTCCCACACCTTCCCCCAGGGCAGCCATCACTGCTGTCTGGCCAGACCCGCTCTGGAACCGCCGCCGCTGTGGGATGCTGCCACGTCTGGCCATGTACTCCGCTGCTATCGCCCGTTACCCTCAGTCTCATAACTCCACGGCAGTCAGGTTTCCTCCTCTTTGATCCCAACAGCTCACCCTTACTGGTGTCTGACCCAGATCCCCAGGCTCTTCCCACCTATCTCAATGTGATCTGGATCACAGGCTATCCCCGCCTGTCTCCGCTTCGTTGGGCACCGCCAACACTGTTCAAAACTTCAAATGCCCCCCGGCACAGCCATCACCGCTGTTGCTGCTCATTACACTCACTCTCATCATCTGAAGATCGTGAGTTCGAGCCTCACATGGGGCACCAGTTGTCACAGCACTCTCCAAATCAGCTGACTGCAACAAGGTCTTTTACCATCTCATACCAACAAACTCTTCATGCCAGTCCCTCTGCTGCCTTCACCTCATCCAGGGCCCACATTCTCTCTGCTTCTTCCTCAGCTGCTCTCCCTTCATTGGCTCTCAACCACTTAACAGAACCAGCCACAGCTGCACCTTATCTACATCAGCCAACCCACCACTCCAAAAGCCAACCCATAGTTGTATATTATCAATGCTAATTAACCCAGCTTCATTCCTCTACAGAGAACTATAAAAAAAAAAAGAAAGAAAAAATATTTGAGGACACAGCCTCCTGAACTTCCATGGAGCTCTAGTACCCATTGAGTTTTGGGCTGTCATACATGTGGTGTGCTGCATGGTGCACTGACATCTAGTGGGAAAATACCTTCTTACATGTAAGCGGATTCAAATCACTGCATATTAATATCACATTTAAAATGTTAATGCAAAAATATCTCAGGCATACAAATAGATGATGCTCCCAGGCACCCTGTTTGCTAACTGTGAAGCACTGCAGGAACTCTACACAAGATGAGCAACCCTATCATCTGTGACTTCTTTTTTTGTTTGGCTTTATTTTTTTGGCTGAACACCAGGTGACTCGGAGCACCTGTAGTTCTTGTGCTTGCAAATACAATTAGTAAAGAGTGATAGAGCTCTGAACACATAGCGCAAAGTGCCTGGCTCACCTGCTGGGGTACTCAGCAGATGGAGCACTTTGCTCATATAATACCTGCCAGTGGGCCAGCACAAATGTTGGGTCATGGGCTAACACTGATGATCTAAATTATACTCAGTGGAAGTCTTCTGGTACTGTTAAAATCCTAATGGGTTTTTGCATGTTCCCATGTTTAAAAATGTTTTATTTCTGTGACTGGACCCTGTGTATTTGCAATATAACTTGATGATGCTATTTTAATGATGTTGACAAGGCCAAATGTGTTGTAAAACTGTGTGTTGCTTTTGCACTTTTTAGCAATATATTAATTTAATTTGTTCAAGGAATGGTATCAATGTGTTCTTTTTCCTCCCTAAAGCATGAAAACTTGTAACACATTCAGAGCTTTAAAAGTTCTCAAATTTTGTGGAATTAAACCATAACTCAGTCTTTGGAAGTGGATCTCTTGCCAGTATTCTAGAGCTGCTAAGACATTTTGCTGGTGAGTCATATTTTTTTTCTCTTCAAAGTCTTGCAGGCTTTAAAATGGAAATTAAGAAGGCCATTATAAAGCTTTCTAAGAAAGAAAAAAAACTGTGCCAGCACTGTAAAAGGCAGTTGTTATATTGCTAGAAAAATGAATGTAAATTAGAGAAGAGCAAAAAGGGGCATGAAAGTTGGAATATGACACAGATAAAATCTGGAATAAAACCATACAAAGGAAAATTAGTCAGAAAAATCATGAAAAGAACATTCATACTAATTTAGTAAAGGGAAAAAGCAAAATTCAAAGTGACAAGACTGTATCCAAAACAGCTTTCCTCTCACATCTTTCAGCCTGCCTAGTGACCCACTGCTGAGTCAAACTTACTGCCTTTTCGCAATTCCCTGAAGTGCTATCAGCTGTTATTACTGTATGCAGTCATGTATTCTGTAACCTTGAGCCTTGTCCCATTAACTTTCACTGGTATATGAGACATGAGACTTGCTGAGCTGCTGTCTTGGATTTAGGCACCTAAATTCAAACTGCTCTTCAAATAAGGCAGTTCAGATCCTGTCCCCTCATTTGTGGAGTGCGATTTGGATGAAGCGTATGTGCCAAAGCCCAAAACTGAGGAACTGAAAAAAAAATCCACATTGCCTTTTCAGCTGCTGCCTGTCCTTAGAGCATTGAAACCTAAACCCCCTTCACTTTGTTATTGGAACTACAGTTGTACCTCTGTGCATACCCAGAGCTGTGCCAGTCCAAATATCCCAGCGCCTTGTTCAAACCCACAGCTAATCATACTCCAGAAATTATCAATAAAATTATGAATTAAATCCAGACTCATCTTCACTTTGGTCCTCTGTTGGGCTTGTTTGCAGGACAGACTGTACACCTGCACTCGGACAAAGGCCCCCTATGACATGTCACTGCATCCAGTTCCTTTTAAAGGGCATCTGGAAGAAGAAATAGTGTCCTGTATTTATATAGGAGTGGCCCAATGAATCGTGATTTTTTTCTGTGTAGTGACACTTCTTCAATAAAAAGGGTGGAAAATCTTCAATGTAGACAGCATAGCCTGGCAGTTAGGGCACCCTCTCAGCAGATGTCTTGTGTCCCCACAGGCTGTAAGAGGAACTGATTCTGGGTTTCACTTATTTACAAGTGTTTGAGATCCAGAGTGGTAAACCGAAACAATTGTGGAAAGACTTTTAGAATGGAAGAAGACTGCTGCTCCTGCCTTTACCTTTGATATCTCTAATGTCTGAAGAAGCCATCTCCTACAATGGTGGTATATTTAGAACACAAATGTTGGTTCACACAGAAACTGGAGAGAGGTGAAATAAAAGCAATCAGCCAACTGATTGTGTGCTGTGTGTGCATCCAAACCAGCTTGCCCTTCTTATGTAGGAGTGCTCTAATATCTCACTTGAAAGCCAAAGTAAAATGGGGCAGAGACAAAAATGGGAACATGAAAAGCACCTATCTCATTCTGAGTGACTTGTCTTGAGTAAATTGCATATTCAGGCCCTTCACAAACATCACAAGGCTGACCACTGTCAGCTCTACTTTTAACAATGGAATCTGGAGAAAAAGGGTCTGCAGCTGTGTTGAAAATGGTATGTTTGTGAGTTCTTGCGTCAGAACTAAATAGGCTAAGTCAATTGAAAGTTGCTGTGAGACCTCTGAAAATGGTTTGTCAAGGAGCAATTCGAATACAAAACCAGACCAATTCCCTTTCAAGTGGGTGGACTTTAGAGGAAGGGAGGATTATGCCTTTGGTGTAAAGGTAGCACTCCAGACAGTAATAAGCCTTCCTTCCCTTCAGTGAAATCTGGGAAAACTAAAAGGATCTGAAAAGAATCAGCAGATTTGCATTATCCCTCCCACTTGCAGTTAATTTTAACTGATGTTCTCTTACATATGAAAATTCATAGATTGATACCATTGAAAACTTCGAACCATGTGAAGTGGAGATCATCTGCAGAAAGCAATGAAAACTTCCTGTATTATCTTATAGGTCCTGTGGAAGCCACTGTTCCACAGCAAAGAGGACAGCTATGGCAACAAGACCATTCATAAAATGGCTTGAAGACAGAAATTTGATTATAAACCCATGTACCACAACCAGAAGTAAAGGAAATAAACAGAAGACATTGTAATTTAGTAGTTTTGATATGCATGAAATTGTTAAGAATGTAACAGAAAATAAAAATGATGATTCTGATTCAAGATGAAGGCTCACATAGTCCAGTGCTATTCCACTGATCAACAGCAGATGTTTAAAGACATAATGCAAGAAATAGAACAACTATACAAATGCTTTTCACAGTACACAGTTCTGGCTTTGGCTATAGGAAACTAAGGATTTCAGGAAAAAAAACCATATGGCTTATAGGACCAAAACGAAAGAAGAGAAAGATTTGAAGGATAAAGAAGACTAAAAGAATAAAGGAAATTCTTGTTAATGATAAGGCTCAAAGGGCAGAACTGTTCAGTCACTATTCTTGTTCTGCATTTAGAGGGAAAAGGGTAATGTACTCATACAATGAGAAGACGATAAAAGTACTTTCTAGTGTCGTCCTCATTAAGAACCGTGGAGGATGTCATAGCAAAGTTGATCACTATTTGAGTAATATACCTAGAGAAGCAATGGGATCTTCTTATATGTTTAAATAGGTTTTTTTCTCTGTACGTGTAGATAATTTTTGGCTTATACCTTCGACCAGAGCACTCTGTTATTGCTATTCCTTTTGGTGTTTCTTACAATAAGCACATGGTGATATCTTATGCTCTGCTATGACTGCAGTTTTCAGCTCCTCTGTCCCAGTGTCATTACTTCTTGGAAACAGATATTGCCCTTTATCACACAGTATTTAAATACTTATCTCTTTAATGATCAGAAGATGTTTCTAATGTGCAGAAGCAGAGGATGGGATGTACATAAAGGTTTTTGATGATCAAACCACAAGTTTGGCAACAATAGCAGAAATAGTTGCTATCATGCTAAGTGATCTAAAGCCAGCTTTCCTGGCGGATAGCTGGGGGAGTGTGCTGAAGAGCTGACATAGCCTGGCCATAGTCCAGGGGATGGCACTGAGCTGGTGATAAGCATGCCCTGCTAGGCATAGTACTGTAAGGTGGTTGCCAGTAAAGTACTAAGCACTGAGATTGAATGAGGTAAAATTTTTGTTTTCTAAAGGGAGTTTTTTTATGGAGTGGTGGAGGGGAAAGAGTATTGTGCATGAAAATATGACTGCAACAACTGTGCTTCCAGCCGTAGTGAACTCAGAAAAAAATTTCAACAAATATTTCTGATGCTTCAAGGGAAGTTTTTTCATCACCTGACATTTTGGTCTATTAGATGAGATATAAGGAAAAATTCCATCATACCTTTACAACATGCAGTCAGCTGGTATCATAGATCTAAAACTTACAGACAGTCAGCTTGCAAATAATATAGGAAAAGATAAACATTGCAAATCATGGCTTCATTGTGCTGGTAGCCATTGGGAATATGTGAGGAACTGATGTCTTGTGAGACTAAAATGTAATAGCAAACGTTATTGCAAATTTTTAAAGATCTGAAGGCAGAATTAGGTAGAGGAGAAAAGGAGGGTATAGCTAACATTCTTAGAGAGGGAACACCCAAATTAAGGAGTCATTGCAGGTAGGAAAGAAAATGAGAACATCAGTTGTAACTGATGGGAGAACTTAAAAAGGGCTTTTTTGGGGTCAGATACTATAGAACATCTGTTCATCTTACTGATCCTTTACAGCTTTGGTGGCAGTTACTGAACCCTGTGCAAGTTTAGTGACTAGAATGTTTTGGCAGCATCTTATAGAGCAGAACCTATCAACCTGAAGAACTTATGTAATTCCAGCATACACATCTACCACCAGGAACTGTTTCTTGAGGAAAGTCAGCTCAAGCAACAGTAGGTACAAATGTTTCCTTTCTGTTTGACCTGTAATAGCTCCAGGATATGCAGACATAGAGAGACAGTAGAAGTTCACCACTGCTTTTGAGGTTACTTGTGGGTTTTCAGAGTTTCAGATTTGGACTTGTTTGTTGTGAATTGTAATTGCACCTTTTCTAACCCCATAAAAAAACAGTTTTTGTCACTAGCAGTTGGATGGTCTGATGATATCATTTTGTCCTTGCTTCCCAATGTAATTACTAGGTCAATAATGCTCAGTGTTTGCCTTCGCCAAAAGCTTCCAGTTCTACAAAAGTTTACTGATGTATTAGAAAACAAGCCATCTATATCAGTCAATTATATGGCACCTTACATCTCCAAACTCAAACCCACTGTGATTTACATTTAAATTAATACTTCATTTGACAGAGACCTTACCAAAACAGTCTGAAATTAAGCAAGTATTTAATTCTCCAGAAAGATTAACAGTCTTTCAATCCCAGGAGTTTGAAAAACCTGTATCTGTAAAACAAATCTGGTGCTAATATGCAATCCATATGCATGTCAAATCAGTAAGATATTTGAGCCTCTGTGAATGTAAACACATATGCCACTCCTTTTCCCCTTGACTCTGGGACCCTGTACTGAAGAGGGAAGCAGTCTCTAGTTGAGCATGTTGGCTAAAGCATCCCAAATGTCCAGGTTAATTTCATATGAGAATGCTTCAGAAATGCACAAGAGAAAAAGTCCCTTGGTTTGGAGACGCTGTGTTAGGAGATGGACAGTGTTTGTTTGCTTGCATCCAGTGATGTGGAGAGAGTCTCTCTTGCCTTCAGCTTTTGCAGGCTGGCTTTCCATTGCCACTGCAAGTATGTGCATTTTCTGAATTGTCCCATGTTATTTAGGTTTAGTTTCAGAAACATGTCAAGAAAGGGGTGTTCCCCAAAATAAAGGTTGTTTCTTCCCATCCCTACCAATGTGACTGTAAGGGAAGAGGGTCTCTGCTTGCCTAAGCACAGGAATTGTAATGTCATAAATATGCCCCGCACTTTACTTACTGTACCAAACAGGTTGTGCTTGTTCACTATAAGTGATAAGGCAGTCTCTGAACAGCAGACCACATGATGACTATGAACACAATTAATTCAGCCAGAGATCTTCACTTGATGGATATAATTTTAGGGAGCTAGTGACAAGCTAGGTTAATTGTTCCTCTAGTGGCTATTTACTCAATTATATTCTTTAGTTTCCTTGCTCCCCATTATCCCTCTCCTGTCATATTACTATTATACATATGTAGAATACATTTTGCAAAGGTGTAGGGCATTTTCAAGCACCAGATTTACATATGCACACAGACTGCCTGCAATGCATGAGTACTAATACTTCTTTGCTGTGTGTGTATAATTAATCCATTATGACTGGGAAACATGGCATGTGCTGTATATATACAGAATTGTTGTGTCATACATCTGTATTGATCTATTGTTTTTGGAACTGGGTCTGCTGAGCAGCCACGATGCATTTTTTTCTCAGCATGCACAATA
Source organism: Falco cherrug (assembly GCF_023634085.1). Classification (NCBI taxonomy): domain Eukaryota; kingdom Metazoa; phylum Chordata; class Aves; order Falconiformes; family Falconidae; genus Falco; species Falco cherrug. Next base: position 25,586 of record NC_073702.1, on the reverse strand, counting down.
AATATGGTGGCCTTAGGAATAAGTAGACCTACTACTAGCAATCCCAGTCAGTTATCATTTGAGGTATGCTTTTGGTCACAGAACCCTTGAGGAAACAACTTTGATAATGGCACCAACAGCTTGCAGCTTGCCAGTTGACTGGTCAGCTTGATGCAAATGTTAGACTCACAGTTCATCTGTATGGTCTTGCCAGAAGACAAGAGCAAACAGCTTTAATTTTGGTCTTGGACCTTAGTTCTGTACTGTGGGACTGTGGAGTCAGGACAGACTCTTTATACAGCTCTGTATAAAGAGCTCTAGTCCCTTGTATGGTAGTTCTGGCATCACAGGAGGTCATCCCCTCTCCTCAAGGTTGTATGCTTACATCATCCTGCTCCAAGAAGGCTTGTGTACCTCCAAGAGTAGGGAAACATTTGATACCTGCTGCATCTGCATTTACTATTTTGTCTTGGTCTCCCTTTTGTGTGCTTTCATGTAATACCTGTAAAGCATTCAGATGCCTGTTTGAGGAAGCCACTGCACATGTTTGAATTGCATAAACGGAAAAAATAAAAGGGGGATGATAATATACCCGTGTGCAGTATAGAACATTAAGTTAGGGTGAGTTGCCCCACCGCACACTGCAGCAGAAGTGTCCTACAATATATTCCCTGCACAGGTTAGAAAGATTAAGCAGTTTGACAACAATCTTTGCATCTCATAGAAATACCAACAAAATCAGTGTTTGAGATCTTTTGGTAAATTGGTGTTGACAGCGGAGGCGGGTTTACTTGATTCTGGCTTGTGAATTACATGTCTGAAAGTTCAGATAGCTTGTGTGGACAGAGAGAATCAGTTAATCCAAGCTACAAGTCTCCACTGAAGAGTATCTGAGTAAATTTTTAGAGTCTGTGATACATAAGAGGTTGGACTAGCAACTGAACTGTTAGTTCTGGCCTTGGATCTGGCTGTAAATCACTAATTGCTGTGTATAAACCACAATCTAGAGGGATTTCTCTGGTGGCTGGATATTTAGACTTCCTCTCCAGTTGATCACTGGCCTTACTACTGGTAGGACCAGCAAGGGAACTGCTCTGTGGCAAACGTCAAAATTATTGTGAGCACCTGGGCAATAACAGAAATAGGGCCAACACCGTTAAATATTTTAAACCTCTAAACAGATTGCAATTTAGCTTCTCTCAGTTGTTTTCATCAGGTCTCTTCTTTCACAGCAAAACAACACACTTCTGTTTCTTCTATGGCATTTAAAAACCCCTGAAGTTCTCAGCAACACAAAGACTAACTTGACTCCTGGATCCTCTTTTGTCTAAGAACTAAAACATTTTGGTCTTGTGCTATGTAATCTCTTGTCCATTCCTGAAAGAGTCTACTGAATACAGATTCAATATAATATCTTACTGGCAAAAAAATCGCTCCCACTTTCTTTTTTGGTGTTTTAATGACAATGTAATAAATATGTTAAAGAAAAGAGGTGTAAGATAAACAACATTAGAAGTGGCAACAGAACTCCAGTTTGGAAGCCTAAATGTCTCCTTCCAAATTCTGCTATTGGTCTGATGCACATACAGCTATATATATTTTATTTTTATATATAAACCAATTAAGAAGATCAAGCGTGCCACTTTCTGTCTCACACATGCATATACCCCCTTATTATCCGTAATGAGATAGCAATCTCTTCCAGTCTTGTCTGAGGACTCTTGGAGTAGGTATTTTGACATTCTGTTTCACTGTCGTTCTGAAAGCTCCTAACTCTACAGAAGACCTGTTCAGTTAATTCTAGGGCAAGCTGAGGAAGGTTGAGATAGGTACATGCCTCTTTCTCTCAACACACGAGCACAGCACAACCTGTTTTCCTTTACACTTTCTATTCCACAAGATTTGTGAGAAAATAATAAATTGTTGTCCTTAATTAATGGCAGTGAATACATGCATGCTTAGAAAAGTTATTACTAGTCCAATGGTAGATATGGTTGTTCTCGTTTTCCATGTAGCTGTCTGCAGAAGAAAATCGATACCTCCACTGCTGTTCACATAATGGTAAAGAAGTAATTATGTGAAGTTGTTGACAGGATGATTCACAGCGAGCTGGTGGGCACCAGCTTCAGCTAAACCACCTTCAGCTAAATTCTGCATGGACATCTGCTAGTAAAACAGTCTCTGATCTGTTTGACTTACCATGACAGGCTGTAAATGCCAGCAATTCAGGAGCTGATTCAAAAGACGATCAGTAGTTCAGGCAGTTGGAGGGAGATGCACAACAGAATGGATTAAGCTTGCCAGCTAACCCCCCCCACTTAGAAGTGGATGGAAGACAAAAATAATTTGTTCTCTTCCTCAGTGCTAAATTGATACAGAGCACTTATCTCCATTTAAATACATCAGATTTAAATATATAATTTAAAATAAATTTTTATGATTTTTACAGAACTTTCAGATATCTCATTTATAAAAATGGGCTTTAAATGGTAATAATTTAGTTAAAATGAAAGACTTATGTTGAAGTATAGTTATTGGTCTTTCATGAACCAAGCTGTTTTAGCAGTCAATAGGCACATGAGACTGAAGACTCTAGTTAAGCAACAGTGTTAAGGGTCTAATGACAGCTGTCTAGCAGAAATCAGTGGGATTACCTCTGTTTCTAAGTGAACAGCTAGTGAGGAGTCTGACACAGAACCAATTAAAATTCAGGGTGATCATTTCATTGATTTTTTTAGGGTTAGGGTTCGGGTCGGTCTTAGGGTTTGGGTTTAGGGGTTAGGGTTAGGTACATGCCATGCACAGCTGAGGGACAGAGTTCAGGTTAGGGTTCGGGTTCGGGTTAGTCCTCTTAGAGATAGGATTAGGGTGAGGGTTAGGGTTATTGTTTGGGTTAGGTTTAGGGTTAGGTACATGCCATGCACAGCTGAGGGATAGAGTTCGGGTTCGGGTTAGTCCTCTTAGAGATAGGATTAGGGTGAGGGTTAGGGTTATGGTTTGGGTTAGGTTTAGGGTTAGGTTATTTAGATTTATTAGGTTATTTAGGTTTATTTACCAAGTTGTACTTCTGCACCTTTGCAAAAAAAAGTCTTTTATTCCTAAATCACTGGGCAGATATCTGGCTCACTTAAGAACAACTAAAGATGGAACTCGATCTCTCCACCCAGACCAAGACACACACACACACACACAGCGACTGCCTCACCTGTAAGCTGCCCGTCCTCAGCATATAGGACTCCAAATTCAAAATTCACAGGTCCCGGAGAAATGAAACCAAATACTACAGGATAAAGAGACAATCAAACAAAAGACCTAAAATAATGTTTCCTCTAAGGACTTTTATATACATCTTTTGCATACGACCCACACACGGGAATATACGCTTCATACCAGCTCCATCACACGCTCAAGTAGCAGATACCCAATACTTTACTTTTGATCACAGATTACCATTTTTATGATATTACTAAGGTGGTCATCTATCAATAGGATATATTATGCCAGTGCCTGAAATGATTTTCGATCTCAGATGTTGCACAGAAACACCGCATTTTTTTTACTGCAATAAGCAATTGATATCTAAGTCGGTATACGTCACCGAGTGAGCGCTAGGAGTGAAAAGTTTACATTTACCTCTTGCCCTTCAAGAGCCAATAAATCCTGTAAACAAAGCAATGTCTTTAGCACACACCCGGTACTGAAGACACAGCGCAAAACCCCCTGTAACGTACTCCTGTATTTGTTTAATTTCAAAGTAGCCAGTTCAACTGATAAAGACAGCTGATTTTCTAACTGCGACTCTACTCCTCATTATTATCCTGCTACAGAAAGAAACAAACCACCAGCATTTATACGTAACGACTTATTTTTCCAGAAAAGAATAAAAAGCCACAGCCAAACAACAACAACAACAACAAAAAGTCACCTCCTACCTTCTGTCTCCCAGGATGAAAAGTTTCCTTCGGGTTCTTCCCAAATTTGTCACGACCAACAGGACTGAAATGCAAATGAAATACTGCTTTATAGGAGAGCAAGTATACATTTCAACATTAAACCGTTAACTGGCTGTAGTTAGAACCGATTTCGGGAAGAATTGTTCAAAGAGCCTTGCTGATGTGGAATTTTTGGTGCAAGAGCCAGTTATTTCCCACACTTCTAACCGCTGAGACACTTCTTAAACTACTTTTTGGTGTTAAAAACAGAAATAACTAGGACCCTGCACGGAGATCAGTTTTAAGCGTACTGTATTTACTTACAAAGCACAGAACTTTATTCCATCGTCCTTCACTTCGGCTTTATACATAATTGTTGTGAGCGTTTTAGGAAGACTCAATAACCTATCCTATTTCATAACCTTCTCTTCTCTCTCTTTCAAAATAATTCAAGGCATGTCAAATGAAAAAACGAGCTGTTCGGCATCAAGTTCATACCCCACAGATCCACAAGCAAGATCAACTGCCTCCATCAACAGAAAGACCTCATTTATAGCATTTCTTCCCAACTCGTGTTTCTACGTGACTATTATTTTTGCCCATTTTTTTTCCCCTAGCATTAATTTCGGGAGCTGCGCAGCATGCCACGGAGCGCCAAATGCAGTCTGTCTGAGGCACACTGAGCTGACACGGAGGTCACATCTGATGCACCTTTCCATCATCGCTTACGCTAGGCCACCACGCAGACAGGATTTCCTGTAGTTCCCTTTGAAAGCAATTAAAATGCTAAATTTAATTTACAAAACTGCAGGCTTATCGTGTAACTGAAATTCGTCGATATAGTCAGTACCTAGACTCACGCTGGCTGTGAACAGGGTGAAATGGCAAAGGACTGTCAGCCAGGCCCAAGGGAAGGCTCAAAGGCTGTAAAAGCTAAAGAATAGTCAGGGAAGGGATTTTAGTCCAAGCCCAAGCGGGCAAAAGGAGATGACGTTAGTCCTGCTGCCCGCAGGTGTGTGGGAAAATCACCCTGAGGTGGGGGGAAAACTCGAGAAAATCGCGTCCTCACGGAAGTATAGTATTACGGAAAGCTTCACTTAGGGTAGAATACAGCAATAGCCTTGAGGACGGCTGGCACGCACACAGCCTGTATCGCCGCAGTCCCCTGAGCCGCAGCTCAGCGCGCGCCGACAGCGGTGACGGAGGACGGGCTTAAAGCAAAAAGCCAAAAGCAAACCCCTCAAAGCCCAGAACCTTGCTCAGGAACACAGGAGTTAAGCCTAAAACCGGTTGAAAGCTGCCTCCTACCTGTTCCCCCGCCACCTCTCCCCCTCCGAGGCCAGCACCTTTCCTCGCGATCCCTTTTCGCAAACAAAAGACGGACGCCTGCGGTCTCAGCTCAGTACCGAAGCACCACGATGCGCTTGCCGGCGGCGTGCTCTCTCACAAGGCTGACAGCTTCTCTGCACGCAACAGCCGAGGCCCTGTGAAAGGGGAGGAAGGCAAACACCGATAACGTCTCGCCGGGGTCAGGAGGGAGTCGGGGTGCGCTGCAGTCAGAGCCCAACGCCTTCCCCAGAGGAATTACCGGGGCACAACAAGAGGCAGGAGCGATCGGCAGACAGGCAGGTAACACGCACGGCAGCGATACCCACGGCAGACTGGCAGGACGCTTCCAGCCGCTTCACCCCGCAGCTTTGTTTCGAATTTCGTTAAAAGGCAATCCGATTCTTAAGGCTCACTCTGCTTTGAAGAGCTGCTGGAGAAAGGCTAACACGTGGCATTGGCGTTACCGTCGGAATTCCGGCGTAAAAATCACGGCAAAACCGTGCCTTGTCAAGCGGCTTCCCAAGCAGGCTCTGGAGCCTTTCCACGAGACGGTCAAAGCCGGAGTCCCGCGGGAACCCTGTGCCAGCTCCGTCAGTAGGGCCCAGCTCTCCGACAAAGCGCACCGCCGTACGGAAACGTAAAGCGGGTTTATACCTCGGGCTCCTTTACAGCCTCGAAAAACAATACTGCCCGGCCGGACGCGCTGCTTCAAGCGCCTAGCAGGCCCGGCTGCGTAACCACGAGGGACCAACAATTCCTCCCCGGCCGTTGCCCGAGCCGCAGCGCAGCACTCGGAAGCGGCGGGCACACGGAGCCTCGCGGGCCCTCGGCGGCTACAAAAGAGATCCCTCCGTAGTCAGCAGTCCGACTCGCAAGCACGAGGCACGCGTGGCGAAGTAACATCTCGAGCGACCTTCGGTTCCGCTCCCCTTGACTTGTCGACGGACGCTTCCGGACGAACCTAGGGACAAAAGGAAAACAAAAGGCCCCGGTTTCGCGGGGAAGCAAACCAAAAGGCCTCTTCCCCTCGGCTGCTCCGGCCCCGGAGCTGACTGTCACGACACAAGATCAGCCAGACACCTGAGCTGCTGCTGCCTCCCAGCCCTCCCCGGCAGTTAAAAGGCTTGCGGAGAAAGCAGCAGTCGGGGGCGACGGATGGGGATTCCGCTGCCGGCTGCCTTTTCTTGCTCTGGCCCGCTCGCAGGGGCGGGAAGAGGCTCCTGAGCCACCACACACACACACACACACACACACACACACACACCCCTGCGACAGCGTTACCGCAGGCCCCGAGGCAGCCTCTCTGCGGCCCGCGGGGGCCGGCAGCCCCAGCCGTCTGCCACGGCTCAGGCCAGCGGCTGGGGGAAAGACAAAGCCCCGCGCAGAGCTGCGGCGGCTGCCCGGGCAGCCCGCAGGCGGCGGCGGGTGGGCGGCGGGGCGGCGCGGGCCGACCCCTCTCCCGGGCGCCGCCGCCACGAGCGAGCACCGGGGCCGCCCTGCCTGCCGCCGCTCCTCGCCGAGGTAGCGGCGCGGCTCCGAGAGAAAAAAAAAAAAAAAAAAAACCAAAAAACCACCCACCCAGAAAAGGGCAGCCCCGTGAGGAGCCCGCTGACCACCGTCCCTGCCGGGGAGACGAGAACCGGCGGCAGCCCCGCCGGTCCCGGGCCGGGCCGCCCGCCTGCCTCAGCCCGCCCGCCGCCGGCACCAGGCGCTCCCTGCCGCGGCCGAGCGCCGGGCCGCCACATCCCCCCGACTCGGCCGCTGCCCGCCGGCCCCCGGCCGCCCTCAGCCCGAGCGCTCACCCAGCGCGCCGCCGCACGTCCCGGCCCGAAACTCTTCCAGGTTCCCGGCGAAGGCTCCGCACCTCCACGGCCACTCCAGCGCGCCGCGCGGGCCGGAAATGAACCCACCTTCCGGGGCCGTATGCGTAGCCCAAACGTACGAGGCCGGAAGCCCCGCCCCTTTGGCGTCACGTCGTTTCTGCGCATGCGCTGCCCGATAGTTGGAGCGCTGCTGCCATCTAGCGAAATATATTTGGGTACTGCAGCCGGCCCTGTTGGTGGAGCTCTGCTGCCACCTAGCGAAATATAATTGGGTACTGCAGCCGGCCCTGTTGGTGGAGCGCTGCTGCCATCTAGCGAAATAAAAATGGGTACTGCAGCCGGCCCTGTTGGTGGATCGCTGCTGCCACCTAGCGAAATAAAAATGGGTACTGCAGCCGGCCCTGTTGGTGGATCTCTGCTGCCACCTAGCGAAATATATTTGGGTACTGCAGCCGGCCCGGTTGGTGGAGCGCTGCTGCCACCTAGCGAAATATATTTGGGTACTGCAGCCGGCCCTGTTGGTGGATCGCTGCTGCCACCTAGCGAAATATATTTGGGTACTGCAACCGGCCCTGTTGGTGGATCGCTGCTGCCACCTAGCGAAATAAAAATGGGTACTGCAGCCGACCCGGTTGGTGGAGCGCTGCTGCCACCTAGCGAAATATAAATGGGTACTGCAACCGGCCCTGTTGGTGGATCGCTGCTGCCACCTAGCGAAATATAAATGGGTACTGCAGCCGCCCCTGTGGGTGGAGCGCTGCTGCCACCTAGCGAAATATATTTGGGTACTGCAACCGGCCCGGTTGGTGGATCGCTGCTGCCATCTAGCGAAATAAAAATGGGTACTGCAGCCGGCCCTGTTGGTGGAGCGCTGCTGCCACCTAGCGAAATATAAATGGGTACTGCAGCCGGCCCTGTTGGTGGAGCGCTGCTGCCACCTAGCGAAATATAAATGGGTACTGCAGCCGGCCCTGTTGGTGGAGCGCTGCTGCCATCTAGCGAAATATAAATGGGTACTGCAACTGACCCTGTTGGTGGAGCGCTGCTGCCACCTAGCGAAATAAAAATGGGTACTGCAGCCGGCCCTGTTGGTGGATCGCTGCTGCCACCTAGCGAAATAAAAATGGGTACTGCAGCCGGACTTGTGGGTGGAGCGCTGCTGCCACCTAGCGAAATATAAATGGGTACTGCAGTTAGCCCTGTGGGTGGAGCGCTTCTGCCACCTAGCGAAATATAAATGGGTACTGCAGCCGGCTCTGTTGGTGGAGCGCTGCTGCCATCTAGCGAAATATATTTGGGTACTGCAGCCGGCCCTGTTGGTGGAGCGCTGCTGCCACCTAGCGAAACTTAATTGGGTACTGCGTCCGGCCCTGTTGGTGGAGCGCTGCTGCCACCTAGCGAAATATATTTGGGTACTGCAGCCGGCCCTTTTGGTGGAGCGCTGCTGCCACCTAGCGAAATAAAAATGGGTACTGCAGCCGGCCCTGTTGGTGGAGCGCTGCTGCCATCTAGCGAAACATAATTGGGTACTGCAGCCGCCCGGTTGGTGGATCGCTGCTGCCACCTAGCGAAATAAAAATGGGTACTGCAGCCGGCCCTTTTGGTGGAGCGCTGCTGCCACCTAGCGAAATAAAAATGGGTACTGCAGCCGGCCCTGTTGGTGGATCTCTGCTGCCACCTAGCGAAATATATTTGGGTACTGCAGCCGGCCCGGTTGGTGGAGCGCTGCTGCCACCTAGCGAAATATATTTGGGTACTGCAACCGGCCCTGTTGGTGGATCGCTGCTGCCACCTAGCGAAATAAAAATGGGTACTGCAGCTGACCCGGTTGGTGGAGCGCTGCTGCCACCTAGCGAAATATATTTGGGTACTGCAGCCGGCCCTGTTGGTGGATCGCTGCTGCCACCTAGCGAAATATAATTGGGTACTGCAGCCGCCCGGTTGGTGGAGGTCCTTTCCTGCTATTTTGTGACTTGTGTTGGAAGTGCCTGGCACCAGGTTCGAGTATTAAGGCAGAAAGCCCCAGGGCCTCGTACCTCTGGGTGGTACATGCTGTGTCACACCAGCTACGGTGCCTTCCTGCTTTACAAATGCAATCAGTTTTGGCAAGTTTACAAAACTAGTGCTTTATCAGGAAGGTGTCTTTGGATTTCAGCTTACCCCTTTCTACTTTTCATATGCCTACATCGCAAGAAAAAGAAAGGGTTTTGCTTCTCAGGTTTGCTCCAGTTACTCGGCAATTCAGGCATGACCACAGCAGAGCTGTTTTCCTACAGTCTTTTTTGTTTCCAGAATCCTCCCTCCCCTCCCTAGAGAGGGCTATGTGCAGGGCAAAGCGGACACTATGAGTAGGGACGACTGAGTAAAGTTACCAAAGGGCACGTGGTGCCTTCCTCGCAGCAAGGGACTGATTTCAGTTTTTCTATGCTTGGATGACTTTTGCAGCTCAGAGTTTGGTTAAATCTACTCGTGGGGCAGCACTTGAACGTCTGTTGAGTGATTTCATACTGGACAACAGCAGCCACACCAAGACAAAAGTCTCCTCGGGGACAGACACGATAGCAGACTTCGTGTGGGCTGACCTCACCTTTTGCTTGCAACCGGCACCTTATTTTGCAAAGGAATCTTTGAAACCCTCTTTCTTTGAGACAAGGGACTGTAAGGGCCAAGGGCCAAAGCAGCCACGCTGCAGCCTGGAGCCTGACGGTGGCTTCTCAGGTTCCAGCAATGGCTGTGGAGCACAGCTCTTGTGTCACCAAGCAGAGCGCCTGACACCCTGAAGTGCCTCGGCGCCCCGGGGGTGTGAAGCCTCTGTCTGGGGATCAGGCAGCCTCCCACCACAGGTCTTGCTGAGCTAAAATGACTCTGCAGAGGCTGTAAAATTGTCTCGGAGTGCTGTGCTGCTTAAGATGAAAGTGCTTCCGATAGCTCAAGCTAGCCCGCCCACTCAGCTCTTACGAGCTGTACCTCCATATGCCATGGGAAGAAGTATTTAACGCAGTAACTCCAACTCTCGGCTTGGCACCCAAACCCGTAGATCAAACAGTCCATTTATTCTTATTATTGGAAGTCTCCTTCCTCCCCTCCAAAGCCTGTCGTGCTTCCCTCCCTGGGCGAGGGCCCTACTCGTCTCGCATATCCAGCAAGCAGCCTCTCGAGTGCAGTTTCCACAGGCACATCTTCTTGATCCGGCAGGTCAACGTAGGTATCTAGCGTCTGATCGTCGATACCGGGATCAATCGCACAGAAAGCAGTCTTCAGATCATCTGCCTTCCCCCCTCTGTTCCAAAACAACACAGTCACCATTACGTTGTGGTATGTGAAAAGAACATTTACTTACTTGTGTCACACTGAGAATCCATGTTGCCCGAAATGCAGAGCAGAGATGTCTTTTGATACAGTCATCTCTGCCTCTACTAGCATCCCGTTGTTAAACACATGTGCAATAAAGACTGGTGAATGCTAAACGTTAAACTGACCGGAAGTTAAGAAATCTTAGATTGATGATAACCTGGGAAGACCTTAATTTCACTCTATTGTGCATTGATATCCCTTATTACAGAACTGTACTTCTTGCTAATCCAGTGCCCACGTTGGACAGGATTTCACTTCACAGGCACCTGCCCACCTCTGGCGTTCTCCTCGGTGCTCGGTGTGGCACCAGACTTTTTTTCAATGCAGTAATTGCCTCTTGTTTTGAGGTGGAATTATTTCTCAGATTTGCACCAGTTGTCAGTCCTATTTGCTCTTCCCACTCCTCAGAACCAGTCTCTGAAGATGTACAGGATTTTACCGCTATTTTTGGAGAGCTGAGGAGTGTGGATAACTGGCTAGCTGGAAAAGTTCACATAAACATAGTCTAGCTGGCTGGACAAAAATGCGCATCGCTCTCAGCTTATCTGAAGTAAAGCACAAATACGCTGCCTTTGGCTGTTCTTGTTACACAATAACAGGAAGATTTCGGTGGGAAAAGAATGTTGCAGGTGGGAACAGATAACTACAGAAGAGAAACTAGGGGTGGGCTTGATATTTAGGCAACTCACCAATAATGAGCTTAACTTTTGTAATACGTATGAGCTAATTATAACAAGGCATAAAAGGTGACTGTAAGGCACAATAAACGAAGTCTGCTGATCACTCATATTGATTGACTGTGTCTTCCCTCCGTCGCGACAGAGGAGCACTGTACCAAAGGGGATTAGTGGTACAACTGATCTCTGCTCGCTGTCTGCCACGCCAAAGTTCTTTGGGTTGGGGACTGCTGCTCGCAGTGTTCCGCAGAGCCGGGCTCAGCCAGGTCTCGGCATTCACTGCAACGGGCACAGCCCTGTAGCGCAGGGAGGCCTGCGCTGGCCACGCACACTGCGTCCACTGCGGGGTTCCCTCTGCACGCGCGGTCCTGAGCTACTGTCCCCATCAGCCCCTTCCCTCCATACTTACAGTAGATCTCCCAGCTTGTTCTTCAGCTGGCTCAGATACTCCTGCTTCCCCCTGACATCCTGGCTCCGGGGCTTGGCCACGAAAGCTTCAGCGCTCCCCGCCTCCTCCTGAAAGAAATTACAGCTGTGTTAGCACCGAACATGTGTTCCGGTCTGCACAGGAGCTGCCTCTCAACGTGCACGAAAATAACGCGGCTCTCCTAGAAATGGAATTTCCACGTGAAAAGTGGAAATAGAGAGAAAGAATATGGGAAAAACTCCCATCACAGAAAAGGCACAAGCTTGCACTGCCATTGTCTGCAGAGGGCCTTCAGGTGTTAGAGCTTGTGGTGGGCACTCCAGCTTTGTAAGTCTGATAAACCTAGCTAGTCTTATAAAACTAATTTAATCCCTAATTTAATCCCATTCTCCTGAAAAGGAAAGAGCCAATCCAAGAACTAGTTGATGCAAGCAGGTACAGCACTGAAGACCTCATTGACAACTTATCCTTATGCAAAGAATTAAACTGACGTTACTTAAGTTTTAGGGATTAGAGATTTAATTAAGGATTACATTTGTTTTAGGGATTTAGGGATTATATTAGGGATAGGTCTTTTGTGTGGGTCTCGCAGTACTACAAAACACATCTGTCAGCACCTTTGCAACTTGTCTCGAGTGCTCCAGGGTGGAAAAAAAATGGGACTCTCTGAGAGGTTCTGCCCAACAAAACCAGAAAAGGAAAGATCTTCCTTGGAAATACCTTTCAGGAATGGCAGGGAAACCGGCTCAAGCTTCTGGAAAGGCTGAGGAAAAGATGTCGAAGGATCAAAGAAATGCTACTCTATCCCAGAGAGAACCTCTGGATACAGTTGTGCTTAGTATGACGTGAAGAATTCTTGCAACGCTTCCTTGTCCCTGTATCATTGCCTGCTTCCCCCATGTGCTGGGGTACGGTGCAATGGGACATTGTGAGTTGAATGAACTTCCTCATGCCACAAGAAGCAGTCATTCCTTACAATGTAGTCTTGCTACTTAGTCATTCTGGCGCTTGTCTGCATTAATCTCGTCAGCAGAGAAGTAACCCGGGAAAACCCAAATACTGCTCTGCTGGACACTTCCCGGTCACGGCCACCAGTACCGGGGCAGGGAGAGGGGAGGAGGATGAGGCTTTTCAGCAGCAGGAAGCTGTTACTTTGGCTTGGCCGTATAGCGCAGCATTAGCAGGGGCTCGAGCCCACTAGAAATACCTGCATGTCCGGTGGTTCACGTGGCATCATTGTAAAGTGTGGCTACTTCAGCTATGTCTTCAGTATGCTCACCGTTTCAGCTTTTCTAGTGCACCTGAGTTTCCCTGGCTTTAAAGTTTTCAGTGTTTACACTAAGAAGAAGGTGAACATTGAAGACACCGGCCACGAAAGTAATTCTCCCACCTTCCTAATGGGTATTTATTACCAATTAATCTCAGTGGAAACAAGCAGTGAAGAAAGCTTCCACATACCCATGCAGGGAAGCCATTTCCCTCTCTTAGAGCTCCCGTTGCTATTTCTTCCAGAAGCACATCCACCAGCTGACTGCTGGTCTTCCCCTCAGCCAGAGAACCCCACTGGTCAGCTCCGCCTGGAAATCACCTCTGCAACAGCAAAAAGACACCGAGCTGCTAGGAGAACGTGCCCACACATACTGGTTTTGTGTGAATCCCACTAGGAGCCTAAGGATAGATACAGATCTCCAGGCATGTGGTTGGTCTCCTAAGCTGTCTAAGGCAAAATGGAATACCCTGCAAGCACCTCTCAGGCCACTCCTAAAAGCCTAGGAGAAAATGGGGTGTTGCAGGTGGGCTTAGGGGTTGGGGTTAGGGGTGTGGGAAAATCACCCTGAGGTGGGGGGAACTCGAGAAAATTGCGTCCTAACGGAAGCATAGTATTACGGAAAGCTTTTTTTAGGGTAGAATACAGCTATAGCCTGGAGGACGGTTGGCACGCACACAGTCTGTATCGCCACAGTTCCCTAAGCAGCAGCTCAGCGCGCGCCGACAGCGGTGACGGAGGACGCGCTGAAGGCAAAAAGCCAAAAGCAAACCCCTCGAAGCCCAGAACCTTGCTCAGGAACACAGGAGTTAAGCCTAAAACCGGTTGAAAGAGCTGCCTCCTACCTGTTCTCCCGCCACCTTTCCCCCTCCAATGTCAGCACCTTTCCTCGCGATCCCTTTTCGCAAACAAAAGACGGACGCCTGCGGTCTCAGCTCGGTACCGAAGCACCACGATGCGCTTGCCGGCTGCATGCTCTCTCACAAGGCTGACAGCTTCTCTGCACGCAACAGCCGAGGCCCTGTGAAAGGGGAGGAAGGCAAACACCGATCACGTCTCGCAGGGGTCAGGAGGGAGTCGGGGTGCACTGCAGTCAGAGCCCAACGCCTTCCCCAGAGGAATTACCGGGGCACAACAAGAGGCAGGGGCGATCAGTAGACAGGCAGAAAACACGCACGGCAGCGATACCCACGGCAGACTGGCAGGACGCTTCCAGTCGCTTCACCCCGCAGCTTTGTTTTGAATTTAGTTAAAAGGTAATCAGATTCTTAACGCTCATTCTGCTTTTAATAGCTGCTGGAGAAAGGCTAACACGTGGCATTGGCATTACAGTCGAAATTCCAGTATAAAAATCACGGCAAAGCTGTGCTTTGTCAAGCGACTTTCAAAGCAGGCTCTGGAGCCTTTCAACAAGACAGTCAAATCTGGAGTCCCAAGGGAACTCTGTGCCAGCTCCATCAGTACATCTGAGCTCTCTGACAAAGTACACCGCCATACAGAAACGTAAGTGGGTTTATACCTCGGGCTCATTTACAATCTAGAAAAATAATACTGTCCGACCGGACGCGCTGCTTCAAGCGCCTAGCAGGCCCGGCTGCGTAACCACGAGGGACCGACAATTCCTCCCCGGCCGTTGCCCGAGCCGCAGCGCAGCACTCGGAAGCAGCGGGCACACGGAGCCTCGCGGGCCCTCGGCAAGTACAAAGGTTATCCCTCCGTAGTCAGCAGTCCGACTCACAAGCACAAGGCACACGTGGAAAAGTAACATCTCGACTGACCTTCGGTTCCGCTCCCCTTGATTTGTCAATGTACAATTCCAGACGAACCTAGGGACAAAGGAAAAACAAAAGACCCCCGTTTCACTGGGAAGCAAATCAAAAGGCCTCTTCCCCTCGGCTGCTCCGGACCCGGAGCTGACTGTCACGACACAAGATCAGCCAGACACCTGAGTAGCTGCTGCCTCCCAGCCCATCCCGGTGGTTAAACGCTTGCGGAGAAATCAGCAGTCGGGGGCGACGGGTGGGGATTCTGCTACCGGCTTTCTTTTCTTGCCTTTGCCCGCTCCCAGGGGCGGGAAGAGGCTCCTGAGCCACCCCACCCCGCGACAGCGTTACCGCAGGCCCCAAGGCAGCCTCTGCGGCCCGCGGGGGCCGGCAGCCCCAGCCGGCTGCCACGGCTCAGGCCAGCGGCTGGGGGAAAGACAAAGCCCCGCGCAGAGCTGCGGCGGCTGCGGCGGCTGCCCGGGCAGCCCGGAGGCGGCGGGTGGGCGGCGGGGCGCCGATGGCCGACCCCTCTCCCGGGCCCCGCCGCCACAAGCGAGCACCGGGGCCGCCCCGCCGCCGCTCCTCGCCGAGGTAGCGGCGCGGCTCCGAGAGACAAAAAAAAAAAAAAAAACCAACACCCAAAAAAGGGCAGCCCCGTGAGGAGCCCGCTGACCACCGTCCCTGCCGGGGAGACGAGAACCGGCGGCAGCCCCGCCGGTCCCGGGCCGGGCCGCCCGCCTGCCTCAGCCCGCCCGCCGCCGGCACCAGGCGCTCCCTGCCGCGGCCGAGCGCCGGGCCGCCACATCCCCCCGACTCGGCCGCTGCCCGCCGGCCCCCGGCCGCCCTCAGCCCGAGCGCTCACCCAGCGCGCCGCCGCACGTCCCGGCCCGAAACTCTTCCAGGTTCCCGGCGAAGGCTCCGCACCTCCACGGCCACTCCAGCGCGCCGCGCGGGCCGGAAATGAACCCACCTTCCGGGGCCGTATGCGTAGCCCAAACGTACGAGGCCGGAAGCCCCGCCCCTTTGGCGTCACGT